>NC_091470.1:304824899-305455952 GCF_036971445.1 Narcine bancroftii
TGTTTACCCACCTGTTTCCCCACCTCTGATTCCGCACCTCAGATTCCCTGCCTCAGATTCCCTGCCTCAGATTCCCTGCCTCTGATAACCTGCCTCTGATTCCCTGCTTCTGATTCCCTGCCTCTGATTCCCTGCCTCTGATTCCCTGCCTCTGATTCCCTGCCTCTGATTCCCCACCTCTGATTCCACGCCTCTCTTTCTGTGTCTCTGATTCCACGCCTCTGATTCCCCGCCTCTGATACCCCGCCCTTGATTCCCCGCCTCTGATTCCCCGCCTCTGATTCCCCACCTCTGATTCACTGCCTCCCTTTCCGCGCAACATTCCCCGGCCTACGTTTCCCCACATATCTTTCCCCGCCTCTGATTCCACGCCTCTGATTCCCCGCCTCTGATTGCCCGCCTCTGATTCCCTGCCTCTGATTCCCTGCCTCAGATTCCCTGCCTCAGATTCCTTTCATCTGATTCCCTGCCTCTGATTCCCCGCCTCAGATTCCCTGCCTCTGATTCCCCGCCTATGTTTATCCACCTCTGTTTCCCCACCTCAGGTTCCCGGCCTCAGATTCCCTGCCTCTGATTCCCCACCTCTAATTCCCCGCTTCTGATTCCCCGACTCTGATTCCCCAGCCTTGATTCCCCGCCTCTGATTCCCCACCTCTGATTCCCCACCTCTGATTCACTGCCTCCCTTTCCGCGCAACATTCCCCGTCCTACGTTTCCCCACATATCTTTCCCCGCCTCTGATTCCACGCCTCTGATTCCCTGCCTCAGATTCCTTGCCTCAGATTCCCTGCCTCTGATTCCCTGCCTCAGATTCCCTGCCTCAGATTCCCTTCATCTGATTCCCTGCCTCTGATTCCCCGCCTGAGATTCCCTGCCTCTGATTCCCCACCTATGTTTATCCACCTCTGTTTCCCCACCTCAGGTTCCCGGCCTCAGATTCCCTGCCTCTGATTCCCTGCCACTGATTCCCTACATCTGATTGCCCGCCTCAAACACTCCGCCTCTGATTCCCCGCCTCTGATTCCCCGCCTCTGATTCCCCGCCTCTGATTCCCCGCCTCTGATTCCCCGCCTCTGATTCCCCGCCTCTGATTCCCCACCTCTGATTCACTGCCTCCCTTTCCGTGCAACTTTCCCCGGCCTACTTTTCCCCACATATTTTTCCCCGCCTCTGATTCCACGCCTCTGATTCCCCGCCTCTGATTGCCCTCCTCTGATTCCCTGCCTTTGATTCCTTACCTCAGATTCCCTGCCTCAGATTCCCTTCATCTGATTCCCTGCCTCTGATTCCCCGCCTCGGATTCCCTGCCTCTGATTCCCCGCCTATGTTTACCCGCCTCTGTTTCCCCACCTCAGGTTCCCCACCTCAGATTCGCTGCCTCTGATTCCCTGCCTCTGATTCCCTGCCTCTGATTCCCTGCATCTGATTGTCCGCCTCAAATACTCCGCCTCTGATTCCCCGCCTCTGATTCCCCGCATCTGATTCCCCGCCTCTGATTCCCTGCCTCTGATTCCCCACCTCTGATTCCCCGCCTCTGATTCCCCACCTCTGATTCCCCGCCTCCCTTTCCGCGCAACTTTCCCGGCCTCCATTTCCCCACATCTCTTTCCACGCCTCTTATTCCACGTCTCTGATTCCCCGCCTCTGATTCCCCCCCTCTGATACCCTTCCACTGATTCACCACCTCTTATTCCCCGCCTCTGATTACCCGCCTCTGTCTCTCCACCTCTCTTTCGCGTGCGCTCTTTCCCCTCCACTCTCTCCGCGCCTCTCTTTCCCTCCCTCAATTTCAACAACTCTGTTTGATCTGTTCTATGTACCTCATTTTCAACACACAAGTTCCAACCACTATGTTTCACCCATCTCTTTCCCCGCCTCTATTTATGCACCTATGTTTACTTGCTTCTGTTTACCCGCCTGTTTCCCCACCTCTGATTCCCCACCTCAGATTCCCCGCCTCAGATTCCCTGCCTCTGATTCCCTGCCTCTGATAACCTGCCTCTGATTCCCTGCTTCTGATTCCCTGCCTCTGATTCCCTGCCTATGATTCCCTGCCTCTGATTCCCTGCCTCTGATTCCCCACCTCTGATTTCCCGCTTCCGATTCCGCACCCATGTTTCACCGCCTCTGTTGCTCTGCTTCTGATTTCCCGGCTGAGATTCGCCGGCTCTGATTCCGCACCTCTGATTCCACGCCTCTCTTTCTGTGTCTCTGATTCCCCGCCTCTGATTACCCGCCTCTGTCTCTCCACCTCTCTTTCGCGTGCGCTCTTTCCCCTACACTCTCTCCGCGCCTCTCTTTCCCTCCCTCAATTTCAACAACTCTGTTTGATCTGTTCTATGTACCTCATTTTCAACAGACAAGTTCCAACCACTATGTTTCACCCATCTCTTTCCCCGCCTCTATTTATGCACCTATGTTTACTTGTTTCTGTTTACCCACCTGTTTCCCCGCCTCAGATTCCCTGCCTCTGATTCCCTGCCTCTGATAACCTGCCTCTGATTCCCTGCCTCTGATTCCCTGCCTCTGATTCCCTGCCTCTGATTCCCCACCTCTGATTCCCCGCCTCTGATTCCCCGCCTCTGATACCCTGCCTCTCTTTCCCTGCCTCTATTTCCGTGCCTCTTTCTCTGCATCTCGTTTCCCACATCTCATTTCCCCCCTCTGATAACCCGCCTCAGATTCCCTGCCACCGATTCCCTGCCTCAGATTCCCTGCCTCTGATTCCCTGCCTCTGATTCCCCGCCTCTGATTCCCTGCCTCTGATTCCCCGCCTATGTTTACCCGCCTCTGTTTATCCGCATGTTTCCCACATCTCTTTCCCCACCTCTGATTCCACGCCTCTGATTCCACGCCTCTGATTCCCCGCCTCTGATTCCCCGCCCCTGATTCACCACCTCCCTTTCTGCGCAACTTTCCTGGCCTACGTTTCCCCACATCTCTTTCCCCACCTCTGATTCCACGCCTCTGATTCCCCGCCTCTGATTGCCCGCCTCTGATTCACTGCCTCTGATTCCCCGCCTCTGATATCCCGTCTCTGATTCCCCGCCTCTGATACCCCGCCTCTGAATCCCCGCCTCTGATTCCCCGCCTCTGATTCCCCGCCTCTGATTCCCTGCCTCTGATTCCCTGCCTCAGATTCCCTGCCTCAAATTCCCTTCATCTGATTCCCTGCCTCTGATTCCCCCCCTCGGATTCCCTGCCTCTGATTCCCCGCATCTGATTCCCTGCCTCAGATTCCCTTCATCTGATTCCCTGCCTCTGATTCCCCGCCTCGCATTCCCTGCCTCTGATTCCCCGCCTATGTTTACCCGCCTCTGTTTCCCCACCTCAGGTTCCCGGCCTCAGATTCGCTGCCTCTGATTCCCTGCCTCTGATTGCCTGCCTCTGATTCCATGCATCTGATTGCCCGCTTCAAATACTCCACCTCTGATTCCCCACCTCTGATACCCCGCCTCTGATTCCCCACGTCAGATTCCCCGCCTCAGATTCCCTGCCTCAGATTCCCTGCCTCTGATAACCTGCCTCTGATTCCCTGCTTCTGATTCCCTGCCTCTGATTCCCTGCCTCTGATTCCCCGCCTCTGATTCCCCGCCTCTGATTCCCCACCTCTGATTCACTGCCTCCCTTTCCGTGCAACTTTCCCCGGCCTACTTTTCCCCACATATCTTTCCCCGCCTCTGATTCCACGCCTCTGATTCCCCGCCTCTGATTGCCCTCCTCTGATTCCCTGCCTCTGATTCCTTGCCTCAGATTCCCTGCCTCATATTCCCTTCATCTGATTCCCTGCCTCTGATTCCCCGCCTCGGATTCCCTGCCTCTGATTCCCCGCCTATGTTTACCCGCCTCTGTTTCCCCACCTCAGGTTCCCCGCCTCAGATTCTCTGCCTCTGATTCCCTGCCTCTGATTCCCTGCCTCTGATTCCCTGCATCTGATTGTCCGCCTCAAATACTCCGCCTCTGATTCCCCGCCTCTGATTCCCCGCATCTGATTCCCCGCCTCTGATTCCCTGCCTCTGATTCCCCACCTCTGATTCCCCGCCTCTGATTCCCCACCTCTGATTCCCCGCCTCCGATTCCGCACCTCTGATTCCCCGCCTCTGATTCCCCGCATCTGATTCCCCGCCTATGATTCCCCGCCTCTGATTCCCTGCCTCTGATTCCCTGCCTCTGATTCCCTGCATCTGATTGTCCGCCTCAAATACTCCGCCTCTGATTCCCCGCCTCTAATTCCCCGCATCTGATTCCCCGCCTCTGATTCCCTGCCTCTGATTCCCCACCTCTGATTCCCCGCCTCTGATTCCCCACCTCTGATTCCCTGCCTCTGATTCCCTGCCTCAGATTCCCTGCCTCAAATTCCCTTCATCTGATTCCCTGCCTCTGATTCCCCCCCTCGGATTCCCTGCCTCTGATTCCCCGCATCTGATTCCCTGCCTCAGATTCCCTTCATCTGATTCCCTGCCTCTGATTCCCCGCCTCGCATTCCCTGCCTCTGATTCCCCGCCTATGTTTACCCGCCTCTGTTTCCCCACCTCAGGTTCCCGGCCTCAGATTCGCTGCCTCTGATTCCCTGCCTCTGATTGCCTGCCTCTGATTCCATGCATCTGATTGCCCGCTTCAAATACTCCGCCTCTGATTCCCCACCTCTGATACCCCGCCTCTGATTCCCCACGTCAGATTCCCCGCCTCAGATTCCCTGCCTCAGATTCCCTGCCTCTGATAACCTGCCTCTGATTCCCTGCTTCTGATTCCCTGCCTCTGATTCCCAGCCTCTGATTCCCCGCCTCTGATTCCCCGCCTCTGATTCCCCACCTCTGAATCACTGCCTCTCTTTCCGTGCAACTTTCCCCGGCCTACTTTTCCCCACATATCTTTCCCCGCCTCTGATTCCACACCTCTGATTCCCCGCCTCTGATTGCCCTCCTCAGATTCCCTGCCTCTGATTCCTTGCCTCAGATTCCCTGCCTCATATTCCCTTCATCTGATTCCCTGCCTCTGATTCCCCACCTCGGATTCCCTGCCTCTGATTCCCCGCCTATGTTTACCCACCTCTGTTTCCCCACCTCAGGTTCCCCGCCTCAGATTCTCTGCCTCTGATTCCCTGCCTCTGATTCCCTGCCTCTGATTCCCTGCATCTGATTGTCCGCCTCAAATACTCCGCCTCTGATTCCCCGCCTCTGATTCCCCACATCTGATTCCCCGCCTCTGATTCCCCGCCTCCCTTTCCGCGCAACTTTCCCGGCCTCCATTTCCCCACATCTCTTTCCACGCCTCTTATTCCACGTCTCTGATTCCCCGCCTCTGATTCCCCCCCTCTGATACCCTTCCACTGATTCACCACCTCTTATTCCCCGCCTCTGATTACCCGCCTCTGTCTCTCCACCTCTCTTTCGCGTGCGCTCTTTCCCCTCCACTCTCTCCGCGCCTCTCTTTCCCTCCCTCAATTTCAACAACTCTGTTTGATCTGTTCTATGTACCTCATTTTCAACACACAAGTTCCAACCACTATGTTTCACCCATCTCTTTCCCCGCCTCTATTTATGCACCTATGTTTACTTGCTTCTGTTTACCCGCCTGTTTCCCCACCTCTGATTCCCCACCTCAGATTCCCCGCCTCAGATTCCCTGCCTCTGATTCCCTGCCTCTGATAACCTGCCTCTGATTCCCTGCTTCTGATTCCCTGCCTCTGATTCCCTGCCTATGATTCCCTGCCTCTGATTCCCTGCCTCTGATTCCCCACCTCTGATTTCCCGCTTCCGATTCCGCACCCATGTTTCACCGCCTCTGTTGCTCTGCTTCTGATTTCCCGGCTGAGATTCGCCGGCTCTGATTCCGCACCTCTGATTCCACGCCTCTCTTTCTGTGTCTCTGATTCCCCGCCTCTGATTACCCGCCTCTGTCTCTCCACCTCTCTTTCGCGTGCGCTCTTTCCCCTACACTCTCTCCGCGCCTCTCTTTCCCTCCCTCAATTTCAACAACTCTGTTTGATCTGTTCTATGTACCTCATTTTCAACAGACAAGTTCCAACCACTATGTTTCACCCATCTCTTTCCCCGCCTCTATTTATGCACCTATGTTTACTTGTTTCTGTTTACCCACCTGTTTCCCCGCCTCAGATTCCCTGCCTCTGATTCCCTGCCTCTGATAACCTGCCTCTGATTCCCTGCCTCTGATTCCCTGCCTCTGATTCCCTGCCTCTGATTCCCCACCTCTGATTCCCCGCCTCTGATTCCCCGCCTCTGATACCCTGCCTCTCTTTCCCTGCCTCTATTTCCGTGCCTCTTTCTCTGCATCTCGTTTCCCACATCTCATTTCCCCCCTCTGATAACCCGCCTCAGATTCCCTGCCACCGATTCCCTGCCTCAGATTCCCTGCCTCTGATTCCCTGCCTCTGATTCCCCGCCTCTGATTCCCTGCCTCTGATTCCCCGCCTATGTTTACCCGCCTCTATTTATCCGCATGTTTCCCACATCTCTTTCCCCACCTCTGATTCCACGCCTCTGATTCCACGCCTCTGATTCCCCGCCTCTGATTCCCCGCCCCTGATTCACCACCTCCCTTTCTGCGCAACTTTCCTGGCCTACGTTTCCCCACATCTCTTTCCCCACCTCTGATTCCACGCCTCTGATTCCCCGCCTCTGATTGCCCGCCTCTGATTCACTGCCTCTGATTCCCCGCCTCTGATATCCCGTCTCTGATTCCCCGCCTCTGATACCCCGCCTCTGAATCCCCGCCTCTGATTCCCCGCCTCTGATTCCCCGCCTCTGATTCCCTGCCTCTGATTCCCTGCCTCAGATTCCCTGCCTCAAATTCCCTTCATCTGATTCCCTGCCTCTGATTCCCCCCCTCGGATTCCCTGCCTCTGATTCCCCGCATCTGATTCCCTGCCTCAGATTCCCTTCATCTGATTCCCTGCCTCTGATTCCCCGCCTCGCATTCCCTGCCTCTGATTCCCCGCCTATGTTTACCCGCCTCTGTTTCCCCACCTCAGGTTCCCGGCCTCAGATTCGCTGCCTCTGATTCCCTGCCTCTGATTGCCTGCCTCTGATTCCATGCATCTGATTGCCCGCTTCAAATACTCCACCTCTGATTCCCCACCTCTGATACCCCGCCTCTGATTCCCCACGTCAGATTCCCCGCCTCAGATTCCCTGCCTCAGATTCCCTGCCTCTGATAACCTGCCTCTGATTCCCTGCTTCTGATTCCCTGCCTCTGATTCCCTGCCTCTGATTCCCCGCCTCTGATTCCCCGCCTCTGATTCCCCACCTCTGATTCACTGCCTCCCTTTCCGTGCAACTTTCCCCGGCCTACTTTTCCCCACATATCTTTCCCCGCCTCTGATTCCACGCCTCTGATTCCCCGCCTCTGATTGCCCTCCTCTGATTCCCTGCCTCTGATTCCTTGCCTCAGATTCCCTGCCTCATATTCCCTTCATCTGATTCCCTGCCTCTGATTCCCCGCCTCGGATTCCCTGCCTCTGATTCCCCGCCTATGTTTACCCGCCTCTGTTTCCCCACCTCAGGTTCCCCGCCTCAGATTCTCTGCCTCTGATTCCCTGCCTCTGATTCCCTGCCTCTGATTCCCTGCATCTGATTGTCCGCCTCAAATACTCCGCCTCTGATTCCCCGCCTCTGATTCCCCGCATCTGATTCCCCGCCTCTGATTCCCTGCCTCTGATTCCCCACCTCTGATTCCCCGCCTCTGATTCCCCACCTCTGATTCCCCGCCTCCGATTCCGCACCTCTGATTCCCCGCCTCTGATTCCCCGCATCTGATTCCCCGCCTATGATTCCCCGCCTCTGATTCCCTGCCTCTGATTCCCTGCCTCTGATTCCCTGCATCTGATTGTCCGCCTCAAATACTCCGCCTCTGATTCCCCGCCTCTAATTCCCCGCATCTGATTCCCCGCCTCTGATTCCCTGCCTCTGATTCCCCACCTCTGATTCCCCGCCTCTGATTCCCCACCTCTGATTCCCTGCCTCTGATTCCCTGCCTCAGATTCCCTGCCTCAAATTCCCTTCATCTGATTCCCTGCCTCTGATTCCCCCCCTCGGATTCCCTGCCTCTGATTCCCCGCATCTGATTCCCTGCCTCAGATTCCCTTCATCTGATTCCCTGCCTCTGATTCCCCGCCTCGCATTCCCTGCCTCTGATTCCCCGCCTATGTTTACCCGCCTCTGTTTCCCCACCTCAGGTTCCCGGCCACAGATTCGCTGCCTCTGATTCCCTGCCTCTGATTGCCTGCCTCTGATTCCATGCATCTGATTGCCCGCTTCAAATACTCCGCCTCTGATTCCCCACCTCTGATACCCCGCCTCTGATTCCCCACGTCAGATTCCCCGCCTCAGATTCCCTGCCTCAGATTCCCTGCCTCTGATAACCTGCCTCTGATTCCCTGCTTCTGATTCCCTGCCTCTGATTCCCAGCCTCTGATTCCCCGCCTCTGATTCCCCGCCTCTGATTCCCCACCTCTGAATCACTGCCTCTCTTTCCGTGCAACTTTCCCCGGCCTACTTTTCCCCACATATCTTTCCCCGCCTCTGATTCCACACCTCTGATTCCCCGCCTCTGATTGCCCTCCTCAGATTCCCTGCCTCTGATTCCTTGCCTCAGATTCCCTGCCTCATATTCCCTTCATCTGATTCCCTGCCTCTGATTCCCCACCTCGGATTCCCTGCCTCTGATTCCCCGCCTATGTTTACCCACCTCTGTTTCCCCACCTCAGGTTCCCCGCCTCAGATTCTCTGCCTCTGATTCCCTGCCTCTGATTCCCTGCCTCTGATTCCCTGCATCTGATTGTCCGCCTCAAATACTCCGCCTCTGATTCCCCGCCTCTGATTCCCCACATCTGATTCCCCGCCTCTGATTCCCTGCCTCTGATTCCCCACCTCTGATTCCCCGCCTCTGATTCCCCACCTCTGATTCCCCGCCTCCGATTCCGCACCTCTGATTCCCCGCCTCTGATTCCCCGCATCTGATTCCCCGCCTATGATTCCCCGCCTCTGATTCCCTGCCTCTGATTCCCTGCCTCTGATTCCCTGCATCTGATTGTCCGCCTCAAATACTCCGCCTCTGATTCCCCGCCTCTGATTCCCCGCATCTGATTCCCCGCCTCTGATTCCCTGCCTCTGATTCCCCACCTCTGATTCCCCGCCTCTGATTCCCCACCTCTGATTCCCTGCCTCTGATTCCCTGCCTCAGATTCCCTGCCTCAAATTCCCTTCATCTGATTCCCTGCCTCTGATTCCCCCCCTCGGATTCCCTGCCTCTGATTCCCCGCATCTGATTCCCTGCCTCAGATTCCCTTCATCTGATTCCCTGCCTCTGATTCCCCGCCTCGCATTCCCTGCCTCTGATTCCCCGCCTATGTTTACCCGCCTCTGTTTCCCCACCTCAGGTTCCCGGCCTCAGATTCGCTGCCTCTGATTCCCTGCCTCTGGTTGCCTGCCTCTGATTCCATGCATCTGATTGCCCGCTTCAAATACTCCGCCTCTGATTCCCCACCTCTGATACCCCGCCTCTGATTCCCCACGTCAGATTCCCCGCCTCAGATTCCCTGCCTCAGATTCCCTGCCTCTGATAACCTGCCTCTGATTCCCTGCTTCTGATTCCCTGCCTCTGATTCCCTGCCTCTGATTCCCCGCCTCTGATTCCCCGCCTCTGATTCCCCACCTCTGATTCACTGCCTCCCTTTCCGTGCAACTTTCCCCGGCCTACTTTTCCCCACATATCTTTCCCCGCCTCTGATTCCACGCCTCTGATTCCCCGCCTCTGATTGCCCTCCTCAGATTCCCTGCCTCTGATTCCTTGCCTCAGATTCCCTGCCTCATATTCCCTTCATCTGATTCCCTGCCTCTGATTACCCACCTCGGATTCCCTGCCTCTGATTCCCCGCCTATGTTTACCCACCTCTGTTTCCCCACCTCAGGTTCCCCGCCTCAGATTCTCTGCCTCTGATTCCCTGCCTCTGATTCCCTGCCTCTGATTCCCTGCATCTGATTGTCCGCCTCAAATACTCCGCCTCTGATTCCCCGCCTCTGATTCCCCGCATCTGATTCCCCGCCTCTGATTCCCTGCCTCTGATTCCCCACCTCTGATTCCCCGCCTCCGATTCCCCACCTCTGATTCCCCGCCTCCGATTCCGCACCTCTGATTCCCCGCCTCTGATTCCCCGCATCTGATTCCCCGCCTATGATTCCCCGCCTCTGATTCCCTGCCTCTGATTCCCTGCCTCTGATTCCCTGCATCTGATTGTCCGCCTCAAATACTCCGCCTCTGATTCCCCGCCTCTGATTCCCCGCATCTGATTCCCCGCCTCTGATTCCCTGCCTCTGATTCCCCACCTCTGATTCCCCGCCTCTGATTCCCCACCTCTGATTCCCCGCCTCTGATTCCGCACCTCTGATTCCCCGCCTCTGATTCCCCGCATCTGATTCCCCGCCTATGATTCCCAGCCTCTGATTCCCCGCCTCAGATTCCCTGCCTACGATTCCCTGCCTCAGATTCCCTGCCTCTGATTCCCTGCCTCTGATTCCCCACCTCTGATACCCCGCCTCTGATTCCCCACCTCAGATTCCCCGCCTCAGATTCCCTGCCTCAGATTCCCTGCCTCTGATAACCTGCCTCTGATTCCCTGCTTCTGATTCCCTGCCTCTGATTCCCTGCCTCTGATTCCCTGCCTCTGATTCCCTGCCTCTGATTCCCCACCTCTGTCTCTCAACCTCTCTTTCGCGTGCGCTCTTTTCCCTACACTCTCTCCGCGCCTCTCTTTCCCTCCCTCAATTTCAACAACTCTGTTTGATCTGTTCTATGTACCTCATTTTCAACACACAAGTTCCAACCACTTTGTTTCACCCATCTCTTTCCCCGCCTCTATTTATGCACCTATGTTTACTTGCTTCTGTTTACCCGCCTGTTTCCCCGCCTCTGATTCCCCACCTCAGATTCCCAGCCTCAGATTCCCTGCCTCTGATTCCCTGCCTCTGATAACCTGCCTCTGATTCCCTGCCTCTGATTCCCTGCCTCTGATTCCCCACCTCTGATTCGCCGCTTCCGATTCCGCACCCATGTTTCACCGCCTCTGTTGCTCTGCTTCTGTTTTCCCGGCTCAGATTCGCCGGCTCTGATTCCGCACCTCTGATTCCACGCCTCTCTTTCTGTGTCTCTGATTCCCCGCCTCTGATTCCCCGCCTCTGATTCCCCGCCTCTGATTCCCCGCCTCTGATTCCCCACCTCCGATTCCCCGCCTCTGATTCCCTGCATCAGATTCCCGTCATCTGATTCCCTGCCTCTGATTCCCCGCCTCTGATTCCCTGCCTCTGATTCCCCACCTATGTATACCCACCTCTGTTTAACCGCCTGTTTCCACACATCTCTTTCCCCACATCTGATTCCACGCCTCTGATTCCCCACCTCTGATTGCCTGCCTCTGATACCCCGCCTCTGATTCCCCGCCTCTGATTCCCTGCATCTGATTCCCCGCCTCGGATTCCCCGCCCCTGATTCCCCGCCTCTGATTCCCCGCCTCTGATTCCACGCCTCTGATTCCCCGCCTCTGATTCCCCGCCCCTGATTCACCACCTCCCTTTCTGCGCAACTTTCCTGGCCTACGTTTCCCCACATCTCTTTCCCCACCTCTGATTCCACGCCTCTGATTCCCCGCCTCTGATTGCCCGCCTCTGATTCACTGCCTCTGATTCCCCGCCTCTGATTTCCCGTCTCTGATTCCCCGCCTCTGATACCCCGCCTCTGAATCCCCGCCTCTGATTCCCCGCCTCTGATTCCCCGCCTCTGATTCCCTGCCTCTGATTCCCTGCCTCAGATTCCCTGCCTCAAATTCCCTTCATCTGATTCCCTGCCTCTGATTCCCCCCCTCGGATTCCCTGCCTCTGATTCCCCGCATCTGATTCCCTGCCTCAGATTCCCTTCATCTGATTCCCTGCCTCTGATTCCCCGCCTCGCATTCCCTGCCTCTGATTCCCCGCCTATGTTTACCCGCCTCTGTTTCCCCACCTCAGGTTCCCGGCCTCAGATTCGCTGCCTCTGATTCCCTGCCTCTGATTGCCTGCCTCTGATTCCATGCATCTGATTGCCCGCTTCAAATACTCCGCCTCTGATTCCCCACCTCTGATACCCCGCCTCTGATTCCCCACGTCAGATTCCCCGCCTCAGATTCCCTGCCTCAGATTCCCTGCCTCTGATAACCTGCCTCTGATTCCCTGCTTCTGATTCCCTGCCTCTGATTCCCTACCTCTGATTCCCCGCCTCTGATTCCCCGCCTCTGATTCCCCACCTCTGATTCACTGCCTCCCTTTCCGTGCAACTTTCCCCGGCCTACTTTTCCCCACATATCTTTCCCCGCCTCTGATTCCACGCCTCTGATTCCCCGCCTCTGATTGCCCTCCTCTGATTCCCTGCCTCTGATTCCTTGCCTCAGATTCCCTGCCTCATATTCCCTTCATCTGATTCCCTGCCTCTGATTCCCCGCCTCGGATTCCCTGCCTCTGATTCCCCGCCTATGTTTACCCGCCTCTGTTTCCCCACCTCAGGTTCCCCGCCTCAGATTCTCTGCCTCTGATTCCCTGCCTCTGATTCCCTGCCTCTGATTCCCTGCATCTGATTGTCCGCCTCAAATACTCCGCCTCTGATTCCCCGCCTCTGATTCCCCGCATCTGATTCCCCGCCTCTGATTCCCTGCCTCTGATTCCCCACCTCTGATTCCCCGCCTCTGATTCCCCACCTCTGATTCCCCGCCTCCGATTCCGCACCTCTGATTCCCCGCCTCTGATTCCCCGCATCTGATTCCCCGCCTATGATTCCCCGCCTCTGATTCCCTGCCTCTGATTCCCTGCCTCTGATTCCCTGCATCTCATTGTCCGCCTCAAATACTCCGCCTCTGATTACCCGCCTCTGTCTCTCCACCTCTCTTTCGCGTGCGCTCTTTCCCCTACACTCTCTCCGCGCCTCTCTTTCCCTACCTCAATTTCAACAACTCTGTTTGATCTGTTCTATGTACCTCATTTTCAACACACAAGTTCCAACCACTATGTTTCACCCATCTCTTTCCCCGCCTCTATTTATTCACCTATGTTTACTTGCTTCTGTTTACCCACCTGTTTCCCCACCTCTGATTCCGCACCTCAGATTCCCTGCCTCAGATTCCCTGCCTCAGATTCCCTGCCTCTGATAACCTGCCTCTGATTCCCTGCTTCTGATTCCCTGCCTCTGATTCCCTGCCTCTGATTCCCTGCCTCTGATTCCCTGCCTCTGATTCCCCACCTCTGATTCCACGCCTCTCTTTCTGTGTCTCTGATTCCACGCCTCTGATTCCCCGCCTCTGATACCCCGCCCTTGATTCCCCGCCTCTGATTCCCCGCCTCTGATTCCCCACCTCTGATTCACTGCCTCCCTTTCCGCGCAACATTCCCCGGCCTACGTTTCCCCACATATCTTTCCCCGCCTCTGATTCCACGCCTCTGATTCCCCGCCTCTGATTGCCCGCCTCTGATTCCCTGCCTCTGATTCCCTGCCTCAGATTCCCTGCCTCAGATTCCTTTCATCTGATTCCCTGCCTCTGATTCCCCGCCTCAGATTCCCTGCCTCTGATTCCCCGCCTATGTTTATCCACCTCTGTTTCCCCACCTCAGGTTCCCGGCCTCAGATTCCCTGCCTCTGATTCCCCACCTCTAATTCCCCGCTTCTGATTCCCCGACTCTGATTCCCCAGCCTTGATTCCCCGCCTCTGATTCCCCACCTCTGATTCCCCACCTCTGATTCACTGCCTCCCTTTCCGCGCAACATTCCCCGTCCTACGTTTCCCCACATATCTTTCCCCGCCTCTGATTCCACGCCTCTGATTCCCTGCCTCAGATTCCTTGCCTCAGATTCCCTGCCTCTGATTCCCTGCCTCAGATTCCCTGCCTCAGATTCCCTTCATCTGATTCCCTGCCTCTGATTCCCCGCCTGAGATTCCCTGCCTCTGATTCCCCACCTATGTTTATCCACCTCTGTTTCCCCACCTCAGGTTCCCGGCCTCAGATTCCCTGCCTCTGATTCCCTGCCACTGATTCCCTACATCTGATTGCCCGCCTCAAACACTCCGCCTCTGATTCCCCGCCTCTGATTCCCCGCCTCTGATTCCCCGCCTCTGATTCCCCGCCTCTGATTCCCCGCCTCTGATTCCCCGCCTCTGATTCCCCACCTCTGATTCACTGCCTCCCTTTCCGTGCAACTTTCCCCGGCCTACTTTTCCCCACATATTTTTCCCCGCCTCTGATTCCACGCCTCTGATTCCCCGCCTCTGATTGCCCTCCTCTGATTCCCTGCCTTTGATTCCTTACCTCAGATTCCCTGCCTCAGATTCCCTTCATCTGATTCCCTGCCTCTGATTCCCCGCCTCGGATTCCCTGCCTCTGATTCCCCGCCTATGTTTACCCGCCTCTGTTTCCCCACCTCAGGTTCCCCACCTCAGATTCGCTGCCTCTGATTCCCTGCCTCTGATTCCCTGCCTCTGATTCCCTGCATCTGATTGTCCGCCTCAAATACTCCGCCTCTGATTCCCCGCCTCTGATTCCCCGCATCTGATTCCCCGCCTCTGATTCCCTGCCTCTGATTCCCCACCTCTGATTCCCCGCCTCTGATTCCCCACCTCTGATTCCCCGCCTCCCTTTCCGCGCAACTTTCCCGGCCTCCATTTCCCCACATCTCTTTCCACGCCTCTTATTCCACGTCTCTGATTCCCCGCCTCTGATTCCCCCCCTCTGATACCCTTCCACTGATTCACCACCTCTTATTCCCCGCCTCTGATTACCCGCCTCTGTCTCTCCACCTCTCTTTCGCGTGCGCTCTTTCCCCTCCACTCTCTCCGCGCCTCTCTTTCCCTCCCTCAATTTCAACAACTCTGTTTGATCTGTTCTATGTACCTCATTTTCAACACACAAGTTCCAACCACTATGTTTCACCCATCTCTTTCCCCGCCTCTATTTATGCACCTATGTTTACTTGCTTCTGTTTACCCGCCTGTTTCCCCACCTCTGATTCCCCACCTCAGATTCCCCGCCTCAGATTCCCTGCCTCTGATTCCCTGCCTCTGATAACCTGCCTCTGATTCCCTGCTTCTGATTCCCTGCCTCTGATTCCCTGCCTATGATTCCCTGCCTCTGATTCCCTGCCTCTGATTCCCCACCTCTGATTTCCCGCTTCCGATTCCGCACCCATGTTTCACCGCCTCTGTTGCTCTGCTTCTGATTTCCCGGCTGAGATTCGCCGGCTCTGATTCCGCACCTCTGATTCCACGCCTCTCTTTCTGTGTCTCTGATTCCCCGCCTCTGATTACCCGCCTCTGTCTCTCCACCTCTCTTTCGCGTGCGCTCTTTCCCCTACACTCTCTCCGCGCCTCTCTTTCCCTCCCTCAATTTCAACAACTCTGTTTGATCTGTTCTATGTACCTCATTTTCAACAGACAAGTTCCAACCACTATGTTTCACCCATCTCTTTCCCCGCCTCTATTTATGCACCTATGTTTACTTGTTTCTGTTTACCCACCTGTTTCCCCGCCTCAGATTCCCTGCCTCTGATTCCCTGCCTCTGATAACCTGCCTCTGATTCCCTGCCTCTGATTCCCTGCCTCTGATTCCCTGCCTCTGATTCCCCACCTCTGATTCCCCGCCTCTGATTCCCCGCCTCTGATACCCTGCCTCTCTTTCCCTGCCTCTATTTCCGTGCCTCTTTCTCTGCATCTCGTTTCCCACATCTCATTTCCCCCCTCTGATAACCCGCCTCAGATTCCCTGCCACCGATTCCCTGCCTCAGATTCCCTGCCTCTGATTCCCTGCCTCTGATTCCCCGCCTCTGATTCCCTGCCTCTGATTCCCCGCCTATGTTTACCCGCCTCTGTTTATCCGCATGTTTCCCACATCTCTTTCCCCACCTCTGATTCCACGCCTCTGATTCCACGCCTCTGATTCCCCGCCTCTGATTCCCCGCCCCTGATTCACCACCTCCCTTTCTGCGCAACTTTCCTGGCCTACGTTTCCCCACATCTCTTTCCCCACCTCTGATTCCACGCCTCTGATTCCCCGCCTCTGATTGCCCGCCTCTGATTCACTGCCTCTGATTCCCCGCCTCTGATATCCCGTCTCTGATTCCCCGCCTCTGATACCCCGCCTCTGAATCCCCGCCTCTGATTCCCCGCCTCTGATTCCCCGCCTCTGATTCCCTGCCTCTGATTCCCTGCCTCAGATTCCCTGCCTCAAATTCCCTTCATCTGATTCCCTGCCTCTGATTCCCCCCCTCGGATTCCCTGCCTCTGATTCCCCGCATCTGATTCCCTGCCTCAGATTCCCTTCATCTGATTCCCTGCCTCTGATTCCCCGCCTCGCATTCCCTGCCTCTGATTCCCCGCCTATGTTTACCCGCCTCTGTTTCCCCACCTCAGGTTCCCGGCCTCAGATTCGCTGCCTCTGATTCCCTGCCTCTGATTGCCTGCCTCTGATTCCATGCATCTGATTGCCCGCTTCAAATACTCCACCTCTGATTCCCCACCTCTGATACCCCGCCTCTGATTCCCCACGTCAGATTCCCCGCCTCAGATTCCCTGCCTCAGATTCCCTGCCTCTGATAACCTGCCTCTGATTCCCTGCTTCTGATTCCCTGCCTCTGATTCCCTGCCTCTGATTCCCCGCCTCTGATTCCCCGCCTCTGATTCCCCACCTCTGATTCACTGCCTCCCTTTCCGTGCAACTTTCCCCGGCCTACTTTTCCCCACATATCTTTCCCCGCCTCTGATTCCACGCCTCTGATTCCCCGCCTCTGATTGCCCTCCTCTGATTCCCTGCCTCTGATTCCTTGCCTCAGATTCCCTGCCTCATATTCCCTTCATCTGATTCCCTGCCTCTGATTCCCCGCCTCGGATTCCCTGCCTCTGATTCCCCGCCTATGTTTACCCGCCTCTGTTTCCCCACCTCAGGTTCCCCGCCTCAGATTCTCTGCCTCTGATTCCCTGCCTCTGATTCCCTGCCTCTGATTCCCTGCATCTGATTGTCCGCCTCAAATACTCCGCCTCTGATTCCCCGCCTCTGATTCCCCGCATCTGATTCCCCGCCTCTGATTCCCTGCCTCTGATTCCCCACCTCTGATTCCCCGCCTCTGATTCCCCACCTCTGATTCCCCGCCTCTGATTCCCCGCATCTGATTCCCCGCCTATGATTCCCCGCCTCTGATTCCCTGCCTCTGATTCCCTGCCTCTGATTCCCTGCATCTGATTGTCCGCCTCAAATACTCCGCCTCTGATTCCCCGCCTCTAATTCCCCGCATCTGATTCCCCGCCTCTGATTCCCTGCCTCTGATTCCCCACCTCTGATTCCCCGCCTCTGATTCCCCACCTCTGATTCCCTGCCTCTGATTCCCTGCCTCAGATTCCCTGCCTCAAATTCCCTTCATCTGATTCCCTGCCTCTGATTCCCCCCCTCGGATTCCCTGCCTCTGATTCCCCGCATCTGATTCCCTGCCTCAGATTCCCTTCATCTGATTCCCTGCCTCTGATTCCCCGCCTCGCATTCCCTGCCTCTGATTCCCCGCCTATGTTTACCCGCCTCTGTTTCCCCACCTCAGGTTCCCGGCCTCAGATTCGCTGCCTCTGATTCCCTGCCTCTGATTGCCTGCCTCTGATTCCATGCATCTGATTGCCCGCTTCAAATACTCCGCCTCTGATTCCCCACCTCTGATACCCCGCCTCTGATTCCCCACGTCAGATTCCCCGCCTCAGATTCCCTGCCTCAGATTCCCTGCCTCTGATAACCTGCCTCTGATTCCCTGCTTCTGATTCCCTGCCTCTGATTCCCAGCCTCTGATTCCCCGCCTCTGATTCCCCGCCTCTGATTCCCCACCTCTGAATCACTGCCTCTCTTTCCGTGCAACTTTCCCCGGCCTACTTTTCCCCACATATCTTTCCCCGCCTCTGATTCCACACCTCTGATTCCCCGCCTCTGATTGCCCTCCTCAGATTCCCTGCCTCTGATTCCTTGCCTCAGATTCCCTGCCTCATATTCCCTTCATCTGATTCCCTGCCTCTGATTCCCCACCTCGGATTCCCTGCCTCTGATTCCCCGCCTATGTTTACCCACCTCTGTTTCCCCACCTCAGGTTCCCCGCCTCAGATTCTCTGCCTCTGATTCCCTGCCTCTGATTCCCTGCCTCTGATTCCCTGCATCTGATTGTCCGCCTCAAATACTCCGCCTCTGATTCCCCGCCTCTGATTCCCCACATCTGATTCCCCGCCTCTGATTCCCCGCCTCCCTTTCCGCGCAACTTTCCCGGCCTCCATTTCCCCACATCTCTTTCCACGCCTCTTATTCCACGTCTCTGATTCCCCGCCTCTGATTCCCCCCCTCTGATACCCTTCCACTGATTCACCACCTCTTATTCCCCGCCTCTGATTACCCGCCTCTGTCTCTCCACCTCTCTTTCGCGTGCGCTCTTTCCCCTCCACTCTCTCCGCGCCTCTCTTTCCCTCCCTCAATTTCAACAACTCTGTTTGATCTGTTCTATGTACCTCATTTTCAACACACAAGTTCCAACCACTATGTTTCACCCATCTCTTTCCCCGCCTCTATTTATGCACCTATGTTTACTTGCTTCTGTTTACCCGCCTGTTTCCCCACCTCTGATTCCCCACCTCAGATTCCCCGCCTCAGATTCCCTGCCTCTGATTCCCTGCCTCTGATAACCTGCCTCTGATTCCCTGCTTCTGATTCCCTGCCTCTGATTCCCTGCCTATGATTCCCTGCCTCTGATTCCCTGCCTCTGATTCCCCACCTCTGATTTCCCGCTTCCGATTCCGCACCCATGTTTCACCGCCTCTGTTGCTCTGCTTCTGATTTCCCGGCTGAGATTCGCCGGCTCTGATTCCGCACCTCTGATTCCACGCCTCTCTTTCTGTGTCTCTGATTCCCCGCCTCTGATTACCCGCCTCTGTCTCTCCACCTCTCTTTCGCGTGCGCTCTTTCCCCTACACTCTCTCCGCGCCTCTCTTTCCCTCCCTCAATTTCAACAACTCTGTTTGATCTGTTCTATGTACCTCATTTTCAACAGACAAGTTCCAACCACTATGTTTCACCCATCTCTTTCCCCGCCTCTATTTATGCACCTATGTTTACTTGTTTCTGTTTACCCACCTGTTTCCCCGCCTCAGATTCCCTGCCTCTGATTCCCTGCCTCTGATAACCTGCCTCTGATTCCCTGCCTCTGATTCCCTGCCTCTGATTCCCTGCCTCTGATTCCCCACCTCTGATTCCCCGCCTCTGATTCCCCGCCTCTGATACCCTGCCTCTCTTTCCCTGCCTCTATTTCCGTGCCTCTTTCTCTGCATCTCGTTTCCCACATCTCATTTCCCCCCTCTGATAACCCGCCTCAGATTCCCTGCCACCGATTCCCTGCCTCAGATTCCCTGCCTCTGATTCCCTGCCTCTGATTCCCCGCCTCTGATTCCCTGCCTCTGATTCCCCGCCTATGTTTACCCGCCTCTGTTTATCCGCATGTTTCCCACATCTCTTTCCCCACCTCTGATTCCACGCCTCTGATTCCACGCCTCTGATTCCCCGCCTCTGATTCCCCGCCCCTGATTCACCACCTCCCTTTCTGCGCAACTTTCCTGGCCTACGTTTCCCCACATCTCTTTCCCCACCTCTGATTCCACGCCTCTGATTCCCCGCCTCTGATTGCCCGCCTCTGATTCACTGCCTCTGATTCCCCGCCTCTGATATCCCGTCTCTGATTCCCCGCCTCTGATACCCCGCCTCTGAATCCCCGCCTCTGATTCCCCGCCTCTGATTCCCCGCCTCTGATTCCCTGCCTCTGATTCCCTGCCTCAGATTCCCTGCCTCAAATTCCCTTCATCTGATTCCCTGCCTCTGATTCCCCCCCTCGGATTCCCTGCCTCTGATTCCCCGCATCTGATTCCCTGCCTCAGATTCCCTTCATCTGATTCCCTGCCTCTGATTCCCCGCCTCGCATTCCCTGCCTCTGATTCCCCGCCTATGTTTACCCGCCTCTGTTTCCCCACCTCAGGTTCCCGGCCTCAGATTCGCTGCCTCTGATTCCCTGCCTCTGATTGCCTGCCTCTGATTCCATGCATCTGATTGCCCGCTTCAAATACTCCACCTCTGATTCCCCACCTCTGATACCCCGCCTCTGATTCCCCACGTCAGATTCCCCGCCTCAGATTCCCTGCCTCAGATTCCCTGCCTCTGATAACCTGCCTCTGATTCCCTGCTTCTGATTCCCTGCCTCTGATTCCCTGCCTCTGATTCCCCGCCTCTGATTCCCCGCCTCTGATTCCCCACCTCTGATTCACTGCCTCCCTTTCCGTGCAACTTTCCCCGGCCTACTTTTCCCCACATATCTTTCCCCGCCTCTGATTCCACGCCTCTGATTCCCCGCCTCTGATTGCCCTCCTCTGATTCCCTGCCTCTGATTCCTTGCCTCAGATTCCCTGCCTCATATTCCCTTCATCTGATTCCCTGCCTCTGATTCCCCGCCTCGGATTCCCTGCCTCTGATTCCCCGCCTATGTTTACCCGCCTCTGTTTCCCCACCTCAGGTTCCCCGCCTCAGATTCTCTGCCTCTGATTCCCTGCCTCTGATTCCCTGCCTCTGATTCCCTGCATCTGATTGTCCGCCTCAAATACTCCGCCTCTGATTCCCCGCCTCTGATTCCCCGCATCTGATTCCCCGCCTCTGATTCCCTGCCTCTGATTCCCCACCTCTGATTCCCCGCCTCTGATTCCCCACCTCTGATTCCCCGCCTCTGATTCCCCGCATCTGATTCCCCGCCTATGATTCCCCGCCTCTGATTCCCTGCCTCTGATTCCCTGCCTCTGATTCCCTGCATCTGATTGTCCGCCTCAAATACTCCGCCTCTGATTCCCCGCCTCTAATTCCCCGCATCTGATTCCCCGCCTCTGATTCCCTGCCTCTGATTCCCCACCTCTGATTCCCCGCCTCTGATTCCCCACCTCTGATTCCCTGCCTCTGATTCCCTGCCTCAGATTCCCTGCCTCAAATTCCCTTCATCTGATTCCCTGCCTCTGATTCCCCCCCTCGGATTCCCTGCCTCTGATTCCCCGCATCTGATTCCCTGCCTCAGATTCCCTTCATCTGATTCCCTGCCTCTGATTCCCCGCCTCGCATTCCCTGCCTCTGATTCCCCGCCTATGTTTACCCGCCTCTGTTTCCCCACCTCAGGTTCCCGGCCTCAGATTCGCTGCCTCTGATTCCCTGCCTCTGATTGCCTGCCTCTGATTCCATGCATCTGATTGCCCGCTTCAAATACTCCGCCTCTGATTCCCCACCTCTGATACCCCGCCTCTGATTCCCCACGTCAGATTCCCCGCCTCAGATTCCCTGCCTCAGATTCCCTGCCTCTGATAACCTGCCTCTGATTCCCTGCTTCTGATTCCCTGCCTCTGATTCCCAGCCTCTGATTCCCCGCCTCTGATTCCCCGCCTCTGATTCCCCACCTCTGAATCACTGCCTCTCTTTCCGTGCAACTTTCCCCGGCCTACTTTTCCCCACATATCTTTCCCCGCCTCTGATTCCACACCTCTGATTCCCCGCCTCTGATTGCCCTCCTCAGATTCCCTGCCTCTGATTCCTTGCCTCAGATTCCCTGCCTCATATTCCCTTCATCTGATTCCCTGCCTCTGATTCCCCACCTCGGATTCCCTGCCTCTGATTCCCCGCCTATGTTTACCCACCTCTGTTTCCCCACCTCAGGTTCCCCGCCTCAGATTCTCTGCCTCTGATTCCCTGCCTCTGATTCCCTGCCTCTGATTCCCTGCATCTGATTGTCCGCCTCAAATACTCCGCCTCTGATTCCCCGCCTCTGATTCCCCACATCTGATTCCCCGCCTCTGATTCCCCGCCTCCCTTTCCGCGCAACTTTCCCGGCCTCCATTTCCCCACATCTCTTTCCACGCCTCTTATTCCACGTCTCTGATTCCCCGCCTCTGATTCCCCCCCTCTGATACCCTTCCACTGATTCACCACCTCTTATTCCCCGCCTCTGATTACCCGCCTCTGTCTCTCCACCTCTCTTTCGCGTGCGCTCTTTCCCCTCCACTCTCTCCGCGCCTCTCTTTCCCTCCCTCAATTTCAACAACTCTGTTTGATCTGTTCTATGTACCTCATTTTCAACACACAAGTTCCAACCACTATGTTTCACCCATCTCTTTCCCCGCCTCTATTTATGCACCTATGTTTACTTGCTTCTGTTTACCCGCCTGTTTCCCCACCTCTGATTCCCCACCTCAGATTCCCCGCCTCAGATTCCCTGCCTCTGATTCCCTGCCTCTGATAACCTGCCTCTGATTCCCTGCTTCTGATTCCCTGCCTCTGATTCCCTGCCTATGATTCCCTGCCTCTGATTCCCTGCCTCTGATTCCCCACCTCTGATTTCCCACTTCCGATTCCGCACCCATGTTTCACCGCCTCTGTTGCTCTGCTTCTGATTTCCCGGCTGAGATTCGCCGGCTCTGATTCCGCACCTCTGATTCCACGCCTCTCTTTCTGTGTCTCTGATTCCCCGCCTCTGATTACCCGCCTCTGTCTCTCCACCTCTCTTTCGCGTGCGCTCTTTCCCCTACACTCTCTCCGCGCCTCTCTTTCCCTCCCTCAATTTCAACAACTCTGTTTGATCTGTTCTATGTACCTCATTTTCAACAGACAAGTTCCAACCACTATGTTTCACCCATCTCTTTCCCCGCCTCTATTTATGCACCTATGTTTACTTGTTTCTGTTTACCCACCTGTTTCCCCGCCTCAGATTCCCTGCCTCTGATTCCCTGCCTCTGATAACCTGCCTCTGATTCCCTGCCTCTGATTCCCTGCCTCTGATTCCCTGCCTCTGATTCCCCACCTCTGATTCCCCGCCTCTGATTCCCCGCCTCTGATACCCTGCCTCTCTTTCCCTGCCTCTATTTCCGTGCCTCTTTCTCTGCATCTCGTTTCCCACATCTCATTTCCCCCCTCTGATAACCCGCCTCAGATTCCCTGCCACCGATTCCCTGCCTCAGATTCCCTGCCTCTGATTCCCTGCCTCTGATTCCCCGCCTCTGATTCCCTGCCTCTGATTCCCCGCCTATGTTTACCCGCCTCTGTTTATCCGCATGTTTCCCACATCTCTTTCCCCACCTCTGATTCCACGCCTCTGATTCCACGCCTCTGATTCCCCGCCTCTGATTCCCCGCCCCTGATTCACCACCTCCCTTTCTGCGCAACTTTCCTGGCCTACGTTTCCCCACATCTCTTTCCCCACCTCTGATTCCACGCCTCTGATTCCCCGCCTCTGATTGCCCGCCTCTGATTCACTGCCTCTGATTCCCCGCCTCTGATATCCCGTCTCTGATTCCCCGCCTCTGATACCCCGCCTCTGAATCCCCGCCTCTGATTCCCCGCCTCTGATTCCCCGCCTCTGATTCCCTGCCTCTGATTCCCTGCCTCAGATTCCCTGCCTCAAATTCCCTTCATCTGATTCCCTGCCTCTGATTCCCCCCCTCGGATTCCCTGCCTCTGATTCCCCGCATCTGATTCCCTGCCTCAGATTCCCTTCATCTGATTCCCTGCCTCTGATTCCCCGCCTCGCATTCCCTGCCTCTGATTCCCCGCCTATGTTTACCCGCCTCTGTTTCCCCACCTCAGGTTCCCGGCCTCAGATTCGCTGCCTCTGATTCCCTGCCTCTGATTGCCTGCCTCTGATTCCATGCATCTGATTGCCCGCTTCAAATACTCCACCTCTGATTCCCCACCTCTGATACCCCGCCTCTGATTCCCCACGTCAGATTCCCCGCCTCAGATTCCCTGCCTCAGATTCCCTGCCTCTGATAACCTGCCTCTGATTCCCTGCTTCTGATTCCCTGCCTCTGATTCCCTGCCTCTGATTCCCCGCCTCTGATTCCCCGCCTCTGATTCCCCACCTCTGATTCACTGCCTCCCTTTCCGTGCAACTTTCCCCGGCCTACTTTTCCCCACATATCTTTCCCCGCCTCTGATTCCACGCCTCTGATTCCCCGCCTCTGATTGCCCTCCTCTGATTCCCTGCCTCTGATTCCTTGCCTCAGATTCCCTGCCTCATATTCCCTTCATCTGATTCCCTGCCTCTGATTCCCCGCCTCGGATTCCCTGCCTCTGATTCCCCGCCTATGTTTACCCGCCTCTGTTTCCCCACCTCAGGTTCCCCGCCTCAGATTCTCTGCCTCTGATTCCCTGCCTCTGATTCCCTGCCTCTGATTCCCTGCATCTGATTGTCCGCCTCAAATACTCCGCCTCTGATTCCCCGCCTCTGATTCCCCGCATCTGATTCCCCGCCTCTGATTCCCTGCCTCTGATTCCCCACCTCTGATTCCCCGCCTCTGATTCCCCACCTCTGATTCCCCGCCTCCGATTCCGCACCTCTGATTCCCCGCCTCTGATTCCCCGCATCTGATTCCCCGCCTATGATTCCCCGCCTCTGATTCCCTGCCTCTGATTCCCTGCCTCTGATTCCCTGCATCTGATTGTCCGCCTCAAATACTCCGCCTCTGATTCCCCGCCTCTAATTCCCCGCATCTGATTCCCCGCCTCTGATTCCCTGCCTCTGATTCCCCACCTCTGATTCCCCGCCTCTGATTCCCCACCTCTGATTCCCTGCCTCTGATTCCCTGCCTCAGATTCCCTGCCTCAAATTCCCTTCATCTGATTCCCTGCCTCTGATTCCCCCCCTCGGATTCCCTGCCTCTGATTCCCCGCATCTGATTCCCTGCATCAGATTCCCTTCATCTGATTCCCTGCCTCTGATTCCCCGCCTCGCATTCCCTGCCTCTGATTCCCCGCCTATGTTTACCCGCCTCTGTTTCCCCACCTCAGGTTCCCGGCCTCAGATTCGCTGCCTCTGATTCCCTGCCTCTGATTGCCTGCCTCTGATTCCATGCATCTGATTGCCCGCTTCAAATACTCCGCCTCTGATTCCCCACCTCTGATACCCCGCCTCTGATTCCCCACGTCAGATTCCCCGCCTCAGATTCCCTGCCTCAGATTCCCTGCCTCTGATAACCTGCCTCTGATTCCCTGCTTCTGATTCCCTGCCTCTGATTCCCAGCCTCTGATTCCCCGCCTCTGATTCCCCGCCTCTGATTCCCCACCTCTGAATCACTGCCTCTCTTTCCGTGCAACTTTCCCCGGCCTACTTTTCCCCACATATCTTTCCCCGCCTCTGATTCCACACCTCTGATTCCCCGCCTCTGATTGCCCTCCTCAGATTCCCTGCCTCTGATTCCTTGCCTCAGATTCCCTGCCTCATATTCCCTTCATCTGATTCCCTGCCTCTGATTCCCCACCTCGGATTCCCTGCCTCTGATTCCCCGCCTATGTTTACCCACCTCTGTTTCCCCACCTCAGGTTCCCGGCCTCAGATTCTCTGCCTCTGATTCCCTGCCTCTGATTCCCTGCCTCTGATTCCCTGCATCTGATTGTCCGCCTCAAATACTCCGCCTCTGATTCCCCGCCTCTGATTCCCCACATCTGATTCCCCGCCTCTGATTCCCTGCCTCTGATTCCCCACCTCTGATTCCCCGCCTCTGATTCCCCACCTCTGATTCCCCGCCTCCGATTCCGCACCTCTGATTCCCCGCCTCTGATTCCCCGCATCTGATTCCCCGCCTATGATTCCCCGCCTCTGATTCCCTGCCTCTGATTCCCTGCCTCTGATTCCCTGCATCTGATTGTCCGCCTCAAATACTCCGCCTCTGATTCCCCGCCTCTGATTCCCCGCATCTGATTCCCCGCCTCTGATTCCCTGCCTCTGATTCCCCACCTCTGATTCCCCGCCTCTGATTCCCCACCTCTGATTCCCTGCCTCTGATTCCCTGCCTCAGATTCCCTGCCTCAAATTCCCTTCATCTGATTCCCTGCCTCTGATTCCCCCCCTCGGATTCCCTGCCTCTGATTCCCCGCATCTGATTCCCTGCCTCAGATTCCCTTCATCTGATTCCCTGCCTCTGATTCCCCGCCTCGCATTCCCTGCCTCTGATTCCCCGCCTATGTTTACCCGCCTCTGTTTCCCCACCTCAGGTTCCCGGCCTCAGATTCGCTGCCTCTGATTCCCTGCCTCTGGTTGCCTGCCTCTGATTCCATGCATCTGATTGCCCGCTTCAAATACTCCGCCTCTGATTCCCCACCTCTGATACCCCGCCTCTGATTCCCCACGTCAGATTCCCCGCCTCAGATTCCCTGCCTCAGATTCCCTGCCTCTGATAACCTGCCTCTGATTCCCTGCTTCTGATTCCCTGCCTCTGATTCCCTGCCTCTGATTCCCCGCCTCTGATTCCCCGCCTCTGATTCCCCACCTCTGATTCACTGCCTCCCTTTCCGTGCAACTTTCCCCGGCCTACTTTTCCCCACATATCTTTCCCCGCCTCTGATTCCACGCCTCTGATTCCCCGCCTCTGATTGCCCTCCTCAGATTCCCTGCCTCTGATTCCTTGCCTCAGATTCCCTGCCTCATATTCCCTTCATCTGATTCCCTGCCTCTGATTACCCACCTCGGATTCCCTGCCTCTGATTCCCCGCCTATGTTTACCCACCTCTGTTTCCCCACCTCAGGTTCCCCGCCTCAGATTCTCTGCCTCTGATTCCCTGCCTCTGATTCCCTGCCTCTGATTCCCTGCATCTGATTGTCCGCCTCAAATACTCCGCCTCTGATTCCCCGCCTCTGATTCCCCGCATCTGATTCCCCGCCTCTGATTCCCTGCCTCTGATTCCCCACCTCTGATTCCCCGCCTCCGATTCCCCACCTCTGATTCCCCGCCTCCGATTCCGCACCTCTGATTCCCCGCCTCTGATTCCCCGCATCTGATTCCCCGCCTATGATTCCCCGCCTCTGATTCCCTGCCTCTGATTCCCTGCCTCTGATTCCCTGCATCTGATTGTCCGCCTCAAATACTCCGCCTCTGATTCCCCGCCTCTGATTCCCCGCATCTGATTCCCCGCCTCTGATTCCCTGCCTCTGATTCCCCACCTCTGATTCCCCGCCTCTGATTCCCCACCTCTGATTCCCCGCCTCCGATTCCGCACCTCTGATTCCCCGCCTCTGATTCCCCGCATCTGATTCCCCGCCTATGATTCCCAGCCTCTGATTCCCCGCCTCAGATTCCCTGCCTACGATTCCCTGCCTCAGATTCCCTGCCTCTGATTCCCTGCCTCTGATTCCCCACCTCTGATACCCCGCCTCTGATTCCCCACCTCAGATTCCCCGCCTCAGATTCCCTGCCTCAGATTCCCTGCCTCTGATAACCTGCCTCTGATTCCCTGCTTCTGATTCCCTGCCTCTGATTCCCTGCCTCTGATTCCCTGCCTCTGATTCCCTGCCTCTGATTCCCCACCTCTGTCTCTCAACCTCTCTTTCGCGTGCGCTCTTTTCCCTACACTCTCTCCGCGCCTCTCTTTCCCTCCCTCAATTTCAACAACTCTGTTTGATCTGTTCTATGTACCTCATTTTCAACACACAAGTTCCAACCACTTTGTTTCACCCATCTCTTTCCCCGCCTCTATTTATGCACCTATGTTTACTTGCTTCTGTTTACCCGCCTGTTTCCCCGCCTCTGATTCCCCACCTCAGATTCCCAGCCTCAGATTCCCTGCCTCTGATTCCCTGCCTCTGATAACCTGCCTCTGATTCCCTGCCTCTGATTCCCTGCCTCTGATTCCCCACCTCTGATTCGCCGCTTCCGATTCCGCACCCATGTTTCACCGCCTCTGTTGCTCTGCTTCTGTTTTCCCGGCTCAGATTCGCCGGCTCTGATTCCGCACCTCTGATTCCACGCCTCTCTTTCTGTGTCTCTGATTCCCCGCCTCTGATTCCCCGCCTCTGATTCCCCGCCTCTGATTCCCCGCCTCTGATTCCCCACCTCCGATTCCCCGCCTCTGATTCCCTGCATCAGATTCCCGTCATCTGATTCCCTGCCTCTGATTCCCCGCCTCTGATTCCCTGCCTCTGATTCCCCACCTATGTATACCCACCTCTGTTTAACCGCCTGTTTCCACACATCTCTTTCCCCACATCTGATTCCACGCCTCTGATTCCCCACCTCTGATTGCCTGCCTCTGATACCCCGCCTCTGATTCCCCGCCTCTGATACCCTGCATCTGATTCCCCGCCTCGGATTCCCCGCCCCTGATTCCCCGCCTCTGATTCCCCGCCTCTGATTCCTTGCCTCTGAAAACATGCCTCTGATTCCGTGCCTCTGATTCTCTGCCTCTGATTCCCCCCCTCTGATACCCTGCCACTGATTCCCCGCATCTGATTCACCACTTCTTATTCCCCGCCTCTGATTACCCGCCTCTGTCTCTCCACCTCTCTTTCGCGTGCGCTCTTTCCCCTACACTCTCTCCACGCCTCTCTTTCCCTACCTCAATTTCAACAACTCTGTTTGATCTGTTCTATGTACCTCATTTTCAACACACAAGTTCCAACCACTATGTTTCACCCATCTCTTTCCCCGCCTCTATTTATGCACCTATGTTTACTTGCTTCTGTTTACCCGCCTGTTTCCCCACCTCTGATTCCGCACCTCAGATTCCCTGCCTCAGATTCCCTGCCTCAGATTCCCTGCCTCTGATAACCTGCCTCTGATTCCCTGCTTCTGATTCCCTGCCTCTGATTCCCTGCCTCTGATTCCCTGCCTCTGATTCCCTGCCTCTGATTCCCCACCTCTGATTCCACGCCTCTCTTTCTGTGTCTCTGATTCCACGCCTCTGATTCCCCGCCTCTGATACCCCGCCCTTGATTCCCCGCCTCTGATTCCCCGCCTCTGATTCCACACCTCTGATTCACTGCCTCCCTTTCCGCGCAACTTTCCCCGGCCTACGTTTCCCCACATATCTTTCCCCGCCTCCGATTCCACGCCTCTGATTCCCCGCCTCTGATTGCCCGCCTCTGATTCCCTGCCTCTGATTCCCTGCCTCAGATTCCCTGCCTCAGATTCCCTTCATCTGATTCCCTGCCTCTGATTCCCCGCCTCGCATTCCCTGCCTCTGATTCCCCGCCTATGTTTACCCGCCTCTGTTTCCCCACCTCAGGTTCCCGGCCTCAGATTCGCTGCCTCTGATTCCCTGCCTCTGATTGCCTGCCTCTGATTCCATGCATCTGATTGCCCGCTTCAAATACTCCGCCTCTGATTCCCCGCCTCTGATTCAACGCATCTGATTCCCCGCCTCTGATTCCCCGCCTCTGATTCCCCGCCTCTGATTCCCCGCCCTTGATTCCCCGCCTCTGATACCCCGCCTCTGATTCCCCACCTCTGATTCGCTGCCTCCTTTTCCGTGCAACTTTCACCGGCCTACGTTTCCCCACATATCTTTCCCCGCCTCTGATTCCATGCCTCTGATTCCCCGCCTCTGATTGCCCGCCTCTGATTCCCTGCCTCTGATTCCCTGCCTCATATTCCCTGCCTCAGATTCCCTTCATCTGATTTCCTGCCTCTGATTCCCCGCCTTGGATTTCCTGCCTCTGATTTCCCGCATCTGATACCCCGCCTCTGATTCCCCGCCTCTGATTCCATGACTCTGATTCACCGACTCTGATTCCCCGCCTCTGATTCCCCGCCTCTGATTCCCCGCCTCTGATTCCCTGCCTCTGATTCCACACCTCTGATACCCCGCCTCCGATTCCGCACCTCTGATTCCCCGCCTCTGATTCCCCGCATCTGATTCCCCGCCTCTGATTCCCCGCCTCTGATTCCCCGCCTCTGATTCCCCGCCTCTGATTCCCCACCTCTGATTCCCCACCTCTGATTAGCCGCCGCCCTTTCTGCGCAACTTTCCCGGCCTCCGTTTACCCACATCTCTTTCCCCGCCTCTGATTCCACATCTCTGATTCCCCACCTCTGATTCCCCCCTCTGATACCCTGCTACTGATTCCCTGCCTCTGATTCCCCGCCTCTGATACCCTGCCTCTCTTTCCCTGCCTCTGATTCCCCACCTCTAATTCCCCGCTTCTGATTCCCCGACTCTGATTCCCCACCCTTGATTCCCCGCCTCTGATTCCCCGCCTCTGATTCCCCACCTCTGATTCACTGCCTCCCTTTCCGCGCAACATTCCCCGTCCTACGTTTCCCCACATATCTTTCCCCGCCTCTGATTCCACGCCTCTGATTCCCCGCCTCTGATTGCCCTCCCCTGATTCCCTGCCTCTGATTCCCTGCCTCAGATTCCCTGCCTCAGATTCCCTTCATCTGATTCCCTGCCTCTGATTCCCCGCCTCAGATTCCCTGCCTCTGATTCCCCGCTTATGTTTACCCGCCTCTGTTTCGCCACCTCAGGTTCCCGGCCTCAGATTCCCTGCCTCTGATTCCCTGCCTCTGATTCCCTACATCTGATTGCCCGCCTCAAACACTCCGCCTCTGATTCCCCGCCTCTGATTCCCCGCCTCTGATTCCCCGCCTCTGATTCCCCGCCTCTGATTCCCCGCCTCTGATTCCCCACCTCTGATTCACTGCCTCCCTTTCCGTGCAACTTTCCCCGGCCTACTTTTCCCCACATATCTTTCCCCGCCTCTGATTCCACGCCTCTGATTCCCCGCCTCTGATTGCCCTCCTCTGATTCCCTGCCTCTGATTCCTTGCCTCAGATTCCCTGGCTCAGATTCCCTTCATCTGATTCCCTGCCTCTGATTCCCCGCCTCGGATTCCCTGCCTCTGATTCCCCGCCTATGTTTACCCGCCTCTGTTTCCCCACCTCAGGTTCCCCGCCTCAGATTCGCTGCCTCTGATTCCCTGCCTCTGATTCCCTGCCTCTGATTCCCTGCATCTGATTGTCCGCCTCAAATACTCCGCCTCTGATTCCCCGCCTCTGATTCCCCGCATCTGATTCCCCGCCTCTGATTCCCTGCCTCTGATTCCCCACCTCTGATTCCCCGCCTCTGATTCCCCACCTCTGATTCCCCGCCTCCCTTTCCGCGCAACTTTCCCGGCCTCCGTTTCCCCACATCTCTTTCCCCGCCTCTTATTCCACGTCTCTGATTCCCCGCATCTGATTCCCCCCCTCTGATACCCTGCCACTGATTCCCCGCCTCTGATTCACCACCTCTTATTCCCCGCCTCTGATTACCCGCCTCTGTCTCTCCACCTCTCTTTCGCGTGCGCTCTTTCCCCTACACTCTCTCCGCGCCTCTCTTTCCCTCCCTCAATTTCAACAACTCTCTTTGATCTGTTCTATGTACCTCATTTTCAACACACAAGTTCCAACCACTATGTTTCACCCATCTCTTTCCCCGCCTCTATTTATGCACCTATGTTTACTTGCTTCTGTTTACCCGCCTGTTTCCCCGCCTCTGATTCCCCACCTCAGATTCCCAGCCTCAGATTCCCTGCCTCTGATTCCCTGCCTCTGATAACCTGCCTCTGATTCCCTGCCTCTGATTCCCTGCCTCTGATTCCCCACCTCTGATTCGCCGCTTCCGATTCCGCACCCATGTTTCACCGCCTCTGTTGCTCTGCTTCTGTTTTCCCGGCTCAGATTCGCCGGCTCTGATTCCGCACCTCTGATTCCACGCCTCTCTTTCTGTGTCTCTGATTCCCCGCCTCTGATTCCCCGCCTCTGATTCCCCGCCTCTGATTCCCCGCCTCTGATTCCCCACCTCCGATTCCCCGCCTCTGATTCCCTGCATCAGATTCCCGTCATCTGATTCCCTGCCTCTGATTCCCCGCCTCTGATTCCCTGCCTCTGATTCCCCACCTATGTATACCCACCTCTGTTTAACCGCCTGTTTCCACACATCTCTTTCCCCACATCTGATTCCACGCCTCTGATTCCCCACCTCTGATTGCCTGCCTCTGATACCCCGCCTCTGATTCCCCGCCTCTGATTCCCTGCATCTGATTCCCCGCCTCGGATTCCCCGCCCCTGATTCCCCGCCTCTGATTCCCCGCCTCTGATTCCTTGCCTCTGAAAACATGCCTCTGATTCCGTGCCTCTGATTCTCTGCCTCTGATTCCCCCCCTCTGATACCCTGCCACTGATTCCCCGCATCTGATTCACCACTTCTTATTCCCCGCCTCTGATTACCCGCCTCTGTCTCTCCACCTCTCTTTCGCGTGCTCTCTTTCCCCTACACTCTCTCCACGCCTCTCTTTCCCTACCTCAATTTCAACAACTCTGTTTGATCTGTTCTATGTACCTCATTTTCAACACACAAGTTCCAACCACTATGTTTCACCCATCTCTTTCCCCGCCTCTATTTATGCACCTATGTTTACTTGCTTCTGTTTACCCGCCTGTTTCCCCACCTCTGATTCCGCACCTCAGATTCCCTGCCTCAGATTCCCTGCCTCAGATTCCCTGCCTCTGATAACCTGCCTCTGATTCCCTGCTTCTGATTCCCTGCCTCTGATTCCCTGCCTCTGATTCCCTGCCTCTGATTCCCTGCCTCTGATTCCCCACCTCTGATTCCACGCCTCTCTTTCTGTGTCTCTGATTCCACGCCTCTGATTCCCCGCCTCTGATACCCCGCCCTTGATTCCCCGCCTCTGATTCCCCGCCTCTGATTCCACACCTCTGATTCACTGCCTCCCTTTCCGCGCAACTTTCCCCGGCCTACGTTTCCCCACATATCTTTCCCCGCCTCCGATTCCACGCCTCTGATTCCCCGCCTCTGATTGCCCGCCTCTGATTCCCTGCCTCTGATTCCCTGCCTCAGATTCCCTGCCTCAGATTCCCTTCATCTGATTCCCTGCCTCTGATTCCCCGCCTCGCATTCCCTGCCTCTGATTCCCCGCCTATGTTTACCCGCCTCTGTTTCCCCACCTCAGGTTCCCGGCCTCAGATTCGCTGCCTCTGATTCCCTGCCTCTGATTGCCTGCCTCTGATTCCATGCATCTGATTGCCCGCTTCAAATACTCCGCCTCTGATTCCCCGCCTCTGATTCAACGCATCTGATTCCCCGCCTCTGATTCCCCGCCTCTGATTCCCCGCCTCTGATTCCCCGCCCTTGATTCCCCGCCTCTGATACCCCGCCTCTGATTCCCCACCTCTGATTCGCTGCCTCCTTTTCCGTGCAACTTTCACCGGCCTACGTTTCCCCACATATCTTTCCCCGCCTCTGATTCCATGCCTCTGATTCCCCGCCTCTGATTGCCCGCCTCTGATTCCCTGCCTCTGATTCCCTGCCTCATATTCCCTGCCTCAGATTCCCTTCATCTGATTTCCTGCCTCTGATTCCCCGCCTTGGATTTCCTGCCTCTGATTTCCCGCATCTGATACCCCGCCTCTGATTCCCCGCCTCTGATTCCATGACTCTGATTCACCGACTCTGATTCCCCGCCTCTGATTCCCCGCCTCTGATTCCCCGCCTCTGATTCCCTGCCTCTGATTCCACACCTCTGATACCCCGCCTCCGATTCCGCACCTCTGATTCCCCGCCTCTGATTCCCCGCATCTGATTCCCCGCCTCTGATTCCCCGCCTCTGATTCCCCGCCTCTGATTCCCCGCCTCTGATTCCCCACCTCTGATTCCCCTCCTCTGATTAGCCGCCGCCCTTTCTGCGCAACTTTCCCGGCCTCCGTTTACCCACATCTCTTTCCCCGCCTCTGATTCCACATCTCTGATTCCCCACCTCTGATTCCCCCCTCTGATACCCTGCTACTGATTCCCTGCCTCTGATTCCCCGCCTCTGATACCCTGCCTCTCTTTCCCTGCCTCTGATTCCCCACCTCTAATTCCCCGCTTCTGATTCCCCGACTCTGATTCCCCACCCTTGATTCCCCGCCTCTGATTCCCCGCCTCTGATTCCCCACCTCTGATTCACTGCCTCCCTTTCCGCGCAACATTCCCCGTCCTACGTTTCCCCACATATCTTTCCCCGCCTCTGATTCCACGCCTCTGATTCCCCGCCTCTGATTGCCCTCCCCTGATTCCCTGCCTCTGATTCCCTGCCTCAGATTCCCTGCCTCAGATTCCCTTCATCTGATTCCCTGCCTCTGATTCCCCGCCTCAGATTCCCTGCCTCTGATTCCCCGCTTATGTTTACCCGCCTCTGTTTCGCCACCTCAGGTTCCCGGCCTCAGATTCCCTGCCTCTGATTCCCTGCCTCTGATTCCCTACATCTGATTGCCCGCCTCAAACACTCCGCCTCTGATTCCCCGCCTCTGATTCCCCGCCTCTGATTCCCCGCCTCTGATTCCCCGCCTCTGATTCCCCGCCTCTGATTCCCCACCTCTGATTCACTGCCTCCCTTTCCGTGCAACTTTCCCCGGCCTACTTTTCCCCACATATCTTTCCCCGCCTCTGATTCCACGCCTCTGATTCCCCGCCTCTGATTGCCCTCCTCTGATTCCCTGCCTCTGATTCCTTGCCTCAGATTCCCTGGCTCAGATTCCCTTCATCTGATTCCCTGCCTCTGATTCCCCGCCTCGGATTCCCTGCCTCTGATTCCCCGCCTATGTTTACCCGCCTCTGTTTCCCCACCTCAGGTTCCCCGCCTCAGATTCGCTGCCTCTGATTCCCTGCCTCTGATTCCCTGCCTCTGATTCCCTGCATCTGATTGTCCGCCTCAAATACTCCGCCTCTGATTCCCCGCCTCTGATTCCCCGCATCTGATTCCCCGCCTCTGATTCCCTGCCTCTGATTCCCCACCTCTGATTCCCCGCCTCTGATTCCCCACCTCTGATTCCCCGCCTCCCTTTCCGCGCAACTTTCCCGGCCTCCGTTTCCCCACATCTCTTTCCCCGCCTCTTATTCCACGTCTCTGATTCCCCGCATCTGATTCCCCCCCTCTGATACCCTGCCACTGATTCCCCGCCTCTGATTCACCACCTCTTATTCCCCGCCTCTGATTACCCGCCTCTGTCTCTCCACCTCTCTTTCGCGTGCGCTCTTTCCCCTACACTCTCTCCGCGCCTCTCTTTCCCTCCCTCAATTTCAACAACTCTCTTTGATCTGTTCTATGTACCTCATTTTCAACACACAAGTTCCAACCACTATGTTTCACCCATCTCTTTCCCCGCCTCTATTTATGCACCTATGTTTACTTGCTTCTGTTTACCCGCCTGTTTCCCCACCTCTGATTCCCCACCTCAGATTCCCCGCCTCAGATTCCCTGCCTCTGATTCCCTGCCTCTGATAACCTGCCTCTGATTCCCTGCTTCTGATTCCCTGCCTCTGATTCCCTGCCTATGATTCCCTGCCTCTGATTCCCTGCCTCTGATTCCCCACCTCTGATTCCCCGCTTCCGATTCCGCACCCATGTTTCACCGCCTCTGTTGCTCTGCTTCTGATTTCCCGGCTGAGATTCGCCGGCTCTGATTCCGCACCTCTGATTCCACGCCTCTCTTTCTGTGTCTCTGATTCCCCGCCTCTGATTCCACACCTCTGATTCCCCGCCTCTGATACCCTGCCTCTCTTTCCATGCCTCTATTTCCGTGCCTCTTTCTCTGCATCTCGTTTCCCACATCTCATTTCCCCCCTCTGATAACCCGCCTCAGATTCCCTGCCTCCGATTCCCTGCCTCAGATTCCCTGCCTCTGATTCCCTGCCTCTGATTCCCCGCCTCTGATTCCCTGCCTCTGATTCCACGCCTATGTTTACCCGCCACTGTTTATCCGCCTGTTTCCCACATCTCTTTCCCCACCTCTGATTCCACGCCTCTGATTCCCCGCCTCTGATTCCCCGCCTCTGATTCCCCGCCCCCGATTCACCACCTCCCTTTCCGCGCAGCTTTCCTGGCCTACGTTTCCCCATATCTCTTTCCCCACCTCTGATTCCACGCCTCTGATTCCCCGCCTCTGATTGCCCGCCTCTGATTCACCGCCTCTGATTCCCCGCCTCTGATTTCCCGTCTCTGATTCCCCGCCTCTGATACCCCGCCTCTGAATCCCCGCCTCTGATTCCCCGCCTCTGATTCCCCGCCTCTGATTTCCGCCTCTGATTCCCAGCCTCTGATTCCCCGACTCTGATTCCCCTCCTCTAATTCACTGCCTCCCTTTCCGCGCAACTTTCCCGGCCAACATTTCCCCACATATCTTTCCCCGCCTCTGATTCCACGCTTCTGATTCACCGCCTCTGATTGCCCGCCTCTGATTCCCGGCCTCTGATTCCCTGCCTCAGATTCCCTGCCTCAGATTCCCTTCATCTGATTCCCTGCCTCTGATTCCCCGCCTCTGATTCCCTGCCTCTGATTCCCCGCCTATGTTTACCCGTCTCTGTTTACCCGCCTGTTTCCCCACATCTCTTTCCTAAACTCTGATTCCACGCATCTAATATCCCGCCTCCGATTGCCCGCCTCTGATTCCCCACCTCTGATTCCCTGCCTCTGATATCCTGCATCTGATTCCCCGCTTCTGATTCCCCGTATCTGATTCCCCGCCTCTGAATCCCTGCCTCTGATTCCCCGCCTCTGATTCCCCACCTCAGATTCCCCGCCTCTGATTCCCTGCATCAGATTCCCTTCATCTGATTCCCTGCCTCTGATTCCCCGCCTCTGATTCCCTGCCTCTGATTCCCCACCTATGTATACCCGCCTCTGTTTAACCGCCTGTTTCCACACATCTCTTTCACCACCTCTGATTCCACCCCTCTGATTCCCCGCCTCTGATTGCCTGCCTCTGATACCACGCCTTGGATTCCCCGCCTCTGATTCCCTGCATCTGATTCCCCGCCTCGGATTCCCCGCCTCTGATTCCCCGCCTCTGATTCCCCGCCTCTGATTCCCCGCCTCTGATTCCCTGCCTCTGAAAACCTGCCTCCGATTCCCTGCCTCTCATTCTCTGCCTCTGATTCCCTGCCTCTGATTCCCTGCCTCTGATTCCCCACCTCTGATTCTCCGCCTCCGATTCCGCACCTCTGATTCCCCGCCTCTGATTCCCCGCATCTGATTCACCGCCTCTGATTCTCCGCCTCTGATTCCCCACCTCTGATTCACTGCCTCCCTTTCCGCGCAACTTTCCCCGGCCTACGTTTCCCCACATATCTTTCCCCGCCTCTGATTCAACGCCTCTGATTCCCCGCCTCTGATTGCCCGCCTCTGATTCACTGCCTCTGATTCCCTGCCTCAGATTCCCTGCCTCAGATTCCCTTCATCTGATTCCCTGCCTCTGATTCCCCGCCTCGGATTCCCTGCCTCTGATTCCCCGCCAATGTTTACCCGCCTCTGTTTCCCCACCTCAGGTTCCCGGCCTCAGATTCGCTGCCTCTGATTCCCTGCCTCTGATTCCCTGCCTCTGATTCCCTGCATCTGATTGCCTGCATCAAATACTCAGCCTCTGATTCCCCGCCTCTGATTCCCCGCATCTGATTCCCAGCCTCTGATTCCCCGCCTCTGATTCCCCGCCTCTGAATCCCCCCTCTGATTCCCCACCTCTGATTCCCCGCCTCAGATTCCCCGCCTCTGATTCCCCGCCTCTTATTCCCCGCCTCTGATTCCCCGCCTCTGATACCCCGCCTCTGATTCCCCGCCTCTGATACCCCGCCTCTGATACCCCTCCTCTGATTCCCCGCCTCTGATTCCCCGCCTCTGATTCCCCACCTCTGATTCAGTGCCTCCCTTTCCGCGCAACTTTCCCGGCCTACGTTTCCCCACATATCTTACCCCGCCTCTGATTCCACGCCTCTGATTCCCCGCCTCTGATTGCCCGCCTCTGATTCCCTGCCTCTGAATCCCTGCCTCAGAATCCCTGCCTCAGATTCCCTTCATCTGATTCCCTGCCTCTGATTCCCCACTTCTGATTCCCTTCCTCTGATTGCCCGCCTATGTTTACCCGACTCTGTTTATCCGCCTGTTTCCCCACATCTCTTTCCTCACCTCTGATTCCACGCATCTGATTCCCCACCTCTGATTGCCCGCCTCTGATTTTCTGCCTCTGATTCCGCACCTCTGATTCCTCGCCTCTAATACCCCGCATCTGATTCCCCGCCTCTGATTCCCCGCATCTGATTCCCCGCCTCTGATTCCCCCCTCTGATTCCCCACATCTGATTCCCCGCCTCAGATTCCCCGCCTCTGATTCCCTGCATCAGATTCCCTCCATCTGATTCCCTGCCACTGATTCCCCACCTCTGATTGCCTGCCTCTGATTCTCCACCTATGTATACCCGCCTCTGTTTACCCGCCAGTTTCCCCACATCTCTTTCCCCACCTCTGATTCCACGCCTCCGATTCCCCGCCTCTGATTGCCTGCCTCTGATTTCCTGCTTCTGATTCCCCGCCTCTGATTCCCTGCCTCTGATTCCCCGCCTCAGATTCCCCGCCTCTGATTCCCCACTTCTGATTCACTGCCTCCCTTTCCGCGCAACTTTCCCGGCCTACATTTCCCCACATATATTTCCCTGCCTCTGATTCCACGCCTCTGATTCCCCGCATCTGATTGCCCGCCTCTGATTTCCTGCCTCTTATTCCCCACCTCTGATTCCCCGCCTCTAATACCCCGCATCTGATTCCCCGCCTCTGATACCCCGCATCTGATTCCCCGCCTCTGATTCCCCGCCTCTGATTCCCCGCCTCTGATTCCCCGCCTCTGATTCCCCACCTCTGATTCCCCGCCTCTAATTCCCCACCTCTGATTCCCCGCCTCTGATTCCCACCTCTGATTCCCCGCCTCTGATTCCCCGCCTCTGATACCCTGACTCTCTTTCCCTGCGTCTATTTCCGTGCCTCTTTCTCTGCATCTCGTGTCCCACATCTCATTTCCCCCCTCTGATAACCCGCCTAAGATTCCCTACCGCAGATTCCCTGCCTCAGATACCCTGCCTCAGATACCCTTCATCAGATTCCCTGCCACTGATTCCCCGCCTCTGATTCCCCGCCTCTGATTGCCCGCCTCTGATTCCCTGCCTCTGATTCCCCGTCTATGTTTACACGCATCTGTTTACCCGCCTGTTTCGCCTCCTCTGATTCCCCACCTCAGATTCCCCGCCTCAGATTCCCTGCCTCTGATTCCCTGCCTCTGATTCACTGCCTCTGATTCACTGCATCTGATTGCCCTCCTCTGATTCCCCGCCCCTGATTCCCCGCCTCGGATTCCCTGCCTCTGATTCCCCGCCTATGTTTACCCGCCTCTGTTTCCCCACCTCAGGTTCCCCGCCTCAGATTCGCTGCCTCTGATTCCCTGCCTCTGATTCCCTGCCTCTGATTCCCTGCATCTGATTGCCCGCCTCTGATACTCCGCCTCTGATTCCCCGCCTCTGATTCCTTGCCACTGATTCCCCGCCTCTGATTCCCCACCTCAGGATCCCCGCCTCTGATTGCCCGCCTCTGATTGCCCGCCTCTGATTCCCCGCCTCTGATTCCCCGCCTCTGATTCCCCGCCTCTGATTCCCCGCCTCCATTTCCGCGCAACTTTCCCGGCCTCCGTTTCCCCACATCTCTTTCCCTGCCTCTTATTCCACGTCTCTGATTCCCCGCCTCAGATTCCCCACCTCTGATTCCCCACCTCTGATTCACTGCCTCCCTTTCCGTGCAACTTGCCCCGGCCTACGTTTCCCCACATATCTTTCCCCGCCTCTGATTCCACGGCTCTGATTCGCCGCCTCTTATTGCCCGCCTCTGATTCGCTGCCTCTGATTCCCTGCCTCAGATTCCCTGCCTCAAATTCCCTTCATCTGATTCCCTGCCTCTGATTCCCCCCCTCGGATTCCCTGCCTCTGATTCCCCGCATCTGATTCCCCGCCTCTGATTCCCCACCTCTGATTCCCCGCCTCAGATTCCCCGCCTCTGATTCCCCGCCTCTTATTCCCCGCCTCTGATTCCCCGCCTCTGATACCCCACCTCTGATTCCCCGCCTCTGATTCCCCGCCTCTGATTCCCCTCCTCTGATTCCCCGCCTCTGATTCCCCGCCTCTGATTCCCCACCTCTGATTCAGTGCCTCCCTTTCCGCGCAACTTTCCCGGCCTACGTTTCCCCACATATCTTACCCCGCCTCTGATTCCACGCCTCTGATTACCCGCCTCTGATTGCCCGCCTCTGATTCCCTGCCTCTGAATCCCTGCCTCAGAATCCCTGCCTCAGATTCCCTTCATCTGATTCCCTGCCTCTGATTCCCCACCTCTGATTCCCTTCCTCTGATTGCCCGCCTATGTTTACCCAACTCTGTTTACCCGCCTGTTTCCCCACATCTCTTTCCTCACCTCTGATTCCACGCATCTGATTCCCCGCCTCTGATTGCCCGCCTCTGATTTCCTGCCTCTGATTCCCCACCTCTGATTCCTTGCCTCTAATACCCCGCATCTGATTCCCCGCCTCTGATTCCCCGCATCTGATTCCCCGCCTCTGATTCCCCCCTCTGATTCTCCACCTCTGATTCCCCGCCTCAGATTCCCCGCCTCTGATTCCCTGCATCAGATTCCCTCCATCTGATTCCCTGCCACTGATTCCCCGCCTCTGATTCCCTGCCTCTGATTCTCCACATATGTATACCCGCCTCTGTTTACCCACCAGTTTCCCCACATCTCTTTCCCCACCTCTGATTCCACGCCTCCAATTCCCCGCCTCTGATTGCCTGCCTCTGATTTCCTGCTTCTGATTCCCCGCCTCTGATTCCCTGCATCTGATTCCCCGCCTCTGATTCCCCGCCTCTGATTCCCCGCCTCTGTTTCCCCGCCTCTGATACCCTGACTCTCTTTCCCTGCGTCTATTTCCGTGCCTCTTTCTCTGCATCTCGTGTCCCACATCTCATTTCCCCCCTCTGATAACCCGCCTCAGATTCCCTACCGCAGATTCCCTGCCTCAGATACCCTGCCTCAGATACCCTTCATCAGATTCCCTGCCACTGGATCCCCGCCTCTGATTCCCCGCCTCTGATTGCCCGCCTCTGATTCCCTGCCTCTGATTCCCCGTCTATGTTTACACGCATCTGTTTACCCGCCTGTTTCGCCGCCTCTGATTCCCCACCTCAGATTCCCCGCCTCAGATTCCCTGCCTCTGATTCCCTGCCTCTGATTCCCTGCCTCTGATTCCCTTCATCTGATTGCCCTCCTCTGATTCCCCGCCTCTGATTCCCCACCTCGGATTCCCTGCCTCTGATTCCCTGCCTATGTTTACACGCCTCTGTTTCCCCACCTCAGGTTCCCCGCCTCAGATTCCCTGCCTCTGATTCCCCACCTATGTATACCCGCCTCTGTTTAACCGCCTGTTTCCACACATCTCTTTCACCACCTCTGATTCCACGCCTCTGATTCCCCGCCTCTGATTGCCTGCCTCTGATACCCCGCCTTGGATTCCCCGCCTCTGATTCCCTGCATCTGATTCCCCGCCTCGGATTCCCCGCCTCTGATTCCCCGCCTCTGATTTTCCGCCTCTGATTCCCCGCCTCTGATTCCCTGCCTCTGAAAACCTGCCTCCGATTCCCTGCCTCTGATTCTCTGCCTCTGATTCCCTGCCTCTGATTCCCTGCCTCTGATTCCCCACCTCTGATTCCCCGCCTACGATTCCGCACCTCTGATTCCCCGCCTCTGATTCCCCGCATCTGATTCACCGCCTCTGATTCTCCGCCTCTGATTCCCCACCTCTGATTCACTGCCTCCCTTTCCGCGCAACTTTCCCCGGCCTATGTTTCCCCACATATCTTTCCCCGCCTCTGATTCCACGCCTCTGATTCCCCGCCTCTGATTGCCCGCCTCTGATTCACTGCCTCTGATTCCCTGCCTCAGATTCCCTGCCTCAGATTCCCTTCATCTGATTCCCTGCCTCTGATTCACTGCCTCGGATTCCCTGCCTCTGATTCCCCGCCAATGTTTACCCGCCTCTGTTTCCCCACCTCAGGTTCCCGGCCTCAGATTCGCTGCCTCTGATTCCCTGCCTCTGATTCCCTGCCTCTGATTCCCTGCATCTGATTGCCTGCATCAAATACTCAGCCTCTGATTCCCCGCCTCTTATTCCCCGCCTCTGATTCCCCGCCTCTGATACCCCGCCTCTGATTCCCCGCCTCTGATTCCCCGCCTCTGATTCCCCTCCTCTGATTCCCCGCCTCTGATTCCCCGCCTCTGATTCCCCACCTCTGATTCAGTGCCTCCCTTTCCGCGCAACTTTCCCGGCCTACGTTTCCCCACATATTTTACCCCGCCTCTGATCCAACGCCTCTGATTCCCCGCCTCTGATTGCCCGCCTCTGATTGCCCGCCTATGTTTACCCGACTCCGTTTACCCGCCTGTTTCCCCACATCTCTTTCCTCACCTCTGATTCCATGCATCTGATTCCACGCCTCTGATTGCCCGCCTCTGATTTCCTGCCTCTGATTCCCCACCTCTGATTCCTCGCCTCTAATACCCCGCATCTGATTCCCCGCCTCTGATTCCCCGCATCTGATTCCCCGCCTCTGATTCCCCCCTCTGATTACCCACATCTGATTCCCCGCCTCAGATTCCCCGCTTCTGATTCCCTGCATCAGATACCCTCCATCTGATTCCCTGCCACTGATTCCCCGCCTCTGATTGCCTGCCTCTGATTCTCCACCTATGTATACCCGCCTCTGTTTACCCGCCAGTTTCCCCACATCTCTTTCCCCACCTCTGATTCCACGCCTCCGATTCCCCGCCTCTGATTGCCTGCCTCTGATTTCCTGCTTCTGATTCCCCGCCTCTGATTCCCTGCCTCTGATTCCCCGCCTCTGATTCCCCGCCTCTGATTCCCCACCTCTGATTCACTGCCTCCCTTTCCGCGCAACTTTCCCGGCCTACATTTCCCCACATATATTTCCCTGCCTCTGATTCCACGCCTATGATTCCCCACCTCTGATTGCCCGCCTCTGATTTCCTGCATCTGATTCCCCACCTCTGATTCCCCGCCTCTAATACCCCGCATCTGATTCCCCGCCTCTGATTCCCCGCATCTGATTCCCCGCCTCTGATTCCCCGCCTCTGATTCCCCGCCTCTGATTCCCCGCCTCTGATTCCCCGCCTCTGATTCCCCGCCTCTGATTCCCCACCTCTGATTCCCACCTCTGATTCCCCGCCTCTGATTCCCCGCCTCTGATACCCTGACTCTCTTTCCCTGCGTCTATTTCCGTGCCTCTTTCTCTGCATCTCGTGTCCCACATCTCATTTCCCCCCTCTGATAACCCGCCTCAGATTCCCTACCGCAGATTCCCTTCCTCAGATACCCTGCCTCAGATACCCTTCATCAGATTCCCTGCCACTGATTCCCCGCCTCTGATTCCCCGCCTCTGATTGCCCGCCTCTGATTCCCTGGCTCTGATTCCCCGTCTATGTTTACACGCATCTGTTTACCCGCCTGTTTCGCCTCCTCTGATTCCCCACCTCAGATTCCCCGCCTCAGATTCCCTGCATCTGATTCCCTGCCTCTGATTCCCTGCCTCTGATTCCCTGCATCTGATTGCCCTCCTCTGATTCCCCGCCTCTGATTCCCCGCCTCGGATTCCCTGCCTCTGATTCCCCGCCTATGTTTACCCGCCTCTGTTTCCCCACCTCAGGTTCCCCGCCTCAGATTCGCTGCCTCTGATTCCCTGCCTCTGATTCCCTGCCTCTGATTCCCTGCATCTGATTGCCCTCCTCTGATACTCCGCCTCTGATTCCCCGCCTCTGATTCCTTGCCTCTGATTCCCCGCCTCTGATTCCCCACCTCAGGATCCCCGCCTCTGATTGCCCGCCTCTGATTCCCCGCCTCTGATTCCCCGCCTCTGATTCCCCGCCTCTGATTCCCCGCCTCTGATTCCCCGCCTCCATTTCCGCGCAACTTTCCCGGCCTCCGTTTCCCCACATCTCTTTCCCTGCCTCTTGTTCCACGTCTCTGATTCCCCGCCTCAGATTCCCCACCTCTGATTCCCCACCTCTGATTCACTGCCTCCCTTTCCGTGCAACTTGCCCCGGCCTACGTTTCCCCACATATCTTTCCCCGCCTCTGATTCCACGCCTCTGATTCGCCGCCTCTTATTGCCCGCCTCTGATTCGCTGCCTCTGATTCCCTGCCTCAGATTCCCTGCCTCAAATTCCCTTCATCTGATTCCCTGCCTCTGATTCCCCCCCTCGGATTCCCTGCCTCTGATTCCCCGCATCTGATTCCCCGCCTCTGATTCCCCACCTCTGATTCCCCGCCTCAGTTTCCCCGCCTCTGATTCCCCGCCTCTTATTCCCCGCCTCTGATTCCCCGCCTCTGATACCCCGCCTCTGATTCCCCGCCTCTGATTCCCCGCCTCTGATTCCCCTCCTCTGATTCCCCGCCTCTGATTCCCCGCCTCTGATTCCCCACCTCTGATTCAGTGCCTCCCTTTCCGCGCAACTTTCCCGGCCTACGTTTCCCCACATATCTTACCCCGCCTCTGATTCCACGCCTCTGATTCCCCGCCTCTGATTGCCCGCCTCTGATTCCCTGCCTCTGAATCCCTGCCTCAGAATCCCTGCCTCAGATTCCCTTCATCTGATTCCCTGCCTCTGATTCCGCACCTCTGATTCCCTTCCTCTGATTGCCCGCCTATGTTTACCCGACTCTGTTTACCCGCCTGTTTCCCCACATCTCTTTCCTCACCTCTGATTCCACGCATCTGATTCCCCGCCTCTGATTGCCCGCCTCTGATTTCCTGCCTCTGATTCCCCACCTCTGATTCGTCGCCTCTAATACCCCGCATCTGATTCCCCGCCTCTGATTCCCCGCATCTGATTCCCCGCCTCTGATTCCCCCCTCTGATTCCCCACCTCTGATTCCCCGCCTCAGATTCCCCGCCTCTGATTCCCAGCATCAGATTCCCTCCATCTAATTCCCTGCCACTGATTCCCCGCCTCTGATTCCCTGCCTCTGATTCTCCACCTATGTATACCCGCCTCTGTTTACTCGCCAGTTTCCCCACATCTCTTTCCCCACCTCTGATTCCACACCTCCGATTCCCCGCCTCTGATTGCCTGCCTCTGATTTCCTGCTTCTGATTCCCCGCCTCTGATTCCCTGCCTATGATTCCCCGCCTCTGATTCCCCGCCTCTGATTCCCCACCTCTGATTCACTGCCTCCCTTTCCGCGCAACTTTCCCGGCCTACATTGCCCCACATATATAGTTCCCTGCCTCTGATTCCACGTCTCTGATTCCCCGCCTCTGATTGCCCGCCTCTGATTTCCTGCCTCTAATACCCCGCCTCTGATTCCCGCCTCTGATTCCCCGCCTCTGATTTCCTGCCTCTGATTCCCCACCTCTGATTCCCCGCCTCAACTTTCCCGCCTCTGATTCCCCGCCTCTGATTCCCCGCCTCTGATTCCCCGCCTCTGATTCCCACCTCTGATTCCCCGCCTCTGATTCCCCGCCTCTGATACCCTGACTCTCTTTCCCTGCGTCTATTTCCGTGCCTCTTTCTCTGCATCTCGTGTCCCACATCTCATTTCCCCCCTCTGATAACCCGCCTCAGATTCCCTACCGCAGATTCCCTGCCTCAGATACCCTGCCTCAGATACCCTTCATCAGATTCCCTGCCACTGGATCCCCGCCTCTGATTCCCCGCCTCTGATTGCCCGCCTCTGATTCCCTGCCTCTGATTCCCCGTCTATGTTTACACGCATCTGTTTACCCGCCTGTTTCGCCGCCTCTGATTCCCCACCTCAGATTCCCCGCCTCAGATTCCCTGCCTCTGATTCCCTGACTCTGATTCCCTGCCTCTGATTCCCTGCATCTGATTGCCCTCCTCTGATTCCCCGCCTCTGATTCCCCACCTCGGATTCCCTGCCTCTGATTCCCCGCCTATGTTTACACGCCTCTGTTTCCCCACCTCAGGTTCCCTGCCTCAGATTCCCTGCCTCTGATTCCCCACCTATGTATACCCGCCTCTGTTTAACCGCCTGTTTCCACACATCTCTTTCACCACCTCTGATTCCACGCCTCTGATTCCCAGCCTCTGATTGCCTGCGTCTGATACCCCGCCTTGGATTCCCCGCCTCTGATTCCCTGCATCTGATTCCCCGCCTCGGATTCCCCGCCTCTGATTCCCCACCTCTGATTCCCCGCCTCTGATTCCCTGCCTCTGAAAACCTGCCTCCGATTCCCTGCCTCTGATTCTCTGCCTCTGATTCCCTGCCTCTGATTCCCTGCCTCTGATTCCCCACGTCTGATTCCCCGCCTCCGATTCCGCACCTCTGATTCCCCGCCTCTGATTCCCCTCATCTGATTCACCGCCTCTGATTCTCCGCCTCTGATTCCCCACCTCTGATTCACTGCCTCCCTTTCCGCGCAACTTTCCCAGGCCTATGTTTCCCCACATATCTTTCCCCGCCTCTGATTCCACGCCTCTGATTCCCCGCCTCTGATTGCCCGCCTCTGAGTCACTGCCTCTGATTCCCTGCCTCAGATTCCCTGCCTCAGATTCCCTTCATCTGATTCCCTGCCTCTGATTCCCCGCCTCGGATTCCCTGCCTCTGATTCCCCGCCAATGTTTACCGGCCTCTGTTTCCCCACCTCAGGTTCCCGGCCTCAGATTCGCTGCCTCTGATTCCCTGCCTCTGATTCCCTGCCTCTGATTCCCTGCATCTGATTGCCTGCATCAAATACTCAGCCTCTGATTCCCCGCCTCTGATTCCCCGCATCTGATTCCCAGCCTCTGATTCCCCGCCTCTGATTCCCCGCCTCTGATTCCCCCCTCTGATTCCCCACCTCTGATTCCCCGCCTCAGATTCCCCGCCTCTGATTCCCCGCCTCTTATTCCCCGCCTCTGATTCCCCGCCTCTGATACCCCGCCTCTGATTCCCCGCCTCTGATTCCCCGCCTCTGATTCCCCTCCTCTGATTCCCTGCCTCTGATTCCCCGCCTCTGATTCCCCACCTCTGATTCAGTGCCTCCCTTTCCACGCAACTTTCCCGGCCTACGTTTCCCCACATATCTTACCCCGCCTCTGATTCCACGCCTCTGATTCCCCGCCTCTGATTGCCCGCCTCTGATTCCCTGCCTCTGAATCCCTGCCTCAGAATCCCTGCCTCAGATTCCCTTCATCTGATTCCCTGCCTCTGATTCCCCACCTCTGATTCCCTTCCTCTGATTGCCCGCCTATGTTTACCCGACTCTGTTTACCCGCCTGTTTCCCCACATCTCTTTCCTCACCTCTGATTCCACGCATCTGATTCCCCGCCTCTGATTGCCCGCCTCTGATTTCCTGCCTCTGATTCCCCACCTCTGATTCCTCACCTCTAATACCCCGCATCTGATTCCCCGCCTCTGATTCCCCGCATCTGATTCCCCGCCTCTGATTCCCCCCTCTGATTCCCAACATCTGATTCCCCGCCTCAGATTCCCCGCCTCTGATTCCCTGCATCAGATTCCCTCCATCTGATTCCCTGCCACTGATTCCCCGCCTCTGATTGCCTGCCTCTGATTCTCCACCTATGTATACCCGCCTCTGTTTACCCGCCAGTTTCCCCACATCTCTTTCCCCACCTCTGATTCCACGCCTCCGATTCCCCGCCTCTGATTGCCTGCCTCTGATTTCCTGCTTCTGATTCCCCGCCTCTGATTCCCTGCCTCTGATTCCCCGCCTCTGATTCCCCGCCTCTGATTCCCCACCTCTGATTCACTGCCTCCCTTTCCGCGCAACTTTCCCGGCCTACATTTCCCCACATATATTTCCCTGCCTCTGATTCCACGCCTCTGATTCCCCGCCTCTGATTGCCCGCCTCTGATTTCCTGCCTCTGATTCCCCACCTCTGATTCCCCGCCTCTAATACCCCGCATCTGATTCCCCGCCTCTGATTCCCCGCATCTGATTCCCCGCCTCTTATTCCCCGCCTCCGATTCCCCGCCTCTGATTCCCCGCCTCTGATTCCCCGCCTCTGATTCCCCGCCTCTGATTCCCCGCCTCTGATTCCCACCTCTGATTCCCCGCCTCTGATTCCCCGCCTCTGATACCCTGACTCTCTTTTCCTGCGTCTATTTCCGTGCCTCTTTCTCTGCATCTCGTGTCCCACATCTCATTTCCCCCCTCTGATTCCCCGCCTCTGATTCCCCACCTCAGGATCCCCGCCTCTGATTGCCCGCCTCTGATTCGCCGCCTCTGATTCCCCGCCTCTGATTCCCCACCTCTGATTCCCCGCCTCTGATTCCCCGCCTCCATTTCCGCGCAACTTTCCCGGCCTCCGTTTCACCACATCTCTTTCCCTGCCTCTTATTCCACGTCTCTGATTCCCCGCCTCAGATTCCCCACCTCTGATTCCCCACCTCTGATTCACTGCCTCCCTTTCCGTGCAACTTGCCCCGGCCTACGTTTCCCCACATATCTTTCCCCGCCTCTGATTCCACGCCTCTGATTCGCCGCCTCTTATTGCCCGCATCTGATTCCCCGCCTCTGATTCCCCACCTCTGATTCCCCGCCTCAGATTCCCCGCCTCTGATTCCCCGCCTCTTATTCCCCGCCTCTGATTCCCCGCCTCTGATACCCCGCCTCTGATTCCCCGCCTCTGATTCCCCTCCTCTGATTCCCCGCCTCTGATTCCCCGCCTCTGATTCCCCACCTCTGATTCAGTGCCTCCTTTTCCGCGCAACTTTCCCGGCCTACGTTTCCCCACATATCTTACCACGCCTCGGATTCCACGCCTCTGATTCCCCGCCTCTGATTGCCCGCCTCTGATTCCCTGCCTCTGAATCCCTGCCTCAGAATCCCTGCCTCAGATTCCCTTCATCTGATTCCCTGCCTCTGATTCCCCACCTCTGATTCCCTTCCTCTGATTGCCCGCCTATGTTTACCCGACTCTGTTTACCCGCCTGTTTCCCCACATCTCTTTCCTCACCTCTGACTCCACGCATCTGATTCCCCGCCTCTGATTGCCCGCCTCTGATTTCCTGCCTCTGATTCCCCACCTCTGATTCCTCGCCTCTAATACCCCGCATCTGATTCCCCGCCTCTGATTCCCCGCATCTGATTCCCCGCCTCTGATTCCCCCCTCTGATTCCCCACCTCTGATTCCCCGCCTCAGATTTCCCGCCTCTGATTCCCTGCATCAGATTACCTCCATCTGATTCCCTGCCACTGATTCCCCGCCTCTGATTCCCTGCCTCTGATTCTCCACCTATGTATACCCGCCTCTGTTTACCCGCCAGTTTCCCCACATCTCTTTCCCCACCTCTGATTCCACGCCTCCGATTCCCCGCCTCTGATTGCCTGCCTCTGATTTCCTGCTTCTGATTCCCCGCCTCTGATTCCCTGCCTCTGATTCCCCGCCTCTGATTCCCCGCCTCTGATTCCCCACCTCTGATTCACTGCCTCCCTTTCCGCGCAACTTTCCCGGCCTACATTTCCCCACATATATAGATCCCTGCCTCTGATTCCACGCCTCTGATTCCCCGCCTCTGATTGCCCGCCTCTGATTTCCTGCCTCTGATTCCCCACCTCTGATTCCCCACCTCTAATACCCCGCATCTGATTCCCCGCCTCTGATTCCCCGCATCTGATTCCCCGCCTCTGATTCCCCGCCTCTGATTCCCCGCCTCTGATTCCCCGCCTCTGATTCCCCGCCTCTGATTCCCCGCCTCTGATTCCCACCTCTGATTCCCCGCCTCTGATTCCCCGCCTCTGATACCCTGACTCTCTTTCCCTGCGTCTATTTCCGTGCCTCTTTCTCTGCATCTCGTGTCCCACATCTCATTTCCCCCCTCTGATAACCCGCCTCAGATTCCCTACCGCAGATTCCCTGCCTCAGATACCCTGCCTCAGATACCCTTCATCAGATTCCCTGCCACTGGATCCCCACCTCTGATTCCCCGCCTCTGATTGCCCGCCTCTGATTCCCTGCCTCTGATTCCCCGTCTATGTTTACACGCATCTGTTTACCCGCCTGTTTCGCCGCCTCTGATTCCCCGCCTCTGATTCCCCGCCTCTGATTCCCACCTCTGATTCCCCGCCTCTGATTCCCCGCCTCTGATACCCTGACTCTCTTTCCCTGCGTCTATTTCCGTGCCTCTTTCTCTGCATCTCGTGTCCCACATCTCATTTCCCCCCTCTGATAACCCGCCTCAGATTCCCTACCGCAGATTCCCTTCCTCAGATACCCTGCCTCAGATACCCTTCATCAGATTCCCTGCCACTGATTCCCCGCCTCTGATTCCCCGCCTCTGATTGCCCGCCTCTGAGTCACTGCCTCTGATTCCCTGCCTCAGATTCCTGCCTCAGATTCCCTTCATCTGATTCCCTGCCTCTGATTCCCCGCCTCGGATTCCCTGCCTCTGATTCCCCGCCAATGTTTACCCGCCTCTGTTTCCCCACCTCAGGTTCCCGGCCTCAGATTCGCTGCCTCTGATTCCCTGCCTCTGATTCCCTGCCTCTGATTCCCTGCATCTGATTGCCTGCATCAAATACTCAGCCTCTGATTCCCCGCCTCTGATTCCCCGCATCTGATTCCCAGCCTCTGATTCCCCGCCTGTGATTCCCCGCCTCTGATTCCCCCCTCTGATTCCCCACCTCTGATTCCCCGCCTCAGATTCCCCGCCTCTGATTCCCCGCCTCTGATACCCCGCCTCTGATTCCCCGCCTCTGATTCCCCGCCTCTGATTCCCCTCCTCTGATTCCCCGCCTCTGATTCCCCGCCTCTGATTCCCCACCTCTGATTCAGTGCCTCCCTTTCCGCGCAACTTTCCCGGCCTACGTTTCCCCACATATCTTACCCCGCCTCTGATTCCACGCCTCTGATTCCCCGCCTCTGATTGCCCGCCTCTGATTCCCTGCCTCTGAATCCCTGCCTCAGAATCCCTGCCTCAGATTCCCTTCATCTGATTCCCTGCCTCTGATTCCCCACCTCTGATTCCCTTCCTCTGATTGCCCGCCTATGTTTACCCGACTCTGTTTACCCGCCTGTTTCCCCACATCTCTTTCCTCACCTCTGATTCCACGCATCTGATTCCCCGCCTCTGATTGCCTGCCTCTGATTTCCTGCCTCTGATTCCCCACCTCTGATTCCTCGCCTCTAATACCCCGCATCTGATTCCCCGCCTCTGATTCCCCGCATCTGATTCCCCGCCTCTGATTCCCCCCTCTGATTCCCCACCTCTGATTCCCCGCCTCAGATTCCCCGCCTCTGATTCCCCGCCTCTAATACCCCGCATCTGATTCCCCGCCTCTGATTCCCCGCATCTGATTCCCCGCCTCTGATTCCCCGCCTCTGATTCCCCGCCTCTGATTCCCCGCCTCTGATTCCCCGCCTCTGATTCCCCGCCTCTGATTCCCACCTCTGATTCCCCGCCTCTGATTCCCCGCCTCTGATACCCTGACTCTCTTTCCCTGCGTCTATTTCCGTGCCTCTTTCTCTGCATCTCGTGTCCCACATCTCATTTCCCCCCTCTGATAACCCGCCTCAGATTCCCTACCGCAGATTCCCTGCCTCAGATACCCTGCCTCAGATACCCTTCATCAGATTCCCTGCCACTGGATCCCCGCCTCTGATTCCCCGCCTCTGATTGCCCGCCTCTGATTCCCTGCCTCTGATTCCCTGCCTCTGAATCCCTGCCTCAGAATCCCTGCCTCAGATTCCCTTCATCTGATTCCCTGCCTCTGATTCCCCACCTCTGATTCCCTTCCTCTGATTGCCCGCCTATGTTTACCCGACTCTGTTTACCCGCCTGTTTCCCCACATCTCTTTCCTCACCTCTGATTCCACGCATCTGATTCCCCGCCTCTGATTGCCCGCCTCTGATTTCCTGCCTCTGATTCCCCACCTCTGATTCCTCGCCTCTAATACCCCGCATCTGATTCCCCGCCTCTGATTCCCCGCATCTGATTCCCCGCCTCTGATTCCCCCCTCTGATTCCCCACCTCTGATTCCCCGCCTCAGATTCCCCGCCTCTGATTCCCTGCATCAGATTCCCTCCATCTGATTCCCTGCCACTGATTCCCCGCCTCTGATTCCCTGCCTCTGATTCTCCACCTATGTATACCCGCCTCTGTTTACCCACCAGTTTCCCCACATCTCTTTCCCCACCTCTGATTCCACGCCTCCGATTCCCCGCCTCTGATTGCCTGCCTCTGATTTCCTGCTTCTGATTCCCCGCCTCTGATTCCCTGCCTCTGATTCCCCGCCTCTGATTCCCCGCCTCTGATTCCCCACCACTGATTCACTGCCTCCCTTTCCGCGCAACTTTCCCGGCCTACATTTCCCCACATATAAAGTTCCCTGCCTCTGATTCCACGCCTCTGATTCCCCGCCTCTGATTGCCCGCCTCTGATTTCCTGCCTCTGATTCCCCACCTCTGATTCCCCGCCTCTAATACCCCGCATCTGATTCCCCGCCTCTGATTCCCCGATTCTGATTCCCCGCCTCTGATTCCCCGCCTCTGATTCCCCGCCTCTGATTCCCCGCCTCTGATTCCCCGCCTCTGATTCCCCGCCTCTGATTCCCACCTCTGATTCCCCGCCTCTGATTCCCCGCCTCTGATACCCTGACTCTCTTTCCCTGCGTCTATTTCCGTGCCTCTTTCTCTGCATCTCGTGTCCCACATCTCATTTCCCCCCTCTGATAACCCGCCTCAGATTCCCTACCGCAGATTCCCTGCCTCAGATACCCTGCCTCAGATACCCTTCATCAGATTCCCTGCCACTGGATACCCGCCTCTGATTCCCCGCCTCTGATTGCCCGCCTCTGATTCCCTGCCTCTGATTCCCCGTCTATGTTTACACGCATCTGTTTACCCGCCTGTTTCGCCGCCTCTGATTCCCCACCTCAGATTCCCCGCCTCAGATTCCCTGCCTCTGATTCCCTGCCTCTGATTCCCTGCCTCTGATTCCCTGCATCTGATTGCCCTCCTCTGATTCCCTGCCTCTGATTCCCCACCTCGGATTCCCTGCCTCTGATTCCCCGCCTATGTTTACACGCCTCTGTTTCCCCACCTCAGGTTCCCCGCCTCAGATTCCCTGCCTCTGATTCCCCACCTATGTATACCCGCCTCTGTTTAACCGCCTGTTTCCACACATCTCTTTCACCACCTCTGATTCCACGCCTCTGATTCCCCGCCTCTGATTGCCTGCCTCTGATACCCCGCCTTGGATTCCCCGCCTCTGATTCCCTGCATCTGATTCCCCGCCTCGGATTCCCCGCCTCTGATTCCCCGCATCTGATTCCCCGCCTCTGATTCCCCGCCTCTGATTCCCTGCCTCTGAAAACCTGCCTCCGATTCCCTGCCTCTGATTCTCTGCCTCTGATTCCCTGCCTCTGATTCCCTGCCTCTGATTCCCCACCTCTGATTCCCCGCCTCCGATTCCGCACCTCTGATTCCCCGCCTCTGATTCCCCGCATCTGATTCCCCGCCTCTGATTCTCCGCCTCTGATTCCCCACCTCTGATTCACTGCCTCCCTTTCCGCGCAACTTTCCCAGGCCTATGTTTCCCCACATATCTTTCCCCGCCTCTGATTCCACGCCTCTGATTCCCCGCCTCTGATTGCCCGCCTCTGATTCACTGCCTCTGATTCCCTGCCTCAGATTCCCTGCCTCAGATTCCCTTCATCTGATTCCCTGCCTCTGATTCCCCGCCTCGGATTCCCTGCCTCTGATTCCCCGCCAATGTTTACCCGCCTCTGTTTCCCCACCTCAGGTTCCCGGCCTCAGATTCGCTGCCTCTGATTCCCTGCCTCTGATTCCCTGCCTCTGATTCCCTGCATCTGATTGCCTGCATCAAATACTCAGCCTCTGATTCCCCGCCTCTGATTCCCCGCATCTGATTCCCAGCCTCTGATTCCCCGCCTGTGATTCCCCGCCTCTGATTCCCCCCTCTGATTCCCCACCTCTGATTCCCCGCCTCAGATACCCCGCCTCTGATTCCCCGCCTCTTATTCCCCGCCTCTGATTCCCCGCCTCTGATACCCCGCCTCTGATTCCCCGCCTCTGATTCCCCGCCTCTGATTCCCCTCCTCTGATTCCCCGCCTCTGATTCCCCGCCTCTGATTCCCCACCTCTGATTCAGTGCCTCCCTTTCCGCGCAACTTTCCCGGCCTACGTTTCCCCACATATCTTACCCCGCCTCTGATTCCACGCCTCTGATTCCCCGCCTCTGATTGCCCGCCTCTGCCTGCCTCTGAATCCCTGCCTCAGAATCCCTGCCTCAGATTCCCTTCATCTGATTCCCTGCCTCTGATTCCCCACCTCTGATTCCCTTCCTCTGATTGCCCGCCTATGTTTACCCGACTCTGTTTACCCACCTGTTTCCCCACATCTCTTTCCTCACCTCTGATTCCACGCATCTGATTCCCCGCCTCTGATTGCCTGCCTCTGATTTCCTGCCTCTGATTCCCCACCTCTGATTCCTCGCCTCTAATACCCCGCATCTGATTCCCCGCCTCTGATTCCCCGCATCTGATTCCCCGCCTCTGATTCCCCCCTCTGATTCCCCACATCTGATTCCCCGCCTCAGATTCCCCGCCTCTGATTCCCTGCATCAGATTCCCTCCATCTGATTCCCTGCCACTGATTCCCCGCCTCTGATTGCCTGCCTCTGATTCTCCACCTATGTATACCCGCCTCTGTTTACCCGCCAGTTTCCCCACATCTCTTTCCCCACCTCTGATTCCACGCCTCGGATTCCCCGCCTCTGATTGCCTGCCTCTGATTTCCTGCTTCTGATTCCCCGCCTCTGATTCCCTGCCTCTGATTCCCCGCCTCTGATTCCCCGCCTCTGATTCCCCACCTCTGATTCACTGCCTCACTTTCCGCGCAACTTTCCCGGCCTACATTTCCCCACATATATTTCCCTGCCTCTGATTCCACGCCTCTGATTCCCCGCCTCTGATTGCCCGCCTCTGATTTCCTGCCTCTGATTCCCCACCTCTGATTCCCCGCCTCTAATACCCCGCATCTGATTCCCCGCCTCTGATTCCCCGCATCTGATTCCCCGCCTCTGATTCCCCGCCTCTGATTCCCCGCCTCTGATTCCCCGCCTCTGATTCCCCGCCTCTGATTCCCCGCCTCTGATTCCCCACCTCTGATTCCCACCTTTGATTCCCCGCCTCTGATTCCCCGCCTCTGATACCCTGACTCTCTTTCCCTGCGTCTATTTCCGTGCCTCTTTCTCTGTATCTCGTGTCCCACATCTCATTTCCCCCCTCTGATAACCCGCCTCAGATTCCCTACCGCAGATTCCCTGCCTCAGATACCCTGCCTCAGATACCCTTCATCAGATTCCCTGCCACTGATTCCCCGCCTCTGATTCCCCGCCTCTGATTCCCCTCCTCTGATTCCCCGCCTCTGATTCCCCGCCTCTGATTCTCCGCCTCTGATTCCCCACCTCTGATTCACTGCCTCCCTTTCCGCGCAACTTTCCCAGGCCTATGATTCCCCACATATCTTTCCCCGCCTCTGATTCCACGCCTCTGATTCCCCGCCTCTGATTGCCCGCCTCTGAGTCACTGCCTCTGATTCCCTGCCTCAGATTCCCTGCCTCAGATTCCCTTCATCTGATTCCCTGCCTCTGATTCCCCGCCTCGGATTCCCTGCCTCTGATTCCCCGCCAATGTTTACCCGCCTCTGTTTCCCCACCTCAGGTTCCCGGCCTCAGATTCGCTGCCTCTGATTCCCTGCCTCTGATTCCCTGCCTCTGATTCCCTGCATCTGATTGCCTGCATCAAATACTCAGCCTCTGATTCCCCGCCTCTGATTCCCCGCATCTGATTCCCAGCCTCTGATTCCCCGCCTGTGATTCCCCGCCTCTGATTCCCCCCTCTGATTCCCCACCTCTGATTCCCCGCCTCAGATACCCCGCCTCTGATTCCCCGCCTCTTATTCCCCGCCTCTGATTCCCCGCCTCTGATACCCCGCCTCTGATTCCCCGCCTCTGATTCCCCGCCTCTGATTCCCCTCCTCTGATTCCCCGCCTCTGATTCCCCGTCTCTGATTCCCCACCTCTGATTCAGTGCCTCCCTTTCCGCGCAACTTTCCCGGCCTACGTTTCCCCACATATCTTACCCCGCCTCTGATTCCACGCCTCTGATTCCCCGCCTCTGATTGCCCGCCTCTGATTCCCTGCCTCTGAATCCCTGCCTCAGAATCCCTGCCTCAGATTCCCTTCATCTGATTCCCTGCCTCTGATTCCCCACCTCTGATTCCCTTCCTCTGATTGCCCGCCTATGTTTACCCGACTCTGTTTACCCACCTGTTTCCCCACATCTCTTTCCTCACCTCTGATTCCACGCATCTGATTCCCCGCCTCTGATTGCCTGCCTCTGATTTCCTGCCTCTGATTCCCCACCTCTGATTCCTCGCCTCTAATACCCCGCATCTGATTCCCCGCCTCTGATTCCCCGCATCTGATTCCCCGCCTCTGATTCCCCCCTCTGATTCCCCACATCTGATTCCCCGCCTCAGATTCCCCGCCTCTGATTCCCTGCATCAGATTCCCTCCATCTGATTCCCTGCCACTGATTCCCCGCCTCTGATTGCCTGCCTCTGATTCTCCACCTATGTATACCCGCCTGTGTTTACCCGCAAGTTTCCCCACATCTCTTTCCCCACCTCTGATTCCACGCCTCCGATTCCCCGCCTCTGATTGCCTGCCTCTGATTTCCTGCTTCTGATTCCCCGCCTCTGATTCCCTGCCTCTGATTCCCCGCCTCTGATTCCCCGCCTCTGATTCCCAACCTCTGATTCACTGCCTCACTTTCCGCGCAACTTTCCCGGCCTACATTTCCCCACATATATTTCCCTGCCTCTGATTCCACGCCTCTGATTCCCCGCCTCTGATTGCCCGCCTCTGATTTCCTGCCTCTGATTCCCCACCTCTGATTCCCCGCCTCTAATACCCCGCATCTGATTCCCCGCCTCTGATTCCCCGCATCTGATTCCCCGCCTCTGATTCCCCGCCTCTGATTCCCCGCCTCTGATTCCCCGCCTCTGATTCCCCGCCTCTGATTCCCCGCCTCTGATTCCCCGCCTCTGATTCCCCGCCTCTGATTCCCACCTTTGATTCCCCGCCTCTGATTCCCCGCCTCTGATACCCTGACTCTCTTTCCCTGCGTCTATTTCCGTGCCTCTTTCTCTGTATCTCGTGTCCCACATCTCATTTCCCCCCTCTGATAACCCGCCTCAGATTCCCTACCGCAGATTCCCTGCCTCAGATACCCTGCCTCAGATACCCTTCATCAGATTCCCTGCCACTGATTCCCTGCCTCTGATTCCCCGCCTCTGATTGACCGCCTCTTATTCCCTGCCTCTGATTTCCCGTCTATGTTTACACGCATCTGTTTACCCACCTGTTTCGCCTCCTCTGATTCCCCACCTCAGATTCCCCGCCTCAGATTCCCTGCCTCTGATTCCCTGCCTCTGATTCCCTGCCTCTGATTCCCTGCATCTGATTGCCCTCCTCTGATTCCCTGCCTCTGATTCCCCGCCTCGGATTCCCTGCCTCTGATTCCCCGCCTATGTTTACCCGCCTCTGTTTCCCCACCTCAGGTTCCCCGCCTCAGATTCGCTGCCTCTGATTCCCTGCCTCTGATTCCCTGCCTCTGATTCCCTGCATCTGATTGCCCGCCTCTGATACTCCGCCTCTGATTCCCCGCCTCTGATTCCTTGCCTCTGATTCCCCGCCTCTGATTCCCCACCTCAGGATCCCCGCCTCTGATTGCCCGCCTCTGATTCCCCGCCTCTGTTTCCCCGCCTCTGATTCCCCGCCTCAGATTCCCCACCTCTGATTCCCCACCTCTGATTCACTGCCTCCCTTTCCGTGCAACTTGCCCCGGCCTACGTTTCCCCACATATCTTTCCCCGCCTCTGATTCGCCGCTTCTTATTGCCCGCCTCTGATTCGCTGCCTCTGATTCCCTGCCTCAGATTCCCTGCCTCAAATTCCCTTCATCTGATTCCCTGCCTCTGATTCCCCCCCTCGGATTCCCTGCCTCTGATTCCCCGCATCTGATTCCCCGCCTCTGATTCCCCACCTCTGATTCCCCGCCTCAGATTCCCCGCCTCTGATTCCCCGCCTCTTATTCCCCGCCTCTGATTCCCCGCCTCTGATACCCCGCCTCTGATTCCCCGCCTCTGATTCCCCGCCTCTGATTCCCCTTCTCTGATTCCCCGCCTCTGATTCCCCGCCTCTGATTCCCCACCTCTGATTCAGTGCCTCCCTTTCCGCGCAACTTTCCCGGCCTACGTTTCCCCACATATCTTACCCCGCCTCTGATTCCACGCCTCTGATTCCCCGCCTCTGATTGCCCGCCTCTGATTCCCTGCCTCTGAATCCCTGCCTCAGAATCCCTGCCTCAGATTCCCTTCATCTGATTCCCTGCCTCTGATTCCCCACCTCTGATTCCCTTCCTCTGATTGCCCGCCTATGTTTACCCGACTCTGTTTACCCGCCTGTTTCCCCACATCTCTTTCCTCACCTCTGATTCCACGCATCTGATTCCCCGCCTCTGATTGCCCGCCTCTGATTTCCTGCCTCTGATTCCCCACCTCTGAATCCTCGCCTCTAATACCCCGCATCTGATTCCCCGCATCTGAATCCCCGCATCTGATTCCCCGCCTCTGATTCCCCTCTCTGATTCCCCACCTCTGATTCCCCGCCTCAGATTCCCCGCCTCTGATTCCCTGCATCAGATTCCCTCCATCTGATTCCCTGCCACTGATTCCCCGCCTCTGATTCCCTGCCTCTGATTCTCCACCTATGTATACCCGCCTCTGTTTACCCGCCAGTTTCCCCACATCTCTTTCCCCCCCTCTGATTCCACGCCTCCGATTCCCCGCCTCTGATTGCCTGCCTCTGATTTCCTGCTTCTGATTCGCCGCCTCTGATTCCCTGCCTCTGATTCCCCGCCACTGATTCCCCGCCTCTGATTCCCCACCTCTGATTCACTGCCTCCCTTTCCGCGCAACTTTCCCGGCCTACATTTCCCCACATATATAGTTCCCTGCCTCTGATTCCACGCCTCTGATTCCCCGCCTCTGATTGCCCGCCTCTGATTTCCTGCCTCTGATTCCCCACCTCTGATTCCCTGCCTCTAATACCCCGCATCTGATTCCCCGCCTCTGATTCCCCGCATCTGATTCCCCGCCTTTATTCCCCACCTCTGATTCCCCGCCTCTGATTCCCCGCCTCTGATTCCCCGCCTCTGATTCCCCGCCTCTGATTCCCACCTCTGATTCCCCGCCTCTGATTCCCCGCCTCTGATACCCTGACTCTCTTTCCCTGCGTCTATTTCCGTGCCTCTTTCTCTGCATCTCGTGTCCCACATCTCATTTCCCCCCTCTGATAACCCGCCTCAGATTCCCTACCGCAGATTCCCTGCCTCAGATACCCTGCCTCAGATACCCTTCATCAGATTCCCTGCCACTGGATCCCCGCCTCTGATTCCCCGCCTCTGATTGCCCGCCTCTGATTCCCTGCCTCTGATTCCCCGTCTATGTTTACACGCATCTGTTTACCCGCCTGTTTCGCCGCCTCTGATTCACCACCTCAGATTCCCCGCCTCAGATTCCATGCCTCTGATTCCCTGCCTCTGATTCCCTGCCTCTGATTCCCTGCATCTGATTGCCCTCCTCTGATTCCCCGCCTCTGATTCCCCGCCTCGGATTCCCTGCCTCTGATTCCCCGCCTATGTTTACACGCCTCTGTTTCCCCACCTCAGGTTCCCCGCCTCAGATTCCCTGCCTCTGATTCCCCACCTATGTATACCCGCCTCTGTTTAACCGCCTGTTTCCACACATCTCTTTCACCACCTCTGATTCCACGCCTCTGATTCCCCGCCTCTGATTGCCTGCCTCTGATACCCCGCCTTTGATTCCCCGCCTCTGATTCCCTGCATCTGATTCCCCGCCTCGGATTCCCCGCCTCTGATTCCCCGCCTCTGATTCCCCGCCTCTGATTCCCCGCCTCTGATTCCCTGCCTCTGAAAACCTGCCTCCGATTCCCTGCCTCTGATTCTCTGCCTCTGATTCCCTGCCTCTGATTCCCTGCCTCTGATTCCCCACCTCTGATTCCCAGCCTCCGATTCCGCACCTCTGATTCCCCGCCTCTGATTCCCCGCATCTGATTCACCGCCTCTGATTCTCCGCCTCTGATTCCCCACCTCTGATTCACTGCCTCCCTTTCCGCGCAACTTTCCCCGGCCTACGTTTCCCCACATATCTTTCCCCGCCTCTGATTCCACGCCTCTGATTCCCCGCCTCTGATTGCCCGCCTCTGATTCACTGCCTCTGATTCCCTGCCTCAGATTCCCTGCCTCAGATTCCCTTCATCTGATTCCCTGCCTCTGATTCCCCGCCTCGGATTCCCTGCCTCTGATTCCCCGCCAATGTTTACCCGCCTCTGTTTCCCCACCTCAGGTTCCCGGCCTCAGATTCGCTGCCTCTGATTCCCTGCCTCTGATTCCCTGCCTCTGATTCCCTGCATCTGATTGCCTGCATCAAATACTCAGCCTCTGATTCCCCGCCTCTGATTCCCCGCATCTGATTCCCAGCCTCTGATTCCCCACCTCTGATTCCCCGCCTCTGATTCCCCCCTCTGATTCCCCACCTCTGATTCCCCGCCTCAGATTCCCCGCCTCTGATTCCCCGCCTCTTATTCCCCGCCTCTGATTCCCCACCTCTGATACCCCGCCTCTGATTCCCCGCCTCTGATTCCCCGCCTCTGATTCCCCTCCCCTGATTCCCCGCCTCTGATTCCCCGCCTCTGATTCCCCACCTCTGATTTAGTGCCTCCCTTTCCGCGCAACTTTCCCGGCCTACGTTTCCCCACATATCTTACCCCGCCTCTGATTCCACGCCTCTGATTCCCCGCCTCTGATTGCCCGCCTCTGATTCCCTACCGCAGATTCCCTGTCTCAGATACCCTGCCTCAGATACCCTTCATCAGATTCCCTGCCACTGATTCCCCGCCTCTGATTCCCCGCCTCTGATACCCCGCCTCTGATTCCCCGCCTCTGATTCCCCGCCTCTGATTCCCCTCCTCTGATTCCCCGCCTCTGATTCCCCGCCTCTGATTCCCCACCTCTGATTCAGTGCCTCCCTTTCCGCGCAACTTTCCCGGCCTACGTTTCCCCACATATCTTACCCCGCCTCTGATTCCACGCCTCTGATTCCCCGCCTCTGATTGCCCGCCTCTGATTCCCTGCCTCTGAATCCCTGCCTCAGAATCCCTGCCTCAGATTCCCTTCATCTGATTCCCTGCCTCTGATTCCCCACCTCTGATTCCCTTCCTCTGATTGCCCGCCTATGTTTACCCGACTCTGTTTACCCGCCTGTTTCCCCACATCTCTTTCCTCACCTCTGATTCCACGCATCTGATTCCCCGCCTCTGATTGCCCGCCTCTGATTTCCTGCCTCTGATTCCCCACCTCTGATTCCTCGCCTCTAATACCCCGCATCTGATTCCCCGCCTCTGATTCCCCGCATCTGATTCCCCGCCTCTGATTCCCCCCTCTGATTCCCCACATCTGATTCCCCGCCTCAGATTCCCCGCCTCTGATTCCCTGCATCAGATTCCCTCCATCTGATTCCCTGCCACTGATTCCCCGCCTCTGATTGCCTGCCTCTGATTCTCCACCTATGTATACCCGCCTCTGTTTACCCGCCAGTTTCCCCACATCTCTTTCCCCACCTCTGATTCCACGCCTCCGATTCCCCGCCTCTGATTGCCTGCCTCTGATTTCCTGCTTCTGATTCCCCGCCTCTGATTCCCTGCCTCTGATTCCCCGCCTCTGATTCCCCGCCTCTGATTCCCCACCTCTGATTCACTGCCTCCCTTTCCGCGCAACTTTCCCGGCCTACATTTCCCCACATATATTTCCCTGCCTCTGATTCCACGCCTCTGATTCCCCGCCTCTGATTGCCCGCCTCTGATTTCCTGCCTCTGATTCCCCACCTCTGATTCCCCGCCTCTAATACCCCGCATCTGATTCCCCGCCTCTGATTCCCCGCATCTGATTCCCCGCCTCTGATTCCCCGCCTCTGATTCCCCGCCTCTGATTCCCCGCCTCTGATTCCCCGCCTCTGATTCCCCGCCTCTGATTCCCCGCCTCTGATTCCCACCTCTGATTCCCCGCCTCTGATTCCCCGCCTCTGATACCCTGACTCTCTTTCCCTGCGTCTATTTCCGTGCCTCTTTCTCTGCATCTCGTGTCCCACATCTCATTTCCCCCCTCTGATAACCCGCCTCAGATTCCCTACCGCAGATTCCCTGCCTCAGATACCCTGCCTCAGATACCCTTCATCAGATTCCCTGCCACTGATTCCCTGCCTCTGATTCCCCGCCTCTGATTGCCCGCCTCTGATTCCCTGCCTCTGATTCCCCGTCTATGTTTACACGCATCTGTTTACCCACCTGTATCGCCTCCTCTGATTCCCCACCTCAGATTCCCCGCCTCAGATTCCCTGCCTCTGATTCCCTGCCTCTGATTCCCTGCCTCTGATTCCGTGCATCTGATTGCCCTCCTCTGATTCCCCGCCTCTGATTCCCCGCCTCGGATTCCCTGCCTCTGATTCCCCGCCTATGTTTACCCGCCTCTGTTTCCCCACCTCAGGTTCCCCGCCTCAGATTCGCTGCCTCTGATTCCCTGCCTCTGATTCCCTGCCTCTGATTCCCTGCATCTGATTGCCCGCCTCTGATACTCCGCCTCTGATTCCCCGCCTCTGATTCCTTGCCTCTGATTCCCCGCCTCTGATTCCCCACCTCAGGATCCCCGCCTCTGATTGCCCGCCTCTGATTCCCCGCCTCTGTTTCCCCGCCTCTGATTCCCCGCCTCAGATTCCCCACGTCTGATTGCCCACCTCTGATTCACTGCCTCCCTTTCCGTGCAACTTGCCCCGGCCTACGTTTCCCCACATATCTTTCCCCGCCTCTGATTCGCCGCCTCTTATTGCCCGCCTCTGATTCGCTGCCTCTGATTCCCTGCCTCAGAATCCCTGCCTCAAATTCCCTTCATCTGATTCCCTGCCTCTGATTCCCCCCCTCGGATTCCCTGCCTCTGATTCCCCGCATCTGATTCCCCGCCTCTGATTCCCCACCTCTGATTCCCCGCCTCAGATTCCCCGCCTCTGATTCCCCGCCTCTTATTCCCCGCCTCTGATTCCCCGCCTCTGATACCCCGCCTCTGATTCCCCGCCTCTGATTCCCCGCCTCTGATTCCCCTTCTCTGATTCCCCGCCTCTGATTCCCCGCCTCTGATTCCCCACCTCTGATTCAGTGCCTCCCTTTCCGCGCAACTTTCCCGGCCTACGTTTCCCCACATATCTTACCCCGCCTCTGATTCCACGCCTCTGATTCCCCGCCTCTGATTGCCCGCCTCTGATTCCCTGCCTCTGAATCCCTGCCTCAGAATCCCTGCCTCAGATTCCCTTCATCTGATTCCCTGCCTCTGATTCCCCACCTCTGATTCCCTTCCTCTGATTGCCCGCCTATGTTTACCCGACTCTGTTTACCCGCCTGTTTCCCCACATCTCTTTCCTCACCTCTGATTCCACGCATCTGATTCCCCGCCTCTGATTGCCCGCCTCTGATTTCCTGCCTCTGATTCCCCACCTCTGATTCCTCGCCTCTAATACCCCGCATCTGATTCCCCGCCTCTGAATCCCCGCATCTGATTCCCCGCCTCTGATTCCCCCCTCTGATTCCCCACCTCTGATTCCCCGCCTCAGATTCCCCGCCTCTGATTCCCTGCATCAGATTCCCTCCATCTGATTCCCTGCCACTGATTCCCCGCCTCAGATTCCCCGCCTCTGATTCCCTGCATCAGATTCCCTCCATCTGATTCCCTGCCACTGATTCCCCGCCTCTGATTCCCTGCCTCTGATTCTCCACCTATGTATACCCGCCTCTGTTTACCCGCCAGTTTCCCCACATCTCTTTCCCCACCTCTGATTCCACGCCTCCGATTCCCCGCCTCTGATTGCCTGCCTCTGATTTCCTGCTTCTGATTCCCCGCCTCTGATTCCCTGCCTCTGATTCCCCGCCACTGATTCCCCGCCTCTGATTCCCCACCTCTGATTCACTGCCTCCCTTTCCGCGCAACTTTCCCGGCCTACATTTCCCCACATATATAGTTCACTGCCTCTGATTCCACGCCTCTGATTCCCCGCCTCTGATTGCCCGCCTCTGATTTCCTGCCTCTGATTCCCCACCTCTGATTCCCCGCCTCTAATACCCCGCATCTGATTCCCCGCCTCTGATTCCCCGCATCTGATTCCCCGCCTTTATTCCCCACCTCTGATTCCCCGCCTCTGATTCCCCGCCTCTGATTCCCCGCCTCTGATTCCCCGCCTCTGATTCCCACCTCTGATTCCCCGCCTCTGATTCCCCGCCTCTGATACCCTGACTCTCTTTCCCTGCGTCTATTTCCGTGCCTCTTTCTCTGCATCTCGTGTCCCACATCTCATTTCCCCCCTCTGATAACCCGCCTCAGATTCCCTACCGCAGATTCCCTGCCTCAGATACCCTGCCTCAGATACCCTTCATCAGATTCCCTGCCACTGGATCCCCGCCTCTGATTCCCCGCCTCTGATTGCCCGCCTCTGATTCCCTGCCTCTGATTCCCCGTCTATGTTTACACGCATCTGTTTACCCGCCTGTTTCGCCGCCTCTGATTCACCACCTCAGATTCCCCGCCTCAGATTCCCTGCCTCTGATTCCCCACCTCAGATTCCCCGCCTCAGATTCCCTGCCTCTGATTCCCTGCCTCTGATTCCCTGCCTCTGATTCCCAGCATCTGATTGCCCTCCTCTGATTCCCCGCCTCTGATTCCCCGCCTCGGATTCCCTGCCTCTGATTCCCCGCCTATGTTTACCCGCCTCTGTTTCCCCACCTCAGGTTCCCCGCCTCAGATTCGCTGCCTCTGATTCCCTGCCTCTGATTCCCTGCCTCTGATTCCCTGCATCTGATTGCCCGCCTCTGATACTCCGCCTCTGATTCCCCGCCTCTGATTCCTTGCCTCTGATTCCCCGCCTCTGATTCCCCACCTCAGGATCCCCGCCTCTGATTGCCCGCCTCTGATTCCCCGCCTCTGTTTCCCCGCCTCTGATTCCCCGCCTCAGATTCCCCACGTCTGATTGCCCACCTCTGATTCACTGCCTCCCTTTCCGTGCAACTTGCCCCGGCCTACGTTTCCCCACATATCTTTCCCCGCCTCTGATTCGCCGCCTCTTATTGCCCGCCTCTGATTCGCTGCCTCTGATTCCCTGCCTCAGAATCCCTGCCTCAAATTCCCTTCATCTGATTCCCTGCCTCTGATTCCCCCCCTCGGATTCCCTGCCTCTGATTCCCCGCATCTGATTCCCCGCCTCTGATTCCCCACCTCTGATTCCCCGCCTCAGATTCCCCGCCTCTGATTCCCCGCCTCTTATTCCCCGCCTCTGATTACCCGCCTCTGATACCCCGCCTCTGATTCCCCGCCTCTGATTCCCCGCCTCTGATTCCCCTTCTCTGATTCCCCGCCTCTGATTCCCCGCCTCTGATTCCCCACCTCTCATTCAGTGCCTCCCTTTCCGCGCAACTTTCCCGGCCTACGTTTCCCCACATATCTTACCCCGCCTCTGATTCCACGCCTCTGATTCCCCGCCTCTGATTGCCCGCCTCTGATTCCCTGCCTCTGAATCCCTGCCTCAGAATCCCTGCCTCAGATTCCCTTCATCTGATTCCCTGCCTCTGATTCCCCACCTCTGATTCCCTTCCTCTGATTGCCCGCCTATGTTTACCCGACTCTGTTTACCCGCCTGTTTCCCCACATCTCTTTCCTCACCTCTTATTCCACGCATCTGATTCCCCGCCTCTGATTGCCCGCCTCTGATTTCCTGCCTCTGATTCCCCACCTCTGATTCCTCGCCTCTAATACCCCGCATCTGATTCCCCGCCTCTGAATCCCCGCATCTGATTCCCCGCCTCTGATTCCCCCCTCTGATTCCCCACCTCTGATTCCCCGCCTCAGATTCCCCGCCTCTGATTCCCTGCATCAGATTCCCTCCATCTGATTCCCTGCCACTGATTCCCCGCCTCTGATTCCCTGCCTCTGATTCTCCACCTATGTATACCCGCCTCTGTTTACCCGCCAGTTTCCCCACATCTCTTTCCCCACCTCTGATTCCACGCCTCCGATTCCCCGCCTCTGATTGCCTGCCTCTGATTTCCTGCTTCTGATTCCCCGCCTCTGATTCCCTGCCTCTGATTCCCCGCCACTGATTCCCCGCCTCTGATTCCCCACCTCTGATTCACTGCCTCCCTTTCCGCGCAACTTTCCCGGCCTACATATCCCCACATATATAGTTCACTGCCTCTGATTCCACGCCTCTGATTCCCCGCCTCTGATTGCCCGCCTCTGATTTCCTGCCTCTGATTCCCCACCTCTGATTCCCCGCCTCTAATACCCCGCATCTGATTCCCCGCCTCTGATTCCCCGCATCTGATTCCCCGCCTTTATTCCCCACCTCTGATTCCCCGCCTCTGATTCCCCGCCTCTGATTCCCCACCTCTGATTCCCCGCCTCTGATTCCCACCTCTGATTCCCCGCCTCTGATTCCCCGCCTCTGATACCCTGACTCTCTTTCCCTGCGTCTATTTCCGTGCCTCTTTCTCTGCATCTCGTGTCCCACATCTCATTTCCCCCCTCTGATAACCCGCCTCAGATTCCAAACCGCAGATTCCCTGCCTCAGATACCCTGCCTCAGATACCCTTCATCAGATTCCCTGCCACTGGATCCCCGCCTCTGATTCCCCGCCTCTGATTGCCCGCCTCTGATTCCCTGCCTCGGATTCCCCGTCTATGTTTACACGCATCTGTTTACCCGCCTGTTTCGCCGCCTCTGATTCACCACCTCAGATTCCCCGCCTCAGATTCCCTGCCTCTGATTCCCTGCCTCTGATTCCCTGCCTCTGATTCCCTGCATCTGATTGCCCTCCTCTGATTCCCCGCCTCTGATTCCCCGCCTCGGATTCCCTGCCTCTGATTCCCCGCCTATGTTTACCCGCCTCTGTTTCCCCACCTCAGGTTCCCCGCCTCAGATTCGCTGCCTCTGATTCCCTGCCTCTGATTCCCTGCCTCTGATTCCCTGCATCTGATTGCCCGCCTCTGATACTCCGCCTCTTATTCCCCGCCTCTGTTTCCTTGCCTCTGATTCCCCGCCTCTGATTCCCCACCTCAGGATCCCCGCCTCTGATTGCCCGCCTCTGATTCCCCGCCTCTGATTCCCCGCCTCTGATTCCCCGCCTCTGATTCCCCGCCTCCATTTCCGCGCAACTTTCCAGGCCTCCGTTTCCCCACATCTCTTTCCCTGCCTCTTATTCCACGTCTCTGATTCCCCGCCTCAGATTCCCCACCTCTGATTCCCCACCTCTGATTCACTGCCTCCCTTTCCGTGCAACTTGCCCCGGCCTACCTTTCCCCACATATCTTTCCCTGCCTCTGATTCCACGCCTCTGATTCGCCGCCTCTTATTGCCCGCCTCTGATTCGCTGCCTCTGATTCCCTGCCTCAGATTCCCTGCCTCAAATTCCCTTCATCTGATTCCCTGCCTCTGATTCCCCCCCTCGGATTCCCTGCCTCTGATTCCCCGCATCTGATTCCCCGCCTCTGATTCCCCACCTCTGATTCCCCGCCTCAGATTCCCCGCCTCTGATTCCCCGCCTCTTATTCCCCACCTCTGATTCCCCGCCTCTGATACCCCGCCTCTGATTCCCCGCCTCTGATTCCCCGCCTCTGATTCCCCTCCTCTGATTCCCCGCCACTGATTCCCCGCCTCTGATTCCCCACCTCTGATTCAGTGCCTCCCTTTCCGCGCAACATTCCCGGCCTACGTTTCCCCACATATCTTACCCCGCCTCTGATTCCACGCCTCTGATTCCCCGCCTCTGATTGCCCGCCTCTGATTCCCTGCCTCTGAATCCCTGCCTCAGAATCCCTGCCTCAGATTCCCTTCATCTGATTCCCTGCCTCTGATTCCCCACCTCTGATTCCCTTCCTCTGATTGCCCGCCTATGTTTACCCGAATCTGTTTACCCGCCTGTTTCCCCACATCTCTTTCCTCACCTCTGATTCCACGCATCTGATTCCCCGCCTCTGATTGCCCGCCTCTGATTTCCTGCCTCTGATTCCCCACCTCTGATTCCTCGCCTCTAATACCCCGCATCTGATTCCCCGCCTCTGATTCCCCGCATCTGATTCCCCACCTCTGATTCCCCCCTCTGATTCCCCACCTCTGATTCCCCGCCTCAGATTCCCCGCCTCTGATTCCCTGCATCAGATTCCCTCCATCTGATTCCCTGCCACTGATTCCCCGCCTCTGATTCCCTGCCTCTGATTCTCCACCTATGTATACCCGCCTCTGTTTACCCGCCAGTTTCCCCACATCTCTTTCCCCACCTCTGATTCCACGCCTCCGATTCCCCGCCTCTGATTGCCTGCCTCTGATTTCCTGCTTCTGATTCCCCGCCTCTGATTCCCTGCCTCTGATTCCCCGCCTCTGATTCCCCGCCTCTGATTCCCCACCTCTGATTCACTGCCTCCCTTTCCGCGCAACTTTCCCGGCCTATTTTTCCCCACATATATAGTTCCCTGCCTCTGATTCCACGCCTCTGATTCCCCGCCTCTGATTGCCCGCCTCTGATTTCCTGCCTCTGATTCCCCACCTCTGATTCCCCGCCTCTAATACCCCACAACTGATTCCCCGCCTCTGATTCCCCGCATCTGATTCCCCGCCTCTGATTCCCCGCCTCTGATTCCCCGCCTCTGATTCCCCGCCTCTGATTCCCCGCCTCTGATTCCCCGCCTCTGATTCCCACCTCTTATTACCCGCCTCTGATTCCCCGCCTCTGATACCCTGACTCTCTTTCCCTGCGTCTATTTCCGTGCCTCTTTCTCTGCATCTCGTGTCCCACATCTCATTTCCCCCCTCTGATAACCCGCCTCAGATTCCCTACCGCAGATTCCCTGCCTCAGATACCCTGCCTCAGATACCCTTCATCAGATTCCCTGCCACTGGATCCCCGCCTCTGATTCCCCGCCTCTGATTGCCCGCCTCTGATTCCCTGCCTCTGATTCCTCGTCTATGTTTACACGCATCTGTTTACCCGCCTGTTTCGCCGCCTCTGATTCCCCACCTCAGATTCCCCGCCTCAGATTCCCTGCCTCTGATTCCCTGCCTCTGATTCCCTGCCTCTGATTCCCTGCATCTGATTGCCCTCCTCTGATTCCCCGCCTCTGATTCCCCACCTCGGATTCCCTGCCTCTGATTCCCCGCCTATGTTTACACGCCTCTGTTTCCCCACCTCAGGTTCCCCGCCTCAGATTCGCTGCCTCTGATTCCCTGCCTCTGATTCCCTGCCTCTGATTCCCTGCATCTGATTGCCCGCCTCTGATACTCCGCCTCTGATTCCCCGCCTCTGATTCCTTGCCTCTGATTCCCCGCCTCTGATTCCCCACCTCAGGATCCCCGCCTCTGATTGCCCGCCTCTGATTCCCCGCCTCTGATTCCCCGCCTCTGATTCCCCGCCTCTGATTCCCCGCCTCTGATTCCCCGCCTCCATTTCCGCGCAACTTTCCCGGCCTCCGTTTCCCCACATCTCTTCCCCTGCCTCTTATTCCACGTCTCTGATTCCCCGCCTCAGATTCCCCACCTCTGATTCCCCACCTCTGATTCACTGCCTCCCTTTCCGTGCAACTTGCCCCGGCCTACGTTTCCCCACATATCTTTCCCCGCCTCTGATTCCACGCCTCTGATTCGCTGCCTCTTATTGCCCGCCTCTGATTCGCTGCCTCTGATTCCCTGCCTCAGATTCCCTGCCTCAAATTCCCTTCATCTGATTCCCTGTCTCTGATTCCCCCCCTCGGATTCCCTGCCTCTGATTCCCCGCATCTGATTCCCCGCCTCTGATTCCCCGCCTCTGATTCCCTGTCTCTGATTCACCGCCTATGATTCCCCGCCTCTGATTCCCCGCCTGTGATTCCCCGCCTCTGATAACCTGCCTCTGATTCCCTGCCTCTGATTCTCTGCCTCTGATTCCCTGCCTCTGATTCCCTGCCTTTGATTCCCCGCCTCAGATTCCCTGCCTCCGATTCCCTGCCTCAGATTCCCTGCCTCTGATTCCCTGACTCTGATTCCCCACCTCTGATTCCCTGCATCTGATTCCCCGTCTCTGATTACCTGCCTCTGAATCCCCGCCTATGTTTACCAGCCTCTGTTTACCCGCCTGTTTCCCCACATCTCTTTCCCCACCTCTGATTCCACGCCTCTGATTCCCCGCCTCTGATTCCCCGCCTCTGATTCACTACCTCCCTTTCCGCTCAACTTTCCTGGTCCACGTTTCCCCACATCTCTTTTCCCACCTCTGATTCCACGCCTCTGATTCCCCGCCTCTTATTGCTCGCCTCTGATTCCCCGCCTCTGATTCCCCGCCTCTGATTCCCTGCCTCTGAGTCCCAGCCTCTGATACCCCGCCTCTGATTCCCCGCCTCTGATTCCCCGCCTCTGATTCCCAGCCTCTGATTCCCCACCTCTGACTCAGTGCCTCCCTTTCCGCGCAACTTTCCCGGCCTACATTTCCCCACATATCTTACCCCGCCTCTGATTCCACGCCTCTGATTCCCCGCCTCTGATTGCCCGCCTCTGATTCCCTGCCTCTGATTCCCTGCCTCAGATTCCCTGCCTCAGATTCCCTTCATCTGATTCCCTTCCTCTGATTCCCCACCTCTGATTCCCTTCCTCTGATTGCCCGCCTATGTTTACCTGACTCTGTTTACCCGCCTGTTTCCCCACATCTCTTTCCTCACCTCTGATTCCACGCATCTGATTCCCCGCCTCTGATTGCCCGCCTCTGATTTCCTGCCTCTGATTCCCCACCTCTGATTCCTCGCCTCTAATACCCCGCATCTGATTCCCCGCCTCTGATTCCCTGCATCTGATTCCCCGCCTCTGATACCCCCCTCTGATTCCCCACCTCTGATTCCCCGCCTCAGATTCCCCGCCTCTGATTCCCTGCATCAGATTACCTCCATCTGATACCCTGCCACTGATTCCCCGCCTCTGATTCCCTGCCTCTGATTCTCCACCTATGTATACCCGCCTCTGTTTACCCGCCAGTTTCCCCGCATCTCTTTCCCCACCTCTGATTCCACGCATCCGATTCCCCGCCTCTGATTGCCTGCCTCTGATTTCCTGCCTCTGATTCCCCGCCTCTGATTCCCCGCCTCTGATTCCCCGCCTCTGATTCCCCGCCTCTGATTCCCCACCTCTGATTCACTGCCTCCCTTTCCGCGCAACTTTCCCGGCCTACATTTCCCCACATATCATTCCCCGCCTCTGATTCCACGCCTCTGATTCCCCGCCTCTGAATGCCCGCCTCTGATTTCCTGCCTCTGATTCCCCACCTCTGATTCCCCGCCTCTAATACCCCGCATCTGATTCCCCGCCTCTGATTCCCCGCATCTGATTCCCCGCCTCTGATTCCCCGCCTCTGATTCCCCGCCTCTGATTCCCCGCCTCTGATTCCCCACCTCTGATTCCCACCTCTGATTCCCCGCCTCTGATTCCCCGCCTCTGATACCCTGACTCTCTTTCCCTGCGTCTATTTCCGTGCCTCTTTCTCTGCATCTCATTTCCCACATCACATTTCCCCCCTCTGATAACCCGCCTCAGATTCCCTTCCTCAGATTCCCTGCCTCAGATACCCTGCCTCAGATACCCTTCATCAGATTCCCTGCCACTGATTCCCCGCCTCTGATTCCCCGCCTCTGATTGCCCGCCTCTGATTCCCTGCCTCTGATTCCCCGTCTATGTTTACCCGCATCTGTTTACCCGCCTGTTTCACCGCCTCTGATTCCCCACCTCAGATTCCCCGCCTCAGATTCCCTGCCTCTGATTCCCTGCCTCTGATTCCCTGCATCTGATTGCCCTCCTCTGATTCCCCGCCTCTGATTCCCCGCCTCAGATTCCCCGCCTCTGATTCCACGCCTCCATTTCCGCGCAACTTTCCCGGCCTCCGTTTCCCCACATCTCTTTCCCTGCCTCTTATTCCACGTCTCTGATTCCCCGCCTCAGATTCCCCCCCTCTGATTCCCCACCTCTGATTCACTGCCTCCCTTTCCCTGCAACTTGCACCGGCCTACGTTTCCCCACATATCTTTCCCCGCCTCTGATTCCACGCCTCTGATTCGCCGCCTCTTATTGCCCGCCTCTGATTCCCTGCCTCTGATTCCCTGCCTCAGATTCCCTGGCTCAAATTCCCTTCATCTGATTCCCTGCCTCTGATTCCCCCCCTCGGATTCCCTGCCTCTGATTCCCCGCATCTGATTCCCCGCCTCTGATTCCCCGCCTCTGATTCCCTGTCTCTGATTCACCGCCTCTGATTCCCCCCTCTGATTCCCCACCTCTGATTCCCCGCCTCAGATTCCCCGCCTCTGATTCCCTGCATCAGATTCCCTCCATCTGATTCCCTGCCACTGATTCCCCGCCTCTGATTCCCTGCCTCTGATTCTCCACCTATGTATACCCGCCTCTGTTTACCCGCCAGTTTCCCCACATCTCTTTCCCCACCTCTGATTCCACGCCTCCGATTCCCCGCCTCTGATTGCCTGCCTCTGATTTCCTGCTTCTGATTCCCCGCCTCTGATTCCCTGCCTCTGATTCCCCGCCTCTGATTCCCCGCCTCTGATTCCCCACCTCTGATTCACTGCCTCCCTTTCCGCGCAACTTTCCCGGCCTATTTTTCCCCACATATATAGTTCCCTGCCTCTGATTCCACGCCTCTGATTCCCCACCTCTGATTGCCCGCCTCTGATTTCCTGCCTCTGATTCCCCACCTCTGATTCCCCGCCTCTAATACCCCGCAACTGATTCCCCGCCTCTGATTCCCCGCATCTGATTCCCTGCCTCTGATTCCCCGCCTCTGATTCCCCGCCTCTGATTCCCCGCCTCTGATTCCCCGCCTCTGATTCCCCGCCTCTGATTCCCACCTCTTATTCCCCGCCTCTGATTCCCCGCCTCTGATACCCTGACTCTCTTTCCCTGCGTCTATTTCCGTGCCTCTTTCTCTGCATCTCGTGTCCCACATCTCATTTCCCCCCTCTGATAACCCGCCTCAGATTCCCTACCGCAGATTCCCTGCCTCAGATACCCTGCCTCAGATACCCTTCATCAGATTCCCTGCCACTGGATCCCCGCCTCTGATTCCCCGCCTCTGATTGCCCGCCTCTGATTCCCTGCCTCTGATTCCCCGTCTATGTTTACACGCATCTGTTTACCCGCCTGTTTCGCCGCCTCTGATTCCCCACCTCAGATTCCCCGCCTCAGATTCCCTGCCTCTGATTCCCTGCCTCTGATTCCCTGCCTCTGATTCCCTGCATCTGATTGCCCTCCTCTGATTCCCCGCCTCTGATTCCCCGCCTCGGATTCCCTGCCTCTGATTCCCCGCCTATGTTTACACGCCTCTGTTTCCCCACCTCAGGTTCCCCGCCTCAGATTCGCTGCCTCTGATTCCCTGCCTCTGATTCCCTGCCTCTGATACCCTGCATCTGATTGCCCGCCTCTGATACTCCGCCTCTGATTCCCCGCCTCTGATTCCTTGCCTCTGATTCCCCGCCTCTGATTCCCCACCTCAGGATCCCCGCCTCTGATTGCCCGCCTCTGATTCCCCGCCTCTGATTCCCCGCATCTGATTCCCCGCCTCTGATTCCCCGCCTCTGATTCCCCGCCTCCATTTCCGCGCATCTTTCCCGGCCTCCGTTTCCCCACATCTCTTTCCCTGCCTCTTATTCCACGTCTCTGATTCCCCGCCTCAGATTCCCCACCTCTGATTCCCCACCTCTGATTCACTGCCTCCCTTTCCGTGCAACTTGCCCCGGCCTACGTTTCCCCACATATCTTTCCCCGCCTCTGATTCCACGCCTCTGATTCGCCGCCTCTTATTGCCCTCCTCTGATTCGCTGCCTCTGATTCCCTGCCTCAGATTCCCTGCCTCAAATTCCCTTCATCTGATTCCCTGCCTCTGATTCCCCCCCTCGGATTCCCTGCCTCTGATTCCCCGCATCTGATTCCCCGCCTCTGATTCCCCGCCTCTGATTCCCTGTCTCTGATTCACCGCCTATGATTCCCCGCCTCTGATTCCCCGCCTGTGATTCCCCGCCTCTGATAACCTGCCTCTGATTCCCTGCCTCTGATTCTCTGCCTCTGATTCCCTGCCTCTGATTCCCTGCCTTTGATTCCCCGCCTCAGATTCCCTGCCTCCGATTCCCTGCCTCAGATTCCCTGCCTCTGATTCCCTGACTCTGATTCCCCACCTCTGATTCCCTGCATCTGATTCCCCGTCTCTGATTACCTGCCTCTGAATCCCCGCCTATGTTTACCAGCCTCTGTTTACCCGCCTGTTTCCCCACATCTCTTTCCCCACCTCTGATTCCACGCCTCTGATTCCCCGCCTCTGATTCCCCGCCTCTGATTCCCCGCCTCTGATTCACTGCCTCCCTTTCCGCTCAACTTTCCTGGTCTACGTTTCCCCACATCTCTTTTCCCACCTCTGATTCCACGCCTCTGATTCCCCGCCTCTTATTGCTCGCCTCTGATTCCCCGCCTCTGATTCCCCGCCTCTGATTCCCCGCCTCTGATTCCCAGCCTCTGATACCCCGCCTCTGATTCCCCGCCTCTGATTCCCCGCCTCTGATTCCCCGCCTCTGATTCCCCACCTCTGACTCAGTGCCTCCCTTTCCGCGCAACTTTCCCGGCCTACATTTCCCCACATATCTTACCCCGCCTCTGATTCCACGCCTCTGATTTCCCGCCTCTGATTGCCCGCCTCTGATTCCCTGCCTCTGATTCCCTGCCTCAGATTCCCTGCCTCAGATTCCCTTCATCTGATTCCCTTCCTCTGATTCCCCACCTCTGATTCCCTTCCTCTGATTGCCCGCCTATGTTTACCTGACTCTGTTTACCCGCCTGTTTCCCCACATCTCTTTCCTCACCTCTGATTCCACGCATCTGATTCCCCGCCTCTGATTGCCCGCCTCTGATTTCCTGCCTCTGATTCCCCACCTCTGATTCCTCGCCTCTAATACCCCGCATCTGATTCCCCGCCTGTGATTCCCTGCATCTGATTCCCCGCCTCTGATACCCCCCTCTGATTCCCCACCTCTGATTCCCCGCCTCAGATTCCCCGCCTCTGATTCCCTGCATCAGATTCCCTCCATCTGATTCCCTGCCACTGATTCCCCGCCTCTGATTCCCTGCCTCTGATTCTCCACCTATGTATACCCGCCTCTGTTTACCCGCCAGTTTCCCCACATCTCTTTCCCCACCTCTGATTCCATGCATCCGATTCCCCGCCTCTGATTGCCTGCCTCTGATTTCCTGCCTCTGATTCCCCGCCTCTGATTCCCCGCCTCTGATTCCCCGCCTCTGATTCCCCGCCTCTGATTCCCCACCTCTGATTCACTGCCTCCCTTTCAGCGCAACTTTCCCGGCCTACATTTCCCCACATATCATTCCCCGCCTCTGATTCCACGCCTCTGATTCCCCGCCTCTGAATGCCCGCCTCTGATTTCCTGCCTCTGATTCCCCACCTCTGATTCCCCGCCTCTAATACCCCGCATCTGATTCCCCGCCTCTGATTCCCCGCATCTGATTCCCCGCCTCTGATTCCCCGCCTCTGATTCCCCGCCTCTGATTCCCCGCCTCTGATTCCCCGCCTCTGATTCCCACCTCTGATTCCCCGCCTCTGATTCCCCGCCTCTGATACCCTGACTCTCTTTCCCTGCGTCTATTTCCGTGCCTCTTTCTCTGCATCTCATTTCCCACATCACATTTCCCCCCTCTGATAACCCGCCTCAGATTCCCTTCCTCAGATTCCCTGCCTCAGATACCCTGCCTCAGATACCCTTCATCAGATTCCCTGCCACTGATTCCCCGCCTCTGATTCCCCGCCTCTGATTGCCCGCCTCTGATTCCCTGCCTCTGATTCCCCATCTATGTTTACCCGCATCTGTTTACCCGCCTGTTTCACCGCCTCTGATTCCCCACCTCAGATTCCCCGCCTCAGATTCCCTGCCTCTGATTCCCTGCCTCTGATTCCCTGCATCTGATTGCCCTCCTCTGATTCCCCGCCTCTGATTCCCCGCCTCAGATTCCCCGCCTCTGATTCCCCGCCTCCATTTCCGCGCAACTTTCCCGGCCTCCGTTTCCCCACATCTCTTTCCCTGCCTCTTATTCCACGTCTCTGATTCCCCGCCTCAGATTCCCCACCTCTGATACCCCACCTCTGATTCACTGCCTCCCTTTCCCTGCAACTTGCACCGGCCTACGTTTCCCCACATATCCTTCCCCGCCTCTGATTCCACGCCTATGATTCGCCGCCTCTTATTGCCCGCATCTGATTCCATGCCTCTGATTCCCTGCCTCAGATTCCCTGCCTCAAATTCCCTTAATCTGATTCCCTGCCTCTGATTCCCCCCCTCGGATTCCCTGCCTCTGATTCCCCGCATCTGATTCCCCGCCTCTGATTCCCCGCCTCTGATTCCCTGTCTCTGATTCACCGCCTCTGATTCCCCGCCTCTGATTCCCCGCCTGTGATTCCCCGCCTCAGATTCCCTGCCTCTGATACCCTGCCTCTGATAACCTGCCTCTGATTCCCTGCCTCTGATTCCCTGCCTCTGATTCCCTGCCTCTGATTCCCCACCTCTGATTCCCCGCCTCTGATTCCCCGCCTCTGATACCCTGCCTCTCTTTCCCTTCCTCTATTTCCGTGCCTCTTTCTCTGCATCTCGTTTCCCACATCTCATTTCCCCCCTCTGATAACCCGCCTCAGATTCCCTGCCACCGATTCCCTGCCTCAGATTCCCTGCCTCTGATTCCCTGCCTCTGATTTCCCGCCTCTGATTCCCTGCCTCTGATTCCCCGCCTATGTTTACCCGCCTCTGTTTATCCGCATGTTTCCCACATCTCTTTCCCCACCTCTGATTCCACGCCTCTGATTCCCCGCCTCTGATTCCCCGCCTCTGATTCCCCGCCCCTGATTCACCACCTCCCTTTCCGCGCAACTTTCCTGGCCTACGTTTCCCCACATCTCTTTCCCCACCTCTGATTCCACGCCTCTGATTCCCCGCCTCTGATTGCCCGCCTCTGATTCACCGCCTCTGATTCCCCGCCTCTGATTTCCCGTCTCTGATTCCCCGCCTCTGATACCCCGCCTCTGAATCCCCGCCTCTGATTCCCCACCTCTGATTCCCCGCCTCTGATTCCCCGCCTCTGATTCCCAGCCTCTGATTCCCCGACTCTGATTCCCCTCCTCTAATTCACTGCCTCCCTTTCCGCGCAACGTTCAAGGCCTACATTTCCCCACATATCTTTCCCCGCCTCTGATTCCACGCTTCTGATTCACCGCCTCTGATTGCCCGCCTCTGATTCCCGGCCTCTGATTCCCTGCCTCAGATTCCCTGCCTCAGATTCCTTTCATCTGATTCCCTGCCTCTGATTCCCCGCCTCTGATTCCCTGCCTCTGATTCCCCACCTATGTTTACCCACCTCTGTTTACCCGCCTGTTTCCCCACATCTCTTTCCTCAACTCTGATTCCACGCATCTAATATCCCCCCTCCGATTGCCCGCCTCTGATTTCCTGTCTCTGATTCCCCACCTCTGATTCCCCGCCTCTGATACCCTGCATCTGATTCCCCGCTTCTGATTCCCCGCATCTGATTCCCCGCCTCTGAATCCCCGCCTCTGATTCCCCGCCTCTGATTCCCCACCTCAGATTCCCCGCCTCTGATTCCCTGCATCAGATTCCCTTCATCTGATTCCCTGCCTCTGATTCCCCGCCTCTGATTACCTGCCTCTGATTCCCCACCTATGTATACCCGCCTCTGTTTAACCGCCTGTTTCCACACATCTCTTTCACCACCTCTGATTCCACGTCTCTGATTCCCCGCCTCTGATTGCCTGCCTCTGATACCCCGCCTTTGATTCCCCGCCTCTGATTCCCTGCATCTGAGTCCCCGCCTCGGATTCCCCGCCTCTGATTCCCCGCCTCTGATTCCCCGCCTCTGATTCCCCGCCTCTGATTCCCCGCCTCTGATTCCCTGCCTCTGAAAACCTGCCTCCGATTCCCTGCCTCTGATTCTCTGCCTCTGATTCCCTGCCTCTGATTCCCTGCCTCTGATTCCCCACCTCTGATTCCCCGCCTCCGATTCCGCACCTCTGATTCCCCGCCTCTGATTCCCCGCATCTGATTCACCGCCTCTGATTCTCCGCCTCTGATTCCCCACCTCTGATTCACTGCCTCCCTTTCCGCGCAACTTTCCCCGGCCTACGTTTCCCCACATATCTTTCCCCGCCTCTGATTCCACGCCTCTGATTCCCCGCCTCTGATTGCCCGCCTCTGATTCACTGCCTCTGATTCCCTGCCTCAGATTCCCTGCCTCAGATTCCCTTCATCTGATTCCCTGCATCTGATTCCCCGCCTCGGATTCCCTGCCTCTGATTCCCCGCCAATGTTTACCCGCCTCTGTTTCCCCACCTCAGGTTCCCGGCCTCAGATTCGCTGCCTCGGATTCCCTGCCTCTGATACCCTGCCTCTGATTCCCTGCATCTGATTGCCTGCATCAAATACTCAGCCTCTGATTCCCCGCCTCTGATTCCCCGCATCTGATTCCCCGCCTCTGATTCCCTGCCTCTGATTCCCCGCCTCTGATTCCCCCCTCTGATTCCCCACCTCTGATTCCCCGCCTCAGATTCCCCGCCTCTGATTCCCCGCCTCTTATTCCCCGCCTCTGATTCCCCGCCTCGGATACCCCGCCTCTGATTCCCTGCCTCTGATTCCCCGCCTCTGATTCTCCTCCTCTGATTCCCCGCCTCTGATTCCCCGCCTCTGATTCCCCACCTCTGATTATGTGCCTCCCTTTCCGCGCAACTTTCCCGGCCTACGTTTCCCCACATATATTACCCCGCCTCTGATTCCACGCCTCTGATTCCCCGCCTCTGATTGCCCGCCTCTGATTCCCTGCCTCTGAATCCCTGCCTCAGAATCCCTGCCTCAGATTCCCTTCATCTGATTCCCTGCCTCTGATTCCCCACCTCTGATTCCCTTCCTCAGATTGCCCGCCTATGTTTACCCGACTCTGTTTACCCGCCTGTTTCCCCACATCTCTTTCCTCACCTCTGATTCCACGCATCTGATTCCCCGCCTCTGATTGCCCACCTCTGATTCCCTGCCTCTGATTCCCTGCCTCAGATTCCCTGCCTCAAATTCCCTTAATCTGATTCCCTGCCTCTGATTCCCCCCCTCAGATTCCCTGCCTCTGATTCCCCGCATCTGATTCCCCGCCTCTGATTCCCCGCCTCTGATTCCCTGTCTCTGATTCACCGCCTCTGATTCCCCGCCTCTGATTCCCCGCCTGTGATTCCCCGCCTCAGATTCCCTGCCTCTGATACCCTGCCTCTGATAACCTGCCTCTGATTCCCTGCCTCTGATTCCCTGCCTCTGATTCCCTGCCTCTGATTCCCCACCTCTGATTCCCCGCCTCTGATTCCCCGCCTCTGATACCCTGCCTCTCTTTCCCTTCCTCTATTTCCGTGCCTCTTTCTCTGCATCTCGTTTCCCACATCTCATTTCCCCCCTCTGATAACCCGCCTCAGATTCCCTGCCACCGATTCCCTGCCTCAGATTCCCTGCCTCTGATTCCCTGCCTCTGATTTCCCGCCTCTGATTCCCTGCCTCTGATTCCCCGCCTATGTTTACCCGCCTCTGTTTATCCGCATGTTTCCCACATCTCTTTCCCCACCTCTGATTCCACGCCTCTGATTCCCCGCCTCTGATTCCCCGCCTCTGATTCCCCGCCCCTGATTCACCACCTCCCTTTCCGCGCAACTTTCCTGGCCTACGTTTCCCCACATCTCTTTCCCCACCTCTGATTCCACGCCTCTGATTCCCCGCCTCTGATTGCCCGCCTCTGATTCACCGCCTCTGATTCCCCGCCTCTGATTTCCCGTCTCTGATTCCCCGCCTCTGATACCCCGCCTCTGAATCCCCGCCTCTGATTCCCCACCTCTGATTCCCCGCCTCTGATTCCCCGCCTCTGATTCCCAGCCTCTGATTCCCCGACTCTGATTCCCCTCCTCTAATTCACTGCCTCCCTTTCCGCGCAACGTTCAAGGCCTACATTTCCCCACATATCTTTCCCCGCCTCTGATTCCACGCTTCTGATTCACCGCCTCTGATTGCCCGCCTCTGATTCCCGGCCTCTGATTCCCTGCCTCAGATTCCCTGCCTCAGATTCCTTTCATCTGATTCCCTGCCTCTGATTCCCCGCCTCTGATTCCCTGCCTCTGATTCCCCACCTATGTTTACCCGCCTCTGTTTACCCGCCTGTTTCCCCACATCTCTTTCCTCAACTCTGATTCCACGCATCTAATATCCCCCCTCCGATTGCCCGCCTCTGATTTCCTGTCTCTGATTCCCCACCTCTGATTCCCCGCCTCTGATACCCTGCATCTGATTCCCCGCTTCTGATTCCCCGCATCTGATTCCCCGCCTCTGAATCCCCGCCTCTGATTCCCCGCCTCTGATTCCCCACCTCAGATTCCCCGCCTCTGATTCCCTGCATCAGATTCCCTTCATCTGATTCCCTGCCTCTGATTCCCCGCCTCTGATTACCTGCCTCTGATTCCCCACCTATGTATACCCGCCTCTGTTTAACCGCCTGTTTCCACACATCTCTTTCACCACCTCTGATTCCACGTCTCTGATTCCACGCCTCTGATTGCCTGCCTCTGATACCCCGCCTTTGATTCCCCGCCTCTGATTCCCTGCATCTGAGTCCCCGCCTCGGATTCCCCGCCTCTGATTCCCCGCCTCTGATTCCCCGCCTCTGATTCCCCGCCTCTGATTCCCTGTCTCTGAAAACCTGCCTCCGATTCCCTGCCTCTGATTCTCTGCCTCTGATTCCCTGCCTCTGATTCCCTGCCTCTGATTCCCCACCTCTGATTCCCCGCCTCCGATTCCGCACCTCTGATTCCCCGCCTCTGATTCCCCGCATCTGATTCACCGCCTCTGATTCTCCGCCTCTGATTCCCCACCTCTGATTCACTGCCTCCCTTTCCGCGCAACTTTCCCCGGCCTACGTTTCCCCACATATCTTTCCCCGCCTCTGATTCCACGCCTCTGATTCCCCGCCTCTGATTGCCCGCCTCTGATTCACTGCCTCTGATTCCCTGCCTCAGATTCCCTGCCTCAGATTCCCTTCATCTGATTCCCTGCATCTGATTCCCCGCCTCGGATTCCCTGCCTCTGATTCCCCGCCAATGTTTACCCGCCTCTGTTTCCCCACCTCAGGTTCCCGGCCTCAGATTCGCTGCCTCGGATTCCCTGCCTCTGATACCCTGCCTCTGATTCCCTGCATCTGATTGCCTGCATCAAATACTCAGCCTCTGATTCCCCGCCTCTGATTCCCCGCATCTGATTCCCCGCCTCTGATTCCCTGCCTCTGATTCCCCGCCTCTGATTCCCCCCTCTGATTCCCCACCTCTGATTCCCCGCCTCAGATTCCCCGCCTCTGATTCCCCGCCTCTTATTCCCCGCCTCTGATTCCCCGCCTCTGATACCCCGCCTCTGATTCCCCGCCTCTGATTCCCCGCCTCTGATTCCCCTCCTCTGATTCCCCGCCTCTGATTCCCCGCCTCTGATTCCCCACCTCTGATTATGTGCCTCCCTTTCCGCGCAACTTTCCCGGCCTACGTTTCCCCACATATATTACCCCGCCTCTGATTCCACGCCTCTGATTCCCCGCCTCTGATTGCCCGCCTCTGATTCCCTGCCTCTGAATCCCTGCCTCAGAATCCCTGCCTCAGATTCCCTTCATCTGATTCCCTGCCTCTGATTCCCCACCTCTGATTCCCTTCCTCAGATTGCCCGCCTATGTTTACCCGACTCTGTTTACCCGCCTGTTTCCCCACATCTCTTTCCTCACCTCTGATTCCACGCATCTGATTCCCCGCCTCTGATTGCCCACCTCTGATTTCCTGCCTCTGATTCCCCACCTCCGATTCCTCGCCTCTAATACCCCGCATCTGATTCCCCGCCTCTGATTCCCCGCATCTGATTCCCCGCCTCTGATTCCCCCCTCTGATTCCCCACATCTGATTCCCCGCCTCAGATTCCCCGCCTCTGATTCCCTGCATCAGATTCCCTCCATCTGATTCCCTGCCACTTATTCCCCGCCTCTGATTCCCTGCCTCTGATTCTCCACCTATGTATACCCGCCTCTGTTTACCCGCCAGTTTCCCCACATCTCTTTCCCTACCTCTGATTCCACGCCTCCGATTTCCCGCCTCTGATTGCCTGCCTCTGATTTCCTGCTTCTGATTCCCCGCCTCTGATTCCCTGCCTCTGATTCCCCGCCTCTGATTCCCCGCCTCTGATTCCCCACCTCTGATTCACTGCCTCCCTTTCCGCGCAACTTTCCCGGCCTACATTTCCCCACATATATTTCCCTGCCTCTGATTCCACGCCTCTGATTCCCCGCCTCTGATTGCCCGCCTCTGATTTCCTGCCTCTGATTCCCCGCCTCTGATTCACTGCCTCCCTTTCCGCGCAACTTTCCCGGCCTACATTTCCCCACATATCATTCCCCGCCTCTGATTCCACGCCTCTGATTCCCCGCCTCTGAATGCCCGCCTCTGATTTCCTGCCTCTGATTCCCCACCTCTGATTCCCCGCCTCTAATACCCCGCATCTGATTCCCCGCCTCTGATTCCCCGCATCTGATTCCCCGCCTCTGATTCCCCGCCTCTGATTCCCCGCCTCTGATTCCCCGCCTCTGATTCCCCGCCTCTGATTCCCACCTCTGATTCCCCGCCTCTGATTCCCCGCCTCTGATACCCTGACTCTCTTTCCCTGCGTCTATTTCCGTGCCTCTTTCTCTGCATCTCATTTCCCACATCACATTTCCCCCCTCTGATAACCCGCCTCAGATTCCCTTCCTCAGATTCCCTGCCTCAGATACCCTGCCTCAGATACCCTTCATCAGATTCCCTGCCACTGATTCCCCGCCTCTGATTCCCCGCCTCTGATTGCCCGCCTCTGATTCCCTGCCTCTGATTCCCCATCTATGTTTACCCGCATCTGTTTACCCGCCTGTTTCACCGCCTCTGATTCCCCACCTCAGATTCCCCGCCTCAGATTCCCTGCCTCTGATTCCCTGCCTCTGATTCCCTGCATCTGATTGCCCTCCTCTGATTCCCCGCCTCTGATTCCCCGCCTCAGATTCCCCGCCTCTGATTCCCCGCCTCCATTTCCGCGCAACTTTCCCGGCCTCCGTTTCCCCACATCTCTTTCCCTGCCTCTTATTCCACGTCTCTGATTCCCCGCCTCAGATTCCCCACCTCTGATACCCCACCTCTGATTCACTGCCTCCCTTTCCCTGCAACTTGCACCGGCCTACGTTTCCCCACATATCCTTCCCCGCCTCTGATTCCACGCCTATGATTCGCCGCCTCTTATTGCCCGCATCTGATTCCCTGCCTCTGATTCCCTGCCTCAGATTCCCTGCCTCAAATTCCCTTAATCTGATTCCCTGCCTCTGATTCCCCCCCTCGGATTCCCTGCCTCTGATTCCCCGCATCTGATTCCCCGCCTCTGATTCCCCGCCTCTGATTCCCTGTCTCTGATTCACCGCCTCTGATTCCCCGCCTCTGATTCCCCGCCTGTGATTCCCCGCCTCAGATTCCCTGCCTCTGATACCCTGCCTCTGATAACCTGCCTCTGATTCCCTGCCTCTGATTCCCTGCCTCTGATTCCCTGCCTCTGATTCCCCACCTCTGATTCCCCGCCTCTGATTCCCCGCCTCTGATACCCTGCCTCTCTTTCCCTTCCTCTATTTCCGTGCCTCTTTCTCTGCATCTCGTTTCCCACATCTCATTTCCCCCCTCTGATAACCCGCCTCAGATTCCCTGCCACCGATTCCCTGCCTCAGATTCCCTGCCTCTGATTCCCTGCCTCTGATTTCCCGCCTCTGATTCCCTGCCTCTGATTCCCCGCCTATGTTTACCCGCCTCTGTTTATCCGCATGTTTCCCACATCTCTTTCCCCACCTCTGATTCCACGCCTCTGATTCCCCGCCTCTGATTCCCCGCCTCTGATTCCCCGCCCCTGATTCACCACCTCCCTTTCCGCGCAACTTTCCTGGCCTACGTTTCCCCACATCTCTTTCCCCACCTCTGATTCCACGCCTCTGATTCCCCGCCTCTGATTGCCCGCCTCTGATTCACCGCCTCTGATTCCCCGCCTCTGATTTCCCGTCTCTGATTCCCCGCCTCTGATACCCCGCCTCTGAATCCCCGCCTCTGATTCCCCACCTCTGATTCCCCGCCTCTGATTCCCCGCCTCTGATTCCCAGCCTCTGATTCCCCGACTCTGATTCCCCTCCTCTAATTCACTGCCTCCCTTTCCGCGCAACGTTCAAGGCCTACATTTCCCCACATATCTTTCCCCACCTCTGATTCCACGCTTCTGATTCACCGCCTCTGATTGCCCGCCTCTGATTCCCGGCCTCTGATTCCCTGCCTCAGATTCCCTGCCTCAGATTCCTTTCATCTGATTCCCTGCCTCTGATTCCCCGCCTCTGATTCCCTGCCTCTGATTCCCCACCTATGTTTACCCGCCTCTGTTTACCCGCCTGTTTCCCCACATCTCTTTCCTCAACTCTGATTCCACGCATCTAATATCCCCCCTCCGATTGCCCGCCTCTGATTTCCTGTCTCTGATTCCCCACCTCTGATTCCCCGCCTCTGATACCCTGCATCTGATTCCCCGCTTCTGATTCCCCGCATCTGATTCCCCGCCTCTGAATCCCCGCCTCTGATTCCCCGCCTCTGATTCCCCACCTCAGATTCCCCGCCTCTGATTCCCTGCATCAGATTCCCTTCATCTGATTCCCTGCCTCTGATTCCCCGCCTCTGATTACCTGCCTCTGATTCCCCACCTATGTATACCCGCCTCTGTTTAACCGCCTGTTTCCACACATCTCTTTCACCACCTCTGATTCCACGTCTCTGATTCCCCGCCTCTGATTGCCTGCCTCTGATACCCCGCCTTTGATTCCCCGCCTCTGATTCCCTGCATCTGAGTCCCCGCCTCGGATTCCCCGCCTCTGATTCCCCGCCTCTGATTCCCCGCCTCTGATTCCCCGCCTCTGATTCCCTGCCTCTGAAAACCTGCCTCCGATTCCCTGCCTCTGATTCTCTGCCTCTGATTCCCTGCCTCTGATTCCCTGCCTCTGATTCCCCACCTCTGATTCCCCGCCTCCGATTCCGCACCTCTGATTCCCCGCCTCTGATTCCCCGCATCTGATTCACCGCCTCTGATTCTCCGCCTCTGATTCCCCACCTCTGATTCACTGCCTCCCTTTCCGCGCAACTTTCCCCGGCCTACGTTTCCCCACATATCTTTCCCCGCCTCTGATTCCACGCCTCTGATTCCCCGCCTCTGATTGCCCGCCTCTGATTCACTGCCTCTGATTCCCTGCCTCAGATTCCCTGCCTCAGATTCCCTTCATCTGATTCCCTGCATCTGATTCCCCGCCTCGGATTCCCTGCCTCTGATTCCCCGCCAATGTTTACCCGCCTCTGTTTCCCCACCTCAGGTTCCCGGCCTCAGATTCGCTGCCTCGGATTCCCTGCCTCTGATACCCTGCCTCTGATTCCCTGCATCTGATTGCCTTCATCAAATACTCAGCCTCTGATTCCCCGCCTCTGATTCCCCGCATCTGATTCCCCGCCTCTGATTCCCTGCCTCTGATTCCCCGCCTCTGATTCCCCCCTCTGATTCCCCACCTCTGATTTCCCGCCTCAGATTCCCCGCCTCTGATTCCCCGCCTCTTATTCCCCGCCTCTGATTCCCCGCCTCTGATACCCCGCCTCTGATTCCCCGCCTCTGATTCCCCGCCTCTGATTCCCCTCCTCTGATTCCCCGCCTCTGATTCCCCGCCTCTGATTCCCCACCTCTGATTATGTGCCTCCCTTTCCGCGCAACTTTCCCGGCCTACGTTTCCCCACATATATTACCCCTCCTCTGATTCCACGCCTCTGATTCCCCGCCTCTGATTGCCCGCCTCTGATTCCCTGCCTCTGAATCCCTGCCTCAGAATCCCTGCCTCAGATTCCCTTCATCTGATTCCCTGCCTCTGATTCCCCACCTCTGATTCCCTTCCTCAGATTGCCCGCCTATGTTTACCCGACTCTGTTTACCCGCCTGTTTCCCCACATCTCTTTCCTCACCTCTGATTCCACGCATCTGATTCCCCGCCTCTGATTGCCCACCTCTGATTTCCTGCCTCTGATTCCCCACCTCCGATTCCTCGCCTCTAATACCCCGCATCTGATTCCCCGCCTCTGATTCCCCGCATCTGATTCCCCGCCTCTGATTCCCCCCTCTGATTCCCCACATCTGATTCCCCGCCTCAGATTCCCCGCCTCTGATTCCCTGCATCAGATTCCCTCCATCTGATTCCCTGCCACTTATTCCCCGCCTCTGATTCCCTGCCTCTGATTCTCCACCTATGTATACCCGCCTCTGTTTACCCGCCAGTTTCCCCACATCTCTTTCCCTACCTCTGATTCCACGCCTCCGATTCCCCGCCTCTGATTGCCTGCCTCTGATTTCCTGCTTCTGATTCCCCGCCTCTGATTCCCTGCCTCTGATTCCCCGCCTCTGATTCCCCGCCTCTGATTCCCCACCTCTGATTCACTGCCTCCCTTTCCGCGCAACTTTCCCGGCCTACATTTCCCCACATATATTTCCCTGCCTCTGATTCCACGCCTCTGATTCCCCGCCTCTGATTGCCCGCCTCTGATTTCCTGCCTCTGATTCCCCGCCTCTGATTCACTGCCTCCCTTTCCGCGCAACTTTCCCGGCCTACATTTCCCCACATATCATTCCCCGCCTCTGATTCCACGCCTCTGATTCCCCGCCTCTGAATGCCCGCCTCTGATTTCCTGCCTCTGATTCCCCACCTCTGATTCCCCGCCTCTAATACCCCGCATCTGATTCCCCGCCTCTGATTCCCCGCATCTGATTCCCCGCCTCTGATTCCCCGCCTCTGATTCCCCGCCTCTGATTCCCCGCCTCTGATTCCCCGCCTCTGATTCCCACCTCTGATTCCCCGCCTCTGATTCCTTGCCTCTGATACCCTGACTCTCTTTCCCTGCGTCTATTTCCGTGCCTCTTTCTCTGCATCTCATTTCCCACATCACATTTCCCCCCTCTGATAACCCGCCTCAGATTCCCTTCCTCAGATTCCCTGCCTCAGATACCCTGCCTCAGATACCCTTCATCAGATTCCCTGCCACTGATTCCCCGCCTCTGATTCCCCGCCTCTGATTGCCCGCCTCTGATTCCCTGCCTCTGATTCCCCGTCTATGTTTACCCGCATCTGTTTACCCGCCTGTTTCACCGCCTCTGATTCCCCACCTCAGATTCCTCGCCTCAGATTCCCTGCCTCTGATTCCCTGCCTCTGATTCCCTGCATCTGATTGCCCTCCTCTGATTCCCCGCCTCTGATTCCCCGCCTCAGATTCCCCGCCTCTGATTCCCCACCTCCATTTCCGCGCAACTTTCCCGGCCTCCGTTTCCCCACATCTCTTTCCCTGCCTCTTATTCCACGTCTCTGATTCCCCGCCTCAGATTCCCCCCCTCTGATTCCCCACCTCTGATTCACTGCCTCCCTTTCCCTGCAACTTGCACCGGCCTACGTTTCCCCACATATCTTTCCCCGCCTCTGATTCCACGCCTCTGATTCGCCGCCTCTTATTGCCCGCCTCTGATTCCCTGCCTCTGATTCCCTGCCTCAGATTCCCTGGCTCAAATTCCCTTCATCTGATTCCCTGCCTCTGATTCCCCCCCTCGGATTCTCTGCCTCTGATTCCCCGCATCTGATTCCCCGCCTCTGATTCCCCGCCTCTGATTCCCTGTCTCTGATTCACCGCCTCTGATTCCCCCCTCTGATTCCCCACCTCTGATTCCCCGCCTCAGATTCCCCGCCTCTGATTCCCTGCATCAGATTCCCTCCATCTGATTCCCTGCCACTGATTCCCCGCCTCTGATTCCCTGCCTCTGATTCTCCACCTATGTATACCCGCCTCTGTTTACCCGCCAGTTTCCCCACATCTCTTTCCCCACCTCTGATTCCACGCCTCCGATTCCCCGCCTCTGATTGCCTGCCTCTGATTTCCTGCTTCTGATTCCCCGCCTCTGATTCCCTGCCTCTGATTCCCCGCCTCTGATTCCCCGCCTCTGATTCCCCACATCTGATTCACTGCCTCCCTTTCCGCGCAACGTTCAAGGCCTACATTTCCCCACATATCTTTCCCCGCCTCTGATTCCACGCTTCTGATTCACCGCCTCTGATTGCCCGCCTCTGATTCCCGGCCTCTGATTCCCTGCCTCAGATTCCTTTCATCTGATTCCCTGCCTCTGATTCCCCGCCTCTGATTCCCTGCCTCTGATTCCCCACCTATGTTTACCCGCCTCTGTTTACCCGCCTGTTTCCCCACATCTCTTTCCTCAACTCTGATTCCACGCATCTAATATCCCCCCTCCGATTGCCCGCCTCTGATTTCCTGTCTCTGATTCCCCACCTCTGATTCCCCGCCTCTGATACCCTGCATCTGATTCCCCGCTTCTGATTCCCCGCATCTGATTCCCCGCCTCTGAATCCCCGCCTCTGATTCCCCGCCTCTGATTCCCCACCTCAGATTCCCCGCCTCTGATTCCCTGCATCAGATTCCCTTCATCTGATTCCCTGCCTCTGATTCCCCGCCTCTGATTACCTGCCTCTGATTCCCCACCTATGTATACCCGCCTCTGTTTAACCGCCTGTTTCCACACATCTCTTTCACCACCTCTGATTCCACGTCTCTGATTCCCCGCCTCTGATTGCCTGCCTCTGATACCCCGCCTTTGATTCCCCGCCTCTGATTCCCTGCATCTGAGTCCCCGCCTCGGATTCCCCGCCTCTGATTCCCCGCCTCTGATTCCCCGCCTCTGATTCCCCGCCTCTGATTCCCTGCCTCTGAAAACCTGCCTCCGATTCCCTGCCTCTGATTCTCTGCCTCTGATTCCCTGCCTCTGATTCCCTGCCTCTGATTCCCCACCTCTGATTCCCCGCCTCCGATTCCGCACCTCTGATTCCCCGCCTCTGATTCCCCGCATCTGATTCACCGCCTCTGATTCTCCGCCTCTGATTCCCCACCTCTGATTCACTGCCTCCCTTTCCGCTCAACTTTCCCCGGCCTACGTTTCCCCACATATCTTTCCCCGCCTCTGATTCCACGCCTCTGATTCCCCGCCTCTGATTGCCCGCCTCTGATTCACTGCCTCTGATTCCCTGCCTCAGATTCCCTGCCTCAGATTCCCTTCATCTGATTCCCTGCATCTGATTCCCCGCCTCGGATTCCCTGCCTCTGATTCCCCGCCAATGTTTACCCGCCTCTGTTTCCCCACCTCAGGTTCCCGGCCTCAGATTCGCTGCCTCGGATTCCCTGCCTCTGATACCCTGCCTCTGATTCCCTGCATCTGATTGCCTGCATCAAATACTCAGCCTCTGATTCCCCGCCTCTGATTCCCCGCATCTGATTCCCCGCCTCTGATTCCCTGCCTCTGATTCCCCGCCTCTGATTCCCCCCTCTGATTCCCCACCTCTGATTCCCCGCCTCAGATTCCCCGCCTCTGATTCCCCGCCTCTTATTCCCCGCCTCTGATTCCCCGCCTCTGATACCCCGCCTCTGATTCCCCGCCTCTGATTCCCCGCCTCTGATTCCCCTCCTCTGATTCCCCGCCTCTGATTCCCCGCCTCTGATTCCCCACCTCTGATTATGTGCCTCCCTTTCCGCGCAACTTTCCCGGCCTACGTTTCCCCACATATATTACCCCGCCTCTGATTCCACGCCTCTGATTCCCCGCCTCTGATTGCCCGCCTCTGATTCCCTGCCTCTGAATCCCTGCCTCAGAATCCCTGCCTCAGATTCCCTTCATCTGATTCCCTGCCTCTGATTCCCCACCTCTGATTCCCTTCCTCAGATTGCCCGCCTATGTTTACCCGACTCTGTTTACCCGCCTGTTACCCCACATCTCTTTCCTCACCTCTGATTCCACGCATCTGATTCCCCGCCTCTGATTGCCCACCTCTGATTTCCTGCCTCTGATTCCCCACCTCCGATTCCTCGCCTCTAATACCCCGCATCTGATTCCCCGCCTCTGATTCCCCGCATCTGATTCCCCGCCTCTGATTCCCCCCTCTGATTCCCCACATCTGATTCCCCGCCTCAGATTCACCGCCTCTGATTCCCTGCATCAGATTCCCTCCATCTGATTCCCTGCCACTTATTCCCCGCCTCTGATTCCCTGCCTCTGATTCTCCACCTATGTATACCCGCCTCTGTTTACCCGCCAGTTTCCCCACATCTCTTTCCCTACCTCTGATTCCACGCCTCCGATTCCCCGCCTCTGATTGCCTGCCTCTGATTTCCTGCTTCTGATTCCCCGCCTCTGATTCCCTGCTTCTGATTCCCCGCCTCTGATTCCCCGCCTCTGATTCCCCACCTCTGATTCACTGCCTCCCTTTCCGCGCAACTTTCCCGGCCTACATTTCCCCACATATATTTCCCTGCCTCTGATTCCACTCCTCTGATTCCCCGCCTCTGATTGCCTGCCTCTGATTTCCTGCCTCTGATTCCCCGCCTCTGATTCACTGCCTCCCTTTCCGCGCAACTTTCCCGGCCTACATTTCCCCACATATCATTCCCCGCCTCTGATTCCACGCCTCTGATTCCCCGCCTCTGAATGCCCGCCTCTGATTTCCTGCCTCTGATTCCCCACCTCTGATTCCCCGCCTCTAATAACCCGCATCTGATTCCCCGCCTCTGATTCCCCGCATCTGATTCCCCGCCTCTGATTCCCCGCCTTTGATTCCCCGCCTCTGATTCCCCGCCTCTGATTCCCCGCCTCTGATTCCCACCTCTGATTCCCCGCCTCTGATTCCTTGCCTCTGATACCCTGACTCTCTTTCCCTGCGTCTATTTCCGTGCCTCTTTCTCTGCATCTCATTTCCCACATCACATTTCCCCCCTCTGATAACCGGCCTCAGATTCCGTTCCTCAGATTCCCTGCCTCAGATACCCTGCCTCAGATACCCTTCATCAGATTCCCTGCCACTGATTCCCCGCCTCTGATTCCCCGCCTCTGATTGCCCGCCTCTGATTCCCTGCCTCTGATTCCCCGTCTATGTTTACCCGCATCTGTTTACCCGCCTGTTTCACCGCCTCTGATTCCCCACCTCAGATTCCTCGCCTCAGATTCCCTGCCTCTGATTCCCTGCCTCTGATTCCCTGCATCTGATTGCCCTCCTCTGATTCCCCGCCTCTGATTCCCCGCCTCAGATTCCCCGCCTCTGATTCCCCACCTCCATTTCCGCGCAACTTTCCCGGCCTCCGTTTCCCCACATCTCTTTCCCTGCCTCTTATTCCACGTCTCTGATTCCCCGCCTCAGATTCCCCCCCTCTGATTCCCCACCTCTGATTCACTGCCTCCCTTTCCCTGCAACTTGCACCGGCCTACGTTTCCCCACATATCTTTCCCCGCCTCTGATTCCACGCCTCTGATTCGCCGCCTCTTATTGCCCGCCTCTGATTCCCTGCCTCTGATTCCCTGCCTCAGATTCCCTGGCTCAAATTCCCTTCATCTGATTCCCTGCCTCTGATTCCCCCCCTCGGATTCTCTGCCTCTGATTCCCCGCATCTGATTCCCCGCCTCTGATTCCCCGCCTCTGATTCCCTGTCTCTGATTCACCGCCTCTGATTCCCCCCTCTGATTCCCCACCTCTGATTCCCCGCCTCAGATTCCCCGCCTCTGATTCCCTGCATCAGATTCCCTCCATCTGATTCCCTGCCACTGATTCCCCGCCTCTGATTCCCTGCCTCTGATTCTCCACCTATGTATACCCGCCTCTGTTTACCCGCCAGTTTCCCCACATCTCTTTCCCCACCTCTGATTCCACGCCTCCGATTCCCCGCCTCTGATTGCCTGCCTCTGATTTCCTGCTTCTGATTCCCCGCCTCTGATTCCCTGCCTCTGATTCCCCGCCTCTGATTCCCCGCCTCTGATTCCCCACATCTGATTCACTGCCTCCCTTTCCGCGCAACGTTAAAGGCCTACATTTCCCCACATATCTTTCCCCGCCTCTGATTCCACGCTTCTGATTCACCGCCTCTGATTGCCCGCCTCTGATTCCCGGCCTCTGATTCCCTGCCTCAGATTCCTTTCATCTGATTCCCTGCCTCTGATTCCCCGCCTCTGATTCCCTGCCTCTGATTCCCCACCTATGTTTACCCGCCTCTGTTTACCCGCCTGTTTCCCCACATCTCTTTCCTCAACTCTGATTCCACGCATCTAATATCCCCCCTCCGATTGCCCGCCTCTGATTTCCTGTCTCTGATTCCCCACCTCTGATTCCCCGCCTCTGATACCCTGCATCTGATTCCCCGCTTCTGATTCCCCGCATCTGATTCCCCGCCTCTGAATCCCCGCCTCTGATTCCCCGCCTCTGATTCCCCACCTCAGATTCCCCGCCTCTGATTCCCTGCATCAGATTCCCTTCATCTGATTCCCTGCCTCTGATTCCCCGCCTCTGATTACCTGCCTCTGATTCCCCACCTATGTATACCCGCCTCTGTTTAACCGCCTGTTTCCACACATCTCTTTCACCACCTCTGATTCCACGTCTCTGATTCCCCGCCTCTGATTGCCTGCCTCTGATACCCCGCCTTTGATTCCCCGCCTCTGATTCCCTGCATCTGAGTCCCCGCCTCGGATTCCCCGCCTCTGATTCCCCGCCTCTGATTCCCCGCCTCTGATTCCCCGCCTCTGATTCCCTGCCTCTGAAAACCTGCCTCCGATTCCCTGCCTCTGATTCTCTGCCTCTGATTCCCTGCCTCTGATTCCCTGCCTCTGATTCCCCACCTCTGATTCCCCGCCTCCGATTCCGCACCTCTGATTCCCTTCATCTGATTCCCTGCATCTGATTCCCCGCCTCGGATTCCCTGCCTCTGATTCCCCGCCAATGTTTACCCGCCTCTGTTTCCCCACCTCAGGTTCCCGGCCTCAGATTCGCTGCCTCGGATTCCCTGCCTCTGATACCCTGCCTCTGATTCCCTGCATCTGATTGCCTGCATCAAATACTCAGCCTCTGATTCCCCGCCTCTGATTCCCCGCATCTGATTCCCCGCCTCTGATTCCCTGCCTCTGATTCCCCGCCTCTGATTCCCCCCTCTGATTCCCCACCTCTGATTCCCCGCCTCAGATTCCCCGCCTCTGATTCCCCGCCTCTTATTCCCCGCCTCTGATTCCCCGCCTCTGATACCCCGCCTCTGATTCCCCGCCTCTGATTCCCCGCCTCTGATTCCCCTCCTCTGATTCCCCGCCTCTGATTCCCCGCCTCTGATTCCCCACCTCTGATTATGTGCCTCCCTTTCCGCGCAACTTTCCCGGCCTACGTTTCCCCACATATATTACCCCGCCTCTGATTCCACGCCTCTGATTCCCCGCCTCTGATTGCCCGCCTCTGATTCCCTGCCTCTGAATCCCTGCCTCAGAATCCCTGCCTCAGATTCCCTTCATCTGATTCCCTGCCTCTGATTCCCCACCTCTGATTCCCTTCCTCAGATTGCCCGCCTATGTTTACCCGACTCTGTTTACCCGCCTGTTACCCCACATCTCTTTCCTCACCTCTGATTCCACGCATCTGATTCCCCGCCTCTGATTGCCCACCTCTGATTTCCTGCCTCTGATTCCCCACCTCCGATTCCTCGCCTCTAATACCCCGCATCTGATTCCCCGCCTCTGATTCCCCGCATCTGATTCCCCGCCTCTGATTCCCCCCTCTGATTCCCCACATCTGATTCCCCGCCTCAGATTCACCGCCTCTGATTCCCTGCATCAGATTCCCTCCATCTGATTCCCTGCCACTTATTCCCCGCCTCTGATTCCCTGCCTCTGATTCTCCACCTATGTATACCCGCCTCTGTTTACCCGCCAGTTTCCCCACATCTCTTTCCCTACCTCTGATTCCACGCCTCCGATTCCCCGCCTCTGATTGCCTGCCTCTGATTTCCTGCTTCTGATTCCCCGCCTCTGATTCCCTGCCTCTGATTCCCCGCCTCTGATTCCCCGCCTCTGATTCCCCACCTCAGATTCACTGCCTCCCTTTCCGCGCAACTTTCCCGGCCTACATTTCCCCACATATATTTCCCTGCCTCTGATTCCAGGCCTCTGATTCCCCGCCTCTGATTGCCCGCCTCTGATTTCCTGCCTCTGATTCCCCGCCTCTGATTCACTGCCTCCCTTTCCGCGCAACTTTCCCGGCCTACATTTCCCCACATATCATTCCCCGCCTCTGATTCCACGCCTCTGATTCCCCGCCTCTGAATGCCCGCCTCTGATTTCCTGCCTCTGATTCCCCACCTCTGATTCCCCGCCTCTAATACCCCGCATCTGATTCCCCGCCTCTGATTCCCCGCATCTGATTCCCCGCCTCTGATTCCCCGCCTCTGATTCCCCGCCTCTGATTCCCCGCCTCTGATTCCCCGCCTCTGATTCCCACCTCTGATTCCCCGCCTCTGATTCCTTGCCTCTGATACCCTGACTCTCTTTCCCTGCGTCTATTTCCGTGCCTCTTTCTCTGCATCTCATTTCCCACATCACATTTCCCCCCTCTGATAACCCGCCTCAGATTCCCTTCCTCAGATTCCCTGCCTCAGATACCCTGCCTCAGATACCCTTCATCAGATTCCCTGCCACTGATTCCCCGCCTCTGATTCCCCGCCTCTGATTGCCCGCCTCTGATTCCCTGCCTCTGATTCCCCGTCTATGTTTACCCGCATCTGTTTACCCGCCTGTTTCACCGCCTCTGATTCCCCACCTCAGATTCCCCGCCTCAGATTCCCTGCCTCTGATTCCCTGCCTCTGATTCCCTGCATCTGATTGCCCTCCTCTGATTCCCCGCCTCTGATTCCCCGCCTCAGATTCCCCGCCTCTGATTCCCCGCCTCCATTTCCGCGCAACTTTCCCGGCCTCCGTTTCCCCACATCTCTTTCCCTGCCTCTTATTCCACGTCTCTGATTCCCCGCCTCAGATTCCCCCCCTCTGATTCCCCACCTCTGATTCACTGCCTCCCTTTCCCTGCAACTTGCACCGGCCTACGTTTCCCCACATATCTTTCCCCGCCTCTGATTCCACGCCTCTGATTCGCCGCCTCTTATTGCCCGCCTCTGATTCCCTGCCTCTGATTCCCTGCCTCAGATTCCCTGGCTCAAATTCCCTTCATCTGATTCCCTGCCTCTGATTCCCCCCCTCGGATTCTCTGCCTCTGATTCCCCGCATCTGATTCCCCGCCTCTGATTCCCCGCCTCTGATTCCCTGTCTCTGATTCACCGCCTCTGATTCCCCCCTCTGATTCCCCACCTCTGATTCCCCGCCTCAGATTCCCCGCCTCTGATTCCCTGCATCAGATTCCCTCCATCTGATTCCCTGCCACTGATTCCCCGCCTCTGATTCCCTGCCTCTGATTCTCCACCTATGTATACCCGCCTCTGTTTACCCGCCAGTTTCCCCACATCTCTTTCCCCACCTCTGATTCCACGCCTCCGATTCCCCGCCTCTGATTGCCTGCCTCTGATTTCCTGCTTCTGATTCCCCGCCTCTGATTCCCTGCCTCTGATTCCCCGCCTCTGATTCCCCGCCTCTGATTCCCCACATCTGATTCACTGCCTCCCTTTCCGCGCAACGTTCAAGGCCTACATTTCCCCACATATCTTTCCCCGCCTCTGATTCCACGCTTCTGATTCACCGCCTCTGATTGCCCGCCTCTGATTCCCGGCCTCTGATTCCCTGCCTCAGATTCCTTTCATCTGATTCCCTGCCTCTGATTCCCCGCCTCTGATTCCCTGCCTCTGATTCCCCACCTATGTTTACCCGCCTCTGTTTACCCGCCTGTTTCCCCACATCTCTTTCCTCAACTCTGATTCCACGCATCTAATATCCCCCCTCCGATTGCCCGCCTCTGATTTCCTGTCTCTGATTCCCCACCTCTGATTCCCCGCCTCTGATACCCTGCATCTGATTCCCCGCTTCTGATTCCCCGCATCTGATTCCCCGCCTCTGAATCCCCGCCTCTGATTCCCCGCCTCTGATTCCCCACCTCAGATTCCCCGCCTCTGATTCCCTGCATCAGATTCCCTTCATCTGATTCCCTGCCTCTGATTCCCCGCCTCTGATTACCTGCCTCTGATTCCCCACCTATGTATACCCGCCTCTGTTTAACCGCCTGTTTCCACACATCTCTTTCACCACCTCTGATTCCACGTCTCTGATTCCCCGCCTCTGATTGCCTGCCTCTGATACCCCGCCTTTGATTCCCCGCCTCTGATTCCCTGCATCTGAGTCCCCGCCTCGGATTCCCCGCCTCTGATTCCCCGCCTCTGATTCCCCGCCTCTGATTCCCCGCCTCTGATTCCCTGCCTCTGAAAACCTGCCTCCGATTCCCTGCCTCTGATTCTCTGCCTCTGATTCCCTGCCTCTGATTCCCTGCCTCTGATTCCCCACCTCTGATTCCCCGCCTCCGATTCCGCACCTCTGATTCCCCGCCTCTGATTCCCCGCATCTGATTCACCGCCTCTGATTCTCCGCCTCTGATTCCCCACCTCTGATTCACTGCCTCCCTTTCCGCGCAACTTTCCCCGGCCTACGTTTCCCCACATATCTTTCCCCGCCTCTGATTCCACGCCTCTGATTCCCCGCCTCTGATTGCCCGCCTCTGATTCACTGCCTCTGATTCCCTGCCTCAGATTCCCTGCCTCAGATTCCCTTCATCTGATTCCCTGCATCTGATTCCCCGCCTCGGATTCCCTGCCTCTGATTCCCCGCCAATGTTTACCCGCCTCTGTTTCCCCACCTCAGGTTCCCGGCCTCAGATTCGCTGCCTCGGATTCCCTGCCTCTGATACCCTGCCTCTGATTCCCTGCATCTGATTGCCTGCATCAAATACTCAGCCTCTGATTCCCCGCCTCTGATTCCCCGCATCTGATTCCCCGCCTCTGATTCCCTGCCTCTGATTCCCCGCCTCTGATTCCCCCCTCTGATTCCCCACCTCTGATTCCCCGCCTCAGATTCCCCGCCTCTGATTCCCCGCCTCTTATTCCCCGCCTCTGATTCCCCGCCTCTGATACCCCGCCTCTGATTCCCCGCCTCTGATTCCCCGCCTCTGATTCCCCTCCTCTGATTCCCCGCCTCTGATTCCCCGCCTCTGATTCCCCACCTCTGATTATGTGCCTCCCTTTCCGCGCAACTTTCCCGGCCTACGTTTCCCCACATATATTACCCCGCCTCTGATTCCACGCCTCTGATTCCCCGCCTCTGATTGCCCGCCTCTGATTCCCTGCCTCTGAATCCCTGCCTCAGAATCCCTGCCTCAGATTCCCTTCATCTGATTCCCTGCCTCTGATTCCCCACCTCTGATTCCCTTCCTCAGATTGCCCGCCTATGTTTACCCGACTCTGTTTACCCGCCTGTTACCCCACATCTCTTTCCTCACCTCTGATTCCACGCATCTGATTCCCCGCCTCTGATTGCCCACCTCTGATTTCCTGCCTCTGATTCCCCACCTCCGATTCCTCGCCTCTAATACCCCGCATCTGATTCCCCGCCTCTGATTCCCCGCATCTGATTCCCCGCCTCTGATTCCCCCCTCTGATTCCCCACATCTGATTCCCCGCCTCAGATTCACCGCCTCTGATTCCCTGCATCAGATTCCCTCCATCTGATTCCCTGCCACTTATTCCCCGCCTCTGATTCCCTGCCTCTGATTCTCCACCTATGTATACCCGCCTCTGTTTACCCGCCAGTTTCCCCACATCTCTTTCCCTACCTCTGATTCCACGCCTCCGATTCCCCGCCTCTGATTGCCTGCCTCTGATTTCCTGCTTCTGATTCCCCGCCTCTGATTCCCTGCCTCTGATTCCCCGCCTCTGATTCCCCGCCTCTGATTCCCCACCTCAGATTCACTGCCTCCCTTTCCGCGCAACTTTCCCGGCCTACATTTCCCCACATATATTTCCCTGCCTCTGATTCCAGGCCTCTGATTCCCCGCCTCTGATTGCCCGCCTCTGATTTCCTGCCTCTGATTCCCCGCCTCTGATTCACTGCCTCCCTTTCCGCGCAACTTTCCCGGCCTACATTTCCCCACATATCATTCCCCGCCTCTGATTCCACGCCTCTGATTCCCCGCCTCTGAATGCCCGCCTCTGATTTCCTGCCTCTGATTCCCCACCTCTGATTCCCCGCCTCTAATACCCCGCATCTGATTCCCCGCCTCTGATTCCCCGCATCTGATTCCCCGCCTCTGATTCCCCGCCTCTGATTCCCCGCCTCTGATTCCCCGCCTCTGATTCCCCGCCTCTGATTCCCACCTCTGATTCCCCGCCTCTGATTCCTTGCCTGTGATACCCTGACTCTCTTTCCCTGCGTCTATTTCCGTGCCTCTTTCTCTGCATCTCATTTCCCACATCACATTTCCCCCCTCTGATAACCCGCCTCAGATTCCCTTCCTCAGATTCCCTGCCTCAGATACCCTGCCTCAGATACCCTTCATCAGATTCCCTGCCACTGATTCCCCGCCTCTGATTCCCCGCCTCTGATTGCCCGCCTCTGATTCCCTGCCTCTGATTCCCCGTCTATGTTTACCCGCATCTGTTTACCCGCCTGTTTCACCGCCTCTGATTCCCCACCTCAGATTCCCCGCCTCAGATTCCCTGCCTCTGATTCCCTGCCTCTGATTCCCTGCATCTGATTGCCCTCCTCTGATTCCCCGCCTCTGATTCCCCGCCTCAGATTCCCCGCCTCTGATTCCCCGCCTCCATTTCCGCGCAACTTTCCCGGCCTCCGTTTCCCCACATCTCTTTCCCTGCCTCTTATTCCACGTCTCTGATTCCCCGCCTCAGATTCCCCCCCTCTGATTCCCCACCTCTGATTCACTGCCTCCCTTTCCCTGCAACTTGCACCGGCCTACGTTTCCCCACATATCTTTCCCCGCCTCTGATTCCACGCCTCTGATTCGCCGCCTCTTATTGCCCGCCTCTGATTCCCTGCCTCTGATTCCCTGCCTCAGATTCCCTGGCTCAAATTCCCTTCATCTGATTCCCTGCCTCTGATTCCCCCCCTCGGATTCTCTGCCTCTGATTCCCCGCATCTGATTCCCCGCCTCTGATTCCCCGCCTCTGATTCCCTGTCTCTGATTCACCGCCTCTGATTCCCCCCTCTGATTCCCCACCTCTGATTCCCCGCCTCAGATTCCCCGCCTCTGATTCCCTGCATCAGATTCCCTCCATCTGATTCCCTGCCACTGATTCCCCGCCTCTGATTGCCTGCCTCTGATTCTCCACCTATGTATACCCGCCTCTGTTTACCCGCCAGTTTCCCCACATCTCTTTCCCCACCTCTGATTCCACGCCTCCGATTCCCCGCCTCTGATTGCCTGCCTCTGATTTCCTGCTTCTGATTCCCCGCCTCTGATTCCCTGCCTCTGATTCCTCGCCTCTGATTCCCCGCCTCTGATTCCCCACATCTGATTCACTGCCTCCCTTTCCGCGCAACTTTCCCGGCCTATTTTTCCCCACATATATAGTTCCCTGCCTCTGATTCCACGCCTCTGATTCCCCGCCTCTGATTGCCCGCCTCTGATTTCCTGCCTCTGATTCCCCACCTCTGATTCCCCGCCTCTAATACCCCGCAACTGATTCCCCGCCTCTGATTCCCCGCATCTGATTCCCCGCCTCTGATTCCCCGCCTCTGATTCCCCGCCTCTGATTCCCCGCCTCTGATTCCCCGCCTCTGATTCCCCGCCTCTGATTCCCACCTCTTATTCCCCGCCTCTGATTCCCCGCCTCTGATACCCTGACTCTCTTTCCCTGCGTCTATTTCCGTGCCTCTTTCTCTGCATCTCGTGTCCCACATCTCATTTCCCCCCTCTGATAACCCGCCTCAGATTCCCTACCGCAGATTCCCTGCCTCAGATACCCTGCCTCAGATACCCTTCATCAGATTCCCTGCCACTGGATCCCCGCCTCTGATTCCCCGCCTCTGATTGCCCGCCTCTGATTCCCTGCCTCTGATTCCCCGTCTATGTTTACACGCATCTGTTTACCCGCCTGTTTCGCCGCCTCTGATTCCCCACCTCAGATTCCCCGCCTCAGATTCCCTGCCTCTGATTCCCTGCCTCTGATTCCCTGCCTCTGATTCCCTGCATCTGATTGCCCTCCTCTGATTCCCCGCCTCTGATTCCCCGCCTCGGATTCCCTGCCTCTGATTCCCCGCCTATGTTTACACGCCTCTGTTTCCCCACCTCAGGTTCCCCGCCTCAGATTCGCTGCCTCTGATTCCCTGCCTCTGATTCCCTGCCTCTGATACCCTGCATCTGACTGCCCGCCTCTGATACTCCGCCTCTGATTCCCCGCCTCTGATTCCTTGCCTCTGATTCCCCGCCTCTGATTCCCCACCTCAGGATCCCCGCCTCTGATTGCCCGCCTCTGATTCCCCGCCTCTGATTCCCCGCATCTGATTCCCCGCCTCTGATTCCCCGCCTCTGATTCCCCGCCTCCATTTCCGCGCATCTTTCCCAGCCTCCGTTTCCCCACATCTCTTTCCCTGCCTCTTATTCCACGTCTCTGATTCCCCGCCTCAGATTCCCCACCTCTGATTCCCCACCTCTGATTCACTGCCTCCCTTTCCGTGCAACTTGCCCCGGCCTACGTTTCCCCACATATCTTTCCCCGCCTCTGATTCCACGCCTCTGATTCGCCGCCTCTTATTGCCCTCCTCTGATTCGCTGCCTCTGATTCCCTGCCTCAGATTCCCTGCCTCAAATTCCCTTCATCTGATTCCCTGCCTCTGATTCCCCCCCTCGGATTCCCTGCCTCTGATTCCCCGCATCTGATTCCCCGCCTCTGATTCCCCGCCTCTGATTCCCCGCCTCTGATAACCTGCCTCTGATTCCCTGCCTCTGATTCTCTGCCTCTGATTCCCTGCCTCTGATTCCCTGCCTTTGATTCCCCGCCTCAGATTCCCTGCCTCCGATTCCCTGCCTCAGATTCCCTGCCTCTGATTCCCTGACTCTGATTCCCCACCTCTGATTCCCTGCATCTGATTCCCCGTCTCTGATTACCTGCCTCTGAATCCCCGCCTATGTTTACCAGCCTCTGTTTACCCGCCTGTTTCCCCACATCTCTTTCCCCACCTCTGATTCCACGCCTCTGATTCCCCGCCTCTGATTCCCCGCTTCTGATTCCCCGCCTCTGATTCACTGCCTCCCTTTCCGCTCAACTTTCCTGGTCTACGTTTCCCCACATCTCTTTTCCCACCTCTGATTCCACGCCTCTGATTCCCCGCCTCTTATTGCTCGCCTCTGATTCCCCGCCTCAGATTCCCCGCCTCTGATTCCCCGCCTCTGATTCCCAGCCTCTGATACCCCGCCTCTGATTCCCCGCCTCTGATTCCCCGCCTCTGATTCCCCGCCTCTGATTCCCCACCTCTGACTCAGTGCCTCCCTTTCCGCGCAACTTTCCCGGCCTACATTTCCCCACATATCTTACCCCGCCTCTGATTCCACGCCTCTGATTCCCCGCCTCTGATTGCCCGCCTCTGATTCCCTGCCTCTGATTCCGTGCCTCAGATTCCCTGCCTCAGATTCCCTTCATCTGATTCCCTTCCTCTGATTCCCCACCTCTGATTCCCTTCCTCTGATTGCCCGCCTATGTTTACCTGACTCTGTTTACCCGCCTGTTTCCCCACATCTCTTTCCTCACCTCTGATTCCACGCATCTGATTCCCCGCATCTGATTGCCCGCCTCTGATTTCCTGCCTCTGATTCCCCACCTCTGATTCCTCGCCTCTAATACCCCGCATCTGATTCCCCGCCTCTGATTCCCTGCATCTGATTCCCCGCCTCTGATACCCCCCTCTGATTCCCCACCTCTGATTCCCCGCCTCAGATTCCCCGCCTCTGATTCCCTGCATCAGATTCCCTCCATCTGATTCCCTGCCACTGATTCCCCGCCTCTGATTCCCTGCCTCTGATTCTCCACCTATGTATACCCGCCTCTGTTTACCTGCCAGTTTCCCCACATCTCTTTCCCCACCTCTGATTCCATGCATCCGATTCCCCGCCTCTGATTGCCTGCCTCTGATTTCCTGCCTCTGATTCCCCGCCTCTGATTCCCCGCCTCTGATTCCCCGCCTCTGATTCCCCGCCTCTCATTCCCCACCTCTGATTCACTGCCTCCCTTTCCGCGCAACTTTCCCAGCCTACATTTCCCCACATATCATTCCCCGCCTCTGATTCCACGCCTCTGATTCCCCGCCTCTGATTCCCCGCCTCTGATTCCCCACCTCTGACTCAGTGCCTCCCTTTCCGCGCAACTTTCCCGGCCTACGTTTCCCCACATATCTTACCCCGCCTCTGATTCCACGCCTCTGATTCCCCGCCTCTGATTGCCCGCCTCTGATTCCCTGCCTCTGAATCCCTGCCTCAGAATCCCTGCCTCAGATTCCCTTCATCTGATTCCCTGCCTCTGATTCCCCACCTCTGATTCCCTTCCTCTGATTGCCCGCCTATGTTTACCCGAATCTGTTTACCCGCCTGTTTCCCCACATCTCTTTCCTCACCTCTGATTCCACGCATCTGATTCCCCGCCTCTGATTGCCCGCCTCTGATTTCCTGCCTCTGATTCCCCACCTCTGATTCCTCGCCTCTAATACCCCGCATCTGATTCCCCGCCTCTGATTCCCCGCATCTGATTCCCCGCCTCTGATTCCCCCCTCTGATTCCCCACCTCTGATTCCCCGCCTCAGATTCCCCGCCTCTGATTCCCTGCATCAGATTCCCTCCATCTGATTCCCTGCCACTGATTCCCCGCCTCTGATTCCCTGCCTCTGATTCTCCACCTATGTATACCCGCCTCTGTTTACCCGCCAGTTTCCCCACATCTCTTTCCCCACCTCTGATTCCACGCCTCCGATTCCCCGCCTCTGATTGCCCGCCTCTGATTCCCTGCCTCTGAATCCCTGCCTTGGAATCCCTGCCTCAGATTCCCTTCATCTGATTCCCTGCCTCTGATTCCCCACCTCTGATTCCCTTCCTCTGATTGCCCGCCTATGTTTACCCGAATCTGTTTACCCGCCTGTTTCCCCACATCTCTTTCCTCACCTCTGATTCCACGCATCTGATTCCCCGCCTCTGATTGCCCGCCTCTGATTTCCTGCCTCTGATTCCCCACCTCTGATTCCTCGCCTCTAATACCCCGCATCTGATTCCCCGCCTCTGATTCCCCGCATCTGATTCCCCGCCTCTGATTCCCCCCTCTGATTCCCCACCTCTGATTCCCCGCCTCAGATTCCCCGCCTCTGATTCCCTGCATCAGATTCCCTCCATCTGATTCCCTGCCACTGATTCCCCGCCTCTGATTCCCTGCCTCTGATTCTCCACCTATGTATACCCGCCTCTGTTTACCCGCCAGTTTCCCCACATCTCTTTCCCCACCTCTGATTCCACGCCTCCGATTCCCCGCCTCTGATTGCCTGCCTCTGATTTCCTGCTTCTGATTCCCCGCCTCTGATTCCCTGCCTCTGATTCCCCGCCTCTGATTCCCCGCCTCTGATTCCCCACCTCTGATTCACTGCCTCCCTTTCCGCGCAACTTTCCCGGCCTATTTTTCCCCACATATATAGTTCCCTGCCTCTGATTCCACGCCTCTGATTCCCCGCCTCTGATTGCCCGCCTCTGATTTCCTGCCTCTGATTCCCCACCTCTGATTCCCCGCCTCTAATACCCCGCAACTGATTCCCCGCCTCTGATTCCCCGCATCTGATTCCCCGCCTCTGATTCCCCGCCTCTGATTCCCCGCCTCTGATTCCCCGCCTCTGATTCCCCGCCTCTGATTCCCCGCCTCTGATTCCCACCTCTTATTCCCCGCCTCTGATTCCCCGCCTCTGATACCCTGACTCTCTTTCCCTGCGTCTATTTCCGTGCCTCTTTCTCTGCATCTCGTGTCCCACATCTCATTTCCCCCCTCTGATAACCCGCCTCAGATTCCCTACCGCAGATTCCCTGCCTCAGATACCCTGCCTCAGATACCCTTCATCAGATTCCCTGCCACTGGATCCCCGCCTCTGATTCCCCGCCTCTGATTGCCCGCCTCTGATTCCCTGCCTCTGATTCCCCGTCTATGTTTACACGCATCTGTTTACCCGCCTGTTTCGCCGCCTCTGATTCCCCACCTCAGATTCCCCGCCTCAGATTCCCTGCCTCTGATTCCCTGCCTCTGATTCCCTGCCTCTGATTCCCTGCATCTGATTGCCCTCCTCTGATTCCCCGCCTCTGATTCCCCACCTCGGATTCCCTGCCTCTGATTCCCCGCCTATGTTTACACGCCTCTGTTTCCCCACCTCAGGTTCCCCGCCTCAGATTCGCTGCCTCTGATTCCCTGCCTCTGATTCCCTGCCTCTGATTCCCTGCAGCTCATTGCCCGCCTCTGATACTCCGCCTCTGATTCCCCGCCTCTGATTCCTTGCCTCTGATTCCCCGCCTCTGATTCCCCACCTCAGGATCCCCGCCTCTGATTGCCCGCCTCTGATTCCCCGCCTCTGATTCCCCGCCTCTGATTCCCCGCCTCTGATTCCCCGCCTCTGATTCCCCGCCTCCATTTCCGCGCAACTTTCCCGGCCTCCGTTTCCCCACATCTCTTTCCCTGCCTCTTATTCCACGTCTCTGATTCCCCGCCTCAGATTCCCCACCTCTGATTCCCCACCTCTGATTCACTGCCTCCCTTTCCGTGCAACTTGCCCCGGCCTACGTTTCCCCACATATCTTTCCCCGCCTCTGATTCCACGCCTCTGATTCGCTGCCTCTTATTGCCCACCTCTGATTCGCTGCCTCTGATTCCCTGCCTCAGATTCCCTGCCTCAAATTCCCTTCATCTGATTCCCTGTCTCTGATTCCCCCCCTCGGATTCCCTGCCTCTGATTCCCCGCATCTGATTCCCCGCCTCTGATTCCCCGCCACTGATTCCCTGTCTCTGATTCACCGCCTATGATTCCCCGCCTCTGATTCCCCGCCTGTGATTCCCCGCCTCTGATAACCTGCCTCTGATTCCCTGCCTCTGATTCTCTGCCTCTGATTCCCTGCCTCTGATTCCCTGCCTTTGATTCCCCGCCTCAGATTCCCTGCCTCCGATTCCCTGCCTCAGATTCCCTGCCTCTGATTCCCTGACTCTGATTCCCCACCTCTGATTCCCTGCATCTGATTCCCCGTCTCTGATTACCTGCCTCTGAATCCCCGCCTATGTTTACCAGCCTCTGTTTACCCGCCTGTTTCCCCACATCTCTTTCCCCACCTCTGATTCCACGCCTCTGATTGCCCGCCTCTGATTCCCCGCCTCTGATTCCCCGCCTCTGATTCACTACCTCCCTTTCCGCTCAACTTTCCTGGTCCACGTTTCCCCACATCTCTTTTCCCACCTCTGATTCCACGCCTCTGATTCCCCGCCTCTTATTGCTCGCCTCTGATTCCCCGCCTCTGATTCCCCGCCTCTGATTCCCTGCCTCTGAGTCCCAGCCTCTGATACCCCGCCTCTGATTCCCCGCCTCTGATTCCCCGCCTCTGATTCCCCGCCTCTGATTCCCCACCTCTGACTCAGTGCCTCCCTTTCCGCGCAACTTTCCCGGCCTACATTTCCCCACATATCTTACCCCGCCTCTGATTCCACGCCTCTGATTCCCCGCCTCTGATTGCCCGCCTCTGATTCCCTGCCTCTGATTCCCTGCCTCAGATTCCCTGCCTCAGATTCCCTTCATCTGATTCCCTTCCTCTGATTCCCCACCTCTGATTCCCTTCCTCTGATTGCCCGCCTATGTTTACCTGACTCTGTTTACCCGCCTGTTTCCCCACATCTCTTTCCTCACCTCTGATTCCACGCATCTGATTCCCCGCCTCTGATTGCCCGCCTCTGATTTCCTGCCTCTGATTCCCCACCTCTGATTCCTCGCCTCTAATACCCCGCATCTGATTCCCCGCCTCTGATTCCCTGCATCTGATTCCCCGCCTCTGATACCCCCCTCTGATTCCCCACCTCTGATTCCCCGCCTCAGATTCCCCGCCTCTGATTCCCTGCATCAGATTACCTCCATCTGATTCCCTGCCACTGATTCCCCGCCTCTGATTCCCTGCCTCTGATTCTCCACCTATGTATACCCGCCTCTGTTTACCCGCCAGTTTTCCCACATCTCTTTCCCCACCTCTGATTCCACGCATCCGATTCCCCGCCTCTGATTGCCTGCCTCTGATTTCCTGCCTCTGATTCCCCGCCTCTGATTCCCCGCCTCTGATTCCCCGCCTCTGATTCCCCGCCTCTGATTCCCCACCTCTGATTCACTGCCTCCCTTTCCGCGCAACTTTCCCGGCCTACATTTCCCCACATATCATTCCCCGCCTCTGATTCCACGCCTCTGATTCCCCGCCTCTGAATGCCCGCCTCTGATTTCCTGCCTCTGATTCCCCACCTCTGATTCCCCGCCTCTAATACCCCGCATCTGATTCCCCGCCTCTGATTCCCCGCATCTGATTCCCCGCCTCTGATTCCCCGCCTCTGATTCCCCGCCTCTGATTCCCCGCCTCTGATTCCCCGCTTCTGATTCCCACCTCTGATTCCCCGCCTCTGATTCCCCGCCTCTGATACCCTGACTCTCTTTCCCTGCGTCTATTTCCGTGCCTCTTTCTCTGCATCTCATTTCCCACATCACATTTCCCCCCTCTGATAACCCGCCTCAGATTCCCTTCCTCAGATTCCCTGCCTCAGATACCCTGCCTCAGATACCCTTCATCAGATTCCCTGCCACTGATTCCCCGCCTCTGATTCCCCGCCTCTGATTGCCCGCCTCTGATTCCCTGCCTCTGATTCCCCGTCTATGTTTACCCGCATCTGTTTACCCGCCTCTTTCACCGCCTCTGATTCCCCACCTCAGATTCCCCGCCTCAGATTCCCTGCCTCTGATTCCCTGCCTCTGATTCCCTGCATCTGATTGCCCTCCTCTGATTCCCCGCCTCTGATTCCCCGCCTCAGATTCCCCGCCTCTGATTCCCCGCCTCCATTTCCGCGCAACTTTCCCGGCCTCCGTTTCCCCACATCTCTTTCCCTGCCTCTTATTCCACGTCTCTGATTCCCCGCCTCAGATTCCCCCCCTCTGATTCCCCACCTCTGATTCACTGCCTCCCTTTCCCTGCAATTTGCACCGGCCTACGTTTCCCCACATATCTTTCCCCGCCTCTGATTCCACGCCTCTGATTCGCCGCCTCTTATTGCCCGCCTCTGATTCCCTGCCTCTGATTCCCTGCCTCAGATTCCCTGGCTCAAATTCCCTTCATCTGATTCCCTGCCTCTGATTCCCCCCCTCGGATTCCCTGCCTCTGATTCCCCGCATCTGATTCCCCGCCTCTGATTCCCCGCCTCTGATTCCCTGTCTCTGATTCACCGCCTCTGATTCCCCCCTCTGATTCCCCACCTCTGATTCCCCGCCTCAGATTCCCCGCCTCTGATTCCCTGCATCAGATTCCCTCCATCTGATTCCCTGCCACTGATTCCCCGCCTCTGATTCCCTGCCTCTGATTCTCCACCTATGTATACCCGCCTCTGTTTACCCGCCAGTTTCCCCACATCTCTTTCCCCACCTCTGATTCCACGCCTCCGATTCCCCGCCTCTGATTGCCTGCCTCTGATTTCCTGCTTCTGATTCCCCGCCTCTGATTCCCTGCCTCTGATTCCCCGCCTCTGATTCCCCGCCTCTGATTCCCCACCTCTGATTCACTGCCTCCCTTTCCGCGCAACTTTCCCGGCCTACGTTTCCCCACATATCTTTCCCCACCTCTGATTCCCCGCCTCTAATACCCCGCAACTGATTCCCCGCCTCTGATTCCCCGCATCTGATTCCCCGCCTCTGATTCCCCGCCTCTGATTCCCCGCCTCTGATTCCCCGCCTCTGATTCCCCGCCTCTGATTCCCCGCCTCTGATTCCCACCTCTTATTCCCCGCCTCTGATTCCCCGCCTCTGATACCCTGACTCTCTTTCCCTGCGTCTATTTCCGTGCCTCTTTCTCTGCATCTCGTGTCCCACATCTCATTTCCCCCCTCTGATAACCCGCCTCAGATTCCCTACCGCAGATTCCCTGCCTCAGATACCCTGCCTCAGATACCCTTCATCAGATTCCCTGCCACTGGATCCCCGCCTCTGATTCCCCGCCTCTGATTGCCCGCCTCTGATTCCCTGCCTCTGATTCCCCGTCTATGTTTACACGCATCTGTTTACCCGCCTGTTTCGCCGCCTCTGATTCCCCACCTCAGATTCCCCGCCTCAGATTCCCTGCCTCTGATTCCCTGCCTCTGATTCCCTGCCTCTGATTCCCTGCATCTGATTGCCCTCCTCTGATTCCCTGCCTCTGATTCCCCGCCTCGGATTCCCTGCCTCTGATTCCCCGCCTATGTTTACACGCCTCTGTTTCCCCACCTCAGGTTCCCCGCCTCAGATTCGCTGCCTCTGATTCCCTGCCTCTGATTCCCTGCCTCTGATACCCTGCATCTGATTGCCCGCCTCTGATACTCCGCCTCTGATTCCCCGCCTCTGATTCCTTGCCTCTGATTCCCCGCCTCTGATTCCCCACCTCAGGATCCCCGCCTCTGATTGCCCGCCTCTGATTCCCCGCCTCTGATTCCCCGCATCTGATTCCCCGCCTCTGATTCCCCGCCTCTGATTCCCCGCCTCCATTTCCGCGCATCTTTCCCGGCCTCCGTTTCCCCACATCTCTTTCCCTGCCTCTTATTCCACGTCTCTGATTCCCCGCCTCAGATTCCCCACCTCTGATTCCCCACCTCTGATTCACTGCCTCCCTTTCCGTGCAACTTGCCCCGGCCTACGATTCCCCACATATCTTTCCCCGCCTCTGATTCCACGCCTCTGATTCGCCGCCTCTTATTGCCCTCCTCTGATTCGCTGCCTCTGATTCCCTGCCTCAGATTCCCTGCCTCAAATTCCCTTCATCTGATTCCCTGCCTCTGATTCCCCCCCTCGGATTCCCTGCCTCTGATTCCCCGCATCTGATTCCCCGCCTCTGATTCCCCGCCTCTGATTCCCTGTCTCTGATTCACCGCCTATGATTCCCCGCCTCTGATTCCCCGCCTGTGATTCCCCGCCTCTGATAACCTGCCTCTGATTCCCTGCCTCTGATTCTCTGCCTCTGATTCCCTGCCTCTGATTCCCTGCCTTTGATTCCCCGCCTCAGATTCCCTGCCTCCGATTCCCTGCCTCAGATTCCCTGCCTCTGATTCCCTGACTCTGATTTCCACCTCTGATTCCCTGCATCTGATTCCCCGTCTCTGATTACCTGCCTCTGAATCCCCGCCTATGTTTACCAGCCTCTGTTTACCCGCCTGTTTCCCCACATCTCTTTCCCCACCTCTGATTCCACGCCTCTGATTCCCCACCTCTGATTCCCCGCCTCTGATTCCCCGCCTCTGATTCACTGCCTCCCTTTCCGCTCAACTTTCCTGGTCTACGTTTCCCCACATCTCTTTTCCCACCTCTGATTCCACGCCTCTGATTCCCCGCCTCTTATTGCTCGCCTCTGATTCCCCGCCTCTGATTCCCCGCCTCTGATTCCCCGCCTCTGATTCCCAGCCTCTGATACCCCGCCTCTGATTCCCCGCCTCTGATTCCCCGCCTCTGATTCCCCGCCTCTGATTCCCCACCTCTGACTCAGTGCCTCCCTTTCCGCGCAACTTTCCCGGCCTACATTTCCCCACATATCTTACCCCGCCTCTGATTCCACGCCTCTGATTCCCCGCCTCTGATTGCCCGCCTCTGATTCCCTGCCTCTGATTCCCTGCCTCAGATTCCCTGCCTCAGATTCCCTTCATCTGATTCCCTTCCTCTGATTCCCCACCTCTGATTCCCTTCCTCTGATTGCCCGCCTATGTTTACCTGACTCTGTTTACCCGCCTGTTTCCCCACATCTCTTTCCTCACCTCTGATTCCACGCATCTGATTCCCCGCCTCTGATTGCCCGCCTCTGATTTCCTGCCTCTGATTCCCCACCTCTGATTCCTCGCCTCTAATACCCCGCATCTGATTCCCCGCCTCTGATTCCCTGCATCTGATTCCCCGCCTCTGATACCCCCCTCTGATTCCCCACCTCTGATTCCCCGCCTCAGATTCCCCGCCTCTGATTCCCTGCATCAGATTCCCTCCATCTGATTCCCTGCCACTGATTCCCCGCCTCTGATTCCCTGCCTCTGATTCTCCACCTATGTATACCCGCCTCTGTTTACCCGCCAGTTTCCCCACATCTCTTTCCCCACCTCTGATTCCATGCATCCGATTCCCCGCCTCTGATTGCCTGCCTCTGATTTCCTGCCTCTGATTCCCCGCCTCTGATTCCCCGCCTCTGATTCCCCGCCTCTGATTCCCCGCCTCTGATTCCCCACCTCTGATTCACTGCCTCCCTTTCCGCGCAACTTTCCCGGCCTACATTTCCCCACATATCATTCCCCGCCTCTGATTCCACGCCTCTGATTCCCCGCCTCTGAATGCCCGCCTCTGATTTCCTGCCTCTGATTCCCCACCTCTGATTCCCCGCCTCTAATACCCCGCATCTGATTCCCCGCCTCTGATTCCCCGCATCTGATTCCCCGCCTCTGATTCCCCGCCTCTGATTCCCCGCCTCTGATTCCCCGCCTCTGATTCCCCGCCTCTGATTCCCACCTCTGATTCCCCGCCTCTGATTCCCCGCCTCTGATACCCTGACTCTCTTTCCCTGCGTCTATTTCCGTGCCTCTTTCTCTGCATCTCATTTCCCACATCACATTTCCCCCCTCTGATAACCCGCCTCAGATTCCCTTCCTCAGATTCCCTGCCTCAGATACCCTGCCTCAGATACCCTTCATCAGATTCCCTGCCACTGATTCCCCGCCTCTGATTCCCCGCCTCTGATTGCCCGCCTCTGATTCCCTGCCTCTGATTCCCCATCTATGTTTACCCGCATCTGTTTACCCGCCTGTTTCACCGCCTCTGATTCCCCACCTCAGATTCCCCGCCTCAGATTCCCTGCCTCTGATTCCCTGCCTCTGATTCCCTGCATCTGATTGCCCTCCTCTGATTCCCCGCCTCTGATTCCCCGCCTCTGATTCCCCGCCTCAGATTCCCCGCCTCTGATTCCCCGCCTCCATTTCCGCGCAACTTTCCCGGCCTCCGTTTCCCCACATCTCTTTCCCGGCCTCTTATTCCACGTCTCTGATTCCCCGCCTCAGATTCCCCACCTCTGATACCCCACCTCTGATTCACTGCCTCCCTTTCCCTGCAACTTGCACCGGCCTACGTTTCCCCACATATCCTTCCCCGCCTCTGATTCCACGCCTATGATTCGCCGCCTCTTATTGCCCGCCTCTGATTCCCTGCCTCTGATTCCCTGCCTCAGATTCCCTGCCTCAAATTCCCTTAATCTGATTCCCTGCCTCTGATTCCCCCCCTCGGATTCCCTGCCTCTGATTCCCCGCATCTGATTCCCCGCCTCTGATTCCCCGCCTCTGATTCCCTGTCTCTGATTCACCGCCTCTGATTCCCCGCCTCTGATTCCCCGCCTGTGATTCCCCGCCTCAGATTCCCTGCCTCTGATACCCTGCCTCTGATAACCTGCCTCTGATTCCCTGCCTCTGATTCCCTGCCTCTGATTCCCTGCCTCTGATTCCCCACCTCTGATTCCCCGCCTCTGATTCCCCGCCTCTGATACCCTGCCTCTCTTTCCCTTCCTCTATTTCCGTGCCTCTTTCTCTGCATCTCGTTTCCCACATCTCATTTTCCCCCTCTGATAACCCGCCTCAGATTCCCTGCCACCGATTCCCTGCCTCAGATTCCCTGCCTCTGATTCCCTGCCTCTGATTTCCCGCCTCTGATTCCCTGCCTCTGATTCCCCGCCTATGTTTACCCGCCTCTGTTTATCCGCATGTTTCCCACATCTCTTTCCCCACCTCTGATTCCCCGCCTCTGATTCCCCGCCTCTGATTCCCCGCCTCTGATTCCCCGCCCCTGATTCACCACCTCCCTTTCCGCGCAACTTTCCTGGCCTACGTTTCCCCACATCTCTTTCCCCACCTCTGATTCCACGCCTCTGATTCCCCGCCTCTGATTGCCCGCCTCTGATTCACCGCCTCTGATTCCCCGCCTCTGATTTCCCGTCTCTGATTCCCCGCCTCTGATACCCCGCCTCTGAATCCCCGCCTCTGATTCCCCACCTCTGATTCCCCGCCTCTGATTCCCAGCCTCTGATTCCCCGACTCTGATTCCCCTCCTCTAATTCACAGCCTCCCTTTCCGCGCAACGTTCAAGGCCTACATTTCCCCACATATCTTTCCCCGCCTCTGATTCCACGCTTCTGATTCACCGCCTCTGATTGCCCGCCTCTGATTCCCGGCCTCTGATTCCCTGCCTCAGATTCCCTGCCTCAGATTCCTTTCATCTGATTCCCTGCCTCTGATTCCCCGCCTCTGATTCCCTGCCTCTGATTCCCCGCCTATGTTTACCCGCCTCTGTTTACCCGCCTGTTTCCCCACATCTCTTTCCTCAACTCTGATTCCACGCATCTAATATCCCGCCTCCGATTGCCCGCCTCTGATTTCCTGTCTCTGATTCCCCACCTCTGATTCCCCGCCTCTGATACCCTGCATCTGATTCCCCGCTTCTGATTCCCCGCATCTGATTCCCCGCCTCTGAATCCCCGCCTCTGATTCCCCGCCTCTGATTCCCCACCTCAGATTCCCCGCCTCTGATTCCCTGCATCAGATTCCCTTCATCTGATTCCCTGCCTCTGATTCCCCGCCTCTGATTACCTGCCTCTGATTCCCCACCTATGTATACCCGCCTCTGTTTAACCGCCTGTTTCCACACATCTCTTTCACCACCTCTGATTCCACGTCTCTGATTCCCCGCCTCTGATTGCCTGCCTCTGATACCCCGCCTTTGATTCCCCGCCTCTGATTCCCTGCATCTGAGTCCCCGCCTCGGATTCCCCGCCTCTGATTCCCCGCCTCTGATTCCCCGCCTCTGATTCCCCGCCTCTGATTCCCTGCCTCTGAAAACCTGCCTCCGATTCCCTGCCTCTGATTCTCTGCCTCTGATTCCCTGCCTCTGATTCCCTGCCTCTGATTCCCCACCTCTGATTCCCCACCTCCGATTCCGCACCTCTGATTCCCCGCCTCTGATTCCCCGCATCTGATTCACCGCCTCTGATTCTCCGCCTCTGATTCCCCACCTCTGATTCACTGCCTCCCTTTCCGCGCAACTTTCCCCGGCCTACGTTTCCCCACATATCTTTCCCCGCCTCTGATTCCACGCCTCTGATTCCCCGCCTCTGATTGCCCGCCTCTGATTCACTGCCTCTGATACCCTGCCTCAGATTCCCTGCCTCAGATTCCCTTCATCTGATTCCCTGCATCTGATTCCCCGCCTCGGATTCCCTGCCTCTGATTCCCCGCCAATGTTTACCCGCCTCTGTTTCCCCACCTCAGGTTCCCGGCCTCAGATTCGCTGCCTCGGATTCCCTGCCTCTGATACCCTGCCTCTGATTCCCTGCATCTGATTGCCTGCATCAAATACTCAGCCTCTGATTCCCCGCCTCTGATTCCCCGCATCTGATTCCCCGCCTCTGATTCCCTGCCTCTGATTCCCCACCTCTGATTCCCCCCTCTGATTCCCCACCTCTGATTCCCCGCCTCAGATTCCCCGCCTCTGATTCCCCGCCTCTTAGTCCCCGCCTCTGATTCCCCGCCTCTGATACCCCGCCTCTGATTCCCCGCCTCTGATTTCCCGCCTCTGATTCCCCTCCTCTGATTCCCCGCCTCTGATTCCCCGCCTCTGATTCCCCACCTCTGATTATGTGCCTCCCTTTCCGCGCAACTTTCCCGGCCTACGTTTCCCCACATATATTACCCCGCCTCTGATTCCACGCCTCTGATTCCCCGCCTCTGATTGCCCGCCTCTGATTCCCTGCCTCTGAATCCCTGCCTCAGAATCCCTGCCTCAGATTCCCTTCATCTGATTCCCTGCCTCTGATTCCCCACCTCTGATTCCCTTCCTCAGATTGCCCGCCTATGTTTACCCGACTCTGTTTACCCGCCTGTTTCCCCACATCTCTTTCCTCACCTCTGATTCCACGCATCTGATTCCCCGCCTCTGATTGCCCACCTCTGATTTCCTGCCTCTGATTCCCCACCTCCGATTCCTCGCCTCTAATACCCCGCATCTGATTCCCCGCCTCTGATTCCCCGCATCTGATTCCCCGCCTCTGATTCCCCCCTCTGATTCCCCACATCTGCTTCCCCGCCTCAGATTCCCCGCCTCTGATTCCCTGCATCAGATTCCCTCCATCTGATTCCCTGCCACTTATTCCCCACCTCTGATTCCCTGCCTCTGATTCTCCACCTATGTATACCCGCCTCTGTTTACCCGCCAGTTTCCCCACATCTCTTTCCCTACCTCTGATTCCACGCCTCCGATTCCCCGCCTCTGATTGCCTGCCTCTGATTTCCTGCTTCTGATTCCCCGCCTCTGATTCCCTGCCTCTGATTCCCCGCCTCTGATTCCCCGCCTCTGATTCCCCACCTCTGATTCACTGCCTCCCTTTCCGCGCAACTTTCCCGGCCTACATTTCCCCACATATATTTCCCTGCCTCTGATTCCACGCCTCTGATTCCCCGCCTCTGATTGCCCGCCTCTGATTTCCTGCCTCTGATTCCCCGCCTCTGATTCACTGCCTCCCTTTCCTCGCAACTTTCCCGGCCTACATTTCCCCACATATCATTCCCCGCCTCTGATTCCACGCCTCTGATTCCCCGCCTCTGAATGCCCGCCTCTGATTTCCTGCCTCTGATTCCCCACCTCTGATTCCCCGCCTCTAATACCCCGCATATGATTCCCCGCCTCTGATTCCCCGCATCTGATTCCCCGCCTCTGAATCCCCGCCTCTGATTCCCCGCCTCTGATTCCCCGCCTCTGATTCCCCGCCTCTGATTCCCACCTCTGATTCCCCGCCTCTGATTCCCCGCCTCTGATACCCTGACTCTCTTTCCCTGCGTCTATTTCCGTGCCTCTTTCTCTGCATCTCATTTCCCACATCACATTTCCCCCCTCTGATAACCCGCCTCAGATTCCCTTCCTCAGATTCCCTGCCTCAGATACCCTGCCTCAGATACCCTTCATCAGATTCCCTGCCACTGATTCCCCGCCTCTGATTCCCCGCCTCTGATTGCCCGCCTCTGATTCCCTGCCTCTGATTCCCCGTCTATGTTTACCCGCATCTGTTTACCCGCCTGTTTCACCGCCTCTGATTCCCCACCTCAGATTCCCCGCCTCAGATTCCCTGCCTCTGATTCCCTGCCTCTGATTCCCTGCATCTGATTGCCCTCCTCTGATTCCCCGCCTCTGATTCCCCGCCTCAGATTCCCCGCCTCTGATTCCCCGCCTCCATTTCCGCGCAACTTTCCCGGCCTCCGTTTCCCCACATCTCTTTCCCTGCCTCTTATTCCACGTCTCTGATTCCCCGCCTCAGATTCCCCCCCTCTGATTCCCCACCTCTGATTCACTGCCTCCCTTTCCCTGCAACTTGCACCGGCCTACGTTTCCCCACATATCTTTCCCCGCCTCTGATTCCACGCCTCTGATTCGCCGCCTCTTATTGCCCGCCTCTGATTCCCTGCCTCTGATTCCCTGCCTCAGATTCCCTGGCTCAAATTCCCTTCATCTGATTCCCTGCCTCTGATTCCCCCCCTCGGATTCTCTGCCTCTGATTCCCCGCATCTGATTCCCCGCCTCTGATTCCCCGCCTCTGATTCCCTGTCTCTGATTCACCGCCTCTGATTCCCCCCTCTGATTCCCCACCTCTGATTCCCCGCCTCAGATTCCCCGCCTCTGATTCCCTGCATCAGATTCCCTCCATCTGATTCCCTGCCACTGATTCCCCGCCTCTGATTCCCTGCCTCTGATTCTCCACCTATGTATACCCGCCTCTGTTTACCCGCCAGTTTCCCCACATCTCTTTCCCCACCTCTGATTCCACGCCTCCGATTCCCCGCCTCTGATTGCCTGCCTCTGATTTCCTGCTTCTGATTCCCCGCCTCTGATTCCCTGCCTCTGATTCCCCGCCTCTGATTCCCCGCCTCTGATTCCCCACCTCTGATTCACTGCCTCCCTTTCCGCGCAACTTTCCCGGCCTATTTTTCCCCACATATATAGTTCCCTGCCTCTGATTCCACGCCTCTGATTCCCCGCCTCTGATTGCCCGCCTCTGATTTCCTGCCTCTGATTCCCCACCTCTGATTCCCCGCCTCTAATACCCCGCATCTGATTCCCCGCCTCTGATTCCCCGCATCTGATTCCCCACCCCTGATTCCCCCCTCTGATTCCCCACATCTGATTCCCCGCCTCAGATTCCCCGCCTCTGATTCCCTGCATCAGATTCCCTCCATCTGATTCCCTGCCACTTATTCCCCACCTCTGATTCCCTGCCTCTGATTCTCCACCTATGTATACCCGCCTCTGTTTACCCGCCAGTTTCCCCACATCTCTTTCCCTACCTCTGATTCCACGCCTCCGATTCCCCGCCTCTGATTGCCTGCCTCTGATTTCCTGCTTCTGATTCCCCGCCTCTGATTCCCTGCCTCTGATTCCCCGCCTCTGATTCCCCGCCTCTGATTCCCCACCTCTGATTCACTGCCTCCCTTTCCGCGCAACTTTCCCGGCCTACATTTCCCCACATATATTTCCCTGCCTCTGATTCCACGCCTCTGATTCCCCGCCTCTGATTGCCCGCCTCTGATTTCCTGCCTCTGATTCCCCGCCTCTGATTCACTGCCTCCATTTCCGCGCAACTTTCCCGGCCTACATTTCCCCACATATCATTCCCCGCCTCTGATTCCACGCCTCTGATTCCCCGCCTCTGAATGCCCGCCTCTGATTTCCTGCCTCTGATTCCCCACCTCTGATTCCCCGCCTCTAATACCCCGCATCTGATTCCCCGCCTCTGATTCCCCGCATCTGATTCCCCGCCTCTGATTCCCCGCCTCTGATTCCCCGCCTCTGATTCCCCGCCTCTGATTCCCCGCCTCTGATTCCCACCTCTGATTCCCCGCCTCTGATTCCCCGCCTCTGATACCCTGACTCTCTTTCCCTGCGTCTATTTCCGTGCCTCTTTCTCTGCATCTCATTTCCCACATCACATTTCCCCCCTCTGATAACCCGCCTCAGATTCCCTTCCTCAGATTCCCTGCCTCAGATACCCTGCCTCAGATACCCTTCATCAGATTCCCTGCCACTGATTCCCCGCCTCTGATTCCCCGCCTCTGATTGCCCGCCTCTGATTCCCTGCCTCTGATTCCCCGTCTATGTTTACCCGCATCTGTTTACCCGCCTGTTTCACCGCCTCTGATTCCCCACCTCAGATTCCCCGCCTCAGATTCCCTGCCTCTGATTCCCTGCCTCTGATTCCCTGCATCTGATTGCCCTCCTCTGATTCCCCGCCTCTGATTCCCCGCCTCAGATTCCCTGCCTCTGATTCCCCGCCTCCATTTCCGTGCAACTTTCCCGGCCTCCGTTTCCCCACATCTCTTTCCCTGCCTCTTATTCCACGTCTCTGATTCCCCGCCTCAGATTCCCCCCCTCTGATTCCCCACCTCTGATTCACTGCCTCCCTTTCCCTGCAACTTGCACCGGCCTACGTTTCCCCACATATCTTTCCCCGCCTCTGATTCCACGCCTCTGATTCGCCGCCTCTTATTGCCCGCCTCTGATTCCCTGCCTCTGATTCCCTGCCTCAGATTCCCTGGCTCAAATTCCCTTCATCTGATTCCCTGCCTCTGATTCCCCCCCTCGGATTCTCTGCCTCTGATTCCCCGCATCTGATTCCCCGCCTCTGATTCCCCGCCTCTGATTCCCTGTCTCTGATTCACCGCCTCTGATTCCCCCCTCTGATTCCCCACCTCTGATTCCCCGCCTCAGATTCCCCGCCTCTGATTCCCTGCATCAGATTCCCTCCATCTGATTCCCTGCCACTGATTCCCCGCCTCTGATTCCCTGCCTCTGATTCTCCACCTATGTATACCCGCCTCTGTTTACCCGCCAGTTTCCCCACATCTCTTTCCCCACCTCTGATTCCACGCCTCCGATTCCCCGCCTCTGATTGCCTGCCTCTGATTTCCTGCTTCTGATTCCCCGCCTCTGATTCCCTGCCTCTGATTCCCCACCTCTGATTCCCCGCCTCTGATTCCCCACCTCTGATTCACTGCCTCCCTTTCCGCGCAACTTTCCCGGCCTATTTTTCCCCACATATATAGTTCCCTGCCTCTGATTCCACGCCTCTGATTCCCCGCCTCTGATTGCCCGCCTCTGATTTCCTGCCTCTGATTCCCCACCTCTGATTCCCCGCCTCTAATACCCCGCAACTGATTCCCCGCCTCTGATTCCCCGCATCTGATTCCCCGCCTCTGATTCCCCGCCTCTGATTCCCCGCCTCTGATTCCCCGCCTCTGATTCCCCGCCTCTGATTCCCCGCCTCTGATTCCCACCTCTTATTCCCCGCCTCTGATTCCCCGCCTCTGATACCCTGACTCTCTTTCCCTGCGTCTATTTCCGTGCCTCTTTCTCTGCATCTCGTGTCCCACATCTCATTTCCCCCCTCTGATAACCCGCCTCAGATTCCCTACCGCAGATTCCCTGCCTCAGATACCCTGCCTCAGATACCCTTCATCAGATTCCCTGCCACTGGATCCCCGCCTCTGATTCCCCGCCTCTGATTGCCCGCCTCTGATTCCCTGCCTCTGATTCCCCGTCTATGTTTACACGCATCTGTTTACCCGCCTGTTTCGCCGCCTCTGATTCCCCACCTCAGATTCCCTGCCTCTGATTCCCTGCCTCTGATTCCCTGCCTCTGATTCCCTGCATCTGATTGCCCTCCTCTGATTCCCCGCCTCTGATTCCCCGCCTCGGATTCCCTGCCTCTGATTCCCCGCCTATGTTTACACGCCTCTGTTTCCCCACCTCAGGTTCCCCGCCTCAGATTCGCTGCCTCTGATTCCCTGCCTCTGATTCCCTGCCTCTGATACCCTGCATCTGACTGCCCGCCTCTGATACTCCGCCTCTGATTCCCCGCCTCTGATTCCTTGCCTCTGATTCCCCGCCTCTGATTCCCCACCTCAGGATCCCCGCCTCTGATTGCCCGCCTCTGATTCCCCGCCTCTGATTCCCCGCATCTGATTCCCCGCCTCTGATTCCCCGCCTCTGATTCCCCGCCTCCATTTCCGCGCATCTTTCCCGGCCTCTGTTTCCCCACATCTCTTTCCCTGCCTCTTATTCCACGTCTCTGATTCCCCGCCTCAGATTCCCCACCTCTGATTCCCCACCTCTGATTCACTGCCTCCCTTTCCGTGCAACTTGCCCCGGCCTACGTTTCCCCACATATCTTTCCCCGCCTCTGATTCCACGCCTCTGATTCGCCGCCTCTTATTGCCCTCCTCTGATTCGCTGCCTCTGATTCCCTGCCTCAGATTCCCTGCCTCAAATTCCCTTCATCTGATTCCCTGCCTCTGATTCCCCCCCTCGGATTCCCTGCCTCTGATTCCCCGCATCTGATTCCCCGCTTCTGATTCCCCGCCTCTGATTCCCTGTCTCTGATTCCCTGCCTCTGATTCTCTGCCTCTGATTCCCTGCCTCTGATTCCCTGCCTTTGATTCCCCGCCTCAGATTCCCTGCCTCCGATTCCCTGCCTCAGATTCCCTGCCTCTGATTCCCTGACTCTGATTCCCCACCTCTGATTCCCTGCATCTGATTCCCCGTCTCTGATTACCTGCCTCTGAATCCCCGCCTATGTTTACCAGCCTCTGTTTACCCGCCTGTTTCCCCACATCTCTTTCCCCACCTCTGATTCCACGCCTCTGATTCCCCGCCTCTGATTCCCCGCCTCTGATTCCCCGCCTCTGATTCACTGCCTCCCTTTCCGCTCAACTTTCCTGGTCTACGTTTCCCCACATCTCTTTTCCCACCTCTGATTCCACGCCTCTGATTCCCCGCCTCTTATTGCTCGCCTCTGATTCCCCGCCTCTGATTCCCCGCCTCTGATTCCCCGCCTCTGATTCCCAGCCTCTGATACCCCGCTTCTGATTCCCCGCCTCTGATTCCCCGCCTCTGATTCCCCGCCTCTGATTCCCCACCTCTGACTCAGTGCCTCCCTTTCCGCGCAACTTTCCCGGCCTACATTTCCCCACATATCTTACCCCGCCTCTGATTCCACGCCTCTGATTCCCCGCCTCTGATTGCCCGCCTCTGATTCCCTGCCTCTGATTCCCTGCCTCAGATTCCCTGCCTCAGATTCCCTTCATCTGATTCCCTTCCTCTGATTCCCCACCTCTGATTCCCTTCCTCTGATTGCCCGCCTATGTTTACCTGACTCTGTTTACCCGCCTGTTTCCCCACATCTCTTTCCTCACCTCTGATTCCACGCATCTGATTCCCCGCCTCTGATTGCCCGCCTCTGATTTCCTGCCTCTGATTCCCCACCTCTGATTCCTCGCCTCTAATACCCCGCATCTGATTCCCCGCCTCTGATTCCCTGCATCTGATTCCCCGCCTCTGATACCCCCCTCTGATTCCCCACCTCTGATTCCCCGCCTCAGATTCCCCGCCTCTGATTCCCTGCATCAGATTCCCTCCATCTGATTCCCTGCCACTGATTCCCCGCCTCTGATTCCCTGCCTCTGATTCTCCACCTATGTATACCCGCCTCTGTTTACCCGCCAGTTTCCCCACATCTCTTTCCCCACCTCTGATTCCATGCATCCGATTCCCCGCCTCTGATTGCCTGCCTCTGATTTCCTGCCTCTGATTCCCCGCCTCTGATTCCCCGCCTCTGATTCCCCGCCTCTGATTCCCCGCCTCTGATTCCCCACCTCTGATTCACTGCCTCCCTTTCCGCGCAACTTTCCCGGCCTACATTTCCCCACATATCATTCCCCGCCTCTGATTCCACGCCTCTGATTCCCCGCCTCTGAATGCCCGCCTCTGATTTCCTGCCTCTGATTCCCCACCTCTGATTCCCCGCCTCTAATACCCCGCATCTGATTCCCCGCCTCTGATTCCCCGCATCTGATTCCCCGCCTCTGATTCCCCGCCTCTGATTCCCCGCCTCTGATTCCCCGCCTCTGATTCCCCGCCTCTGATTCCCACCTCTGATTCCCCGCCTCTGATTCCCCGCCTCTGATACCCTGACTCTCTTTCACTGCGTCTATTTCCGTGCCTCTTTCTCTGCATCTCATTTCCCACATCACATTTCCCCCCTCTGATAACCCGCCTCAGATTCCCTTCCTCAGATTCCCTGCCTCAGATACCCTGCCTCAGATACCCTTCATCAGATTCCCTGCCACTGATTCCCCGCCTCTGATTCCCCGCCTCTGATTGCCCGCCTCTGATTCCCTGCCTCTGATTCCCCATCTATGTTTACCCGCATCTGTTTACCCGCCTGTTTCACCGCCTCTGATTCCCCACCTCAGATTCCCCGCCTCAGATTCCCTGCCTCTGATTCCCTGCCTCTGATTCCCTGCATCTGATTGCCCTCCTCTGATTCCCCACCTCTGATTCCCCGCCTCTGATTCCCCGCCTCAGATTCCCCGCCTCTGATTCCCCGCCTCCATTTCCGCGCAACTTTCCCGGCCTCCGTTTCCCCACATCTCTTTCCCTGCCTCTTATTCCACGTCTCTGATTCCCCGCCTCAGATTCCCCACCTCTGATACCCCACCTCTGATTCACTGCCTCCCTTTCCCTGCAACTTGCACCGGCCTACGTTTCCCCACATAACTTTCCCCGCCTCTGATTCCACGCCTATGATTCGCCGCCTCTTATTGCCCGCCTCTGATTCCCTGCCTCTGATTCCCTGCCTCAGATTCCCTGCCTCAAATTCCCTTAATCTGATTCCCTGCCTCTGATTCCCCCCCTCGGATTCCCTGCCTCTGATTCCCCGCATCTGATTCCCCGCCTCTGATTCCCCGCCTCTGATTCCCTGTCTCTGATTCACCGCCTCTGATTCCCCGCCTCTGATTCCCCGCCTGTGATTCCCCGCCTCAGATTCCCTGCCTCTGATACCCTGCCTCTGATAACCTGCCTCTGATTCCCTGCCTCTGATTCCCTGCCTCTGATTCCCTGCCTCTGATTCCCCACCTCTGATTCCCCGCCTCTGATTCCCCGCCTCTGATACCCTGCCTCTCTTTCCCTTCCTCTATTTCCGTGCCTCTTTCTCTGCATCTCGTTTCCCACATCTCATTTCCCCCCTCTGATAACCCGCCTCAGATTCCCTGCCACCGATTCCCTGCCTCAGATTCCCTGCCTCTGATTCCCTGCCTCTGATTCCCCGCCTCTGATTCCCTGCCTCTGATTCCCCGCCTATGTTTACCCGCCTCTGTTTATCCGCATGTTTCCCACATCTCTTTCCCCACCTCTGATTCCACGCCTCTGATTCCCCGCCTCTGATTCCCCGCCTCTGATTCCCCGCCCCTGATTCACCACCTCCCTTTCCGCGCAACTTTCCTGGCCTACGTTTCCCCACATCTCTTTCCCCACCTCTGATTCCACGCCTCTGATTCCCCGCCTCTGATTGCCCGCCTCTGATTCACCGCCTCTGATTCCCCGCCTCTGATTTCCCGTCTCTGATTCCCCGCCTCTGATACCCCGCCTCTGAATCCCCGCCTCTGATTCCCCACCTCTGATTCCCCGCCTCTGATTCCCCGCCTCTGATTCCCAGCCTCTGATTCCCCGACTCTGATTCCCCTCCTCTAATTCACTGCCTCCCTTTCCGCGCAACGTTCAAGGCCTACATTTCCCCACATATCATTCCCCACCTCTGATTCCACGCTTCTGATTCACCGCCTCTGATTGCCCGCCTCTGATTCCCGGCCTCTGATTCCCTGCCTCAGATTCCCTGCCTCAGATTCCTTTCATCTGATTCCCTGCCTCTGATTCCCCGCCTCTGATTCCCTGCCTCTGATTCCCCGCCTATGTTTACCCGCCTCTGTTTACCCGCCTGTTTCCCCACATCTCTTTCCTCAACTCTGATTCCACGCATCTAATATCCCGCCTCCGATTGCCCGCCTCTGATTTCCTGTCTCTGATTCCCCACCTCTGATTCCCCGCCTCTGATACCCTGCATCTGATTCCCCGCTTCTGATTCCCCGCATCTGATTCCCCGCCTCTGAATCCCCGCCTCTGATTCCCCGCCTCTGATTCCCTGCATCAGATTCCCTTCATCTGATTCCCTGCCTCTGATTCCCCGCCTCTGATTACCTACCTCTGATTCCCCACCTATGTATACCCGCCTCTGTTTAACCGCCTGTTTCCACACATCTCTTTCACCACCTCTGATTCCACGTCTCTGATTCCCCGCCTCTGATTGCCTGCCTCTGATACCCCGCCTTTGATTCCCCGCCTCTGATTCCCTGCATCTGAGTCCCCGCCTCGGATTCCCCGCCTCTGATTCCCCGCCTCTGATTCCCCGCCTCTGATTCCCCGCCTCTGATTCCCTGCCTCTGAAAACCTGCCTCCGATTCCCTGCCTCTGATTCTCTGCCTCTGATTCCCTGCCTCTGATTCCCTGCCTCTGATTCCCCACCTCTGATTCCCCGCCTCCGATTCCGCACCTCTGATTCCCCGCCTCTGATTCCCCGCATCTGATTCACCGCCTCTGATTCTCCGCCTCTGATTCCCCACCTCTGATTCACTGCCTCCCTTTCCGCGCAACTTTCCCCGGCCTACGTTTCCCCACATATCTTTCCCCGCCTCTGATTCCACGCCTCTGATTCCCCGCCTCTGATTGCCCGCCTCTGATTCACTGCCTCTGATTCCCTGCCTCAGATTCCCTGCCTCAGATTCCCTTCATCTGATTCCCTGCATCTGATTCCCCGCCTCGGATTCCCTGCCTCTGATTCCCCGCCAATGTTTACCCGCCTCTGTTTCCCCACCTCAGGTTCCCGGCCTCAGATTCGCTGCCTCGGATTCCCTGCCTCTGATACCCTGCCTCTGATTCCCTGCATCTGATTGCCTGCATCAAATACTCAGCCTCTGATTCCCCGCCTCTGATTCCCCGCATCTGATTCCCCGCCTCTGATTCCCTGCCTCTGATTCCCCGCCTCTGATTCCCCCCTCTGATTCCCCACCTCTGATTCCCCGCCTCAGATTCCCCGCCTCTGATTCCCCGCCTCTTATTCCCCGCCTCTGATTCCCTGCCTCTGATACCCCGCCTCTGATTCCCCGCCTCTGATTCCCCGCCTCTGATTCCCCTCCTCTGATTCCCCGCCTCTGATTCCCCGCCTCTGATTCCCCACCTCTGATTATGTGCCTCCCTTTCCGCGCAACTTTCCCGGCCTACGTTTCCCCACATATATTACCCCGCCTCTGATTCCACGCCTCTGATTCCCCGCCTCTGATTGCCCGCCTCTGATTCCCTGCCTCTGAATCCCTGCCTCAGAATCCCTGCCTCAGATTCCCTTCATCTGATTCCCTGCCTCTGATTCCCCACCTCTGATTCCCTTCCTCAGATTGCCCGCCTATGTTTACCCGACTCTGTTTACCCGCCTGTTTCCCCACATCTCTTTCCTCACCTCTGATTCCACGCATCTGATTCCCCGCCTCTGATTGCCCACCTCTGATTTCCTGCCTCTGATTCCCCACCTCCGATTCCTCGCCTCTAATACCCCGCATCTGATTCCCCGCCTCTGATTCCCCGCATCTGATTCCCCGCCTCTGATTCCCCCCTCTGATTCCCCACATCTGATTCCCCGCCTCAGATTCCCCGCCTCTGATTCCCTGCATCAGATTCCCTCCATCTGATTCCCTGCCACTTATTCCCCGCCTCTGATTCCCTGCCTCTGATTCTCCACCTATGTATACCCGCCTCTGTTTACCCGCCAGTTTCCCCACATCTCTTTCCCCACCTCTGATTCCACGCCTCCGATTCCCCGCCTCTGATTGCCTGCCTCTGATTTCCTGCTTCTGATTCCCCGCCTCTGATTCCCTGCCTCTGATTCCCCGCCTCTGATTCCCCGCCTCTGATTCCCCACCTCTGATTCACTGCCTCCCTTTCCGCGCAACTTTCCCGGCCTACATTTCCCCACATATATTTCCCTGCCTCTGATTCCACGCCTCCGATTCCCCGCCTCTGATTGCCCGCCTCTGATTTCCTGTCTCTGAATCCCCACCTCTGATTCCCCGCCTGATACCCTGCATCTGATTCCCCGCTTCTGATTCCCCGCATCTGATTCCCCGCCTCTGAATCCCCGCCTCTGATTCCCCGCCTCTGATTCCCCACCTCAGATTCCCCGCCTCTGATTCCCTGCATCAGATTCCCTTCATCTGATTCCCTGCCTCTGATTCCCCGCCTCTGATTCCCTGCCTCTGATTCCCCACCTATGTATACCCGCCTCTGTTTAACCACCTGTTTCCACACATCTCTTTCACCACCTCTGATTCCACGCCTCTGATTCCCCGCCTCTGATTGCCTGCCTCTGATACCCCGCCTTTGATTCCCCACCTCTGATTCCCTGCATCTGAGTCCCCGCCTCGGATTCCCCGCCTCTGATTCCCCGCCTCTGATTCCCCGCCTCTGATTCCCCGCCTCTGATTCCCTGCCTCTGAAAACCTGCCGCCGATTCCCTGCCTCTGATTCTCTGCCTCTGATTCCCTGCCTCAAATTCCCCGCCTCTGATTCCCCGCCTCTGATTCCCCGCCTCTGATTCCCCACCTCTGATTCACTGCCTCCCTTTCCGCGCAACTTTCCCGGCCTACATTTCCCCACATATATTTCCCTGCCTCTGATTCCACGCCTCTGATTCCCCGCCTCTGATTGCCCGCCTCTGATTTCCTGCCTCTGATTCCCCACCTCTGATTCCCCGCCTCTAATACCCCGCATCTGATTCCCCGCCTCTGATTCCACGCCTCTGATTCGCCGCCTCTTATTGCCCGCCTCTGATTCCCTGCCTCTGATTCCCTGCCTCAGATTCCCTGCCTCAAATTCCCTTCATCTGATTCCCTGCCTCTGATTCCCCCCCTCGGATTCCCTGCCTCTGATTCCCCGCATATGATTCCCCGCCTCTGATTCCCCGCCTCTGATTCCCTGTCTCTGATTCACCGCCTCTGATTCCCCGCCTCTGATTCCCCGCCTGTGATACCCCGCCTCTGATAACCTGCCTCTGATTCCCTGCCTCTGATTCTCTGCCTCTGATTCCCTGCCTCTGATTCCCTGCCTCTGATTCCACACCTCTGATTCCCCGCCTCCGATACCGCACCTCTGATTCCACGCCTCTGATTCCCCGCATCTGATTCCCCGCCTCTGATTCCACGCCTCTGATTCCCCGCCTCTGATTCCCCGCCTCTGATTCCCCACCTTTGATTCCCCACCTCTGATTCCCCCCCTCTGATTAGCCACCTCCCTTTCTGCGCAACTTTCCCGGCCTCCGTTTACCCACATCTCTTTCCCCGCCTCTGATTCCACATCTCTGATTCTCCGCCTCTGATTCCTCGCCTCTGATTCCCCGCCTCAGATTCCCCGCCTCTGATTCCCTGCATCAGATTCCCTTCATCGTATTCCCTGCCTCTAATTCCCCGCCTCTGATTCCCTGCCTCTGATTCCCCACCTATTATACCCGCCTCTGTTTAACCGCCTGTTTCCCCACATCTCTTTCCCCACCTCTGATTCCACGCCTCTGATTCACCGCCTCTGATTCCCCGTCTCTGATTACCTGCCTCTGTCTCTCCACCTCTCTTTCGCTTTCCCTCCCTCAATTTCAAAAACTCTGTTTGATCTGTTCTATGTACCTCATTTTCAACACACATTTTCCAACCACTATGTTTCACCGATCTCTTTCCCCGCCTCTATTTATGCACCTATGTTTACTTGTTTCTGTTTACCCACCTGTTTCCCCGCCTCAGATTCCCTGCCTCTGATTCCCTGCCTCTAATAACCTGCCTCTGATTCCCTGCCTCTGATTCCCTGCCTCTGATTCCCTGCCTCTGATTCCCCACCTCTGATTCCCCGCCTCTGATTCCCCGCCTCTGATACCCTGCCTCTCTTTCCCTGCCTCTATTTCCGTGCCTCTTTCTCTGCATCTCGTTTCCCACATCTCATTTCCCCACTATGATAACCCGCCTCAGATTCCCTGCCACCGATTCCCTGCCTCAGATTCCCTGCCTCTGATTCCCTGCCTCTGATTCCCCGCCTCTGATTCCCTGCCTCTGATTCCCCGCCTATGTTTACCCGCCTCTGTTTATCCGCATGTTTCCCACATCTCTTTCCCCACCTCTGATTCCACGCCTCTGATTCCCCGCCTCGGATACCCCGCCTCTGATTCCCCGCCCCTGATTCACCACCTCCCTTTCCGCGCAACTTTCCTGGCCTACGTTTCCCCACATCTCTTTCCCCACCTCTGATTCCCCGCCTCTGATTTCCCGTCTCTGATTCCCCGCCTCTGATACCCCGCCTCTGAATCCCCGCCTCTGATTCCCCGCCTCTGATTCCCCGCCTCTGATTCCCCGCCTCTGATTCCCAGCCTCTGATTCCCCGACTCTGATTCCCCTCCTCTAATTCACTGCCTCCCTTTCCGCGCAACTTTCAAGGCCTACATTTCCCCACATATCTTTCCCCGCCTCTGATTCCACGCTTCTGATTCACCGCCTCTGATTGCCCGCCTCTGATTCCCGGCCTCTGATTCCCTGCCTCAGATTCCCTGCCTCAGATTCCCTTCATCTGATTCCCTGCCTCTGATTCCCCGCCTCTGATTCCCTGCCTCTGATTCCCCACCTATGTTTACCCGCCTCTGTTTACCCGCCTGTTTCCCCACATCTCTTTCCTCAACTCTGATTCCACGCATCTAATATCCCGCCTCCGATTGCCCGCCTCTGATTTCCTGTCTCTGATTCCCCACCTCTGATTCCCTGCCTGATACCCTGCATCTGATTCCCCGCTTCTGATTCCCCGCATCTGATTCCCCGCCTCTGAATCCCCGCCTCTGATTCCCCGCCTCTGATTCCCCACCTCAGATTCCCCGCCTCTGATTCCCTGCATCAGATTCCCTTCATCTGATTCCCTGCCTCTGATTCCCCGCCTCTGATTCCCTGCCTCTGATTCCCCACCTATGTATACCCGCCTCTGTTTAACCGCCTGTTTCCACACATCTCTTTCACCACCTCTGATTCCACGCCTCTGATTCCCCGCCTCTGATTGCCTGCCTCTGATACCCCGCCTTTGATTCCCCGCCTCTGATTCCCTGCATCTGAGTCCCCGCCTCGGATTCCCCGCCTCTGATTCCCCGCCTCTGATTCCCCGCCTCTGATTCCCCGCCTCTGATTCCCCGCCTCTGATTCCCTGCCTCTGAAAACCTGCCTCCGATTCCCTGCCTCTGATTCTCTGCCTCTGATTCCCTGCCTCTGATTCCCTGCCTCTGATTCCCCACCTCTGATTCCCCGCCTCTGATTCCGCACCTCTGATTCCCCGCCTCTGATTCCCCGCATCTGATTCACCGCCTCTGATTCTCCGCCTCTGATTCCCCACCTCTGATTCACTGCCTCCCTTTCCGCGCAACTTTCCCCAGCCTACGTTTCCCCACATATCTTTCCCCGCCTCTGATTCCACGCCTCTGATTCCCCGCCTCTGATTGCCCGCCTCTGATTCACTGCCTCTGATTCCCTGCCTCAGATTCCCTGCCTCAGATTCCCTTCATCTGATTCCCTGCCTCTGATTCCCCGCCTCGGATTCCCTGCCTCTGATTCCCCGCCAATGTTTACCCGCCTCTGTTTCCCCACCTCAGGTTCCCGGCCTCAGATTCGCTGCCTCTGATTCCCTGCCTCTGATTCCCTGCCTCTGATTCCCTGCATCTGATTGCCTGCATCAAATACTCAGCCTCTGATTCCCCGCCTCTGATTCCCCGCATATGATTCCCCGCCTCTGATTCCCTGCCTCTGATTCCCCGCCTCTGATTCCCCCCTCTGATTCCCCACCTCTGATTCCCCGCCTCAGATTCCCCGCCTCTGATTCCCCGCCTCTTATTCCCCGCCTCTGATTCCCCGCCTCTGATACCCAGCCTCTGATTCCCCGCCTCTGATTCCCCGCCTCTGATTCCCCTCCTCTGATTCCCCGCCTCTGATTCCCCGCCTCTGATTCCCCACCTCTGATTCAGTGCCTCCCTTTCCGCGCAACTTTCCCGGCCTACGTTTCCCCACATATATTACCCCGCCTCTGATTCCACGCCTCTGATTCCCCGCCTCTGATTGCCCGCCTCTGATTCCCTGCCTCTGAATCCCTGCCTCAGAATCCCTGCCTCAGATTCCCTTCATCTGATTCCCTGCCTCTGATTCCCCACCTCTGATTCCCTTCCTCTGATTGCCCGCCTATGTTTACCCGACTCTGTTTCCCCACCTGTTTCCCCACATCTCTTTCCTCACCTCTGATTCCACGCATCTGATTCCCCGCCTCTGATTGCCCGCCTCTGATTTCCTGCCTCTGATTCCCCACCTCCGATTCCTCGCCTCTAATACCCCGCATCTGATTACCCGCCTCTGATTCCCCGCATCTGATTCCCCGCCTCTGATTCCCCCCTCTGATTCCCCACATCTGATTCCCCGCCTCAGATTCCCCGCCTCTGATTCCCTGCATCAGATTCCCTCCATCTGATTCCCTGCCACTGATTCCCCGCCTCTGATTCCCTGCCTCTGATTCTCCACCTATGTATACCCGCCTCTGTTTACCCGCCAGTTTCCCCACATCTCTTTCCCTGCCTCTGATTCCACGCCTCTGATTCCCCGCCTCTGATTGCCCGCCTCTGATTTCCTGCCTCTGATTCCCCACCTCTGATTCCCCGCCTCTAATACCCCGCATCTGATTCCCCGCCTCTGATTCCCCGCATCTGATTCCCCGCCTCTGATTCCCCGCCTCTGATTCCCCGCCTCTGATTCCCCGCCTCTGATTCCCCGCCTCTGATTCCCCGCCTCTGATTCCCACCTCTGATTCCCCGCCTCTGATTCCCCGCCTCTGATACCCTGACTCTCTTTCCCTGCGTCTATTTCCGTGCCTCTTTCTCTGCATCTCGTGTCCCACATCTTATTTCCCCCCTCTGATAACCCGCCTCAGATTCCCTACCGCAGATTCCCTGCCTCAGATACCCTGCCTCAGATACCCTTCATCAGATTCCCTGCCACTGATTCCCTGCCTCTGATTCCCCGTCTATGTTTACACGCATCTGTTTACCCGCCTGTTTCGCCACCTCTGATTCCCCACCTCAGATTCCCCGCCTCAGATTCCCTGCCTCTGATTCCCTGCATCTGATTGCCCTCCTCTGATTCCCCGCCTCTGATTCCCCGCCTCGGATTCCCCACCTCTGATTCACTGCCTCCCTTTCCGCGCAACTTTCCCGGCCTACATTTCCCCACATATCATTCCCCGCCTCTGATTCCACGCCTCTGATTCCCCGTCTCTGAATGCCCGCCTCTGATTTCCTGCCTCTGATTCCCCACCTCTGATTCCCCGCCTCTAATACCCCGCATCTGATTCCCCGCCTCTGATTCCCCGCATCTGATTCCCCGCCTCTGATTCCCCGCCTCTGATTCCCCGCCTCTGATTCCCCGCCTCTGATTCCCCGCCTCTGATTCCCACCTCTGATTCCCCGCCTCTGATTCCCCGCCTCTGATACCCTGACTCTCTTTCACTGCGTCTATTTCCGTGCCTCTTTCTCTGCATCTCATTTCCCACATCACATTTCCCCCCTCTGATAACCCGCCTCAGATTCCCTTCCTCAGATTCCCTGCCTCAGATACCCTGCCTCAGATACCCTTCATCAGATTCCCTGCCACTGATTCCCCGCCTCTGATTCCCCGCCTCTGATTGCCCGCCTCTGATTCCCTGCCTCTGATTCCCCATCTATGTTTACCCGCATCTGTTTACCCGCCTGTTTCACCGCCTCTGATTCCCCACCTCAGATTCCCCGCCTCAGATTCCCTGCCTCTGATTCCCTGCCTCTGATTCCCTGCATCTGATTGCCCTCCTCTGATTCCCCGCCTCTGATTCCCCGCCTCTGATTCCCCGCCTCAGATTCCCCGCCTCTGATTCCCCGCCTCCATTTCCGCGCAACTTTCCCGGCCTCCGTTTCCCCACATCTCTTTCCCTGCCTCTTATTCCACGTCTCTGATTCCCCGCCTCAGATTCCCCACCTCTGATACCCCACCTCTGATTCACTGCCTCCCTTTCCCTGCAACTTGCACCGGCCTACGTTTCCCCACATAACTTTCCCCGCCTCTGATTCCACGCCTATGATTCGCCGCCTCTTATTGCCCGCCTCTGATTCCCTGCCTCTGATTCCCTGCCTCAGATTCCCTGCCTCAAATTCCCTTAATCTGATTCCCTGCCTCTGATTCCCCCCCTCGGATTCCCTGCCTCTGATTCCCCGCATCTGATTCCCCGCCTCTGATTCCCCGCCTCTGATTCCCTGTCTCTGATTCACCGCCTCTGATTCCCCGCCTCTGATTCCCCGCCTGTGATTCCCCGCCTCAGATTCCCTGCCTCTGATACCCTGCCTCTGATAACCTGCCTCTGATTCCCTGCCTCTGATTCCCTGCCTCTGATTCCCTGCCTCTGATTCCCCACCTCTGATTCCCCGCCTCTGATTCCCCGCCTCTGATACCCTGCCTCTCTTTCCCTTCCTCTATTTCCGTGCCTCTTTCTCTGCATCTCGTTTCCCACATCTCATTTCCCCCCTCTGATAACCCGCCTCAGATTCCCTGCCACCGATTCCCTGCCTCAGATTCCCTGCCTCTGATTCCCTGCCTCTGATTCCCCGCCTCTGATTCCCTGCCTCTGATTCCCCGCCTATGTTTACCCGCCTCTGTTTATCCGCATGTTTCCCACATCTCTTTCCCCACCTCTGATTCCACGCCTCTGATTCCCCGCCTCTGATTCCCCGCCTCTGATTCCCCGCCCCTGATTCACCACCTCCCTTTCCGCGCAACTTTCCTGGCCTACGTTTCCCCACATCTCTTTCCCCACCTCTGATTCCACGCCTCTGATTCCCCGCCTCTGATTGCCCGCCTCTGATTCCCCGCCTCTGATTCCCCGCCTCTGATTCCCAGCCTCTGATTCCCCGACTCTGATTCCCCTCCTCTAATTCACTGCCTCCCTTTCCGCGCAACGTTCAAGGCCTACATTTCCCCACATATCTTTCCCCGCCTCTGATTCCACGCTTCTGATTCACCGCCTCTGATTGCCCGCCTCTGATTCCCGGCCTCTGATTCCCTGCCTCAGATTCCCTGCCTCAGATTCCTTTCATCTGATTCCCTGCCTCTGATTCCCCGCCTCTGATTCCCTGCCTCTCATTCCCCGCCTATGTTTACCCGCCTCTGTTTACCCGCCTGTTTCCCCACATCTCTTTCCTCAACTCTGATTCCACGCATCTAATATCCCGCCTCCGATTGCCCGCCTCTGATTTCCTGTCTCTGATTCCCCACCTCTGATTCCCCGCCTCTGATACCCTGCATCTGATTCCCCGCTTCTGATTCCCCGCATCTGATTCCCCGCCTCTGAATCCCCGCCTCTGATTCCCCGCCTCTGATTCCCCACCTCAGATTCCCCGCCTCTGATTCCCTGCATCAGATTCCCTTCATCTGATTCCCTGCCTCTGATTCCCCGCCTCTGATTACCTACCTCTGATTCCCCACCTATGTATACCCGCCTCTGTTTAACCGCCTGTTTCCACACATCTCTTTCACCACCTCTGATTCCACGTCTCTGATTCCCCGCCTCTGATTGCCTGCCTCTGATACCCCGCCTTTGATTCCCCGCCTCTGATTCCCTGCATCTGAGTCCCCGCCTCGGATTCCCCGCCTCTGATTCCCCGCCTCTGATTCCCCGCCTCTGATTCCCCGCCTCTGATTCCCTGCCTCTGAAAACCTGCCTCCGATTCCCTGCCTCTGATTCTCTGCCTCTGATTCCCTGCCTCTGATTCCCTGCCTCTGATTCCCCACCTCTGATTCCCCGCCTCCGATTCCGCACCTCTGATTCCCCGCCTCTGATTCCCCGCATCTGATTCACCGCCTCTGATTCTCCGCCTCTGATTCCCCACCTCTGATTCACTGCCTCCCTTTCCGCGCAACTTTCCCCGGCCTACGTTTCCCCACATATCTTTCCCCGCCTCTGATTCCACGCCTCTGATTCCCCGCCTCTGATTGCCCGCCTCTGATTCACTGCCTCTGATTCCCTGCCTCAGATTCCCTGCCTCAGATTCCCTTCATCTGATTCCCTGCATCTGATTCCCCGCCTCGGATTCCCTGCCTCTGATTCCCCGCCAATGTTTACCCGCCTCTGTTTCCCCACCTCAGGTTCCCGGCCTCAGATTCGCTGCCTCGGATTCCCTGCCTCTGATACCCTGCCTCTGATTCCCTGCATCTGATTGCCTGCATCAAATACTCAGCCTCTGATTCCCCGCCTCTGATTCCCCGCATCTGATTCCCCGCCTCTGATTCCCTGCCTCTGATTCCCCGCCTCTGATTCCCCCCTCTGATTCCCCACCTCTGATTCCCCGCCTCAGATTCCCCGCCTCTGATTCCCCGCCTCTTATTCCCCGCCTCTGATTCCCTGCCTCTGATACCCCGCCTCTGATTCCCAGCCTCTGATTCCCCGCCTCTGATTCCCCTCCTCTGATTCCCCGCCTCTGATTCCCCGCCTCTGATTCCCCACCTCTGATTATGTGCCTCCCTTTCCGCGCAACTTTCCCGGCCTACGTTTCCCCACATATATTACCCCGCCTCTGATTCCACGCCTCTGATTCCCCGCCTCTGATTGCCCGCCTCTGATTCCCTGCCTCTGAATCCCTGCCTCAGAATCCCTGCCTCAGATTCCCTTCATCTGATTCCCTGCCTCTGATTCCCCACCTCTGATTCCCTTCCTCAGATTGCCCGCCTATGTTTACCCGACTCTGTTTACCCGCCTGTTTCCCCACATCTCTTTCCTCACCTCTGATTCCACGCATCTGATTCCCCGCCTCTGATTGCCCACCTCTGATTTCCTGCCTCTGATTCCCCACCTCCGATTCCTCGCCTCTAATACCCCGCATCTGATTCCCCGCCTCTGATTCCCCGCATCTGATTCCCCGCCTCTGATTCCCCCCTCTGATTCCCCACATCTGATTCCCCGCCTCAGATTCCCCGCCTCTGATTCCCTGCATCAGATTCCCTCCATCTGATTCCCTGCCACTTATTCCCCGCCTCTGATTCCCTGCCTCTGATTCTCCACCTATGTATACCCGCCTCTGTTTACCCGCCAGTTTCCCCACATCTCTTTCCCCACCTCTGATTCCACGCCTCCGATTCCCCGCCTCTGATTGCCTGCCTCTGATTTCCTGCTTCTGATTCCCAGCCTCTGATTCCCTGCCTCTGATTCCCCGCCTCTGATTCCCCGCCTCTGATTCCCCACCTCTGATTCACTGCCTCCCTTTCCGCGCAACTTTCCCGGCCTACATTTCCCCACATATATTTCCCTGCCTCTGATTCCACGCCTCCGATTCGCCGCCTCTGATTGCCCGCCTCTGATTTCCTGTCTCTGAATCCCCACCTCTGATTCCCCGCCTGATACCCTGCATCTGATTCCCCGCTTCTGATTCCCCGCATCTGATTCCCCGCCTCTGAATCCCCGCATCTGATTCCCCGCCTCTGATTCCCCACCTCAGATTCCCCGCCTCTGATTCCCTGCATCAGATTCCCTTCATCTGATTCCCTGCCTCTGATTCCCCGCCTCTGATTCCCTGCCTCTGATTCCCCACCTATGTATACCCGCCTCTGTTTAACCGCCTGTTTCCACACATCTCTTTCACCACCTCTGATTCCACGCCTCTGATTCCCCGCCTCTGATTGCCTGCCTCTGATACCCCGCCTTTGATTCCCCGCCTCTGATTCCCTGCATCTGAGTCCCCGCCTCGGATTCCCCGCCTCTGATTCCCCGCCTCTGATTCCCCGCCTCTGATTCCCCGCCTCTGATTCCCCGCCTCTGATTCCCTGCCTCTGAAAACCTGCCGCCGATTCCCTGCCTCTGATTCTCTGCCTCTGATTCCCTGCCTCAAATTCCCCGCCTCTGATTCCCCGCCTCTGATTCCCCGCCTCTGATTCCCCACCTCTGATTCACTGCCTCCCTTTCCGCGCAACTTTCCCGGCCTACATTTCCCCACATATATTTCCCTGCCTCTGATTCCACGCCTCTGATTCCCCGCCTCTGATTGCCCGCCTCTGATTTCCTGCCTCTGATTCCCCACCTCTGATTCCCCGCCTCTAATACCCCGCATCTGATTCCCCGCCTCTGATTCCACGCCTCTGATTCGCCGCCTCTTATTGCCCGCCTCTGATTCCCTGCCTCTGATTCCCTGCCTCAGATTCCCTGCCTCAAATTCCCTTCATCTGATTCCCTGCCTCTGATTCCCCCCCTCGGATTCCCTGCCTCTGATTCCCCGCATATGATTCCCCGCCTCTGATTCCCCGCCTCTGATTCCCTGTCTCTGATTCACCGCCTCTGATTCCCCGCCTCTGATTCCCCGCCTGTGATTCCCCGCCTCTGATAACCTGCCTCTGATTCCCTGCCTCTGATTCTCTGCCTCTGATTCCCTGCCTCTGATTCCCTGCCTATGATTCCACACCTCTGATTCCCCGCCTCCGATACCGCACCTCTGATTCCACGCCTCTGATTCCCCGCATCTGATTCCCCGCCTCTGATTCCACGCCTCTGATTCCCCGCCTCTGATTCCCCGCCTCTGATTCCCCACCTTTGATTCCCCACCTCTGATTCCCCCCCTCTGATTAGCCACCTCCCTTTCTGCGCAACTTTCCCGGCCTCCGTTTACCCACATCTCTTTCCCCGCCTCTGATTCCACATCTCTGATTCTCCGCCTCTGATTCCTCGCCTCTGATTCCCCGCCTCAGATTCCCCGCCTCTGATTCCCTGCATCAGATTCCCTTCATCGTATTCCCTGCCTCTAATTCCCCGCCTCTGATTCCCTGCCTCTGATTCCCCACCTATTATACCCGCCTCTGTTTAACCGCCTGTTTCCCCACATCTCTTTCCCCACCTCTGATTCCACGCCTCTGATTCACCGCCTCTGATTCCCCGTCTCTGATTACCTGCCTCTGTCTCTCCACCTCTCTTTCGCGTGCGCTCTTTCCCCTACACTTTCTCTGCGCCTCGCTTTCCCTCCCTCAATTTCAAAAACTCTGTTTGATCTGTTCTATGTACCTCATTTTCAACACACATTTTCCAACCACTATGTTTCACCGATCTCTTTCCCCGCCTCTATTTATGCACCTATGTTTACTTGTTTCTGTTTACCCACCTGTTTCCCCGCCTCAGATTCCCTGCCTCTGATTCCCTGCCTCTAATAACCTGCCTCTGATTCCCTGCCTCTGATTCCCTGCCTCTGATTCCCTGCCTCTGATTCCCCACCTCTGATTCCCCGCCTCTGATTCCCCGCCTCTGATACCCTGCCTCTCTTTCCCTGCCTCTATTTCCGTGCCTCTTTCTCTGCATCTCGTTTCCCACATCTCATTTCCCCCCTATGATAACCCGCCTCAGATTCCCTGCCACCGATTCCCTGCCTCAGATTCCCTGCCTCTGATTCCCTGCCTCTGATTCCCCGCCTCTGATTCCCTGCCTCTGATTCCCCGCCTATGTTTACCCGCCTCTGTTTATCCGCATGTTTCCCACAATTCTTTCCCCACCTCTGATTCCACGCCTCTGATTCCCCGCCTCTGATTCCCCGCCTCTGATTCCCCGCCCCTGATTCACCACCTCCCTTTCCGCGCAACTTTCCTGGCCTACGTTTCCCCACATCTCTTTCCCCACCTCTGATTCCACGCCTCTGATTCCCCGCCTCTGATTGCCCGCCTCTGATTCACCGCCTCTGATTCCCCGCCTCTGATTTCCCGTCTCTGATTCCCCGCCTCTGATACCCCGCCTCTGAATCCCCGCCTCTGATTCCCCGCCTCTGATTCCCCGCCTCTGATTCCCCGCCTCTGATTCCCAGCCTCTGATTCCCCGACTCTGATTCCCCTCCTCTAATTCACTGCCTCCCTTTCCGCGCAACTTTCAAGGCCTACATTTCCCCACATATCTTTCCCCGCCTCTGATTCCACGCTTCTGATTCACCGCCTCTGATTGCCCGCCTCTGATTCCCGGCCTCTGATTCCCTGCCTCAGATTCCCTGCCTCAGATTCCCTTCATCTGATTCCCTGCCTCTGATTCCCCGCCTCTGATTCCCTGCCTCTGATTCCCCGCCTATGTTTACCCGCCTCTGTTTACCCGCCTGTTTCCCCACATCTCTTTCCTCAACTCTGATTCCACGCATCTAATATCCCGCCTCCGATTGCCCGCCTCTGATTTCCTGTCTCTGATTCCCCACCTCTGATTCCCTGCCTGATACCCTGCATCTGATTCCCCGCTTCTGATTCCCCGCATCTGATTCCCCGCCTCTGAATCCCCGCCTCTGATTCCCCGCCTCTGATTCCCCACCTCAGATTCCCCGCCTCTGATTCCCTGCATCAGATTCCCTTCATCTGATTCCCTGCCTCTGATTCCCCGCCTCTGATTCCCTGCCTCTGATTCCCCACCTATGTATACCCGCCTCTGTTTAACCGCCTGTTTCCACACATCTCTTTCACCACCTCTGATTCCACGCCTCTGATTCCCCGCCTCTGATTGCCTGCCTCTGATACCCCGCCTTTGATTCCCCGCCTCTGATTCCCTGCATCTGAGTCCCCGCCTCGGATTCCCCGCCTCTGATTCCCCGCCTCTGATTCCCCGCCTCTGATTCCCCGCCTCTGATTCCCCGCCTCTGATTCCCTGCCTCTGAAAACCTGCCTCCGATTCCCTGCCTCTGATTCTCTGCCTCTGATTCCCTGCCTCTGATTCCCTGCCTCTGATTCCCCACCTCTGATTCCCCGCCTCTGATTCCGCACCTCTGATTCCCCGCCTCTGATTCCCCGCATCTGATTCACCGCCTCTGATTCTCCGCCTCTGATTCCCCACCTCTGATTCACTGCCTCCCTTTCCGCGCAACTTTCCCCAGCCTACGTTTCCCCACATATCTTTCCCCGCCTCTGATTCCACGCCTCTGATTCCCCGCCTCTGATTGCCCGCCTCTGATTCACTGCCTCTGATTCCCTGCCTCAGATTCCCTGCCTCAGATTCCCTTCATCTGATTCCCTGCCTCTGATTCCCCGCCTCGGATTCCCTGCCTCTGATTCCCCGCCAATGTTTACCCGCCTCTGTTTCCCCACCTCAGGTTCCCGGCCTCAGATTCGCTGCCTCTGATTCCCTGCCTCTGATTCCCTGCCTCTGATTCCCTGCATCTGATTGCCTGCATCAAATACTCAGCCTCTGATTCCCCGCCTCTGATTCCCCGCATATGATTCCCCGCCTCTGATTCCCTGCCTCTGATTCCCCGCCTCTGATTCCCCCCTCTGATTCCCCACCTCTGATTCCCCGCCTCAGATTCCCCGCCTCTGATTCCCCGCCTCTTATTCCCCGCCTCTGATTCCCCGCCTCTGATACCCAGCCTCTGATTCCCCGCCTCTGATTCCCCGCCTCTGATTCCCCTCCTCTGATTCCCCGCCTCTGATTCCCCGCCTCTGATTCCCCACCTCTGATTCAGTGCCTCCCTTTCCGCGCAACTTTCCCGGCCTACGTTTCCCCACATATATTACCCCGCCTCTGATTCCACGCCTCTGATTCCCCGCCTCTGATTGCCCGCCTCTGATTCCCTGCCTCTGAATCCCTGCCTCAGAATCCCTGCCTCAGATTCCCTTCATCTGATTCCCTGCCTCTGATTCCCCACCTCTGATTCCCTTCCTCTGATTGCCCGCCTATGTTTACCCGACTCTGTTTACCCACCTGTTTCCCCACATCTCTTTCCTCACCTCTGATTCCACGCATCTGATTCCCCGCCTCTGATTGCCCGCCTCTGATTTCCTGCCTCTGATTCCCCACCTCCGATTCCTCGCCTCTAATACCCCGCATCTGATTACCCGCCTCTGATTCCCCGCATCTGATTCTCCGCCTCTGATTCCCCCCTCTGATTCCCCACATCTGATTCCCCGCCTCAGATTCCCCGCCTCTGATTCCCTGCATCAGATTCCCTCCATCTGATTCCCTGCCACTGATTCCCCGCCTCTGATTCCCTGCCTCTGATTCTCCACCTATGTATACCCGCCTCTGTTTACCCGCCAGTTTCCCCACATCTCTTTCCCTGCCTCTGATTCCACGCCTCTGATTCCCCGCCTCTGATTGCCCGCCTCTGATTTCCTGCCTCTGATTCCCCACCTCTGATTCCCCGCCTCTAATACCCCGCATCTGATTCCCCGCCTCTGATTCCCCGCATCTGATTCCCCGCCTCTGATTCCCCGCCTCTGATTCCCCGCCTCTGATTCCCCGCCTCTGATTCCCCGCCTCTGATTCCCCGCCTCTGATTCCCACCTCTGATTCCCCGCCTCTGATTCCCCGCCTCTGATACCCTGACTCTCTTTCCCTGAGTCTATTTCCGTGCCTCTTTCTCTGCATCTCGTGTCCCACATCTTATTTCCCCCCTCTGATAACCCGCCTCAGATTCCCTACCGCAGATTCCCTGCCTCAGATACCCTGCCTCAGATACCCTTCATCAGATTCCCTGCCACTGATTCCCTGCCTCTGATTCCCCGTCTATGTTTACACGCATCTGTTTACCCGCCTGTTTCGCCGCCTCTGATTCCCCACCTCAGATTCCCCGCCTCAGATTCCCTGCCTCTGATTCCCTGCATCTGATTGCCCTCCTCTGATTCCCCGCCTCTGATTCCCCGCCTCGGATTCCCTGCCTCTGATTCCCCGCCTATGTTTACCCGCCTCTGTTTCCCCACCTCAGGTTCCCCGCCTCAGATTCGCTGCCTCTGATTCCCTGCCTCTGATTCCCTGCCTCTGATTCCCTGCATCTGATTGCCCGCCTCTGATACTCCGCCTCTGATTCCCCGCCTCTGATTCCTTGCCTCTGATTCCCCGCCTCTGATTCCCCACCTCAGGATCCCCGCCTCTGATTGCCCGCCTCTGATTCCCCGCCTCTGATTCCCCGCCTCTGATTCCCCGCCTCTGATTCCCCGCCTCTGATTCCCCGCCTCCATTTCCGCGCAACTTTCCCGGCCTCCGTTTCCCCACATCTCTTTCCCTGCCTCTTATTCCACGTCTCTGATTCCCCGCCTCAGATTCCCCACCTCTGATTCCCCACCTCTGATTCACTGCCTCCCTTGCCGTGCAACTTGCCCCGGCCTACGTTTCCCCACATATCTTTCCCCGCCTCTGATTCCCCGCCTTGATTCCCCTCCTCTGATTCCCCACCTCTGATTCAGTGCCTCCCTTTCCGCGCAACTTTCCCGGCCTACGTTTCCCCACATATCTTACCCCGCCTCTGATTCCACGCCTCTGATTCCCCGCCTCTGATTGCCCGCCTCTGATTCCCTGCCTCTGAATCCCTGCCTCAGAATCCCTGCCTCAGATTCCCTTCATCTGATTCCCTGCCTCTGATTCCCCACCACTGATTCCCTTCCTCTGATTGCCCGCCTATGTTTACCCGACTCTGTTTACCCGCCTGTTTCCCCACATCTCTTTCCTCACCTCTGATTCCACGCATCTGATTCCCCGCCTCTGATTGTCCGCCTCTGATTTCCTGCCTCTGATTCCCCACCTCTGATTCCTCGCCTCTAATACCCCGCATCTGATTCCCCGCCTCTGATTCCCCGCATCTGATTCCCCGCCTCCGATTCCCCCCTCTGATTCCCCACCTCTGATTCCCCGCCTCAGATTCCCCGCCTCTGATTCCCTGCATCAGATTCCCTCCATCTGATTCCCTGCCACTGACTCCCCGCCTCTGATTCCCAGCCTCTGATTCTCCACCTATGTATACCCGCCTCTGTTTACCCGCCAGTTTCCCCACATCTCTTTCCCCACCTCTGATTCCACGCCTCCGATTCCCCGCCTCTGATTGCCTGCCTCTGATTTCCTGCTTCTGATTCACCGCCTCTGATTCCCTGCCTCTGATTCCCCGCCTCTGATTCCCCGCCTCTGATTCCCCACCTCTGATTCACAGCCTCCCTTTCCGCGCAACTTTCCCGGCCTACATTTCCCCACATATATAGTTCCCTGCCTCTGATTCCACGCCTCTGATTCCCCGCCTCTGATTGCCAGCCTCTGATTTCCTGCCTCTGATTCCCCACCTCTGATTCCCCGCCTCTAATACCCCGCATCTGATTCCCCGCCTCTGATTCCCCGCATCTGATTCCCCGCCTCTGATTCCCCGCCTCTGATTCCCCGCCTCTGATTCCCCGCCTCTGATTCCCCGCCTCTGATTCCCCGCCTCTGATTCCCACCTCTGATTCCCCGCCTCTGATTCCCCGCCTCTGATACCCTGACTCTCTTTCCCTGCGTCTATTTCCGTGCCTCTTTCTCTGCATCTCGTGTCCCACATCTCATTTCCCCCCTCTGATTCCCCGCATCTGATTCCCCGCCTCTGATTCCCCGCCTCTGATTCCCTGTCTCTGATTCACCGACTCTGATTCCCCGCCTCTGATTCCCCGCCTGTGATTCCCCGCCTCTGATAACCTGCCTCTTATTCCCTGCCTCTGATTCTCTGCCTCTGATTCCCTGCCTCTGATTCCCTGCCTCTGATTCCACACCTCTGATTCCCCGCCTCTGATTCCGCACCTCTGATTCCACGCCTCTGATTCCCCGCATCTGATTCCCCGCCTCTGATTCCACGCCTCTGATTCCCCACCTCTGATTCCCCGCCTCTGATTCCCCACCTTTGATTCCCCACCTCTGATTCCCCCCCTCTGATTAGCCACCTCCCTTTCTGCGCAACTTTCCCGGCCTCCGTTTACCCACATCTCTTTCCCCGCCTCTGATTCCACATCTCTGATTCCCCGCCTCTGATTCCCCGCCTCTGATTCCCCGCCTCAGATTCCCCGCCTCTGATTCCCTGCATCAGATTCCCTTCATCGTATTCCCTGCCTCTAATTCCCCGCCTCTGATTCCCTGCCTCTGATTCCCCACCTATTATACCCGCCTCTGTTTAACCGCCTGTTTCCCCACATCTCTTTCCCCACCTCTGATTCCACGCCTCTGATTCACCGCCTCTGATTCCCCGTCTCTGATTACCTGCCTCTGTCTCTCCACCTCTCTTTCGCGTGCGCTCTTTCCCCTACACTTTCTCTGCGCCTCGCTTTCCCTCCCTCAATTTCAAAAACTCTGTTTGATCTGTTCTATGTACCTCATTTTCAACACACATTTTCCAACCACTATGTTTCACCGATCTCTTTCCCCGCCTCTATTTATGCACCTATGTTTACTTGTTTCTGTTTACCCACCTGTTTCCCCGCCTCAGATTCCCTGCCTCTGATTCCCTGCCTCTGATAACCTGCCTCTGATTCCCTGCCTCTGATTCCCTGCCTCTGATTCCCTGCCTCTGATTCCCCACCTCTGATTCCCCGCCTCTGATTCCCCGCCTCTGATACCCTGCCTCTCTTTCCCTGCCTCTATTTCCGTGCCTCTTCCTCTGCATCTCGTTTCCCACATCTCATTTCCCCCCTATGATAACCCGCCTCAGATTCCCTGCCACCGATTCCCTGCCTCAGATTCCCTGCCTCTGATTCCCTGCCTCTGATTCCCCGCCTCTGATTCCCTGCCTCTGATTCCCCGCCTATGTTTACCCGCCTCTGTTTATCCGCATGTTTCCCACATCTCTTTCCCCACCTCTGATTCCACGCCTCTGATTCCCCGCCTCTGATTCCCCGCCTCTGATTCCCCGCCCCTGATTCACCACCTCCCTTTCCGCGCAACTTTCCTGGCCTACGTTTCCCCACATATCTTTCCCCACCTCTGATTCCACGCCTCTGATTCCCCGCCTCTGATTGCCCGCCTCTGATTCACCGCCTCTGATTCCCCGCCTCTGATTTCCCGTCTCTGATTCCCCGCCTCTTATACCCCGCCTCTGAATCCCCGCCTCTGATTCCCTGCCTCTGATTCCCCGCCTCTGATTCCCCGCCTCTGATTCCCAGCCTCTGATTCCCCGACTCTGATTCCCCTCCTCTAATTCACTGCCTCCCTTTCCGCGCAACTTTCAAGGCCTACATTTCCCCACATATCTTTCCCCGCCTCTGATTCCACGCTTCTGATTCACCGCCTCTGATTGCCCGCCTCTGATTCCCGGCCTCTGATTCCCTGCCTCAGATTCCCTGCCTCAGATTCCCTTCATCTGATTCCCTGCCTCTGATTCCCCGCCTCAGATTCCCTGCCTCTGAAACCCCGCCTATGTTTACCCGCCTCTGTTTACCCGCCTGTTTCCCCACATCTCTTTCCTCAACTCTGATTCCACGCATCTAATATCCCGCCTCCGATTGCCCGCCTCTGATTTCCTGTCTCTGATTCCCCACCTCTGATTCCCTGCCTGATACCCTGCATCTGATTCCCCGCTTCTGATTCCCCGCATCTGATTCCCCGCCTCTGAATCCCCGCCTCTGATTCCCCGCCTCTGATTCCCCACCTCAGATTCCCCGCCTCTGATTCCCTGCATCAGATTCCCTTCATCTGATTCCCTGCCTCTGATTCCCCGCCTCTGATTCCCTGCCTCTGATTCCCCACCTATGTATACCCGCCTCTGTTTAACCGCCTGTTTCCACACATCTCTTTCACCACCTCTGATTCCACGCCTCTGATTCCCCGCCTCTGATTGCCTGCCTCTGATACCCCGCCTTTGATTCCCCGCCTCTGATTCCCTGCATCTGATTCCCCGCCTCGGATTCCCCGCCTCCGATTCCGCACCTCTGATTCCCCGCCTCTGATTCCCCGCATCTGATTCACCGCCTCTGATTCTCCGCCTCTGATTCCCCACCTCTGATTCACTGCCTCCCTTTCCGCGCAACTTTCCCCGGCCTACGTTTCCCCACATATCTTTCCCCGCCTCTGATTCCACGCCTCTGATTCCCCGCCTCTGATTGCCCGCCTCTGATTCACTGCCTCTGATTCCCGGCCTCAGATTCCCTGCCTCAGATTCCCTTCATCTGATTCCCTGCCTCTGATTCCCCGCCTCGGATTCCCTGCCTCTGATTCCCCGCCAATGTTTACCCGCCTCTGTTTCCCCACCTCAGGTTCCCGGCCTCAGATTCGCTGCCTCTGATACCCTGCCTCTGATTCCCTGCCTCTGATTCCCTGCATCTGATTGCCTGCATCAAATACTCAGCCTCTGATTCCCCGCCTCTGATTCCCTGCCTCTGATTCCCCGCCTCTGATTCCCCGCCTCTGATTCCCCACCTCTGATTCACTGCCTCCCTTTCCGCGCAACTTTCCCGGCCTACATTTCCCCACATATATTTCCCTGCCTCTGATTCCACGCCTCTGATTCCCCGCCTCTGATTGCCCGCCTCTGATTTCCTGCCTCTGATTCTCCACCTCTGATTCCCCGCCTCTAATACCCCGCATCTGATTCCCCGCCTCTGATTCCCCGCATCTGATTCCCCGCCTCTGATTCCCCGCCTCTGATTCCCCGCCTCTGATTCCCCGCCTCCGATTCCCCGCCTCTGATACGCCGCCTCTGATTCCCACCTCTGATTCCCCGCCTCTGATTCCCCGCCTCTGATACCCTGACTCTCTTTCCCTGCGTCTATTTCCGTGCCTCTTTCTCTGCATCTCGTATCCCACATCTTATTTCCCCCCTCTGATAACCCGCCTCAGATTCCCTACCGCAGATTCCCTGCCACAGATACCCTGCCTCAGATACCCTTCATCAGATTCCCTGCCACTGATTCCCTGCCTCTGATTCCCCGTCTATGTTTACACGCATCTGTTTACCCGCCTGTTTCGCCGCCTCTGATTCCCCACCTCAGATTCCCCGCCTCAGATTCCCTGCCTCTGATTCCCTGCCTCAGATTCCCTGCCTCAGATTCCCTTCATCTGATTCCCTGCCTCTGATTCCCCGCCTCGGATTCCCTGCCTCTGATTCCCCGCCAATGTTTACCCGCCTCTGTTTCCCCACCTCAGGTTCCCGGCCTCAGATTCGCTGCCTCTGATTCCCTGCCTCTGATTCCCTGCCTCTGATTCCCTGCATCTGATTGCCTGCATCAAATACTCAGCCTCTGATTCCCCGCCTCTGATTCCCTGCCTCTGATTCCCCGCCTCTGATTCCCCCCTCTGATTCCCCACCTCTGATTCCCCGCCTCAGATTCCCCGCCTCTGATTCCCCGCCTCTTATTCCCCGCCTCTGATTCCCCGCCTCTGATACCCCGCCTCTGATTCCCTGCATCTGATTCCCCGCCTCTGATTCCCCTCCTCTGATTCCCCGCCTCTGATTCCCCGCCTCTGATTCCCCACCTCTGATTCAGTGCCTCCCTTTCCGCGCAACATTCCCGGCCTACGTTTCCCCACATATATTACCCCGCCTCTGATTCCACGCGTCTGAATCCCCGCCTCTGATTGCCCGCCTCTGATTCACCGCCTCTGATTCCCCGCCTCTGATTTCCCGTCTCTGATTCCCCGCCTCTGATACCCCGCCTCTGAATCCCCGCATCTGATTCCCCGCCTCTGATTCCCCGCCTCTGATTCCCCGCCTCTGATTCCCAGCCTCTGATTCCCCGACTCTGATTCCCCTCCTCTAATTCACTGCCTCCCTTTCCGCGCAACTTTCAAGGCCTACATTTCCCCACATATCTTTCCCAGCCTCTGATTCCACGCTTCTGATTCACCGCCTCTGATTGCCCGCCTCTAATTCCCGGCCTCTGATTCCCTGCCTCAGATTCCCTGCCTCAGATTCCCTTCATCTGATTCCCTGCCTCTGATTCCCCGCCTCTGATTCCCTGCCTCTGATTCCCCGCCTATGTTTACCCGCCTCTGTTTACCCGCCTGTTTCCCCACATCTCTTTCCTCAACTCTGATTCCACGCATCTAATATCCCGCCTCCGATTGCCCGCCTCTGATTTCCTGTCTCTGATTCCCCACCTCTGATTCCCCGCCTGATACCCTGCATCTGATTCCCCGCTTCTGATTCCCCGCATCTGATTCCCCGCCTCTGAATCCCCGCCTCTGATTCCCCTTCTCTGATTCCCCACCTCAGATTCCCCGCCTCTGATTCCCTGCATCAGATTCCCTTCATCTGATTCCCTGCCTCTGATTCCCCGCCTCTGATTCCCTGCCTCTGATTCCCCACCTATGTATACCCGCCTCTGTTTAACCGCCTGTTTCCACACATCTCTTTCACCACCTCTGATTCCACGCCTCTGATTCCCCGCCTCTGATTGCCTGCCTCTGATACCCCGCCTTTGATTCCCCGCCTCTGATTCCCTGCATCTGATTCCCCGCCTCGGATTCCCCGCCTCTGATTCCCCGCCTCTGATTCCCCGCCTCTGATTCCCCGCCTCTGATTCCCTGCCTCTGAAAACCTGCCTCCGATTCCCTGCCTCTGATTCTCTGCCTCTGATTCCCTGCCTCTGATTCCCTGCCTCTGATTCCCCACCTCTGATTCCCCGCCTCTGATTCCCCGCCTCTGATTCCCAGCCTCTGATTCCCCGACTCTGATTCCCCTCCTCTAATTCACTACCTCCCTTTCCGCGCAACTTTCCCCGGCCTACGTTTCCCCACATATCTTTCCCCGCCTCTGATTCCACGCCTCTGATTCCCCGCCTCTGATACCCCGCCTCTGATTCCCTGCATCTGATTCCCCGCCTCTGATTCCCCTCCTCTGATTCCCCGCCTCTGATTCCCCGCCTCTGATTCCCCACCTCTGATTCAGTGCCTCCCTTTCCGCGCAACATTCCCGGCCTACGTTTCCCCACATATATTACCCCGCCTCTGATTCCACGCGTCTGATTCCCCGCCTCTGATTGCCCGCCTCTGATTCACCGCCTCTGATTCCCCGCCTCTGATTTCCCGTCTCTGATTCCCCGCCTCTGATACCCCGCCTCTGAATCCCCGCATCTGATTCCCCGCCTCTGATTCCCCGCCTCTGATTCCCCGCCTCTGATTCCCAGCCTCTGATTCCCCGACTCTGATTCCCCTCCTCTAATTCACTGCCTCCCTTTCCGCGCAACTTTCAAGGCCTACATTTCCCCACATATCTTTCCCAGCCTCTGATTCCACGCTTCTGATTCACCGCCTCTGATTGCCCGCCTCTGATTCCCGGCCTCTGATTCCCTGCCTCAGATTCCCTGCCTCAGATTCCCTTCATCTGATTCCCTGCCTCTGATTCCCCGCCTCTGATTCCCTGCCTCTGATTCCCCGCCTATGTTTACCCGCCTCTGTTTACCCGCCTGTTTCCCCACATCTCTTTCCTCAACTCTGATTCCACGCATCTAATATCCCGCCTCCGATTGCCCGCCTCTGATTTCCTGTCTCTGATTCCCCACCTCTGATTCCCCGCCTGATACCCTGCATCTGATTCCCCGCTTCTGATTCCCCGCATCTGATTCCCCGCCTCTGAATCCCCGCCTCTGATTCCCCTTCTCTGATTCCCCACCTCAGATTCCCCGCCTCTGATTCCCTGCATCAGATTCCCTTCATCTGATTCCCTGCCTCTGATTCCCCGCCTCTGATTCCCTGCCTCTGATTCCCCACCTATGTATACCCGCCTCTGTTTAACCGCCTGTTTCCACACATCTCTTTCACCACCTCTGATTCCACGCCTCTGATTCCCCGCCTCTGATTGCCTGCCTCTGATACCCCGCCTTTGATTCCCCGCCTCTGATTCCCTGCATCTGATTCCCCGCCTCGGATTCCCCGCCTCTGATTCCCCGCCTCTGATTCCCCGCCTCTGATTCCCCGCCTCTGATTCCCTGCCTCTGAAAACCTGCCTCCGATTCCCTGCCTCTGATTCTCTGCCTCTGATTCCCTGCCTCTGATTCCCTGCCTCTGATTCCCCACCTCTGATTCCCCGCCTCTGATTCCCCGCCTCTGATTCCCAGCCTCTGATTCCCCGACTCTGATTCCCCTCCTCTAATTCACTACCTCCCTTTCCGCGCAACTTTCCCCGGCCTACGTTTCCCCACATATCTTTCCCCCCCTCTGATTCCACGCCTCTGATTCCCCGCCTCTGATTGCCCGCCTCTGATTCACTGCCTCTGATTCCCTGCCTCAGATTCCCTGCCTCAGATTCCCTTCATCTGATTCCCTGCCTCTGAAACCCCGCCTCGGATTCCCTGCCTCTGATTCCCCGCCAATGTTTACCCGCCTCTGTTTCCCCACCTCAGGTTCCCGGCCTCAGATTCGCTGCCTCTGATTCCCTGCCTCTGATTCCCTGCCTCTGATTCCCTGCATCTGATTGCCTGCATCAAATACTCAGCCTCTGATTCCCCACCTCTGATTCCCCGCATCTGATTCCCCGCCTCTGATTCCCTGCCTCTGATTCCCCGCCTCTGATTCCCCCCTCTGATTCCCCACCTCTGATTCCCAGCCTCAGATTCCCCGCCTCTGATTCCCCGCCTCTTATTCCCCGCCTCTGATTCCCCGCCTCTGATACCCCGCCTCTGATTCCCCGCCTCTGATTCCCCGCCTCTGATTCCCCTCCTCTGATTCCCCGCCTCTGATTCCCCGCCTCTGATTCCCCACCTCTGATTCAGTGCCTCCCTTTCCGCGCAACTTTCCCGGCCTACGTTTCCCCACATATATTACCCCGCCTCTGATTCCACACCTCTGATTCCCCGCCTCTGATTGCCTGCCTCTGATTCCCTGCCTCTGAATCCCTGACTCAGAATCCCTGCCTCAGATTCCCTTCATCTGATTCCCTGCCTCTGATTCCCCACCTCTGATTCCCTTCCTCTGATTGCCAGCCTATGTTTACCCGACTCTGTTTACCCACCTGTTTCCCCACATCTCTTTCCTCACCTCTGATTCCACGCATCTGATTCCCCGCCTCTGATTGCCCGCCTCTGATTTCCTGCCTCTGATTCCCCACCTCCGATTCCTCGCCTCTAATACCCCGCATCTGATTCCCCGCCTCTGATTCCCCGCATCTGATTCCCCACCTCTGATTCCCCCCTCTGATTCCCCACATCTGATTCCCCGCCTCAGATTCCCCGCCTCTGATTCCCTGCATCAGATTCCCTCCATCTGATTCCCTGCCACTGATTCCCCGCCTCTGATTCCCTGCCTCTGATTCTCCACCTATGTATACCCGCCTCTGTTTACCCGCCAGTTTCCCCACATCTCTTTCCCCACCTCTGATTCCACGCCTCCGATTCCCCGCCTCTGATTGCCTGCCTCTGATTTACTGCTTCTGATTCCCCGCCTCTGATTCCCTGCCTCTGATTCCCCACCTCTGATTCCCCGCCTCTGATTCCCCACCTCTGATTCACTGCCTCCCTTTCCGCGCAACTTTCCCGGCCTACATTTCCCCACATATATTTCCCTGCCTCTGATTCCACGCCTCTGATTCCCCGCCTCTGATTGCCCGCCTCTGATTTCCTGCCTCTGATTCCCCACCTCTGATTCCCCGCCTCTAATACCCCGCATCTGATTCCCCGCCTCTGATTCCCCGCATCTGATTCCCCGCCTCTGATTCCCCGCCTCTGATTCCCCGCCTCTGATTCCCCGCCTCCGATTCCCCACCTCTGATACCCCGCCTCTGATTCCCACCTCTGATTCCCCGCCTCTGATTCCCCGCCTCTGATACCCTGACTCTCTTTCCCTGCGTCTATTTCCGTGCCTCTTTCTCTGCATCTCGTGTCCCACATCTTATTTCCCCCCTCTGATAACCCGCCTCAGATTCCCTACCGCAGATTCCCTGCCACAGATACCCTGCCTCAGATACCCTTCATCAGATTCCCTGCCACTGATTCCCTGCCTCTGATTCCCCGTCTATGTTTACACGCATCTGTTTACCCGCCTGTTTCGCCGCCTCTGATTCCCCACCTCAGATTCCCCGCCTCAGATTCCCTGCCTCTGATTCCCTGCCTCTGATTCCCTGCCTCTGATTCCCTGCATCTGATTGCCCTCCTCTGATTCCCCGCCTCTGATTCCCCGCCTCGGATTCCCTGCCTCTGATTCCCCGCCTATGTTTACCCGCCTCTGTTTCCCCACCTCAGGTTCCCCGCCTCAGATTCGCTGCCTCTGATTCCCTGCCTCTGATTCCCTGCCTCTGATTCCCTGCATCTGATTGCCCGCCTCTGATACTCCGCCTCTGATTCCCCGCCTCTGATTCCTTGCCTCTGATTCCCCGCCTCTGATTCCCCACCTCAGGATCCCCGCCTCTGATTGCCCGCCTATGATTCGCCGCCTCTGATTCCCCGCCTCTGATTCCCCGCCTCTGATTCCGCGCCTCTGATTCCCCGCCTCCATTTCCGCGCAACTTTCCCGGCCTCCGTTTCCCCACATCTCTTTCCCTGCCTCTTATTCCACGTCTCTGATTCCCCGCCTCAGATTCCCCACCTCTGATTCCCCACCCCTGATTCACTGCCTCCCTTTCCGTGCAACTTGCCCCGGCCTACGTTTCCCCACATATCTTTCCCCGCCTCTGATTCACCGCCTCTGATTCCCCTCCTCTGATTCCCCGCCTCTGATTCCCCGCCTCTGATTCCCTTCCTCTGATTGCCCGCCTATGTTTACCCGACTCTGTTTACCCGCCTGTTTCCCCACATATCTTTCCTCACCTCTGATTCCACGCATCTGATTCCCCGCCTCTGATTGCCCGCTTCTGATTTCCTGCCTCTGATTCCCCACCTCTGATTCCTCGCCTCTAATACCCCGCATCTGATTCCCTGCCTCTGATTCCCCGCATCTGATTCCCCGCCTCCGATTCCCCCCTCTGATTCCCCACCTCTGATTCCCCGCCTCAGATTCCCCGCCTCTGATTCCCTGCATCAGATTCCCTCCATCTGATTCCCTGCCACTGACTCCCCGCCTCTGATTCCCCGCCTCTGATTCTCCACCTATGTATACCCGCCTCTGTTTACCCGCCAGTTTCCCCACATCTCCTTCCCCACCTCTGATTCCACGCCTCCGATTCCCCGCCTCTGATTGCCTGCCTCTGATTTCCTGCTTCTGATTCACCGCCTCTGATTCCCTGCCTCTGATTCCCCGCCTCTGATTCCCCGCATCTGATTCCCCACCTCTGATTCACTGCCTCCCTTTCCGCGCAACTTTCCCGGCCTACATTTCCCCACATATATAGTTCCCTGCCTCTGATTCCACGCCTCTGATTCCCCGCCTCTGATTGCCAGCCTCTGATTTCCTGCCTCTGATTCCCCACCTCTGATTCCCCGCCTCTAATACCCCGCATCTGATTCCCCGCCTCTGATTCCCCGCATCTGATTCCCCGCCTCTGATTCCCCGCCTCTGATTCCCCGCCTCTGATTCCCCGCCTCTGATTCCCCGCCTCTGATTCCCCGCATCTGATTCCCACCTCTGATTCCCCGCCTCTGATTCCCCGCCTCTGATACCCTGACTCTCTTTCCCTGCGTCTATTTCCGTGCCTCTTTCTCTGCATCTCGTGTCCCACATCTCATTTCCCCCCTCTGATTGCCCGCCTCTGATTTCCTGCCTCTGATTCACCACCTCTGATTCCTCACCTCTAATACCCCGCATCTGATTCCCCGCCTCTGATTCCCCGCATCTGATTCCCCGCCTCCGATTCCCCCCTCTGATTCCCCACCTCTGATTCCCCGCCTCAGATTCCCCGCCTCTGATTCCCTGCATCAGATTCCCTCCATCTGATTCCCTGCCACTGACTCCACGCCTCTGATTCCCTGCCTCTGATTCTCCACCTATGTATACCCGCCTCTGTTTACCCGCCAGTTTCCCCACATCTCTTTCCCCACCTCTGATTCCACGCCTCCGATTCCCCGCCTCTGATTGCCTGCCTCTGATTTCCTGCTTCTGATTCACCGCCTCTGATTCCCTGCCTCTGATTCCCCGCCTCTGATTCCCCGCCTCTGATTCCCCACCTCTGATTCACTGCCTCCCTTTCCGCGCAACTTTCCCGGCCTACATTTCCCCACATATATAGTTCCCTGCCTCTGATTCCACGCCTCTGATTCCCCGCCTCTGATTGCCAGCCTCTGATTTCCTGCCTCTGATTCCCCACCTCTGATTCCCCGCCTCTAATACCCCGCATCTGATTCCCCGCCTCTGATTCCCCGCATCTGATTCCCCGCCTCTGATTCCCTGCCTCTGATTCCCCGCCTCTGATTCCCCGCCTCTGATTCCCCACCTCTGATTCCCCGCATCTGATTCCCACCTCTGATTCCCCGCCTCTGATTCCCCGCCTCTGATACCCTGACTCTCTTTCCCTGCGTCTATTTCCGTGCCTCTTTCTCTGCATCTCGTGTCCCACATCTCATTTCCCCCCTCTGATAACCCGCCTCAGATTCCCTACCGCAGATTCCCTGCCTCAGATACCCTGCCTCAGATACCCTTCATCAGATTCCCTGCCACTGATTCCCCGCCTCTGATTCCCCGCCTCTGATTGCCCGCCTCTGATTCCCTGCCTCTGATTCCCCGTCTATGTTTACACGCATCTGTTTACCCGCCTGTTTCGCCGCCTCTGATTCGCTGCCTCTGATTCCCTGCCTCTGATTCCCTGACTCTGATTCCCTGCATCTGATTGCCCGCCTCTGATACTCCGCCTCTGATTCCCCGCCTCTGATTCCTTGCCTCTGATTCCCCGCCTCTGATTCCCCACCTCAGGATCCCCGCCTCTGATTGCCCGCCTCTGATTCCCCGCCTCTGTTTCCCCGCCTCTGATTCCCCGCCTCTGATTCCCCGCCTCTGATTCCCCGCCTCCATTTCCGCGCAACTTTCCCGGCCTCCGTTTCCCCACATCTCTTTCCCTGCCTCTTATTCCACGTCTCTGATTCCCCGCCTCAGATTCCCCACCTCTGATTCCCCACCTCTGATTCACTGCCTCCCTTTCCGTGCAACTTGCCCCGGCCTACGTTTCCCCACATATCTTTCCCCGCCTCTGATTCACCGCCTCTGATTCCCCTCCTCTGATTCCCCGCCTCTGATTCCCCGCCTCTGATTCCCCACCTCTGATTCAGTGCCTCCCTTTCCGCACAACTTTCCCGGCCTACGTTTCCCCACATATCTTACCCCGCCTCTGATTCCACGCCTCTGATTCCCCGCCTCTGATTGCCCGCCTCTGATTCCCTGCCTCTGAATCCCTGCCTCAGAATCCCTGCCTCAGATTCCCTTCATCTGATTCCCTGCCTCTGATTCCCCACCTCTGATTCCCTTCCTCTGATTGCCCGCCTATGTTTACCCGACTCTGTTTACCCGCCTGTTTCCCCACATATCTTTCCTCACCTCTGATTCCACGCATCTGATTCCCCGCCTCTGATTGCCCGCTTCTGATTTCCTGCCTCTGATTCCCCACCTCTGATTCCTCGCCTCTAATACCCCGCATCTGATTCCCCGCCTCTGATTCCCCGCATCTGATTCCCCGCCTCCGATTCCCCCCTCTGATTCCCCACCTCTGATTCCCCGCCTCAGATTCCCCGCCTCTGATTCCCTGCATCAGATTCCCTCCATCTGATTCCCTGCCACTGACTCCCCGCCTCTGATTCCCTGCCTCTGATTCTCCACCTATGTATACCCGCCTCTGTTTACCCGCCAGTTTCCCCACATCTCTTTCCCCACCTCTGATTCCACGCCTCCGATTCCCCGCCTCTGATTGCCTGCCTCTGATTTCCTGCTTCTGATTCACCGCCTCTGATTCCCTGCCTCTGATTCCCCGCCTCTGATTCCCCGCATCTGATTCCCCACCTCTGATTCACTGCCTTCCTTTCCGCGCAACTTTCCCGGCCTACATTTCCCCACATATATAGTTCCCTGCCTCTGATTCCACGCCTCTGATTCCCCGCCTCTGATTGCCAGCCTCTGATTTCCTGCCTCTGATTCCCCACCTCTGATTCCCCGCCTCTAATACCCCGCATCTGATTCCCCGCCTCTGATTCCCCGCATCTGATTCCCCGCCTCTGATTCCCCGCCTCTGATTCCCCGCCTCTGATTCCCCGCCTCTGATTCCCCGCCTCTGATTCCCCGCATCTGATTCCCACCTCTGATTCCCCGCCTCTGATTCCCCGCCTCTGATACCCTGACTCTCTTTCCCTGCGTCTATTTCCGTGCCTCTTTCTCTGCATCTCGTGTCCCACATCTCATTTCCCCCCTCTGATTGCCCGCCTCTGATTTCCTGCCTCTGATTCCCCACCTCTGATTCCTCACCTCTAATACCCCGCATCTGATTCCCCGCCTCTGATTCCCCGCATCTGATTCCCCGCCTCCGATTCCCCCCTCTGATTCCCCACCTCTGATTCCCTGCCTCAGATTCCCCGCCTCTGATTCCCTGCATCAGATTCCCTCCATCTGATTCCCTGCCACTGACTCCACGCCTCTGATTCCCTGCCTCTGATTCTCCACCTATGTATACCCGCCTCTGTTTACCCGCCAGTTTCCCCACATCTCTTTCCCCACCTCTGATTCCACGCCTCCGATTCCCCGCCTCTGATTGCCTGCCTCTGATTTCCTGCTTCTGATTCACCGCCTCTGATTCCCTGCCTCTGATTCCCCGCCTCTGATTCCCCGCCTCTGATTCCCCACCTCTGATTCACTGCCTCCCTTTCCGCGCAACTTTCCCGGCCTACATTTCCCCACATATATAGTTCCCTGCCTCTGATTCCACGCCTCTGATTCCCCGCCTCTGATTGCCAGCCTCTGATTTCCTGCCTCTGATTCCCCACCTCTGATTCCCCGCCTCTAATACCCCGCATCTGATTCCCCGCCTCTGATTCCCCGCATCTGATTCCCCGCCTCTGATTCCCCGCCTCTGATACCCCGCCTCTGATTCCCCGCCTCTGATTCCCCGCCTCTGATTCCCCGCATCTGATTCCCACCTCTGATTCCCCGCCTCTGATTCCCCGCCTCTGATACCCTGACTCTCTTTCCCTGCGTCTATTTCCGTGCCTCTTTCTCTGCATCTCGTGTCCCACATCTCATTTCCCCCCTCTGATAACCCGCCTCAGATTCCCTACCGCAGATTCCCTGCCTCAGATACCCTGCCTCAGATACCCTTCATCAGATTCCCTGCCACTGATTCCCCGCCTCTGATTCCCCGCCTCTGATTCCCCGCCTCTGATTGCCCGCCTCTGATTCCCTGCCTCTGATTCCCCGTCTATGTTTACACGCATCTGTTTACCCGCCTGTTTCGCCGCCTCTGATTCGCTGCCTCTGATTCCCTGCCTCTGATTCCCTGCCTCTGATTCCCTGCATCTGATTGCCCGCCTCTGATACTCCGCCTCTGATTCCCCGCCTCTGATTCCTTGCCTCTGATTCCCCGCCTCTGATTCCCCACCTCAGGATCCCCGCCTCTGATTGCCCGCCTCTGATTCCCCACCTCTGATTCCCCGCCTCTGATTCCCCGCCTCTGATTCCCCGCCTCTGATTCCCCGCCTCCATTTCCGCGCAACTTTCCCGGCCTCCGTTTCCCCACATCTCTTTCCCTGCCTCTTATTCCATGTCTCTGATTCCCCGCCTCAGATTCCCCACCTCTGATTCCCCACCTCTGATTCACTGCCTCCCTTTCCGTGCAACTTGCCCCGGCCTACGTTTCCCCACATATCTTTCCCCGCCTCTGATTCACCGCCTCTGATTCCCCTCCTCTGATTCCCCGCCTCTGATTCCCCGCCTCTGATTCCCCACCTCTGATTCAGTGCCTCCCTTTCCGCACAACTTTCCCGGCCTACGTTTCCCCACATATCTTACCCCGCCTCTGATTCCACGCCTCTGATTCCCCGCCTCTGATTGCCCGCCTCTGATTCCCTGCCTCTGAATCCCTGCCTCAGAATCCCTGCCTCAGATTCCCTTCATCTGATTCCCTGCCTCTGATTCCCCACCTCTGATTCCCTTCCTCTGATTGCCCGCCTATGTTTACCCGACTCTGTTTACCCGCCTGTTTCCCCACATATCTTTCCTCACCTCTGATTCCACGCATCTGATTCCCCGCCTCTGATTGCCCGCTTCTGATTTCCTGCCTCTGATTCCCCACCTCTGATTCCTCGCCTCTAATACCCCGCATCTGATTCCCCGCCTCTGATTCCCCGCATCTGATTCCCCGCCTCCGATTCCCCCCTCTGATTCCCCACCTCTGATTCCCCGCCTCAGATTCCCCGCCTCTGATTCCCTGCATCAGATTCCCTCCATCTGATTCCCTGCCACTGACTCCCCGCCTCTGATTCCCTGCCTCTGATTCTCCACCTATGTATACCCGCCTCTGTTTACCCGCCAGTTTCCCCACATCTCTTTCCCCACCTCTGATTCCACGCCTCCGATTCCCCGCCTCTGATTGCCTGCCTCTGATTTCCTGCTTCTGATTCACCGCCTCTGATTCCCTGCCTCTGATTCCCCGCCTCTGATTCCCCGCATCTGATTCCCCACCTCTGATTCACTGCCTCCCTTTCCGCGCAACTTTCCCGGCCTACATTTCCCCACATATATAGTTCCCTGCCTCTGATTCCACGCCTCTGATTCCCCGCCTCTGATTGCCAGCCTCTGATTTCCTGCCTCTGATTCCCCACCTCTGATTCCCCGCCTCTAATACCCCGCATCTGATTCCCCGCCTCTGATTCCCCGCATCTGATTCCCCGCCTCTGATTCCCCGCCTCTGATTCCCCGCCTCTGATTCCCCGCCTCTGATTCCCCGCCTCTGATTCCCCGCATCTGATTCCCACCTCTGATTCCCCGCCTCTGATTCCCCGCCTCTGATACCCTGACTCTCTTTCCCTGCGTCTATTTCCGTGCCTCTTTCTCTGCATCTCGTGTCCCACATCTCATTTCCCCCCTCTGATTGCCCGCCTCTGATTTCCTGCCTCTGATTCCCCACCTCTGATTCCTCACCTCTAATACCCCGCATCTGATTCCCCGCCTCTGATTCCCCGCATCTGATTCCCCGCCTCCGATTCCCCCCTCTGATTCCCCACCTCTGATTCCCCGCCTCAGATTCCCCGCCTCTGATTCCCTGCATCAGATTCCCTCCATCTGATTCCCTGCCACTGACTCCCCGCCTCTGATTCCCTGCCTCTGATTCGCCACCTATGTATACCCGCCTCTGTTTACCCGCCAGTTTCCCCACATCTCTTTCCCCACCTCTGATTCCACGCCTCCGATTCCCCGCCTCTGATTGCCTGCCTCTGATTTCCTGCTTCTGATTCACCGCCTCTGATTCCCTGCCTCTGATTCCCCGCCTCTGTTTCCCCGCCTCTGATTCCCCACCTCTGATTCACTGCCTCCCTTTCCGCGCAACTTTCCCGGCCTACATTTCCCCACATATATAGTTCCCTGCCTCTGATTCCACGCCTCTGATTCCCCGCATCTGATTGCCAGCCTCTGATTTCCTGCCTCTGATTCCCCACCTCTGATTCCCCGCCTCTAATACCCCGCATCTGATTCCCCGCCTCTGATTCCCCGCATCTGATTCCCCGCCTCTGATTCCCCGCCTCTGATTCCCCGCCTCTGATTCCCCGCCTCTGATTCCCCGCCTCTGATTCCCCACATCTGATTCCCACCTCTGATTCCCCGCCTCTGATTCCCCGCCTCTGATACCCTGACTCTCTTTCCCTGCATCTATTTCCGTGCCTCTTTCTCTGCATCTCGTGTCCCACATCTCATTTCCCCCCTCTGATAACCCGCCTCAGATTCCCTACCGCAGATTCCCTGCCTCAGATACCCTGCCTCAGATACCCTTCATCAGATTCCCTGCCACTGATTCCCCGCCTCTGATTCCCCGCCTCTGATTGCCCGCCTCTGATTCCCTGCCGCTGATTCCCCATCTATGTTTACACGCATCTGTTTACCCACCTGTTTCGCCGCCTCTGATTCCCCACCTCAGATTCACCGCCTCAGATTCCCTGCCTCTGATTCCCTGCCTCTGATTCCCCGCCTCTGATTGCCCGCCTCTGATTCCCTGCCTCTGATTCCCTGCCTCAGATACCCCGCCTAAGATTCCCTTCATCTGATTCCCTGCCTCTGATTCCCCGCCTCAGATTCCCTGCCTCTGATACCCCGCCTATGTTTACCCGCCTCTGTTTCCCCAACTCAGGTTCCCGGCCTCAGATTCGCTGCCTCTGATTCCCTGCCTCTGATTCCCTGCCTCTGATTCCCTGCATCTGATTGCCCGCTTGAAATACTCCGCCTCTGATTCCCCGCCTCTGATTCCCCGCATCTGATTCCCCGCCTCTGATTCCCCGCCTCTGATTCCCCGCCTCTGATTCCCCGCCTCTGATTCCCCGCCCTTGATTCCCCGCCTCTGATACCCCGCCTCTGATTCCCCACCTCTGATTCACTGCCTCCCTTTCCGTGCAACTTTCCCCGGCCTACGTTTCCCCACATATCTTTCCCCGCCTCTGATTCCACGCCTCTGATTCCCCGCCTCTGATTGCCCGCCTCTGATTCCCTGCCTCTGATTCCCTGCCTCAGATTCCCTGCCTCAGATTCCCTTCATCTGATTTCCTGCCTCTGATTCCCCACCTTGGATTTCCTGCCTCTGATTTCCCGCATCTGATACCCCGCCTCTGATTCCCCGCCTCTGATTCCATGACTCTGATTCACCGCCTCTGATTCCCCGCCTCTGATTCCCCGCCTCTGATTACCCGCCTCTGATTCCCTGCCTCGGATTCCACACCTCTGATTCCCCGCCTCCGATTCCGCATCTCTGATTCCCTGCCTCTGATTCCCCGCATCTGATTCCCCGCCTCTGATTCCCCGCCTCTGATTCCCCGCCTCTGATTCCCCGCCTCTGATTACCCACCTCTGATTCCTCACCTCTGATTCCCCCCCTCTGATTAGCCGCTGCCCTTTCTGCGCAACTTTCCCGGCCTCCGTTTACCCACATCTCTTTCCCCGCTTCTGATTCCACATCTCTGATTCCCCGCCTCTGATTCCCCCCTCTGATACCCTGCCACTGATTCCCTGCCTCTGATTCCCCGCCTCTGATACCCTGCCTCTCTTTCCCTGCCTCTGATTCCCCACCTCTGATTCCCCGCTTCTGATTCCCCGACTCTGATTTCCCGCCCTTGATTCCACGCCTCTGATTCCCAGCCTCTGATTCCCCACCTCTGATTCACTGCCTCCCTTTCCGCGCAACTTTCCCCGGCCTACGTTTCCCCACATATCTTTCCCCGCCTCTGATTCCACGCCTCTGATTCCCCGCCTCTGATTGCCCGCCTCTGATTCCCTGGCTCTGATTCCCTGCCTCAGATTCCCTGCCTCAGATTCCCTTCATCTGATTCCCTGCCTCTGATTCCCCGCCTCAGATTCCCTGCCTCTGATTCCCCGCCTATGTTTACCCGCCTCTGTTTCCCCACCTCAGGTTCCCGGCCTCAGATTCCCTGCCTCTGATTCCCTGCCTCTGATTCCCTGCATCTGATTGCCCGCCTCAAACACTCCGCCTCTGATTCCCCGCCTCTGATTCCCCGCATCTGATTCCCCGCCTCTGATTCCCCGCCTCTGATTCCCCGCCTCTGATTCCCCGCCTCTGATTCCCCACCTCTGATTCACTGCATCCCTTTCTGTGCAACTTTCCCCGGCCTACTTTTCCCCACATATCTTTCCCCGCCTCTGATTCCACGCCTCTGATTCCCCGCCTCTGATTGCCCTCCTCTGATTCCCTGCCTCTGATTCCTTGCCTCAGATTCCCTGCCTCAGATTCCCTTCATCTGATTCCCTGCCTCTGATTCCCCGCCTCGGATTCCCTGCCTCTGATTCCCCGCCTATGTTTACCCGCCTCTGTTTCCCCACCTCAGGTTCCCCGCCTCAGATTCTCTGCCTCTGATTCCCTGCCTCTGATTCCCTGCATCTGATTGTCCGCCTCAAATACTCCACCTCTGATTCCCCGCCTCTGATTCCCCGCATCTGATTCCCCGCCTCTGATTCCCCGCCTCTGATTCCCCACCTCTGATTCCCCGCCTCTGATTCCCCACCGCTGATTCCCTGCCTCCCTTTCCGCGCAACTTTCCCGGCCTCCGTTTCCCCACATCTCATTCCCCGCCTCGTATTCCACGTCTCTGATTCCCCGCCTCTGATTCCCCCCCTCTGATACCCTGCCACTGATTCCCCGCCTCTGATTCACCACCTCTTATTCCCCGCCTCTGATTACCCGCCTCTGTCTCTCCACCTCTCTTTCGCGTGCGCTCTTTCCCCTACACTCTCTCCGCGCCTCTCTTTCCCTCCCTCAATTTCAACAACTCTGTTTGATCTGTTCTATGTACCTCATTTTCAACACACAAGTTCCAACCACTATGTTTCACCCATCTCTTTCCCCGCCTCTATTTATGCACCTATGTTTACTTGCTTCTGTTTACCCGCCTGTTTCCCCACCTCTGATTCCCCACCTCAGATTCCCCACCTCAGATTCACTGCCTCTGATTCCCTGCCTCTGATAACCTGCCTCTGATTCCCTGCTTCTGATTCCCTGCCTCTGATTCCCTGCCTATGAATGATTCCCTGCCTCTGATTCCCTGCCTCTGATTCCCCACCTCTGATTCCCCGCTTCTGATTCCGCACCCATGTTTCACCGCCTCTGTTGCTCTGCTTCTGATTTCCCGGCTCAGATTCGCTGGCTCTGATTCCGCACCTCTGATTCCCCACCTCTGATACCCTGCCTCTCTTTCCCTGCCTCTATTTCCGTGCCTCTTTCTCTGCATCTCGTTTCCCACATCTCATTTCCCCCCTCTGATAACCCGCCTCAGATACCCTTCATCAGATTCCCTGCCACTGATTCCCCGCCTCTGATTCCCCGCCTCTGATTGCCAGCCTCTGATTCCCTGCCTCTGATTCCCCGTCTATGTTTACCCGCATCTGTTTACCCGCCTGTTTTGCCGCCTCTGATTCCCCACCTCAGATTCGCCGCCTCAGATTCCCTGCCTCTGATTCCCTGCCTCTGATTCCCTGCATCTGATTGCCCTCCTCTGATTCCCCGCCTCTGATTCCCCGCCTCTGATTCCCCGCCTCAGATTCCCCGCCTCTGATTCCCCGCCTCCATTTCCGCGCAACTTTCCCGGCCTCCGTTTCCCCACATATCTTTCCCCGCCTCAGATTCCCTGCCTCTGATTCCCTGCCTCTGATAACCTGCCTCTGATTCCCTGCTTCTGATTCCTTGCCTCTGATTCCTTGCCTCTGATTCCCTGCCTCTGATTCCCTGCCTCTGATTCCCCACCTCTGTCTCTCAACCTCTCTTTCGCGTGCGCTCTTTCCCCTACACACTCTCCGCGCCTCTCTTTCCCTCCCTCAATTTCAACAACTCTGTTTGATCTGTTCTATGTACCTCATTTTCAACACACAAGTTCCAACCACTTTGTTTCACCCATCTCTTTCCCCGCCTCTATTTATGCACCTATGTTTACTTGCTTCTGTTTACCCGCCTGTTTCCCCGCCTCTGATTCCCCACCTCAGATTCCCAGCCTCAGATTCCCTGCCTCTGATTCCCTGCCTCTGATAACCTGCCTCTGATTCCCTGCCTCTGATTACCTGCCTCTGATTCCCTGCCTCTGATTCCCTGCCTCTGATTCCCTGCCTCTGATTCCCCACCTCTGATTCACCGCTTCCGATTCCGCACCCATGTTTCACCGCCTCTGTTGCTCTGCTTCTGTTTTCCCGGCGCAGTTTCGCCGGCTCTGATTCCGCACCTCTGATTCCACGCCTCTCTTTCTGTGTCTCTGATTCCCCGCCTCTGATTCCCCGCCTCAGATACCCCGCCTCTGATTCCCTGCATCAGTTTCCCTTCATCTGATTCCCTGCCTCTGATTCCCCGCCTGTGATTCCCTGCCTCTGATTCCCCACCTATGTATACCCGCCTCTGTTTAACCGCCTGTTTCCACACATCTCTTTCCCCACCTCTGATTCCACGCCTCTGATTCCCCACCTCTGATTGCCTGCCTCTGATACCCCGCCTCTGATTCCCCGCCACTGATTCCCTGCATCTGATTCCCCGCCTCGGATTCCCCGCCTCTGATTCCCCGCCTCTGATTCCCCGCCTCTGATTCCCCGCCTCTGATTCCCCGCCTATGTTTACCCGCCTCTGTTTCCCCACCTCAGGTTCCCTGCCTCAGATTCGCTGCCTCTGATTCCCTGCCTCTGATTCCCTGCCTCTGATTCCCTGCTTCTGATTGCCCGCTTCAAATACTCCGCCTCTGATTCCCCGCCTCTGATTCCCCGCATCTGATTCCCCGCCTCTGATTCCCCGCCTCTGATTCCCCGCCTCTGATTCCCCGCCTCTGATTCCCCGCCCTTGATTCCCCGCCTCTGATACCCCGCCTCTGATTCCCCGCCTCTGATTCCCTGCATCTGATTCCCCGCCTCGGATTCCCCGCCTCTGATTCCCCGCCTCTGATTCCCCGCCTCTGATTCCCCGCCTCTGATTCCCTGCCTCTGAAAACCAACCTCTGATTTTGTGCCTCTGATTCTCTGCCTCTGATTCCCCCCCTCTGATACCCTGCCACTGATTCCCCGCCTCTGATTCACCACCTCTTATTCCCCGCCTCTTATTACCCACCTCTGTCTCTCCACCTCTCTTTCGCGTGCGCTCTTTCCCCTACACTCTCTCCGCGCATCTCTTTCCCTCCCTCAATTTCAACAACTCTGTTTGATCTGTTGTATGTACCTCATTTTCAACACACAAGTTCCAACCACTATGTTTCACCCATCTCTTTCCCCGCCTCTATTTATGCACCTATGTTTACTTGCTTCTGTTTACCCTCCTGTTTCCCCACCTCTGATTCCCCACCTCAGATTTCCCGCCTCAGATTCCCTGCCTCTGATTCCCTGCCTCTGATAACCTGCCTCTGATTCCCTGCTTCTGATTCCCTGCCTCTGATTCCCTGCCTATGATTCCCTGCCTCTGATTCCCTGCCTCTGATTCCCCACCTCTGATTCCCCGCTTCCGATTCCGCACCCATGTTTCACCGCCTCTGTTGCTCTGCTTCTGATTTCCCGGCTCAGATTCGCCGGCTCTGATTCCGCACCTCTGATTCCACGCCTCTCTTTCTGTATCTCTGATTCCACGCCTCTGATTCCCCGCCTCTGATTCCCCGCACCTGATTCCCCGCCTGTTTACCCGCCTCTGTTTACCCGCCTGTTTCCCCGCCTCTGATTCCCCACCTCAGATTCCCCGCCTCAGATTCCCTGCCTCTGATTCCCTGCCTCTGATTCCCTGCCTCTGATTCCCTGCATCTGATTGCCCGCCTCTGATACTCCACCTCTGATTTCCCGCCTCTGATTCCCCACCTCTGATTCCCCACTTCTGATACCCCGCCTCTGATTCCCCGCCCTTGATTCCCCGCCTCTGATTCCCCGCCTCTGATTCCCCACCTCTGATTCACTGCCTCCCTTTCCGCGCAACTTTCCCCGGCCTACATTTCCCCACATATCTTTCCCCGCCTCTGATTCCACGCCTCTGATTCCCCGCCTCTGATTGCCCGCCTCTGATTCCCTGCCTCTGATTCCCTGCCTCAGATTCCCTGCCTCAGATTCCCTTCATCTGATTCCCTGCCTCTGATTCCCCGCCTCGGATTCCCTGCCTCTGATTCCCCGCCCATGTTTACCCGCCTCTGTTTCCCCACCTCAGGTTCCCAGCCTCAGATTCGCTGCCTCTGATTCCCTGCCTCAGATTCCCTGCCTCTGATTCCCTGCATCTGATTGCCCGCTTCAAATACTCCGCCTCTGATTCCCCGCCTCTGATTCCCCACATCTGATTCCCCGCCTCTGATTCCCCGCCTCTGATTCCCCGCCTCTGATTCCCCGCCTCTGATTCCCCGCCCTTGATTCCCCACCTCTGATACCCCGCCTCTGATTCCCCACCTCTGATTCACTGCCTCCCTTTCCGTGCAACTTTCCCCGGCCTACGTTTCCCCCCATATCTTTCCCCGCCTCTGATTCCATGCCTCTGATTCCCCGCCTCTGATTGCCCGCCTCTGATTTCCTGCCTCTGATCCCCTGCCTCAGATTCCCTGCCTCAGATTCCCTTCATCTGAATTCCTGCCTCTGATTCCCCGCCTTGGATTTCCTGCCTCTGATTTCCCGCATGTGATACCCCGCCTCTGATTCCCCGCCTCTGATTCCATGACTCTGATTCACCGCCTCTGATTCCCCGCCTCTGATTCCCCGCCTCTGATTCCCCGCCTCTGATTCCCTGCCTCTGATTCCACACCTCTGATTCCCCACCTCCGATTCCGCACCTCTTATTCCGCGCCTCTGATTCCCCGCATCTGATTCCCCGTCTCTGATTCCCCGCCTCTGATTCCCCGCCTCTGATTCCCCGCCTCTGATTCCCCACCTCTGATTCCCCACCTCTGATTCCCCCCCTCTGATTAGCCGCTGCCCTTTCTGCGCAAATTTCCCGGCCTCCGTTTACCCACATCTCTTTCCCCGCTTCTGATTCCACATCTCTGATTCCCCGCCTCTGATTCCCCCCTCTGATACCCTGCCACTGATTCCCTGCCTCTGATTCCCCGCCTCTGATACCCTGCCTCTCTTTCCCTGCCTCTGATTCCCCACCTCTTATTCCCCGCTTCTGATTCCCCGACTCTGATTCCCCGCCCTTGATTCCCCGCCTCTGATTCCCCGCCTCTGATTCCCCACCTCTGATTCACTGCCTCCCTTTCCGCGCAACTTTCCCCGGCCTACGTTTCCCCACATATCTTTCCCCGCCTCTGATTCCACGCCTCTGATTGCCCGCCTCTGATTCCCTGCTTCTGATTCCCTGCCTCAGATTCCCTGCCTCAGATTCCCTTCATCTGATTCCCTGCCTCTGATTCCCCGCCTCAGATTCCCTGCCTCTGATTCCCCGCCTATGTTTACCCGCCTCCGTTTCCCGACCTCAGGTTCCCGGCCTCAGATTCCCTGCCTCTGATTCCCTGCCTCTGATTCCCCGCCTCTGATTGCCCGCCTCTGATTCCATGCCTCTGATTCCCTGCCTCAGATTCCCTGCCTCAGATTCCCTTCATCTGATTCCCTGCCTCTGATTCCTTGCCTCTGATAACCTGCCTCTGATTCCCTGCTTCTGATTCCCTGCCTCTGATTCCCTGCCTATGATTCCCTGCCTCTGATTCCCTGCCTCTGATTCCCCACCTCTGATTCCCCGCTTCTGATTCCGCACCCATGTTTCACCGCCTCTGTTGCTCTGCTTCTGATTTCCCGGCTCAGATTCGCCGGCTCTGATTCCGCACCTCTGATTCCACGCCTCTCTTTCTGTGTCTCTGATTCCCCGCCTCTGATTCCCCACCTCTGATTCCCCGCCTCTGATACCCTGCCTCTCTTTCCCTGCCTCTATTTCCGTGCCTCTTTCTCTGCATCTCGTTTCCCACATCTGATTTCCCCCCTCTGATAACCCGCCTCAGATACCCTTCATCATATTCCCTGCCACTGATTCCCCGCCTCTGATTCCCCGCCTCTGATTGCCTGCCTCTGATTCCCTGCCTCTGATTCCCCGTCTATGTTTACCCGCATCTGTTTACCCGCCTGTTTTCCGCCTCTGATTCCCCACCTCAGATTCCCCGCCTCAGATTCCCTGCCTCTGATTCCCTACCTCTGATTCCCTGCATCTGATTGCCCTCCTCTGATTCCCCGCCTCTGATTCCCCGCCTCTGATTCCCCGCCTCAGATTCCCCGCCTCTGATTCCCCGCCTCCATTTCCGCGCAACTTTCCCGGCCTCCGTTTCCCCACATATCTTTCCCCGCCTCTGATTCCCTGCCTCTGATTCCCTGCCTCTGATAACCTGCCTCTGATTCCCTGCTTCTGATTCCTTGCCTCTGATTCCCTGCCTCTGATTCCCTGCCTCTGATTCCCTGCCTCTGATTCCCCACCTCTGTCTCTCAACCTCTCTTTCGCGTGCGCTCTTTCCCCTACACTCTCTCCGCGCCTCTCTTTCCCTCCCTCAATTTCAACAACTCTGTTTGATCTGTTCTATGTACCTCATTTTAAACACACAATTTCCAACCACTTTGTTTCACCCATCTCTTTCCCCGCCTCTATTTATGCACCTATGTTTACTTGCTTCTGTTTACCCGCCTGTTTCCCCGCCTCTGATTCCCCACCTCAGATTCCCAGCCTCAGATTCCCTGCCTCTGATTCCCTGCCTCTGAAAACCAACCTCTGATTCCCTGCCTCTGATTACCTGCCTCTGATTCCCTGCCTCTGATTCCCTGCCTCTGATTCCCTGCCTCTGATTCCCCACCTCTGATTCACCGCTTCCGATTCCGCACCCATGTTTCACCGCCTCTGTTGCTCTGCTTCTGTTTTCCCGGCTCAGTTTCGCCGGCTCTGATTCCGCACCTCTGATTCCACGCCTCTCTTTCTGTGTCTCTGATTCCCCGCCTCTGATTCCCCGCCTCTGATTCCCCGCCTCTGATTCCCCGCCTCTGATTCCCCGCCTCAGATACCCCGCCTCTGATTCCCTGCATCAGATTCCCTTCATCTGATTCCCTGCCTCTGATTCCCCGCCTGTGATTCCCTGCCTCTGATTCCCCACCTATGTATGCCTGCCTCTGTTTAACCGCCTGTTTCCACACATCTCTTTCCCCACCTCTGATTCCACGCCTCTGATTCCCCACCTCTGATTGCATGCCTCTGATACCCCGCCTCTGATTCCCCGCCACTGATTCCCTGCATCTGATTCCCCGCCTCGGATTCCCCGCCTCTGATTCCCCGCCTCTGATTCCCCGCCTCTGATTCCCCGCCTCTGATTCCCCGCCTATGTTTACCCACCTCTGTTTCCCCACCTCAGGTTCCCGGCCTCAGATTCGCTGCCTCTGATTCCCTGCCTCTGATTCCCTGCCTCTGATTCCCTGCATCTGATTGCCCGCTTCAAATACGCCGCCTCTGATTCCTCGCCTCTGATTCCCCGCATCTGATTCCCCGCCTCTGATTCCCCGCCTCTGATTCCCCGCCTCTGATTCCACGCCTCTGATTCCCCGCCCTTGATTCCCCGCCTCTGATTCGCTGCATCTGATTCCCCGCCTCGGATTCCCCGCCTCTGATTCCCCGCCTCGGATTCCCCGCCTCTGATTCCCCGCCTCTGATTCCCCGCCTCTGATTCCCCGCCTCTGATTCCCTGCCTCTGAAAACCTGCCTCTGATTTTGTGCCTCTGATTCTCTGCCTCTGATTCCCCCCCTCTGATACCCTGCCACTGATTCCCCACCTCTGATTCCCTGCTTCTGATTCCGCACCCATGTTTCACCGCCTCTGTTGCTCTGCTTCTGATTTCCCGGCTCAGATTCGCCGGCTCTGATTCCGCACCTCTGATTCCACGCCTCTCTTTCTGTGTCTCTGATTCCCCGCCTCTGATTCCCCACCTCTGATTCCCCGCCTCTGATACCCTGCCTCTCTTTCCCTGCCTCTATTTCCGTGCCTCTTTCTCTGCATCTCGTTTCCCACATCTCATTTCCCCCCTCTGATAACCCGCCTCAGATACCCTTCATCAGATTCCCTGCCACTGATTCCCCGCCTCTGATTCCCCGCCTCTGATTGCCTGCCTCTGATTCCCTGCCTCTGATTCCCCGTCTATGTTTACCCGCATCTGTTTACCCGCCTGCTTTTCCGCCTCTGATTCCCCACCTCAGATTCCCCGCCTCAGATTCCCTGCCTCTGATTCCCTACCTCTGATTCCCTGCATCTGATTGCCCTCCTCTGATTCCCCGCCTCTGATTCCCCGCCTCTGATTCCCCGCCTCTGATTCCCCGCCTCAGATTCCCCGCCTCTGATTCCCCGCCTCCATTTCCGCGCAACTTTCCCGGCCTCCGTTTCCCCACATATCTTTCCCCGCCTCAGATTCCCTGCCTCTGATTCCCTGCCTCTGATAACCTGCCTCTGATTCCCTGCTTCTGATTCCTTGCCTCTGATTCCCTGCCTCTGATTCCCTGCCTCTGATTCCCTGCCTCTGATTCCCCACCTCTGTCTCTCAACCTCTCTTTCGCGTGCGCTCTTTCCCCTACACACTCTCCGCGCCTCTCTTTCCCTCCCTCAATTTCAACAACTCTGTTTGATCTGTTCTATGTACCTCATTTTCAACACACAAGTTCCAACCACTTTGTTTCACCCATCTCTTTCCCCGCCTCTATTTATGCACCTATGTTTACTTGCTTCTGTTTACCCGCCTGTTTCCCCGCCTCTGATTCCCCACCTCAGATTCCCCGCCTCAGATTCCCTGCCTCTGATTCCCTGCCTCTGATAACCTGCCTCTGATTCCCTGCCTCTGATTACCTGCCTCTGATTCCCTGCCTCTGATTCCCTGCCTCTGATTCCCTGCTTCTGATTCCCCACCTCTGATTCACCGCTTCCGATTCCGCACCCATGTTTCACCGCCTCTGTTGCTCTGCTTCTGTTTTCCCGACTCAGTTTCGCCGGCTCTGATTCCGCACCTCTGATTCCACGCCTCTCTTTCTGTGTCTCTGATTCCCCGCCTCTGATTCCCCGCCTCTGATTCCCCGCCTCTGATTCCCCACCTCTGATTCCCCGCCTCAGATACCCCGCCTCTGATTCCATGCATCAGATTCCCTTCATCTGATTCCCTGCCTCTGATTCCCCGCCTGTGATTCCCTGCCTCTGATTCCCCACCTATGTATACCCGCCTCTGTTTAACCGCCTGTTTCCACACATCTCTTTCCCCACCTCTGATTCCACGCCTCTGATTCCCCACCTCTGATTGCCTGCCTCTGATACCCCGCCTCTGATTCCCCGCCACTGATTCCCTGCATCTGATTCCCCGCCTCGGATTCCCCGCCTCTGATTCCCCCCTCTGATACCCTGCCACTGATTCCCTGCCTCTGATTCCCCGCCTCTGATACCCTGCCTCTCTTTCCCTGCCTCTGATTCCCCACCTCTGATTCCCCGCTTCTGATTCCCCGACTCTGATTCCCTGCCCTTGATTCCCCGCCTCTGATTCCCCGCCTCTGATTCCCCACCTCTGATTCACTGCCTCCCTTTCCGCGCAACTTTCCCCGGCCTACGTTTCCCCACATATCTTTCCCCGCCTCTGATTCCACGCCTCTGATTCCCCGCCTCTGATTGCCCGCCTCTGATTCCCTGCTTCTGATTCCCTGCCTCAGATTCCCTGCCTCAGATTCCCTTCATCTGATTCCCTGCCTCTGATTCCCCGCCTCAGATTCCCTGCCTCTGATTCCGCGCCTATGTTTACCCGCATACGTTTCCCGACCTCAGGTTCCCGGCCTCAGATTCCCTGCCTCTGATTCCCTGCCTCTGATTCCCCGCCTCTGATTGCCCGCCTCTGATTCCATGCCTCTGATTCCCTGCCTCAGATTCCCTGCCTCAGATTCCCTTCATCTGATTCCCTGCCTCTGATTCCTTGCCTCTGATAACCTGCCTCTGATTCCCTGCTTCTGATTCCCTGCCTCTGATTCCCTGCCTATGATTCCCTGCCTCTGATTCCCTGCCTCTGATTCCCCACCTCTGATTCCCCGCTTCTGATTCCGCACCCATGTTTCACCGCCTCTGTTGCTCTGCTTCTGATTTCCCGGCTCAGATTCGCCGGCTCTGATTCCGCACCTCTGATTCCATGCCTCTCTTTCTGTGTCTCTGATTCCCCGCCTCTGATTCCCCACCTCTGATTCCCCGCCTCTGATACCCTGCCTCTCTTTCCCTGCCTCTATTTCCGTGCCTCTTTCTCTGCATCTCGTTTCCCACATCTCATTTCCCCCTTCTGATAGCCCGCCTCAGATACCCTTCATCAGATTCCCTGCCACTGATTCCCCGCCTCTGATTCCCCGCCTCTGATTGCCTGCCTCTGATTCCCTGCCTCTGATTCCCCGTCTATGTTTACCCGCATCTGTTTACCCGCCTGTTTTGCCGCCTCTGATTCCCCACCTCAGATTCCCCGCCTCAGATTCCCTGCCTCTGATTCCCTACCTCTGATTCCCTGCATCTGATTGCCCTCCTCTGATTCCCCGCCTCTGATTCCCCGCCTCTGATTCCCCGCCTCAGATTCCCCGCCTCTGATTCCCCGCCTCCATTTCCGCGCAACTTTCCCGGCCTCCGTTTCCCCACATATCTTTCCCCGCCTCTGATTCCCTGCCTCTGATTCCCTGCCTCTGATAACCTGCCTCTGATTCCCTGCTTCTGATTCCTTGCCTCTGATTCCCTGCCCATGATTCCCTGCCTCTGATTCCCTGCCTCTGATTCGCCACCTCTGTCTCTCAACCTCTCTTTCGCGTGCGCTCTTTCCCCTACACTCTCTCCGCGCCTCTCTTTCCCTCCCTCAATTTCAACAACTCTGTTTGATCTGTTCTATGTACCTCATTTTCAACACACAAGTTCCAACCACTTTGTTTCACCCATCTCTTTCCCCGCCTCTATTTATGCACCTATGTTTACTTGCTTCTGTTTACCCGCCTGTTTCCCCGCCTCTGATTCCCCACCTCAGATTCCCAGCCTCAGATTCCCTGCCTCTGATTCCCTGCCTCTGAAAACCTGCCTCTGATTCCCTGCCTCTGATTACCTGCCTCTGATTCCCTGCCTCTGATTCCCTGCCTCTGATTCCCTGCCTCTGATTCCCCACCTCTGATTCACCGCTTCCGATTCCGCACCCATGTTTCACCGCCTCTGTTGCTCTGCTTCTGTTTTCCCGGCTCAGTTTCGCCGGCTCTGATACCGCACCTCTGATTCCACGCCTCTCTTTCTGTGTCTCTGATTCCCCGCCTCTGATTCCACGCCTCTGATTCCCCGCCTCTGATTCCCCGCCTCTGATTCCCCGCCTCAGATACCCCGCCTCTGATTCCCTGCATCAGATTCCCTTCATCTGATTCCCTGCCTCTGATTCCCCGCCTGTGATTCCCTGCCTCTGATTCCCCACCTATGTATGCCCGCCTCTGTTTAACCGCCTGTTTCCACACATCTCTTTCCCCACCTCTGATTCCACGCCTCTGATTCCCCACCTCTGATTGCCTGCCTCTGATACCCCGCCTCTGATTCCCCGCCACTGATTCCCTGCATCTGATTCCCCGCCTCGGATTCCCCGCCTCTGATTCCCCGCCTCTGATTCCCCGCCTCTGATTCCCCGCCTCTGATTCCCCGCCTATGTTTACCCGCCTCTGTTTCCCCACCTCAGGTTCCCGGCCTCAGATTCGCTGCCTCTGATTCCCTGCCTCTGATTCCCTGCCTCTGATTCCCTGCATCTGATTGCCCGCTTCAAATACGCCGCCTCTGATTCCTCGCCTCTGATTCCCCGCATCTGATTCCCCGCCTCTGATTCCCCGCCTCTGATTCCCCGCCTCTGATTCCCCGCCTCTGATTCCCCGCCCTTGATTCCCCGCCTCTGATACCCCGCCTCTGATTCCCCGCCTCTGATTCCCTGCTTCTGATTCTCTGCCTCAGATTCCCTGCCTCAGATTCCCTTCATCTGATTCCCTGCCTCTGATTCCCCGCCTCAGATTCCCTGCCTCTGATTCCCCGCCTATGTTTACCCGCCTCCGTTTCCCGACCTCAGGTTCCCGGCCTCAGATTCCCAGCCTCTGATTCCCTGCCTCTGATTCCCCGCCTCTGATTGCCCGCCTCTGATTCCATGCCTCTGATTCCCTGCCTCAGATTCCCTGCCTCAGATTCCCTTCATCTGATTCCCTGCCTCTGATTCCTTGCCTCTGATAACCTGCCTCTGATTCCCTGCTTCTGATTCCCTGCCTCTGATTCCCTGCCTATGATTCCCTGCCTCTGATTCCCTGCCTCTGATTCCCCACCTCTGATTCCCCGCTTCTGATTCCGCACCCATGTTTCACCGCCTCTGTTGCTCTGCTTCTGATTTCCCGGCTCAGATTCGCCGGCTCTGATTCCGCACCTCTGATTCCACGCCTCTCTTTCTGTGTCTCTGATTCCCCGCCTCTGATTCCCCACCTCTGATTCCCCGCCTCTGATACCCTGCCTCTCTTTCCCTGCCTCTATTTCCGTGCCTCTTTCTCTGCATCTCGTTTCCCACATCTCATTTCCCCCTTCTGATAACCCGCCTCAGATACCCTTCATCAGATTCCCTGCCACTGATTCCCCGCCTCTGATTCCCCGCCTCTGATTGCCTGCCTCTGATTCCCTGCCTCTGATTCCCCGTCTATGTTTACCTGCATCTGTTTACCCGCCTGTTTTGCCGCCTCTGATTCCCCACCTCAGATTCCCCGCCTCAGATTCCCTGCCTCTGATTCCCTACCTCTGATTCCCTGCATCTGATTGCCCTCCTCTGATTCCCCGCCTCTGATTCCCCGCCTCTGATTCCCCGCCTCAGATTCCCCGCCTCTGATTCCCCGCCTCCATTTCCGCGCAACTTTCCCGGCCTCCGTTTCCCCACATATCTTTCCCCGCCTCTGATTCCCTGCCTCTGATTCCCTGCCTCTGATAACCTGCCTCTGATTCCCTGCTTCTGATTCCTTGCCTCTGATTCCCTGCCCATGATTCCCTGCCTCTGATTCCCTGCCTCTGATTCCCCACCTCTGTCTCTCAACCTCTCTTTCGCGTGCGCTCTTTCCCCTACACTCTCTCCGCGCCTCTCTTTCTCTCCCTCAATTTCAACAACTCTGTTTGATCTGTTCTATGTACCTCATTTTCAACACACAAGTTCCAACCACTTTGTTTCACCCATCTCTTTCCCCGCCTCTATTTATGCACCTATGTTTACTTGCTTCTGTTTACCCGCCTGTTTCCCCGCCTCTGATTCCCCACCTCAGATTCCCAGCCTCAGATTCCCTGCCTCTGATTCCCTGCCTCTGAAAACCTGCCTCTGATTCCCTGCCTCTGATTACCTGCCTCTGATTCCCTGCCTCTGATTCCCTGCCTCTGATTCCCTGCCTCTGATTCCCCACCTCTGATTCACCGCTTCCGATTCCGCACCCATGTTTCACCGCCTCTGTTGCTCTGCTTCTGTTTTCCCGGCTCAGTTTCGCAGGCTCTGATTCCGCACCTCTGATTCCACGCCTCTCTTTCTGTGCCTCTGATTCCCCGCCTCTGATTCCCCGCCTCTGATTCCCCGCCTCAGATACCCCGCCTCTGATTCCCTGCATCAGATTCCCTTCATCTGATTCCCTGCCTCTGATTCCCCGCCTGTGATTCCCTGCCTCTGATTCCCCACCTATGTATGCCCGCCTCTGTTTAACCGCCTGTTTCCACACATCTCTTTCCCCACCTCTGATTCCACGCCTCTGATTCCCCACCTCTGATTGCCTGCCTCTGATACCCCGCCTCTGATTCCCCGCCACTGATTCCCTGCATCTGATTCCCCGCCTCGGATTCCCCGCCTCTGATTCCCCGCCTCTGATTCCCCGCCTCTGATTCCCCGCCTCTGATTCCCCGCCTATGTTTACCCGCCTCTGTTTCCCCACCTCAGGTTCCCGGCCTCAGATTCGCTGCCTCTGATTCCCTGCCTCTGATTCCCTGCCTCTGATTCCCTGCATCTGATTGCCCGCTTCAAATACGCTGCCTCTGATTCCTCGCCTCTGATTCCCCGCATCTGATTCCCCGCCTCTGATTCCCCGCCTCTGATTCCCCGCCTCTGATTCCCCGCCTCTGATTCCCCGCCCTTGATTCCCCGCCTCTGATACCCCGCCTCTGATTCCCCGCCTCTGACTCGCTGCATCTGATTCCCCGCCTCGGATTCCCCGCCTCTGATTCCCCGCCTCGGATTCCCCGCCTCTGATTCCCCGCCTCTGATTCCCCGCCTCTGATTCCCCGCCTCTGATTCCCTGCCTCTGAAAACCTGCCTCTGATTTTGTGCCTCTGATTCTCTGCCTCTGATTCCCCCCCTCTGATACCCTGCCACTGATTCCCCACCTCTGATTCCCCGCTTCTGATTCCGCACCCATGTTTCACCGCCTCTGTTGCTCTGCTTCTGATTTCCCGGCTCAGATTCGCCGGCTCTGATTCCGCACCTCTGATTCCACGCCTCTCTTTCTGTGTCTCTGATTCCCCGCCTCTGATTCCCCACCTCTGATTCCCCGCCTCTGATACCCTGCCTCTCTTTCCCTGCCTCTATTTCCGTGCCTCTTTCTCTGCATCTCGTTTCCCACATCTCATTTCCCCCCTCTGATAACCCGCCTCAGATACCCTTCATCAGATTTCCTGCCACTGATTCCCCGCCTCTGATTCCCCGCCTCTGATTGCCTGCCTCTGATTCCCTGCCTCTGATTCCCCGTCTATGTTTACCCGCATCTGTTTACCCGCCTGTTTTTCCGCCTCTGATTCCCCACCTCAGATTCCCCGCCTCAGATTCCCTGCCTCTGATTCCCTACCTCTGATTCCCTGCATCTGATTGCCCTCCTCTGATTCCCCGCCTCTGATTCCCCGCCTCTGATTCCCCGCCTCAGATTCCCCGCCTCTGATTCCCCGCCTCCATTTCCGCGCAACTTTCCCGGCCTCCGTTTCCCCACATATCTTTCCCCGCCTCAGATTCCCTGCCTCTGATTCCCTGCCTCTGATAACCTGCCTCTGATTCCCTGCTTCTGATTCCTTGCCTCTGATTCCCTGCCTCTGATTCCCTGCCTCTGATTCCCTGCCTCTGATTCCCCACCTCTGTCTCTCAACCTCTCTTTCGCGTGCGCTCTTTCACCTACACTCTCTCCGCGCCTCTCTTTCCCTCCCTCAATTTCAACAACTCTGTTTGATCTGTTCTATGTACCTCATTTTCAACACACAAGTTCCAACCACTTTGTTTCACCCATCTCTTTCCCCGCCTCTATTTATGCACCTATGTTTACTTGCTTCTGTTTACCCGCCTGTTTCCCCGCCTCTGATTCCCCACCTCAGATTCCCCGCCTCAGATTCCCTGCCTCTGATTCCCTGCCTCTGATAACCTGCCTCTGATTCCCTGCCTCTGATTACCTGCCTCTGATTCCCTGCCTCTGATTCCCTGCCTCTGATTCCCTGCCTCTGATTCCCCACCTCTGATTCACCGCTTCCGATTCCGCACCCATGTTTCACCGCCTCTGTTGCTCTGCTTCTGTTTTCCCGACTCAGTTTCGCCTGCTCTGATTCCGCACCTCTGATTCCACGCCTCTCTTTCTGTGTCTCTGATTCCCCGCCTCTGATTCCCCGCCTCTGATTCCCCGCCTCTGATTCCCCACCTCTGATTCCCCGCCTCAGATACCCCGCCTCTGATTCCATGCATCAGATTCCCTTCATCTGATTCCCTGCCTCTGATTCCCCGCCTGTGATTCCCTGCCTCTGATTCCCCACATATGTATACCCGCCTCTGTTTAACCGCCTGTTTCCACACATCTCTTTCCCAACCTCTGATTCCACGCCTCTGATTCCCCACCTCTGATTGCCTGCCTCTGATACCCCGCCTCTGATTCCCCGCCATTGATTCCCTGCATCTGATTCCCCGCCTCGGATTCCCCGCCTCTGATTCCCCGCCTCTGATTCCCCGCCTCTGATTCCCTGCCTCTGATTCGCTGCCTCTGAATCCCTGCCTCTGATTCCCTGCCTCTGATTCCCCGCCTCTGATTCCCTGCCTCTGATTCCCCACCTCTGATTCCCCACCTCTGATTCCCCCCCTCTGATTAGCCGCTGCCCTTTCTGCGCAACTTTCCCGGCCTCCGTTTACCCACATCTCTTTCCCCGCTTCTGATACCACATCTCTGATTCCCCGCCTCTGATTCCCCCCTCTGATACCCTGCCACTGATTCCCTGCCTCTGATTCCCCGCCTCTGATACCCTGCCTCTCTTTCCCTGCCTCTGATTCCCCACCTCTGATTCCCCGCTTCTGATTCCCCGACTCTGATTCCCCGCCCTTGATTCCCCGCCTCTGATTCCCCGCCTCTGATTCCCCGCCTCAGATTCCCTGCCTCTGATTCCGCGCCTATGTTTACCCGCATCCGTTTCCCGACCTCAGGTTCCCGGCCTCAGATTCCCTGCCTCTGATTCCCTGCCTCTGATTCCCCGCCTCTGATTGCCCGCCTCTGATTCCATGCCTCTGATTCCCTGCCTCAGATTCCCTGCCTCAGATTCCCTTCATCTGATTCCCTGCCTCTGATTCCTTGCCTCTGATAACCTGCCTCTGATTCCCTGCTTCTGATTCCCTGCCTCTGATTCCCTGCCTATGATTCCCTGCCTCTGATTCCCTGCCTCTGATTCCCCACCTCTGATTCCCCGCTTCTGATTCCGCACCCATGTTTCACCGCCTCTGTTGCTCTGCTTCTGATTTCCCGGCTCAGATTCGCCGGCTCTGATTCCGCACCTCTGATTCCACGCCTCTCTTTCTGTGTCTCTGATTCCCCGCCTCTGATTCCCCACCTCTGATTCCCCGCCTCTGATACCCTGCCTCTCTTTCCCTGCCTCTATTTCCGTGCCTCTTTCTCTGCATCTCGTTTCCCACATCTCATTTCCCCCTTCTGATAGCCCGCCTCAGATACCCTTCATCAGATTCCCTGCCACTGATTCCCCGCCTCTGATTCCCCGCCTCTGATTGCCTGCCTCTGATTCCCTGCCTCTGATTCCCCGTCTATGTTTACCCGCATCTGTTTACCCGCCTGTTTTGCCGCCTCTGATTCCCCACCTCAGATTCCCCGCCTCAGATTCCCTGCCTCTGATTCCCTACCTCTGATTCCCTGCATCTGATTGCCCTCCTCTGATTCCCCGCCTCTGATTCCCCGCCTCTGATTCCCCGCCTCAGATTCCCCGCCTCTGATTCCCCGCCTCCATTTCCGCGCAACTTTCCCGGCCTCCGTTTCCCCACATATCTTTCCCCGCCTCTGATTCCCTGCCTCTGATTCCCTGCCTCTGATAACCTGCCTCTGATTCCCTGCTTCTGATTCCTTGCCTCTGATTCCCTGCCCATGATTCCCTGCCTCTGATTCCCTGCCTCTGATTCGCCACCTCTGTCTCTCAACCTCTCTTTCGCGTGCGCTCTTTCCCCTACACTCTCTCCGCGCCTCTCTTTCCCTCCCTCAATTTCAACAACTCTGTTTGATCTGTTCTATGTACCTCATTTTCAACACACAAGTTCCAACCACTTTGTTTCACCCATCTCTTTCCCCGCCTCTATTTATGCACCTATGTTTACTTGCTTCTGTTTACCCGCCTGTTTCCCCGCCTCTGATTCCCCACCTCAGATTCCCAGCCTCAGATTCCCTGCCTCTGATTCCCTGCCTCTGAAAACCTGCCTCTGATTCCCTGCCTCTGATTACCTGCCTCTGATTCCCTGCCTCTGATTCCCTGCCTCTGATTCCCTGCCTCTGATTCCCCACCTCTGATTCACCGCTTCCGATTCCGCACCCATGTTTCACCGCCTCTGTTGCTCTGCTTCTGTTTTCCCGGCTCAGTTTCGCCGGCTCTGATTCCGCACCTCTGATTCCACGCCTCTCTTTCTGTGTATCTGATTCCCCGCCTCTGATTCCACGCCTCTGATTCCCCGCCTCTGATTCCCCGCCTCTGATTCCCCGCCTCAGATACCCCGCCTCTGATTCCCTGCATCAGATTCCCTTCATCTGATTCCCTGCCTCTGATTCCCCGCCTGTGATTCCCTGCCTCTGATTCCCCACCTATGTATGCCCGCCTCTGTTTAACCGCCTGTTTCCACACATCTCTTTCCCCACCTCTGATTCCACGCCTCTGATTCCCCACCTCTGATTGCCTGCCTCTGATACCCCGCCTCTGATTCCCCGCCACTGATTCCCTGCATCTGATTCCCCGCCTCGGATTCCCCGCCTCTGATTCCCCGCCTCTGATTCCCCGCCTCTGATTCCCCGCCTCTGATTCCCCGCCTATGTTTACCCGCCTCTGTTTCCCCACCTCAGGTTCCCGGCCTCAGATTCGCTGCCTCTGATTCCCTGCCTCTGATTCCCTGCCTCTGATTCCCTGCATCTGATTGCCCGCTTCAAATACGCCGCCTCTGATTCCTCGCCTCTGATTCCCCGCATCTGATTCCCCGCCTCTGATTCCCCGCCTCTGATTCCCCGCCTCTGATTCCCCGCCTCTGATTCCCCGCCCTTGATTCCCCGCCTCTGATACCCCGCCTCTGATTCCCCGCCTCTGATTCCCTGCTTCTGATTCTCTGCCTCAGATTCCCTGCCTCAGATTCCCTTCATCTGATTCCCTGCCTCTGATTCCCCGCCTCAGATTCCCTGCCTCTGATTCCCCGCCTATGTTTACCCGCCTCCGTTTCCCGACCTCAGGTTCCCGGCCTCAGATTCCCAGCCTCTGATTCCCTGCCTCTGATTCCCCGCCTCTGATTGCCCGCCTCTGATTCCATGCCTCTGATTCCCTGCCTCAGATTCCCTGCCTCAGATTCCCTTCATCTGATTCCCTGCCTCTGATTCCTTGCCTCTGATAACCTGCCTCTGATTCCCTGCTTCTGATTCCCTGCCTCTGATTCCCTGCCTATGATTCCCTGCCTCTGATTCCCTGCCTCTGATTCCCCACCTCTGATTCCCCGCTTCTGATTCCGCACCCATGTTTCACCGCCTCTGTTGCTCTGCTTCTGATTTCCCGGCTCAGATTCGCCGGCTCTGATTCCGCACCTCTGATTCCACGCCTCTCTTTCTGTGTCTCTGATTCTCCGCCTCTGATTCCCCACCTCTGATTCCCCGCCTCTGATACCCTGCCTCTCTTTCCCTGCCTCTATTTCCGTGCCTCTTTCTCTGCATCTCGTTTCCCACATCTCATTTCCCCCTTCTGATAACCCGCCTCAGATACCCTTCATCAGATTCCCTGCCACTGATTCCCCGCCTCTGATTCCCCGCCTCTGATTGCCTGCCTCTGATTCCCTGCCTCTGATTCCCCGTCTATGTTTACCCGCATCTGTTTACCCGCCTGTTTTGCCGCCTCTGATTCCCCACCTCAGATTCCCCGCCTCAGATTCCCTGCCTCTGATTCCCTACCTCTGATTCCCTGCATCTGATTGCCCTCCTCTGATTCCCTGCCTCTGATTCCCCGCCTCTGATTCCCCGCCTCAGATTCCCCGCCTCTGATTCCCCGCCTCCATTTCCGCGCAACTTTCCCGGCCTCCGTTTCCCCACATATCTTTCCCCGCCTCTGATTCCCTGCCTCTGATTCCCTGCCTCTGATAACCTGCCTCTGATTCCCTGCTTCTGATTCCTTGCCTCTGATTCCCTGCCCATGATTCCCTGCCTCTGATTCCCTGCCTCTGATTCCCCACCTCTGTCTCTCAACCTCTCTTTCGCGTGCGCTCTTTCCCCTACACTCTCTCCGCGCCTCTCTTTCTCTCCCTCAATTTCAACAACTCTGTTTGATCTGTTCTATGTACCTCATTTTCAACACACAAGTTCCAACCACTTTGTTTCACCCATCTCTTTCCCCGCCTCTATTTATGCACCTATGTTTACTTGCTTCTGTTTACCCGCCTGTTTCCCCGCCTCTGATTCCCCACCTCAGATTCCCAGCCTCAGATTCCCTGCCTCTGATTCCCTGCCTCTGAAAACCTGCCTCTGATTCCCTGCCTCTGATTACCTGCCTCTGATTCCCTGCCTCTGATTCCCTGCCTCTGATTCCCTGCCTCTGATTCCCCACCTCTGATTCACCGCTTCCGATTCTGCACCCATGTTTCACCGCCTCTGTTGCTCTGCTTCTGTTTTCCCGGCTCAGTTTCGCCGGCTCTGATTCCGCACCTCTGATTCCACGCCTCTCTTTCTGTGTCTCTGATTCCCCGCCTCTGATTCCCCGCCTCTGATTCCCCGCCTCAGATACCCCGCCTCTGATTCCCTGCATCAGATTCCCTTCATCTGATTCCCTGCCTCTGATTCCCCGCCTGTGATTCCCTGCCTCTGATTCCCCACCTATGTATGCCCGCCTCTGTTTAACCGCCTGTTTCCACACATCTCTTTCCCCACCTCTGATTCCACGCCTCTGATTCCCCACCTCTGATTGCCTGCCTCTGATACCCCGCCTCTGATTCCCCGCCACTGATTCCCTGCATCTGATTCCCCGCCTCGGATTCCCCGCCTCTGATTCCCCGCCTCTGATTCCCCGCCTCTGATTCCCCGCCTCTGATTCCCCGCCTATGTTTACCCGCCTCTGTTTCCCCACCTCAGGTTCCCGGCCTCAGATTCGCTGCCTCTGATTCCCTGCCTCTGATTCCCTGCCTCTGATTCCCTGCATCTGATTGCCCGCTTCAAATACGCTGCCTCTGATTCCTCGCCTCTGATTCCCCGCATCTGATTCCCCGCCTCTGATTCCCCGCCTCTGATTCCCCGCCTCTGATTCCCCGCCTCTGATTCCCCGCCCTTGATTCCCCGCCTCTGATACCCCGCCTCTGATTCCCCGCCTCTGACTCGCTGCATCTGATTCCCCGCCTCGGATTCCCCGCCTCTGATTCCCCGCCTCGGATTCCCCGCCTCTGATTCCCCGCCTCTGATTCCCCGCCTCTGATTCCCCGCCTCTGATTCCCTGCCTCTGAAAACCTGCCTCTGATTTTGTGCCTCTGATTCTCTGCCTCTGATTCCCCCCCTCTGATACCCTGCCACTGATTCCCCACCTCTGATTCCCCGCTTCTGATTCCGCACCCATGTTTCACCGCCTCTGTTGCTCTGCTTCTGATTTCCCGGCTCAGATTCGCCGGCTCTGATTCCGCACCTCTGATTCCACGCCTCTCTTTCTGTGTCTCTGATTCCCCGCCTCTGATTCCTCACCTCTGATTCCCCGCCTCTGATACCCTGCCTCTCTTTCCCTGCCTCTATTTCCGTGCCTCTTTCTCTGCATCTCGTTTCCCACATCTCATTTCCCCCCTCTGATAACCCGCCTCAGATACCCTTCATCAGATTTCCTGCCACTGATTCCCCGCCTCTGATTCCCCGCCTCTGATTGCCTGCCTCTGATTCCCTGCCTCTGATTCCCCGTCTATGTTTACCCGCATCTGTTTACCCGCCTGTTTTTCCGCCTCTGATTCCCCACCTCAGATTCCCCGCCTCAGATTCCCTGCCTCTGATTCCCTACCTCTGATTCCCTGCATCTGATTGCCCTCCTCTGATTCCCCGCCTCTGATTCCCCGCCTCTGATTCCCCGCCTCAGATTCCCCGCCTCTGATTCCCCGCCTCCATTTCCGCGCAACTTTCCCGGCCTCCGTTTCCCCACATATCTTTCCCCGCCTCAGATTCCCTGCCTCTGATTCCCTGCCTCTGATAACCTGCCTCTGATTCCCTGCTTCTGATTCCTTGCCTCTGATTCCCTGCCTCTGATTCCCTGCCTCTGATTCCCTGCCTCTGATTCCCCACCTCTGTCTCTCAACCTCTCTTTCGCGTGCGCTCTTTCACCTACACTCTCTCCGCGCCTCTCTTTCCCTCCCTCAATTTCAACAACTCTGTTTGATCTGTTCTATGTACCTCATTTTCAACACACAAGTTCCAACCACTTTGTTTCACCCATCTCTTTCCCCGCCTCTATTTATGCACCTATGTTTACTTGATTCTGTTTACCCGCCTGTTTCCCCGCCTCTGATTCCCCACCTCAGATTCCCCGCCTCAGATTCCCTGCCTCTGATTCCCTGCCTCTGATAACCTGCCTCTGATTCCCTGCCTCTGATTACCTGCCTCTGATTCCCTGCCTCTGATTCCCTGCCTCTGATTCCCTGCCTCTGATTCCCCACCTCTGATTCACCGCTTTGGATTCCGCACCCATGTTTCACCGCCTCTGTTGCTCTGCTTCTGTTTTCCCGACTCAGTTTCGCCGGCTCTGATTCCGCACCTCTGATTCCACGCCTCTCTTTCTGTGTCTCTGATTCCCCGCCTCTGATTCCCCGCCTCTGATTCCCCGCCTCTGATTCCCCACCTCTGATTCCCCGCCTCAGATACCCCGCCTCTGATTCCATGCATCAGATTCCCTTCATCTGATTCCCTGCCTCTGATTCCCCGCCTGTGATTCCCTGCCTCTGATTCCCCACCTATGTATACCCGCCTCTGTTTAACCGCCTGTTTCCACACATCTCTTTCCCCACCTCTGATTCCACGCCTCTGATTCCCCACCTCTGATTGCCTGCCTCTGATACCCCGCCTCTGATTCCCCGCCATTGATTCCCTGCATCTGATTCCCCGCCTCGGATTCCCCGCCTCTGATTCCCCGCCTCTGATTCCCCGCCTCTGATTCCCTGCCTCTGATTCCCCGCCTATGTTTACCCGCCTCTGTTTCCCCACCTCAGGTTCCCGGCCTCAGATTCGCTGCCTCTGAATCCCTGCCTCTGATTCCCTGCCTCTGATTCCCTGCATCTGATTGCCCGCTTCAAATACTCCGCCTCTGATTCCCCGCCTCTGATTCCCCGCATCTGATTCCCCGCCTCTGATTCCCCGCCTCTGATACCCCGCCTCTGATTCCCCGCCTCTGATTCCCTGCATCTGATTCCCCGCCTCGGATTCCCCGCCTCTGATTCCCCGCCTCTGATTCCCCGCCTCTGATTCCCCGCCTCTGATTCCCCGCCTCTGATTCCCCACCTCTGATTCCCCACCTCTGATTCCCCCCCTCTGATTAGCCGCTGCCCTTTCTGCGCAACTTTCCCGGCCTCCGTTTACCCACATCTCTTTCCCCGCTTCTGATTCCACATCTCTGATTCCCCGCCTCTGATTCCCCCCTCTGATACCCTGCCACTGATTCCCTGCCTCTGATTCCCCGCCTCTGATACCCTGCCTCTCTTTCCCTGCCTCTGATTCCCCACCTCTGATTCCCCGCTTCTGATTCCCCGACTCTGATTCCCCGCCCTTGATTCCCCGCCTCTGATTCCCCGCCTCTGATTCCCCACCTCTGATTCACTGCCTCCCTTTCCGCGCAACTTTCCCCGGCCTACGTTTCCCCACATATCTTTCCCCGCCTCTGATTCCACGCCTCTGATTCCCCGCCTCTGATTGCCCGCCTCTGATTCCCTGCTTCTGATTCCCTGCCTCAGATTCCCTGCCTCAGATTCCCTTCATCTGATTCCCTGCCTCTGATTCCCCGCCTCAGATTCCCTGCCTCTGATTCCCCGCCTATGTTTACCCGCCTCCGTTTCCCGACCTCAGGTTCCCGGCCTCAGATTCCCTGCCTCTGATTCCCTGCCTCTGATTCCCCGCCTCTGATTGCCCGCCTCTGATTCCCTGCCTCTGATAACCTGCCTCTGATTCCCTGCTTCTGATTCCTTGCCTCTGATTCCCTGCCTCTGATTCCCTGCCTCTGATTCCCTGCCTCTGATTCCCCGCCTCTGATTGCCCGCCTCTGATTCCCTGCCTCTGATAACCTGCCTCTGATTCCCTGCTTCTGATTCCTTGCCTCTGATTCCCTGCCTCTGATTCCCCGCCTCTGATTCCCCGCCTCTGATTCCCCGCCTCTGATTCCCCACCTCTGATTCCCCGCCTCAGATACCCCGCCTCTGATTCCATGCATCAGATTCCCTTCATCTGATTCCCTGCCTCTGATTCCCCGCCTGTGATTCCCTGCCTCTGATTCCCCACCTATGTATACCCGCCTCTGTTTAACCGCCTGTTTCCACACATCTCTTTCCCCACCTCTGATTCCACGCCTCTGATTCCCCACCTCTGATTGACTGCCTCTGATACCCCGCCTCTGATTCCCCGCCATTGATTCCCTGCATCTGATTCCCCGCCTCGGATTCCCCGCCTCTGATTCCCCGCCTCTGATTCCCCGCCTCTGATTCCCTGCCTCTGATTCCCCGCCTATGTTTACCCGCCTCTGTTTCCCCACCTCAGGTCCCGGCCTCAGATTCGCTGCCTCTGAATCCCTGCCTCTGATTCCCTGCCTCTGATTCCCTGCATCTGATTGCCCGCTTCAAATACTCCGCCTCTGATTCCCCGCCTCTGATTCCCCGCATCTGATTCCCCGCCTCTGATTCCCCGCCTCTGATACCCCGCCTCTGATTCCCCGCCTCTGATTCCCTGCATCTGATTCCCCGCCTCGGATTCCCCGCCTCTGATTCCCCGCCTCTGATTCCCCGCCTCTGATTCCCCGCCTCTGATTCCCCGCCTCTGATTCCCCACCTCTGATTCCCCACCTCTGATTCCCCCCCTCTGATTAGCCGCTGCCCTTTCTGCGCAACTTTCCCGGCCTCCGTTTACCCACATCTCTTTCCCCGCTTCTGATTCCACATCTCTGATTCCCCGCCTCTGATTCCCCCCTCTGATACCCTGCCACTGATTCCCTGCCTCTGATTCCCCGCCTCTGATACCCTGCCTCTCTTTCCCTGCCTCTGATTCCCCACCTCTGATTCCCCGCTTCTGATTCCCCGACTCTGATTCCCCGCCCTTGATTCCCCGCCTCTGATTCCCCGCCTCTGATTCCCCACCTCTGATTCACTGCCTCCCTTTCCGCGCAACTTTCCCCGGCCTACGTTTCCCCACATATCTTTCCCCGCCTCTGATTCCACGCCTCTGATTCCCCGCCTCTGATTGCCCGCCTCTGATTCCCTGCTTCTGATTCCCTGCCTCAGATTCCCTGCCTCAGATTCCCTTCATCTGATTCCCTGCCTCTGATTCCCCGCCTCAGATTCCCTGCCTCTGATTCCCCGCCTATGTTTACCCGCCTCCGTTTCCCGACCTCAGGTTCCCGGCCTCAGATTCCCTGCCTCTGATTCCCTGCCTCTGATTCCCCGCCTCTGATTGCCCGCCTCTGATTCCCTGCCTCTGATAACCTGCCTCTGATTCCCTGCTTCTGATTCCTTGCCTCTGATTCCCTGCCTCTGATTCCCTGCCTCTGATTCCCTGCCTCTGATTCCCCACCTCTGTCTCTCAACCTCTCTTTCACGTGCGCTCTTTCCCCTACACTCTCTCCGCGCCTCTCTTTCCCTCCCTCAATTTCAACAACTCTGTTTGATCTGTTCTATGTACCTCATTTTCAACACACAAGTTCCAACCACTTTGTTTCACCCATCTCTTTCCCCGCCTCTATTTATGCACCTATGTTTACTTGCTTCTGTTTACCCGCCTGTTTCCTCGCCTCTGATTCCCCACCTCAGATTCCCCGCCTCAGATTCCCTGCCTCTGATTCCCTGCCTCTGATAACCTGCCTCTGATTCCCTGCCTCTGATTACCTGCCTCTGATTCCACATCTCTGATTCCCCGCCTCTGATTCCCCCCTCTGATACCCTGCCACTGATTCCCTGCCTCTGATTCCCCGCCTCTGATACCCTGCCTCTCTTTCCCTGCCTCTGATTCCCCACCTCTGATTCCCCGCTTCTGATTCCCCGACTCTGATTCCCCGCCCTTGATTCCCCGCCTCTGATTCCCCGCCTCTGATTCCCCACCTCTGATTCACTGCCTCCCTTTCCGCGCAACTTTCCCCGGCCTACGTTTCCCCACAAATCTTTCCCCGCCTCTGATTCCACGCCTCTGATTCCCCGCCTCTGATTGCCCGCCTCTGATTCCCTGCTTCTGATTCCCTGCCTCAGATTCCCTGCCTCAGATTCCCTTCATCTGATTCCCTGCCTCTGATTCCCCGCCTCAGATTCCCTGCCTCTGATTCCCCGCCTATGTTTACCCGCCTCCGTTTCCCGACCTCAGGTTCCCGGCCTCAGATTCCCTGCCTCTGATTCCCTGCCTCTGATTCCCCGCCTCTGATTGCCCGCCTCTGATTCCATGCCTCTGATTCCCTGCCTCAGATTCCCTGCCTCAGATTCCCTTCATCTGATTCCCTGCCTCTGATTCCTTGCCTCTGATAACCTGCCTCTGATTCCCTGCTTCTGATTCCCTGCCTCTGATTCCCTGCCTATGATTCCCTGCCTCTGATTCCCTGCCTCTGATTCCCCACCTCTGATTCCCCGCTTCTGATTCCGCACCCATGTTTCACCGCCTCTGTTGCTCTGCTTCTGATTTCCCGGCTCAGATTCGCCGGCTCTGATTCCGCACCTCTGATTCCATGCCTCTCTTTCTGTGTCTCTGATTCCCCGCCTCTGATTCCCCACCTCTGATTCCCCGCCTCTGATACCCTGCCTCTCTTTCCCTGCCTCTATTTCCGTGCCTCTTACTCTGCATCTCGTTTCCCACATCTCATTTCCCCCTTCTGATAACCCGCCTCAGATACCCTTCATCAGATTCCCTGCCACTGATTCCCCGCCTCTGATTCCCCGCCTCTGATTGCCTGCCTCTGATTCCCTGCCTCTGATTCCCCGTCTATGTTTACCCGCATCTGTTTACCCGCCTGTTTTGCCGCCTCTGATTCCCCACCTCAGATTCCCCGCCTCAGATTCCCTGCCTCTGATTCCCTACCTCTGATTCCCTGCATCTGATTGCCCTCCTCTGATTCCCCGCCTCTGATTCCCCGCCTCTGATTCCCCGCCTCAGATTCCCCGCCTCTGATTCCCCGCCTCCATTTCCGCGCAACTTTCCCGGCCTCCGTTTCCCCACATATCTTTCCCCGCCTCTGATTCCCTGCCTCTGATTCCCTGCCTCTGATAACCTGCCTCTGATTCCCTGCTTCTGATTCCTTGCCTCTGATTCCCTGCCCATGATTCCCTGCCTCTGATTCCCTGCCTCTGATTCCCCACCTCTGTCTCTCAACCTCTCTTTCGCGTGCGCTCTTTCCCCTACACTCTCTCCGCGCCTCTCTTTCTCTCCCTCAATTTCAACAACTCTGTTTGATCTGTTCTATGTACCTCATTTTCAACACACAAGTTCCAACCACTTTGTTTCACCCATCTCTTTCCCCGCCTCTATTTATGCACCTATGTTTACTTGCTTCTGTTTACCCGCCTGTTTCCCCGCCTCTGATTCCCCACCTCAGATTCCCAGCCTCAGATTCCCTGCCTCTGATTCCCTGCCTCTGAAAACCTGCCTCTGATTCCCTGCCTCTGATTACCTGCCTCTGATTCCCTGCCTCTGATTCCCTGCCTCTAATTCCCTGCCTCTGATTCCCCACCTCTGATTCACCGCTTCCGATTCCGCACCCATGTTTCACCGCCTCTGTTGCTCTGCTTCTGTTTTCCCGGCTCAGTTTCGCCGGCTCTGATTCCGCACCTCTGATTCCACGCCTCTCTTTCTGTGTCTCTGATTCCCCGCCTCTGATTCCCCGCCTCTGATTCCCCGCCTCTGATTCCCCGCCTCTGATTCCCCGCCTCAGATACCCCGCCTCTGATTCCCTGCATCAGATTCCCTTCATCTGATTCCCTGCCTCTGATTCCCCGCCTGTGATTCCCTGCCTCTGATTCCCCACCTATGTATGCCCGCCTCTGTTTAACCGCCTGTTTCCACACATCTCTTTCCCCACCTCTGATTCCACGCCTCTGATTCCCCACCTCTGATTGCCTGCCTCTGATACCCCGCCTCTGATTCCCCGCCACTGATTCCCTGCATCTGATTCCCCGCCTCGGATTCCCCGCCTCTGATTCCCCGCCTCTGATTCCCCGCCTCTGATTCCCCGCCTCTGATTCCCCGCCTATGTTTACCCGCCTCTGTTTCCCCACCTCAGGTTCCCGGCCTCAGATTCGCTGCCTCTGATTCCCTGCCTCTGATTCCCTGCCTCTGATTCCCTGCATCTGATTGCCCGCTTCAAATACGCCGCCTCTGATTCCTCGCCTCTGATTCCCCGCATCTGATTCCCCGCCTCTGATTCCCCGCCTCTGATTCCCCGCCTCTGATTCCCCGCCTCTGATTCCCCGCCCTTGATTCCCCGCCTCTGATACCCCGCCTCTGATTCCCCGCCTCTGACTCGCTGCATCTGATTCCCCGCCTCGGATTCCCCGCCTCTGATTCCCCGCCTCGGATTCCCCGCCTCTGATTCCCCGCCTCTGATTCCCCGCCTCTGATTCCCCGCCTCTGATTCCCTGCCTCTGAAAACCTGCCTCTGATTTTGTGCCTCTGATTCTCTGCCTCTGATTCCCCCCCTCTGATACCCTGCCACTGATTCCCCACCTCTGATTCCCCGATTCTGATTCCGCACCCATGTTTCACCGCCTCTGTTGCTCTGCTTCTGATTTCCCGGCTCAGATTCGCCGGCTCTGATTCCGCACCTCTGATTCCACGCCTCTCTTTCTGTGTCTCTGATTCCCCGCCTCTGATTCCCCACCTCTGATTCCCCGCCTCTGATACCCTGCCTCTCTTTCCCTGCCTCTATTTCCGTGCCTCTTTCTCTGCATCTCGTTTCCCACATCTCATTTCCCCCCTCTGATAACCCGCCTCAGATACCCTTCATCAGATTCCCTGCCACTGATTCCCCGCCTCTGATTCCCCGCCTCTGATTGCCTGCCTCTGATTCCCTGCCTCTGATTCCCCGTCTATGTTTACCCGCATCTGTTTACCCGCCTGTTTTTCCGCCTCTGATTCCCCACCTCAGATTCCCCGCCTCAGATTCCCTGCCTCTGATTCCCTACCTCTGATTCCCTGCATCTGATTGCCCTCCTCTGATTCCCCGCCTCTGATTCCCCGCCTCTGATTCCCCGCCTCAGATTCCCCGCCTCTGATTCCCCGCCTCCATTTCCGCGCAACTTTCCCGGCCTCCGTTTCCCCACATATCTTTCCCCGCCTCAGATTCCCTGCCTCTGATTCCCTGCCTCTGATAACCTGCCTCTGATTCCCTGCTTCTGATTCCTTGCCTCTGATTCCCTGCCTCTGATTCCCTGCCTCTGATTCCCTGCCTCTGATTCCCCACCTCTGTCTCTCAACCTCTCTTTCGCGTGCGCTCTTTCACCTACACTCTCTCCGCGCCTCTCTTTCCCTCCCTCAATTTCAACAACTCTGTTTGATCTGTTCTATGTACCTCATTTTCAACACACAAGTTCCAACCACTTTGTTTCACCCATCTCTTTCCCCGCCTCTATTTATGCACCTATGTTTACTTGCTTCTGTTTACCCGCCTGTTTCCCCGCCTCTGATTCCCCACCTCAGATTCCCCGCCTCAGATTCCCTGCCTCTGATTCCCTGCCTCTGATAACCTGCCTCTGATTCCCTGCCTCTGATTACCTGCCTCTGATTCCCTGCCTCTGATTCCCTGCCTCTGATTCCCTGCCTCTGATTCCCCACCTCTGATTCACCGCTTCCGATTCCGCACCCATGTTTCACCGCCTCTGTTGCTCTGCTTCTGTTTTCCCGACTCAGTTTCGCCGGCTCTGATTCCGCACCTCTGATTCCACGCCTCTCTTTCTGTGTCTCTGATTCCCCGCCTCTGATTCCCCGCCTCTGATTCCCCGCCTCTGATTCCCCACCTCTGATTCCCCGCCTCAGATACCCCGCCTCTGATACCCCGCCTCTGATTCCCCGCCACTGATTCCCTGCATCTGATTCCCCGCCTCGGATTCCCCGCCTCTGATTCCCCTCCTCTGATTCCCCGCCTCTGATTCCCTGCCTCTGATTCCCCGCCTATGTTTACCCGCCTCTGTTTCCCCACCTCAGGTTCCCGGCCTCAGATTCGCTGCCTCTGATTCCCTGCCTCTGATTCCCTGCCTCTGATTCCCTGCATCTGATTGCCCGCTTCAAATACTCCGCCTCTGATTCCCCGCCTCTTATTCCCCGCATCTGATTCCCCGCCTCTGATTCCCCGCCTCTGATACCCCGCCTCTGATTCCCCGCCTCTGATTCCCTGCATCTGATTCCCCGCCTCGGATTCCCCGCCTCTGATTCCCCGCCTCTGATTCCCCGCCTCTGATTCCCCGCCTCTGATTCCCCGCCTCTGATTCCCCACCTCTGATTCCCCACCTCTGATTCCCCCCCTCTGATTAGCCGCTGCCCTTTCTGCGCAACTTTCCCGGCCTCCGTTTACCCACATCTCTTTCCCCGCTTCTGATTCCACATCTCTGATTCCCCGCCTCTGATTCCCCCCTCTGATACCCTGCCACTGATTCCCTGCCTCTGATTCCCCGCCTCTGATACCCTGCCTCTCTTTCCCTGCCTCTGATTCCCCACCTCTGTTTCCCCGCTTCTGATTCGCCGACTCTGATTCCCCGCCCTTGATTCCCCGCCTCTGATTCCCCGCCTCTGATTCCCCACCTCTGATTCACTGCCTCCCTTTCCGCGCAACTTTCCCCGGCCTACGTTTCCCCACATATCTTTCCCCGCCTCTGATTCCACGCCTCTGATTCCCCGCCTCTGATTGCCTGCCTCTGATTCCCTGCTTCTGATTCCCTGCCTCAGATTCCCTGCCTCAGATTCCCTTCATCTGATTCCCTGCCTCTGATTCCCCGCCTCAGATTCCCTGCCTCTGATTCCCCGCCTATGTTTACCCGCCTCCGTTTCCCGACCTCAGGTTCCCGGCCTCAGATTCCCTGCCTCTGATTCCCTGCCTCTGATTCCCCGCCTCTGATTGCCCGCCTCTGATTCCATGCCTCTGATTCCCTGCCTCAGATTCCCTGCCTCAGATTCCCTTCATCTGATTCCCTGCCTCTGATTCCTTGCCTCTGATAACCTGCCTCTGATTCCCTGCTTCTGATTCCCTGCCTCTGATTCCCTGCCTATGATTCCCTGCCTCTGATTCCCTGCCTCTGATTCCCCACCTCTGATTCCCCGCTTCTGATTCCGCACCCATGTTTCACCGCCTCTGTTGCTCTGCTTCTGATTTCCCGGCTCAGATTCGCCGGCTCTGATTCCGCAACTCTGATTCCACGCCTCTCTTTCTGTGTCTCTGATTCCCCGCCTCTGATTCCCCACCTCTGATTCCCCGCCTCTGATACCCTGCCTCTCTTTCCCTGCCTCTATTTCCGTGCCTCTTTCTCTGCATCTCGTTTCCCACATCTCATTTCCCCCTTCTGATAACCCGCCTCAGATACCCTTCATCAGATTCCCTGCCACTGATTCCCCGCCTCTGATTCCCCGCCTCTGATTGCCTGCCTCTGATTCCCTGCCTCTGATTCCCCGTCTACGTTTACACGCATCTGTTTACCCACCTGTTTTGCCGCCTCTGATTCCCCACCTCAGATCCCCCGCCTCAGATTCCCTGCCTCTGATTCCCTACCTCTGATTCCCTGCATCTGATTGCCCTCCTCTGATTCCCCGCCTCTGATTCCCCGCCTCTGATTCCCCGCCTCAGATTCCCCGCCTCTGATTCCCCGCCTCCATTTCCGCGCAACTTTCCCGGCCTCCGTTTCCCCACATATCTTTCCCCGCCTCTGATTCCCTGCCTCTGATTCCCTGCCTCTGATAACCTGCCTCTGATTCCCTGCTTCTGATTCCTTGCCTCTGATTCCCTGCCCATGATTCCCTGCCTCTGATTCCCTGCCTCTGATTCCCCACCTCTGTCTCTCAACCTCTCTTTCGCGTGCGCTCTTTCCCCTACACTCTCTCCGCGCCTCTCTTTCCCTCCCTCAATTTCAACAACTCTGTTTGATCTGTTCTATGTACCTCATTTTCAACACACAAGTTCCAACCACTTTGTTTCACCCATCTCTTTCCCCGCCTCTATTTATGCACCTATGTTTACTTGCTTCTGTTTACCCGCCTGTTTCCCCGCCTCTGATTCCCCACCTCAGATTCCCAGCCTCAGATTCCCTGCCTCTGATTCCCTGCCTCTGAAAACCTGCCTCTGATTCCCTGCCTCTGATTACCTGCCTCTGATTCCCTGCCTCTGATTCCCTGCCTCTGATTCCCTGCCTCTGATTCCCCACCTCTGATTCACCGCTTCCGATTCCGCACCCATGTTTCACCGCCTCTGTTGCTCTGCTTCTGTTTTCCCGGCTCAGTTTCGCCGGCTCTGATTCCGCACCTCTGATTCCACACCTCTCTTTCTGTGTCTGATTCCCCGCCTCTGATTCCCCGCCTCTGATTCCCCGCCTCTGATTCCCCGCCTCTGATTCCCCGCCTCAGATACCCCGCCTCTGATTCCCTGCATCAGATTCCCTTCATCTGATTCCCTGCCTCTGATTCCCCGCCTGTGATTCCCTGCCTCTGATTCCCCACCTATGTATGCCCGCCTCTGTTTAACCGCCTGTTTCCACACATCTCTTTCCCCACCTCTGATTCCACGCCTCTGATTCCCCACCTCTGATTGCCTGCCTCTGATACCCCGCCTCTGATTCCCCGCCACTGATTCCCTGCATCTGATTCCCCGCCTCGGATTCCCCGCCTCTGATTCCCCGCCTCTGATTCCCCGCCTCTGATTCCCCGCCTCTGATTCCCCGCCTATGTTTACCCGCCTCTGTTTCCCCACCTCAGGTTCCCGGCCTCAGATTCGCTGCCTCTGATTCCCTGCCTCTGATTCCCTGCCTCTGATTCCCTGCATCTGATTGCCCGCTTCAAATACGCCGCCTCTGATTCCTCGCCTCTGATTCCCCGCATCTGATTCCCCGCCTCTGATTCCCCGCCTCTGATTCCCCGCCTCTGATTCCCCGCCTCTGATTCCCCGCCCTTGATTCCCCGCCTCTGATACCCCGCCTCTGATTCCCCGCCTCTGATTCGCTGCATCTGATTCCCCGCCTCGGATTCCCCGCCTCTGATTCCCCGCCTCGGATTCCCCGCCTCTGATTCCCCGCCTCTGATTCCCCGCCTCTGATTCCCCGCCTCTGATTCCCCGCTTCTGATTCCGCACCCATGTTTCACCGCCTCTGTTGCTCTGCTTCTGATTTCCCGGCTCAGATTCGCCGGCTCTGATTCCGCACCTCTGATTCCACGCCTCTCTTTCTGTGTCTCTGATTCCCCGCCTCTGATTCCCCACCTCTGATTCCCCGCCTCTGATACCCTGCCTCTCTTTCCCTGCCTCTATTTCCGTGCCTCTTTCTCTGCATCTCGTTTCCCACATCTCATTTCCCCCCTCTGATAACCCGCCTCAGATACCCTTCATCAGATTCCCTGCCACTGATTCCCCGCCTCTGATTCCCCGCCTCTGATTGCCTGCCTCTGATTCCCTGCCTCTGATTCCCCGTCTATGTTTACCCGCATCTGTTTACCCGCCTGTTTTTCCGCCTCTGATTCCCCACCTCAGATTCCCCGCCTCAGATTCCCTGCCTCTGATTCCCTACCTCTGATTCCCTGCATCTGATTGCCCTCCTCTGATTCCCCGCCTCTGATTCCCCGCCTCTGATTCCCCGCCTCAGATTCCCCGCCTCTGATTCCCCGCCTCCATTTCCGCGCAACTTTCCCGGCCTCCGTTTCCCCACATATCTTTCCCCGCCTCAGATTCCCTGCCTCTGATTCCCTGCCTCTGATAACCTGCCTCTGATTCCCTGCTTCTGATTCCTTGCCTCTGATTCCCTGCCTCTGATTCCCTGCCTCTGATTCCCTGCCTCTGATTCCCCACCTCTGTCTCTCAACCTCTCTTTCGCGTGCGCTCTTTCCCCTACACTCTCTCCGCGCCTCTCTTTCCCTCCCTCAATTTCAACAACTCTGTTTGATCTGTTCTATGTACCTCATTTTCAACACACAAGTTCCAACCACTTTGTTTCACCCATCTCTTTCCCCGCCTCTATTTATGCACCTATGTTTACTTGCTTCTGTTTACCCGCCTGTTTCCCCGCCTCTGATTCCCCACCTCAGATTCCCCGCCTCAGATTCCCTGCCTCTGATTCCCTGCCTCTGATAACCTGCCTCTGATTCCCTGCCTCTGATTACCTGCCTCTTATTCCCTGCCTCTGATTCCCTGCCTCTGAATCCCTGCCTCTGATTCCCCACCTCTGATTCACCGCTTCCGATTCCGCACCCATGTTTCACCGCCTCTGTTGCTCTGCTTCTGTTTTCCCGACTCAGTTTCGCCGGCTCTGATTCCGCACCTCTGATTCCACGCCTCTCTTTCTGTGTCTCTGATTCTCCGCCTCTGATTCCCCGCCTCTGATTCCCCGCCTCTGATTCCCCACCTCTGATTCCCCGCCTCAGATACCCCGCCTCTGATTCCATGCATCAGATTCCCTTCATCTGATTCCCTGCCTCTGATTCCCCGCCTGTGATTCCCTGCCTCTGATTCCCCACCTATGTATACCCGCCTCTGTTTAACCGCCTGTTTCCACACATCTCTTTCCCCACCTCTGATTCCACGCCTCTGATTCCCCACCTCTGATTGCCTGCCTCTGATACCCCGCCTCTGATTCCCCGCCACTGATTCCCTGCATCTGATTCCCCGCCTCGGATTCCCCGCCTCTGATTCCCCGCCTCTGATTCCCCGCCTCTGATTCCCCGCCTCTGATTCCCCGCCTATGTTTACCCGCCTCTGTTTCCCCACCTCAGGTTCCCGGCCTCTGATTGCCTGCCTCTGATTCCCTGCCTCTGATTCCCCGTCTATGTTTACCCGCATCTGTTTACCCGCCTGTTTTTCCGCCTCTGATTCCCCACCTCAGATTCCCCGCCTCAGATTCCCTGCCTCTGATTCCCTACCTCTGATGCCCTGCATCTGATTGCCCTCCTCTGATTCCCCGCCTCTGATTCCCCGCCTCTGATTCCCCGCCTCAGATTCCCCGCCTCTGATTCCCCGCCTCCATTTCCGCGCAACTTTCCCGGCCTCCGTTTCCCCACATATCTTTCCCCGCCTCAGATTCCCTGCCTCTGATTCCCTGCCTCTGATAACCTGCCTCTGATTCCCTGCTTCTGATTCCTTGCCTCTGATTCCCTGCCTCTGATTCCCTGCCTCTGATTCCCTGCCTCTGATTCCCCACCTCTGTCTCTCAACCTCTCTTTCGCGTGCGCTCTTTCCCCTACACTCTCTCCGCGCCTCTCTTTCCCTCCCTCAATTTCAACAACTCTGTTTGATCTGTTCTATGTACCTCATTTTCAACACACAAGTTCCAACCACTTTGTTTTACCCATCTCTTTCCACGCCTCTATTTATGCACCTATGATTACTTGCTTCTGTTTACCCGCCTGTTTCCCCGCCTCTGATTCCCCACCTCAGATTCCCCGCCTCAGATTCCCTGCCTCTGATTCCCTGCCTCTGATAACCTGCCTCTGATTCCCTGCCTCTGATTACCTGCCTCTTATTCCCTGCCTCTGATTCCCTGCCTCTGATTCCCTGCCTCTGATTCCCCACCTCTGATTCACCGCTTCCGATTCCGCACCCATGTTTCACCGCCTCTGTTGCTCTGCTTCTGTTTTCCCGACTCAGTTTCGCCGGCTCTGATTCCGCACCTCTGATTCCACGCCTCTCTTTCTGTGTCTCTGATTCCCCGCCTCTGATTCCCCGCCTCTGATTCCCCGCCTCTGATTCCCCACCTCTGATTCCCCGCCTCAGATACCCCGCCTCTGATTCCATGCATCAGATTCCCTTCATCTGATTCCCTGCCTCTGATTCCCCGCCTGTGATTCCCTGCCTCTGATTCCCCACCTATGTATACCTGCCTCTGTTTAACCGCCTGTTTCCACACATCTCTTTCCCCACCTCTGATTCCACGCCTCTGATTCCCCACCTCTGATTGCCTGCCTCTGATACCCCGCCTCTGATTCCCCGCCACTGATTCCCTGCATCTGATTCCCCGCCTCGGATTCCCCGCCTCTGATTCCCCGCCTCTGATTCCCCGCCTCTGATTCCCCGCCTCTGATTCCCCGCCTATGTTTACCCGCCTCTGTTTCCCCACCTCAGGTTCCCGGCCTCAGATTCGCTGCCTCTGATTCCCTGCCTCTGATTCCCTGCCTCTGATTCCCTGCATCTGATTGCCCGCTTCAAATACTCCGCCTCTGATTCCCCGCCTCTGATTCCCCGCATCTGATTCCCCGCCTCTGATTCCCCGCCTCTGATACCCCGCCTCTGATTCCCCGCCTCTGATTCCCTGCATCTGATTCCCCGCCTCGGATTCCCCGCCTCTGATTCCCCGCCTCTGATTCCCCGCCTCTGATTCCCCGCCTCTGATTCCCTGCCTCTGAAAACCTGCCTCTGATTTTGTGCCTCTGATTCTCTGCCTCTGATTCCCCGCCTCTGATACCCTGCCACTGATTCCCCGCCTCTGATTCACCACCTCTTATTCCCCGCCTCTGATTACCCACCTCTGTCTCTCCACCTCTCTTTCACGTGCGCTCTTTCCCCTACACTCTCTCCGCGCCTCTCTTTCCCTCCCTCAATTTCAACAACTCTGTTTGATCTGTTCTATGTACCTCATTTTCAACACACAAGTTCCAACCACTATGTTTCACCCATCTCTTTCCCCGCCTCTATTTATGCACCTATGTTTACTTGCTTCTGTTTACCCGCCTGTTTCCCCACCTCTGATTCCCCACCTCAGATTCCCCGCCTCAGATTCCCTGCCTCTGATTCCCTGCCTCTGATAACCTGCCTCTGATTCCCTGCTTCTCATTCCCTGCCTCTGATTCCCTGCCTATGATTCCCTGCCTCTGATTCCCTGCCTCTGATTCCCCACCTCTGATTCCCCGCTTCCGATTCCGCACCCATGTTTCACCGCCTCTGTTGCTCTGCTTCTGATTTCCCGGCTCAGATTCGCCGGCTCTGATTCCGCACCTCTGATTCCACGCCTCTCTTTCTGTGTCTCTGATTCCACGCCTCTGATTCCCCGCCTCTGATTCCCCGCACCTGATTCCCCGCCTGTTTACCCGCCTCTGTTTACCCGCCTGTTTCCCCGCCTCTGATTCCCCACCTCAGATTCCCCGCCTCAGATTCCCTGCCTCTGATTCCCTGCCTCTGATTCCCTGCCTCTGATTCCCTGCATCTGATTGCCCGCCTCTGATACTCCGCCTCTGATTCCCCGCCCTTGATTCCCCGCCTCTGATTCCCCGCCTCTGATTCCCCACCTCTGATTCACTGCCTCCCATTCCGCGCAACTTTCCCCGGCCTACGTTTCCCCACATATCTTTCCCCGCCTCTGATTCCACGCCTCTGATTCCCCGCCTCTGATTGCCCGCCTCTGATTCCCTGCCTCTGATTCCCTGCCTCAGATTCCCTGCCTCATATTCCCTTCATCTGATTCCCTGCCTCTGATTCCCCGCCTCGGATTCCCTGCCTCTGATTCCCCACCTATGTTTACCCGCCTCTGTTTCCCCACCTCAGGTTCCCGGCCTCAGATTCGCTGCCTCTGATTCCCTGCCTCAGATTCCCTGCCTCTGATTCCCTGCATCTGATTGCCCGCTTCAAATACTCCGCCTCTGATTCCCCGCCTCTGATTCCCCGCCTCTGATTCCCCGCATCTGATTCCCCGCCTCTGATTCCCCGCCTCTGATTCCCCGCCTCTGATTCCCCACCTCTGATTCCCCGCCCTTGATTCCCCGCCTCTGATACCCCGCCTCTGATTCCCCACCTCTGATTCACTGCCTCCCTTTCCGCGCAACTTTCCCCGGCCTACGTTTCCCCACATATCTTTCCCCGCCTCTGATTCCACGCCTCTGATTCCCCGCCTCTGATTGCCCGCCTCTGATTCCCTGCCTCTGATTCCCTGCCTCAGATTCCCTGCCTCAGATTCCCTTCATCTGATTCCCTGCCTCTGATTCCCCGCCTCGGATTCCCTGCCTCTGATTCCCCGCCTATGTTTACCCGCCTCTGTTTCCCCACCTCAGGTTCCCGGCCTCAGATTCGCTGCCTCTGATTCCCTGCCTCAGATTCCCTGCCTCTGATTCCCTGCATCTGATTGCCCGCTTCAAATACTCCGCCTCTGATTCCCCGCCTCTGATTCCCCGCATCTGATTCCCCGCCTCTGATTCCCCGCCTCTGATTCCCCGCCTCTGATTCCCCGCCTCTGATTCCCCGCCCTTGATTCCCCGCCTCTGATACCCCGCCTCTGATTCCCCACCTCTGATTCACTGCCTCCCTTTCCGTGCAACTTTCCCCGGCCTACGTTTCCCCCCATATCTTTCCCCGCCTCTGATTCCATGCCTCTGATTCCCCGCCTCTGATTGCCCGCCTCTGATTCCCTGCCTCTGATCCCCTGCCTCAGATTCCCTGCCTCAGATTCCCTTCATCTGATTTCCTGCCTCTGATTCCCCGCCTTGGATTTCCTGCCTCTGATTTCCCGCATGTGATACCCCGCCTCTGATTCCCCGCCTCTGATTCCATGACTCTGATTCACCACCTCTGATTCCCCGCATCTGATTCCCCGCCTCTGATACCCCGCCTCTGATTCCCTGCCTCTGATTCCACACCTCTGATTCCCCGCCTCCGATTCCGCACGTCTGATTCCCCGCCTCTGATTCCCCGCATCTGATTCCCTGCCTCTGATTCCCCGCCTCTGATTCCCCGCCTCTGATTCCCTGCCTCTGATTCCCCACCTCTGATTCCCCACCTCTGATTCCCCCCCTCTGATTAGCCGCCGCCCTTTCTGCGCAACTTTCCCGGCCTCCGTTTACCCACATCTCTTTCCCCGCTTCTGATTCCACATCTCTGATTCCTCGCCTCTGATTCCCCCCTCTGATACCCTGCCACTGATTCCCTGCCTCTGATTACCTGCCTCTGATTCCCTGCCTCTGATTCCCTGCCTCTGATTCCCTGCCTCTGATTCCCCACCTCTGATTCACCGCTTCCGATTCCGCACCCATGTTTCACCGCCTCTGTTGCTCTGCTTCTGTTTTCCCGGCTCAGTTTCGCCGGCTCTGATTCCGCACCTCTGATTCCACGCCTCTCTTTCTGTGTCTCTGATTCCCCGCCTCTGATTCCCCGCCTCTGATTCCCCGCCTCTGATTCCCCGCCTCTGATTCCCCGCCTCAGATACCCCGCCTCTGATTCCATGCATCAGATTCCCTTCATCTGATTCCCTGCCTCTGATTCCCCGCCTGTGATTCCCTGCCTCTGATTCCCCACCTATGTATACCCGCCTCTGTTTAACCGCCTGTTTCCACACATCTCTTTCCCCACCTCTGATTCCACGCCTCTGATTCCCCACCTCTGATTGCCTGCCTCTGATACCCCGCCTCTGATTCCCCGCCACTGATTCCCTGCATCTGATTCCCCGCCTCGGATTCCCCGCCTCTGATTCCCCGCCTCTGATTCCCCGCCTCTGATTCCCCGCCTCTGATTCCCCGCCTATGTTTACCCGCCTCTGTTTACCCACCTCAGGTTCCCGGCCTCAGATTCGCTGCCTCTGATTCCCTGCCTCTGATTCCCTGCCTCTGATTCCCTGCATCTGATTGCCCGCTTTAAATACTCCGCCTCTGATTCCCCGCCTCTGATTCCCCGCATCTGATTCCCCGCCTCTGATTCCCTGCCTCTGATTCCCCGCCTCTGATTCCCCGCCTCTGATTCCCCGCCCTTGATTCCCCGCCTCTGATACCCCGCCTCTTATTCCCCGCCTCTGATTCCCTGCATCTGATTCCCCGCCTCGGATTCCCCGCCTCTGATTCCCCGCCTCTGATTCCCCGCCTCTGATTCCCTGCCTCTGAAAACCTGCCTCTGATTTTGTGCCTCTGATTCTCTGCCTCTGATTCCCCCCCTCTGATACCCTGCCACTGATTCCCCGCCTCTGATTCACCACCTCTTATTCCCCGCCTCTGATTACCCACCTCTGTCTCTCCACCTCTCTTTCACGTGCGCTCTTTCCCCTACACTCTCTCCGCGCCTCTCTTTCCCTCCCTCAATTTCAACAACACTGTTTGATCTGTTCTATGTACCTCATTTTCAACACACAAGTTCCAACCACTATGTTTCACCCATCTCTTTCCCCGCCTCTATTTATGCACCTATGTTTACTTGCTTCTATTTACCCGCCTGTTTCCCCACCTCTGATTCCCCACCTCAGATTCCCCGCCTCAGATTCCCTGCCTCTGATTCCCTGCCTCTGATAACCTGCCTCTGATTCCCTGCTTCTGATTCCCTGCCTCTGATTCCCTGCCTATGATTCCCTGCCTCTGATTCCCTGCCTCTGATTCCCCACCTCTGATTCCCCGCTTCCGATTCCGCACCCATGTTTCACCGCCTCTGTTGCTCTGCTTCTGATTTCCCGGCTCAGATTCGCCGGCTCTGATTCCGCACCTCTGATTCCACGCCTCTCTTTCTGTGTCTCTGATTCCACGCCTCTGATTCCCCACCTCTGATTCCCCGCACCTGATTCCCCGCCTGTTTACCCGCCTCTGTTTACCCGCCTGTTTCCCCGCCTCTGATTCCCCACCTCAGATTCCCCGCCTCAGATTCCCTGCCTCTGATTCCCTGCCTCTGATTCCCTGCCTCTGATTCCCTGCATCTGATTGCCCGCCTCTGATACTCCGCATCTGATTCCCAGCCCTTGATTCCCCGCCTCTGATTCCCCGCCTCTGATTCCCCACCTCTGATTCACTGCCTCCCTTTCCGCGCAACTTTCCCCGGCCTACGTTTCCCCACATATCTTTCCCCGCCTCTGATTCCACGACTCTGATTACCCGCCTCTGATTGCCCGCCTCTGATTCCCTGCCTCTGATTCCCTGCCTCAGATTCCCTGCCTCAGATTCCCTTCATCTGATTCCCTGCCTCTGATTCCCCGCCTCGGATTCCCTGCCTCTGATTCCCCGCCTATGTTTACCCGCCTCTGTTTCCCCACCTCAGGTTCCCGGCCTCCGATTCGCTGCCTCTGATTCCCTGCCTCAGATTCCCTGCCTCTGATTCCCTGCATCTGATTGCCCGCTTCAAATACTCCGCCTCTGATACCCCGCCTCTGATTCCCCTCATCTGATTCCCCGCCTCTGATTCCCCGCCTCTGATTCCCCGCCTCTGATTCCCCGCCTCTGATTCCCCGCCCTTGATTCCCCGCCTCTGATACCCCGCCTCTGATTCCCCACCTCTGATTCACTGCCTCCCTTTCCGCGCAACTTTCCCCGGCCTACGTTTCCCCACATATCTTTCCCCGCCTCTGATTCCACGCTTCTGATTCCCCGCCTCTGATTGCCCGCCTCTGATTCCCTGCCTCTGATTCCCTGCCTCAGATTCCCTGCCTCAGATTCCCTTCATCTGATTCCCTGCCTCTGATTCCCCGCCTAGGATTCCCTGCCTCTGATTCCCCGCCTATGTTTACCTGCCTCTGTTTCCCCACCTCAGGTTCCCGGCCTCAGATTCGCTGCCTCTGATTCCCTGCCTCAGATTCCCTGCCTCTGATTCCCTGCAACTGATTGCCCGCTTCAAATACTCCGCCTCTGATTCCCCGCCTCTGATTCCCCGCATCTGATTCCCCGCCTCTGATTCCCCGCCTCTGATTCCACGCCTCTGATTCCCCGCCTCTGATTCCCCGCCCTTGATTCCCCGCCTCTGATACCCCGCCTCTGATTCCCCACCTCTGATTCACTGCCTCCCTTTCCGTGCAACTTTCCCCGGCCTACGTTTCCCCCCATGTCTTTCCCCGCCTCTGATTCCATGCCTCTGATTCCCCGCCTCTGATTGCCCGCCTCTGATTCCCTGCCTCTGATCCCCTGCCTCAGATTCCCTGCCTCAGATTCCCTTCATCTGATTTCCTGCCTCTGATTACCCGCCTTGGATTTCCTGCCTCTGATTTCCCGCATGTGATACCCCGCCTCTGATTCCCCGCCTCTGATTCCATGACTCTGATTCACCACCTCTGATTCCCCGCCTCTGATTCACCGCCTCTGATTCCCCGCCTCTGATTCCCTGCCTCTGATTCAACACCTCTGATTCCCCGCCTCCGATTCCGCACCTCTGATTCCCCGCCTCTGATTCCCCGCATCTGATTCCCTGCCTCTGATTCCCCGCCTCTGATTCCCCGCCTCTGATTCCCCACCTCTGATTCCCCACCTCTGATTCCCCACCTCTGATTCCCCCCCTCTGATTAGCCGCCGCCCTTTCTGCGCAACTTTCCCGGCCTCCGTTTACCCACATCTCTTTCCCCGCTTCTGATTCCACATCTCTGATTCCCCGCCTCTGATTCCCCCCTCTGATACCCTGCCACTGATTCCCTGCCTCTGATTCCCCGCCTCTGATACCCTGGCTCTCTTTCCCTGCCTCTGATTCCCCACCTCTGATTCCCCGCTTCTGATTCCCCGACTCTGATTCCCCGCCCTTGATTCCCCGCCTCTGATTCCCCGCCTCTGATTTCCCACCTCTGATTCACTGCCTCCCTTTCCGCGCAACTTTCCCCGGCCTACGTTTCCCCACATATCTTTCCCCGCCTCTGATTCCACGCCTCTGATTCCCCGCCTCTGATTGCCCGCCTCTGATTCCCTGCCTCTGATTCCCTGCCTCAGATTCCCTGCCTCAGATTCCCTTCATCTGATTCCCTGCCTCTGATTCCCCGCCTCAGATTCCCTGCCTCTGATTCCCCGCCTATGTTTACCCGCCTCAGTTTCCCCACCTCAGGTTCCCGGCCTCAGATTCCCTGCCTCTGATTCCCTGCCTCTGATTCCCCGCCTCTGATTGCCCGCCTCTGATTCCATGCCTCTGATTCCCTGCCTCAGATTCCCTGCCTCAGATTCCCTTCATCTGATTCCCTGCCTCTGATTCCCCGCCTCAGATTCCCTGCCTCTGATTCCCGCCCTAAGTTTACCCGCCTCTGTTTCCCCACCTCAGGTTCCCGGCCTCAGATTCGCTGCCTCTGATTCCCTGCCTCTGATTCCCTGCCTCTGATTCCCTGCATTTGATTGCCTGCATCATATACTCAGCCTCTGATTCCCCGCCTCTGATTGCCATCCTCTGATTCCCTGCCTCTGATTCCTTGCCTCAGATTCCCTGCCTCAGATTCCCTTCATCTGATTCCCTGCCTCTGATTCCCCGCCTCGGATTCCCTGCCTCTGATTCCCCGCCTATGTTTACCCGCCTCTGTTTCCCCACCTCAGGTTCCCCGCCTCAGATTCGCTGCCTCTGATTCCCTGCCTCTCATTCCCTGCCTCTGATTCCCTGCATCTGATTGTCCGCCTCAAATACTCCGCCTCTGATTCCCCGCCTCTGATTCCCCGCATCTGATTCCCCGCCTCTGATTCCCCGCCTCTGATTCCCCGCCTCAGATTCCCCGCCTCTGATTTCCCACCTCTGATTCCTCGCCTCCCTTTCCGCGCAACTTTCCCGGCCTCCGTTTCCCCACATCTCATTCCCCGCCTCTGATTCCCCACCTCTGATTCCCTTCCTCTGATTGCCCGCCTATGTTTACCCGACTCTGTTTACCTGCCTGTTTCCCCACATCTCTTTCCTCACCTCTGATTCCACGCATCTGATTCCCCTCCTCTGATTGCCCGCCTCTGATTTCCTGCCTCTGATTCCCCACCTCTGATTCCTCGCCTCTAATACCCCGCATCTGATTCCCCGCCTCTGATTCCCCGCATCTGATTCCCCGCCTCCGATTCCCCCCTCTGATTCCCCACCTCTGATTCCCCGCCTCAGATTCCCCGCCTCTGATTCCCTGCATCAGATTCCCTCCATCTGATTCCCTGCCACTGACTCCCCGCCTCTGATTCCCTGCCTCTGATTCTCCACCTATGTATACCCGCCTCTGTTTACCCGCCAGTTTCCCCACATCTCTTTCCCCACCTCTGATTCCACGCCTCCGATTCCCCGCCTCTGATTGCCTGCCTCTGATTTCCTGCTTCTGATTCACCGCCTCTGATTCCCTGCCTCTGATTCCCCGCCTCTGATTCCCCGCCTCTGATTCCCCACCTCTGATTCACTGCCTCCCTTTCCGCGCAACTTTCCCGGCCTACATTTCCCCACATATATAGTTCCCTGCCTCTGATTCCACGCCTCTGATTCCCCGCCTCTGATTGCCCGCCTCTGATTTCCTGCCTCTGATTCCCCACCTCTGATTCCCCGCCTCTAATACCCCGCATCTGATTCCCCGCCTCTGATTCCCCGCATCTGATTCCCCGCCTCTGATTCCCCGCCTCTGATTCCCCGCCTCTGATTCCCCGCCTCTGATTCCCCGCCTCTGATTCCCCGCCTCTGATTCCCACCTCTGATTCCCCGCCTCTGATTCCCCGCCTCTGATACCCTGACTCTCTTTCCCTGCGTCTATTTCCGTGCCTCTTTCTCTGCATCTCGTGTCCCACATCTCATTTCCCCCCTCTGATAACCCGCCTCAGATTCCCTGCCGCAGATTCCCTGCCTCAGATACCCTGCCTCAGATACCCTTCATCAGATTCCCTGCCACTGATTCCCCGCCTCTGATTCCCCGCCTCTGATTGCCCGCCTCTGATTCCCTGCCTCTGATTCCCCGTCTATGTTTACACGCATCTGTTTACCCGCCTGTTTCGCCGCCTCTGATTCCCCACCTCAGATTCCCCGCCTCAGATTCCCTGCCTCTGATTCCCTGCCTCAGATACCCTGCCTCAGATTCCCTTCATCTGATTCCCTGCCTCTGATTCCCCGCCTCGGATTCCCTGCCTCTGATTCCCCGCCTATGTTTACCCGCCTCTGTTTCCCCAACTCAGGTTCCCGGCCTCTGATTCGCTGCCTCTGATTCCCTGCCTCTGATTCCCTGCCTCTGATTCCCTGCATCTGATTGCCCGCTTCAAATACTCCGCCTCTGATTCCCCGCCTCTGATTCCCCGCATCTGATTCCCCGCCTCTGATTCCCCGCCTCTGATTCCCCGCATCTGATTCCCCGCCTCTGATTCCCCGCCCTTGATTCCCCGCCTCTGATACCCCGCCTCTGATTCCCCACCTCTGATTCACTGCCTCCCTTTCCGTGCAACTTTCCCCGGCCTACGTTTCCCCACATATCTTTCCCCGCCTCTGATTCCATGCCTCTGATTCCCCGCCTCTGATTGCCCGCCTCTGATTCCCTGCCTCTGATTCCCTGCCTCAGATTCCCTGCCTCAGATTCCCTTCATCTGATTTCCTGCCTCTGATTCCCCGCCTTGGATTTCCTGCCTCTGAATTCCCGCATCTGATTCCCCGCCTCTGATTCCCCGCCTCTGATTCCATGACTCTGATTCACCGCCTCTGATTCCCCGCCTCTGATTCCCCGCCTCTGATTACCCGCCTCTGATTCCCTGCCTCGGATTCCACACCTCTGATTCCCCGCCTCCGATTCCGCATCTCTGATTCCCTGCCTCTGATTCCCCGCATCTGATTCCCCGCCTCTGATTCCCCGCCTCTGATTCCCCGCCTCTGATTCCCCGCCTCTGATTCCCCACCTCTGATTCCTCACCTCTGATTCCCCCCCTCTGATTAGCCGCCGCCCTTTCTGCGCAACTTTCACGGCCTCCGTTTACCCACATCTCTTTCCCCGCTTCTGATTCCACATCTCTGATTCCCCGCCTCTGATTCCCCCCTCTGATACCCTGCCACTGATTCCCTGCCTCTGATTCCCCGCCTCTGATACCCTGCCTCTCTTTCCCTGCCTCTGATTCCCCACCTCTGATTCCCCGCTTCTGATTCCCCGACTCTGATTTCCCGCCCTTGATTCCACGCCTCTGATTCCCCGCCTCTGATTCCCCACCTCTGATTCACTGCCTCCCTTTCCGCGCAACTTTCCCCGGCCTACGTTTCCCCACATATCTTTCCCCGCCTCTGATTCCACGCCTCTGATTCCACGCCTCTGATTGCCCGCCTCTGATTCCCTGCCTCTGATTCCCTGCCTCAGATTCCCTGCCTCAGATTCCCTTCATCTGATTCCCTGCCTCTGATTCCCCGCCTCAGATTCCCTGCCTCTGATTCCCCGCCTATGTTTACCCGCCTCTGTTTCCCTACCTCAGGTTCCCGGCCTCAGATTCCCTGCCTCTGATTCCCTGCCTCTGATTCCCTGCATCTGATTGCCCGCCTCAAACACTCCGCCTCTGATTCCCCGCCTCTGATTCCCCACATCTGATTCCCCGCCTCTGATTCCTCGCCTCTGATTCCCCGCCTCTGATTCCCCGCCTCTGATTCCCCACCTCTGATTCACTGCATCCCTTTCTGTGCAACTTTCCCCGGCCTACTTTTCCCCACATATCTTTCCCCGCCTCTGATTCCACGCCTCTGATTCCCCGCCTCTGATTGCCCTCCTCTGATTCCCTGCCTCTGATTCCTTGCCTCAGATTCCCTGCCTCAGATTCCCTTCATCTGATTCCCTGCCTCTGATTCACCGCCTCGGATTCCCTGCCTGTGATTCCCCGCCTATGTTTACCCGCCTCTGTTTCCCCACCTCAGGTTCCCCGCCTCAGATTCGCTGCCTCTGATTCCCTGCCTCTGATTCCCTGCCTCTGATTGTCCGCCTCAAATACTCCACCTCTGATTCCCCGCCTCTGATTCCCCGCATCTGATTCCCCGCCTCTGATTCCCCGCCTCTGATTCCCAACCTCTGATTCCACGCCTCTGATTCCCCACCTCTGATTCCCTGCCTCCCTTTCCGCGCAACTTTCCCGGCCTCTGTTTCCCCACATCTCATTCCCCGCCTCTTATTCCACGTCTCTGATTCCCCGCCTCTGATTCCCCCCCTCTGATACCCTGCCACTGATTCCCCGCCTCTGATTCACCACCTCTTATTCCCCGCCTCTGATTACCCGCCTCTGTCTCTCCACCTCTCTTTCGCGTGCGCTCTTTCCCCTACACTCTCTCTGCGCCTCTCTTTCCCTCCCTCAATTTCAACAACTCTGTTTGATCTGTTCTATGTACCTCATTTTCAACACACAAGTTCCAACCACTATGTTTCACCCATCTCTTTCCCCGCCTCTATTTATGCACCTATGTTTACTTGCTTCTGTTTACACGCCTGTTTCCCCACCTCTGATTCCCCACCTCAGATTCCCCGCCTCAGATTCACTGCCTCTGATTCCCTGCCTCTGATAACCTGCCTCTGATTCCCTGCTTCTGATTCCCTGCCTCTGATTCCCTGCCTATGATTCCCTGCCTCTGATTCCCTGCCTCTGATTCCCCACCTCTGATTCCCCGCTTCTGATTCCGCACCCATGTTTCACCGCCTCTGTTGCTCTGCTTCTGATTTCCCGGCTCAGATTCGCCGGCTCTGATTCCGCACCTCTGATTCCACGCCTCTCTTTCTGTGTCTCTGATTCCCCGCCTCTGATTCCCCACCTCTGATTCCCCGCCTCTGATACCCTGCCTCTCTTTCCCTGCCTCTATTTCCGTGCCTCTTTCTCTGCATCTCGTTTCCCACATCTCATTTCCCCCCTCTGATAACCCGCCTCAGATACCCTTCATCAGATTCCCTGCCACTGATTCCCCGCCTCTGATTCCCCGCCTCTGATTGCCTGCCTCTGATTCCCTGCCTCTGATTCCCCGTCTATGTTTACCCGCATCTGTTTACCCGCCTGTTTTTCCGCCTCTGATTCCCCACCTCAGATTCCCCGCCTCAGATTCCCTGCCTCTGATTCCCTACCTCTGATTCCCTGCATCTGATTGCCCTCCTCTGATTCCCTGCCTCTGATTCCCTGCCTCTGATTGTCCGCCTCAAATACTCCACCTCTGATTCCCCGCCTCTGATTCCCCGCATCTGATTCCCCGCCTCTGATTCCCCGCCTCTGATTCCCCACCTCTGATTCCACGCCTCTGATTCCCCACCTCTGATTCCCTGCCTCCCTTTCCGCGCAACTTTCCCGGCCTCTGTTTCCCCACATCTCATTCCCCGCCTCTTATTCCACGTCTCTGATTCCCCGCCTCTGATTCCCCCCCTCTGATACCCTGCCACTGATTCCCCGCCTCTGATTCACCACCTCTTATTCCCCGCCTCTGATTACCCGCCTCTGTCTCTCCACCTCTCTTTCGCGTGCACTCTTTCCCCTACACTCTCTCTGCGCCTCTCTTTCCCTCCCTCAATTTCAACAACTCTGTTTGATCTGTTCTATGTACCTCATTTTCAACACACAAGTTCCAACCACTATGTTTCACCCATCTCTTTCCCCGCCTCTATTTATGCACCTATGTTTACTTGCTTCTGTTTACACGCCTGTTTCCCCACCTCTGATTCCCCACCTCAGATTCCCCGCCTCAGATTCACTGCCTCTGATTCCCTGCCTCTGATAACCTGCCTCTGATTCCCTGCTTCTGATTCCCTGCCTCTGATTCCCTGCCTATGATTCCCTGCCTCTGATTCCCTGCCTCTGATTCCCCACCTCTGATTCCCCGCTTCTGATTCCGCACCCATGTTTCACCGCCTCTGTTGCTCTGCTTCTGATTTCCCGGCTCAGATTCGCCGGCTCTGATTCCGCACCTCTGATTCCACGCCTCTCTTTCTGTGTCTCTGATTCCCCGCCTCTGATTCCCCACCTCTGATTCCCCGCCTCTGATACCCTGCCTCTCTTTCCCTGCCTCTATTTCCGTGCCTCTTTCTCTGCATCTCGTTTCCCACATCTCATTTCCCCCCTCTGATAACCCGCCTCAGATACCCTTCATCAGATTCCCTGCCACTGATTCCCCGCCTCTGATTCCCCGCCTCTGATTGCCTGCCTCTGATTCCCTGCCTCTGATTCCCCGTCTATGTTTACCCGCATCTGTTTACCCGCCTGTTTTGCCGCCTCTGATTCCCCACCTCAGATTCCCCGCCTCAGATTCCCTGCCTCTGATTCCCTGCCTCTGATTCCCTGCATCTGATTGCCCTCCACTGATTCCCCGCCTCTGATTCCCCGCCTCTGATTCCCCGCCTCAGATTCCCCGCCTCTGATTCCCCGCCTCCATTTCCGCGCAACTTTCCCGGCCTCCGTTTCCCCACATATCTTTCCCCGCCTCAGATTCCCTGCCTCTGATTCCCTGCCTATGATAACCTGCCTCTGATTCCCTGCTTCTGATTCCTTGCCTCTGATTCCCTGCCTCTGATTCCCTGCCTCTGATTCCCTGCCTCTGATTCCCCACCTCTGTCTCTCAACCTCTCTTTCGCGTGCGCTCTTTCCCCTACACTCTCTCCGCGCCTCTCTTTCCCTCCCTCAATTTCAACAACTCTGTTTGATCTGTTCTATGTACCTCATTTTCAACACACAAGTTCCAACCACTTTGTTTCACCCATCTCTTTCCCCGCCTCTATTTATGCACCTATGTTTACTTGCTTCTGTTTACCCGCCTGTTTCCAACCCTCTGATTCCCCACCTCAGATTCCCAGCCTCAGATTCCCTGCCTCTGATTCCCTGCCTCTGATAACCTGCCTCTGATTCCCTGCCTCTGATTACCTGCCTCTGATTCCCTGCCTCTGATTCCCTGCCTCTGATTCCCTGCCTCTGATTCCCCACCTCTGATTCACCGCTTCCGATTCCGCACCCATGTTTCACCGCCTCTGTTGCTCTGCTTCTGTTTTCCCGGCTCAGTTTCGCCGGCTCTGATTCCGCACCTCTGATTCCACGCCTCTCTTTCTGTGTCTCTGATTCCCTGCCTCTGATTCCCCGCCTCTGATTCCCCGCCTCTGATTCCCCGCCTCTGATTCCCCGCCTCAGATACCCCGCCTCTGATTCCCTGCATCAGATTCCCTTCATCTGATTCCCTGCCTCTGATTCCCCGCCTGTGATTCCCTGCCTCTGATTCCCCACCTATGTATACCCGCCTCTGTTTAACCGCCTGTTTCCACACATCTCTTTCCCCACCTCTGATTCCACGCCTCTGATTCCCCACCTCTGATTGCCTGCCTCTGATACCCCGCCTCTGATTCCCCGCCACTGATTCCCTGCATCTGATTCCCCGCCTCGGATTCCCCGCCTCTGATTCCCCGCCTCTGATTCCCCGCCTCTGATTCCCCGCCTCTGATTCCCCGCCTATGTTTACCCGCCTCTGTTTCCCCACCTCAGGTTCCTGGCCTCAGATTCGCTGCCTCTGATTCCCTGCCTCTGATTCCCTGCCTCTGATTCCCTGCATCTGATTGCCCGCTTCAAATACTCCGCCTCTGATTCCCCGCCTCTGATTCCCCGCATCTGATTCCCCGCCTCTGATTCCCCGCCTCTGATTCCCCGCCTCTGATTCCCCGCCTCTGATTCCCCGCCCTTGATTCCCCGCCTCTGATACCCCGCCTCTGATTCCCCGCCTCTGATTCCCTGCATCTGATTCCCCGCCTCGGATTCCCCGCCTCTGATTCCCCGCCTCTGATTCCCCGCCTCTGAATCCCTGCCTCTGAAAACCTGCCTCTGATTTTGTGCCTCTGATTCTCTGCCTCTGATTCCCCCCTCTGATACCCTGCCACTGATTCCCCGCCTCTGATTCACCACCTCTTATTCCCCGCCTCTGATTACCCACCTCTGTCTCTCCACCTCTCTTTCGCGTGCGCTCTTTCCCCTACACTCTCTCCGCGCCTCTCTTTCCCTCCCTCAATTTCAACAACTCTGTTTGATCTGTTCTATATACCTCATTTTCAACACACAAGTTCCAACCACTATGTTTCACCCATCTCTTTCCCCGCCTCTATTTATGCACCTATGTTTACTTGCTTCTGTTTACCCGCCTGTTTCCCCACCTCTGATTCCCCACCTCAGATTCCCCGCCTCAGATTCCCTGCCTCTGATTCCCTGCCTCTGATAACCTGCCTCTGATTCCCTGCTTCTGATTCCCTGCCTCTGATTCCACACCTCTGATTCCCCGCCTCCGATTCCACACCTCTTATTCCCCGCCTCTGATTCCCCGCATCTGATTCCCCGCCTCTGATTCCCCGCCTCTGATTCCCCGCCTCTGATTCCCCGCCTCTGATTCCCCACCTCTGATTCCCCACCTCTGATTCCCCCCCTCTGATTAGCCGCCGCCCTTTCTGCGCAACGTTCCCGGCCTCCGTTTACCCACATCTCTTTCCCCGCTTCTGATTCCACATCTCTGATTCCCCGCATCTGATTCCCCCCTCTGATACCCTGCCACTGATTCCCTGCCTCTGATTCCCCCCTCTGATACCCTGCCACTGATTCCCTGCCTCTGATTCCCCGCCTCTGATACCCTGCCTCTCTTTCCCTGCCTCTGATTCCCCACCTCAGATTCCCTGCCTCTGATTCCCCGCCTATGTTTACCCGCCTCAGTTTCCCCACCTCAGGTTCCCGGCCTCAGATTCCCTGCCTCTGATTCCATGCCTCTGATTCCCCGCCTCTGATTGCCCGCCTCTGATTCCATGCCTCTGATAACCTGCCTCTGATTCCCTGCTTCTGATTCCCCACCTCTGATTCCCCGCTTCTGATTCCGCACCCATGTTTCACCGCCTCTGTTGCTCTGCTTCTGATTTCCCGGCTCAGATTCGCCGGCTCTGATTCCGCACCTCTGATTCCACGCCTCTCTTTCTGTGTCTCTGATTCCCCGCCTCTGATTCCCCACCTCTGATTCCCCGCCTCTGATACCCTGCCTCTCTTTCCCTGCCTCTATTTCCGTGCCTCTTTCTCTGCATCTCGTTTCCCACATCTCATTTCCCCCCTCTGATAACCCGCCTCAGATACCCTTCATCAGATTCCCTGCCACTGATTCCCCGCCTCTGATTCCCCGCCTCTGATTGCCTGCCTCTGATTCCCTGCCTCTGATTCCCCGTCTATGTTTACCCGCATCTGTTTACCCGCCTGTTTTGCCGCCTCTGATTCCCCACCTCAGATTCCCCGCCTCAGATTCCCTGCCTCTGATCCCTGCCTCTGATTCCCTGCATCTGATTGCCCTCCTCTGATTCCCCGCCTCTGATTCCCCGCCTCTGATTCCCCGCCTCAGATTCCCCGCCTCTGATTCCCCGCCTCCATTTCCGCGCAACTTTCCCGGCCTCCGTTTCCCCACATATCTTTCCCCGCCTCAGATTCCCTGCCTCTGATTCCCTGCCTCTGATAACCTGCCTCTGATTCCCTGCCTCTGATTCCCTGCCTCTGATTCCCTGCATCTGATTGCCCTCCTCTGATTCCCCGCCTCTGATTCCCCGCATCTGATTCCCCGCCTCAGATTCCCCGCCTCTGATTCCCCGCCTCCATTTCCGTGCAACTTTCCCGGCCTCCGTTTCCCCACATATCTTTCCCCGCCTCAGATTCCCTGCCTCTGATTCCCTGCCTCTGATAACCTGCCTCTGATTCCCTGCTTCTGATTCCTTGCCTTTGATTCCCTGCCTCTGATTCCCTGCCTCTGATTCCCCGCCTCTGATTCCCCACCTCTGATTCACTGCCTCCCTTTCCGTGCAACTTTCCCCGGCCTACGTTTCCCCCCATATCTTTCCCCGCCTCTGATTCCATGCCTCTGATTCCCTGCCTCTGATTGCCCGCCTCTGATTCCCTGCCTCTGATCCCCTGCCTCAGATTCCCTGCCTCAGATTCCTTTCATCTGATTTCCTGCCTCTGATTCCCCGTTTGGATTTCCTGCCTCTGATTTCCTGCATGTGATACCCCGCCTCTGATTCCCCGCCTCTGATTCCATGACTCTGATTCACCGCCTCTGATTAGCCGCCTCTGATTCCCCGCCTCTGATTCCCCGCCTCAGATTCCCTGCCTCTGATTCCACACCTCTGATTCCCCGCCTCCGATTCCGCACCTCTGATTCCACGCCTCTCTTTCTGTGTCTCTGATTCCCTGCCTCTGATTCCCCGCCTCTGATTCCCCGCCTCTGATTCCCCGCCTCTGATTCCCCGCCTCAGATACCCCGCCTCTGATTCCCTGCATCAGATTCCCTTCATCTGATTCCCTGCCTCTGATTCCCCGCCTGTGATTCCCTGCCTCTGATTCCCCACCTATGTATACCCGCCTCTGTTTAACCGCCTGTTTCCACACATCTCTTTCCCCACCTCTGATTCCACGCCTCTGATTCCCCACCTCTGATTGCCTGCCTCTGATACCCCGCCTCTGATTCCCCGCCACTGATTCCCTGCATCTGATTCCCCGCCTCGGATTCCCCGCCTCTGATTCCCCGCCTCTGATTCCCCGCCTCTGATTCCCCGCCTCTGATTCCCCGCCTATGTTTACCCGCCTCTGTTTCCCCACCTCAGGTTCCTGGCCTCAGATTCGCTGCCTCTGATTCCCTGCCTCTGATTCCCTGCCTCTGATTCCCTGCATCTGATTGCCCGCTTCAAATACTCCGCCTCTGATTCCCCGCCTCTGATTCCCCGCATCTGATTCCCCGCCTCTGATTCCCCGCCTCTGATTCCCCGCCTCTGATTCCCCGCCTCTGATTCCCCGCCCTTGATTCCCCGCCTCTGATACCCCGCCTCTGATTCCCCGCCTCTGATTCCCTGCATCTGATTCCCCGCCTCGGATTCCCCGCCTCTGATTCCCCGCCTCTGATTCCCCGCCTCTGAATCCCTGCCTCTGAAAACCTGCCTCTGATTTTGTGCCTCTGATTCTCTGCCTCTGATTCCCCCCTCTGATACCCTGCCACTGATTCCCCGCCTCTGATTCACCACCTCTTATTCCCCGCCTCTGATTACCCACCTCTGTCTCTCCACCTCTCTTTCGCGTGCGCTCTTTCCCCTACACTCTCTCCGCGCCTCTCTTTCCCTCCCTCAATTTCAACAACTCTGTTTGATCTGTTCTATATACCTCATTTTCAACACACAAGTTCCAACCACCATGTTTCACCCATCTCTTTCCCCGCCTCTATTTATGCACCTATGTTTACTTGCTTCTGTTTACCCGCCTGTTTCCCCACCTCTGATTCCCCACCTCAGATTCCCCGCCTCAGATTCCCTGCCTCTGATTCCCTGCCTCTGATAACCTGCCTCTGATTCCCTGCTTCTGATTCCCTGCCTCTGATTCCACACCTCTGATTCCCCGCCTCCGATTCCACACCTCTTATTCCCCGCCTCTGATTCCCCGCATCTGATTCCCCGCCTCTGATTCCCCGCCTCTGATTCCCCGCCTCTGATTCCCCGCCTCTGATTCCCCACCTCTGATTCCCCACCTCTGATTCCCCCCCTCTGATTAGCCGCCGCCCTTTCTGCGCAACGTTCCCGGCCTCCGTTTACCCACATCTCTTTCCCCGCTTCTGATTCCACATCTCTGATTCCCCGCATCTGATTCCCCCCTCTGATACCCTGCCACTGATTCCCTGCCTCTGATTCCCCGCCTCTGATACCCTGCCTCTCTTTCCCTGCCTCTGATTCCCCACCTCAGATTCCCTGCCTCTGATTCCCCGCCTATGTTTACCCGCCTCAGTTTCCCCACCTCAGGTTCCCGGCCTCAGATTCCCTGCCTCTGATTCCATGCCTCTGATTCCCCGCCTCTGATTGCCCGCCTCTGATTCCATGCCTCTGATAACCTGCCTCTGATTCCCTGCTTCTGATTCCCCACCTCTGATTCCCCGCTTCTGATTCCGCACCCATGTTTCACCGCCTCTGTTGCTCTGCTTCTGATTTCCCGGCTCAGATTCGCCGGCTCTGATTCCGCACCTCTGATTCCACGCCTCTCTTTCTGTGTCTCTGATTCCCCGCCTCTGATTCCCCACCTCTGATTCCCCGCCTCTGATACCCTGCCTCTCTTTCCCTGCCTCTATTTCCGTGCCTCTTTCTCTGCATCTCGTTTCCCACATCTCATTTCCCCCCTCTGATAACCCGCCTCAGATACCCTTCATCAGATTCCCTGCCACTGATTCCCCGCCTCTGATTCCCCGCCTCTGATTGCCTGCCTCTGATTCCCTGCCTCTGATTCCCCGTCTATGTTTACCCGCATCTGTTTACCCGCCTGTTTTGCCGCCTCTGATTCCCCACCTCAGATTCCCCGCCTCAGATTCCCTGCCTCTGATCCCTGCCTCTGATTCCCTGCATCTGATTGCCCTCCTCTGATTCCCCGCCTCTGATTCCCCGCCTCTGATTCCCCGCCTCAGATTCCCCGCCTCTGATTCCCCGCCTCCATTTCCGCGCAACTTTCCCGGCCTCCGTTTCCCCACATATCTTTCCCCGCCTCAGATTCCCTGCCTCTGATTCCCTGCCTCTGATAACCTGCCTCTGATTCCCTGCCTCTGATTCCCTGCCTCTGATTCCCTGCATCTGATTGCCCTCCTCTGATTCCCCGCCTCTGATTCCCCGCATCTGATTCCCCGCCTCAGATTCCCCGCCTCTGATTCCCCGCCTCCATTTCCGTGCAACTTTCCCGGCCTCCGTTTCCCCACATATCTTTCCCCGCCTCAGATTCCCTGCCTCTGAATCCCTGCCTCTGATAACCTGCCTCTGATTCCCTGCTTCTGATTCCTTGCCTTTGATTCCCTGCCTCTGATTCCCTGCCTCTGATTCCCCGCCTCTGATTCCCCACCTCTGATTCACTGCCTCCCTTTCCGTGCAACTTTCCCCGGCCTACGTTTCCCCCCATATCTTTCCCCGCCTCTGATTCCATGCCTCTGATTCCCTGCCTCTGATTGCCCGCCTCTGATTCCCTGCCTCTGATCCCCTGCCTCAGATTCCCTGCCTCAGATTCCTTTCATCTGATTTCCTGCCTCTGATTCCCCGTTTGGATTTCCTGCCTCTGATTTCCTGCATGTGATACCCCGCCTCTGATTCCCCGCCTCTGATTCCATGACTCTGATTCACCGCCTCTGATTCCCCGCCTCTGATTCCCCGCCTCTGATTCCCCGCCTCAGATTCCCTGCCTCTGATTCCACACCTCTGATTCCCCGCCTCCGATTCCGCACCTCTTATTCCCCGCCTCTGATTCCCCGCATCTGATTCCCTTCCTCTGATTGCCCGCCTATGTTTACCCGACTCTGTTTACCCGCCTGTTTCCCCACATCTCTTTCCTCACCTCTGATTCCCCGCATCTGATTCCCCGCCTCCGATTCCCCCCTCTGATTCCCCACCTCTGATTCCCCGCCTCAGATTCCCCACCTCTGATTCCCTGCATCAGATTCCCTCCATCTGATTCCCTGCCACTTACTCCCCGCCTCTGATTCCCTGCCTCTGATTCTCCACCTATGTATACCCGCCTCTGTTTACCCGCCAGTTTCCCCACATCTCTTTCCCCACCTCTGATTCCACGCCTCTGATTCCCCACCTCTGATTGCCTGCCTCTGATACACCGCCTCTGATTCCCCGCCACTGATTCCCTGCATCTGATTCCCCGCCTCGGATTCCCCGCCTCTGATTCCCCGCCTCTGATTCCCCGCCTCTGATTCCCCGCCTCTGATTCCCCGCCTATGTTTACCCGCCTCTGTTTCCCCACCTCAGGTTCCCGGCCTCAGATTCGCTGCCTCTGATTCCCTGCCTCTGATTCCCTGCCTCTGATTCCCTGCATCTGATTGCCCGCTTCAAATACTCCGCCTCTGATTCCCCGCCTCTGATTCCCCGCATCTGATTCCCCGCCTCTGATTCCCCGCATCTGATTCCCCGCCTCTGATTCCCCGCCTCTGATTCCCCGCCCTTGATTCCCCGCCTCTGATACCCCGCCTCTGATTCCCCGCCTCTGATTTCCTGCATCTGATTCCCCGCCTCGGATTCCCCGCCTCTGATTCCCCGCCTCTGATTCCCCGCCTCTGATTCCCCGCCTCTGAATCCCTGCCTCTGAAAACCTGCCTCTGATTTTGTGCCTCTGATTCTCTGCCTCTGATTCCCCCCTCTGATACCCTGCCACTGATTCCCCGCCTCTGATTCACCACCTCTTATTCCCCGCCTCTGATTACCCACCTCTGTCTCTCCACCTCTCTTTCGCGTGCGCTCTTTCCCCTACACTCTCTCCGCGCCTCTCTTTCCCTCCCTCAATTTCAACAACTCTGTTTGATCTGTTCTATATACCTCATTTTCAACACACAAGTTCCAACCACTATGTTTCACCCATCTCTTTCCCCGCCTCTATTTATGCACCTATGTTTACTTGCTTCTGTTTACCCGCCTGTTTCCCCACCTCTGATTCCCCACCTCAGATTCCCCGCCTCAGATTCCCTGCCTCTGATTCCCTGCCTCTGATAACCTGCCTCTGATTCCCTGCTTCTGATTCCCTGCCTCTGATTCCACACCTCTGATTCCCCGCCTCCGATTCCGCACCTCTTATTCCCCGCCTCTGATTCCCCGCATCTGATTCCCCGCCTCTGATTCCCCGCCTCTGATTCCCCGCCTCTGATTCCCCGCCTCTGATTCCCCACCTCTGATTCCCCACCTCTGATTCCCCCCCTCTGATTAGCCGCCGCCCTTTCTGCGCAACTTTCCCGGCCTCCGTTTACCCACATCTCTTTCCCCGCTTCTGATTCCACATCTCTGATTCCCCGCATCTGATTCCCCCCTCTGATACCCTGCCACTGATTCACTGCCTCTGATTCCCCGCCTCTGATACCCTGCCTCTCTTTCCCTGCCTCTGATTCCCCACCTCAGATTCCCTGCCTCTGATTCCCCGCCTATGTTTACCCGCCTCAGTTTCCCCACCTCAGGTTCCCGGCCTCAGATTCCCTGCCTCTGATTCCATGCCTCTGATTCCCCGCCTCTGATTGCCCGCCTCTGATTCCATGCCTCTGATAACCTGCCTCTGATTCCCTGCTTCTGATTCCCCACCTCTGATTCCCCGCTTCTGATTCCGCACCCATGTTTCACCGCCTCTGTTGCTCTGCTTCTGATTTCCCGGCTCAGATTCGCCGGCTCTGATTCCGCACCTCTGATTCCACGCCTCTCTTTCTGTGTCTCTGATTCCCCGCCTCTGATTCCCCACCTCTGATTCCCCGCCTCTGATACCCTGCCTCTCTTTCCCTGCCTCTATTTCCGTGCCTCTTTCTCTGCATCTCGTTTCCCACATCTCATTTCCCCCCTCTGATAACCCGCCTCAGATACCCTTCATCAGATTCCCTGCCACTGATTCCCCGCCTCTGATTCCCCGCCTCTGATTGCCTGCCTCTGATTCCCTGCCTCTGATTCCCCGTCTATGTTTACCCGCATCTGTTTACCCGCCTGTTTTGCCGCCTCTGATTCCCCACCTCAGATTCCCCGCCTCAGATTCCCTGCCTCTGATCCCTGCCTCTGATTCCCTGCATCTGATTGCCCTCCTCTGATTCCCCGCCTCTGATTCCCCGCCTCTGATTCCCCGCCTCAGATTCCCCGCCTCTGATTCCCCGCCTCCATTTCCGCGCAACTTTCCCGGCCTCCGTTTCCCCACATATCTTTCCCCGCCTCAGATTCCCTGCCTCTGATTCCCTGCCTCTGATAACCTGCCTCTGATTCCCTGCCTCTGATTCTCTGCCTCTGATTCCCTGCATCTGATTGCCCTCTTCTGATTCCCCGCCTCTGATTCCCCGCATCTGATTCCCCGCCTCAGATTCCCCGCCTCTGATTCCCCGCCTCCATTTCCGTGCAACTTTCCCGGCCTCCGTTTCCCCACATATCTTTCCCCGCCTCAGATTCCCTGCCTCTGATTCCCTGCCTCTGATAACCTGCCTCTGATTCCCTGCTTCTGATTCCTTGCCTTTGATTCCCTGCCTCTGATTCCCTGCCTCTGATTCCCCGCCTCTGATTCCCCACCTCTGATTCACTGCCTCCCTTTCCGTGCAACTTTCCCCGGCCTACGTTTCCCCCCATATCTTTCCCCGCCTCTGATTCCATGCCTCTGATTCCCCGCCTCTGATTGCCCGCCTCTGATTCCCTGCCTCTGATCCCCTACCTCAGATTCCCTGCCTCAGATTACTTTATTCTGATTTCCTGCCTCTGATTCCCCGCCTTGGATTTCCTGCCTCTGATTTCCTGCATGTGATACCCCGCCTCTGATTCCCCGCCTCTGATTCCATGACTCTGATTCACCGCCTCTGATTCCCCGCCTCTGATTCCCCGCCTCTGATTCCCCGCCTCAGATTCCCTGCCTCTGATTCCACACCTCTGATTCCCCGCCTCCGATTCCGCACCTCTTATTCCCCGCCTCTGATTCCCCGCATCTGATTCCCCGCCTCTGATTCCCGGCCTCTGATTCCCTTCCTCTGATTCCCCGCCTCTGATTCCCCACCTCTGATTCCCCACCTCTGATTCCCCCCTCTGATTAGCCGCCGCCCTTTCTGCGCAACTTTCCCGGCCTCCGTTTACCCACATCTCTTTCCCCGCTTCTGATTCCACATCTCTGATTCCCCGCCTCTGATTCCCCCCTCTGATACCCTGCCACTGATTCCCTGCCTCTGATTCCCCGCCTCTGATACCCTGCCTCTCTTTCCCTGCCTCTGATTCCCCACCTCTGATTCCCCGCTTCTGATTCCCCGACTCTGATTCCCCGCCCTTGATTCCCCGCCTCTGATTCCCCGCCTCTGATTCCCCACCTCTGATTCACTGCCTCCCTTTCCGCGCATTTTCCCCGGCCTACGTTTCCCCACATATCTTTCCCCGCCTCTGATTCCACGCCTCTGATTCCCCGCCTCTGATTGCCCGCCTCTGATTCCCTGCCTCTGATTCCCTGCCTCAGATTCCCTGCCTCAGATTCCCTTCATCTGATTCCCTGCATCTGATTCCCCGCCTCAGATTCCCTGCCTCTGATTCCCCGCCTATGTTTACCCGCCTCAGTTTCCCCACCTCAGGTTCCCGGCCTCAGATTCCCTGCCTCTGATTCCCTGCCTCTGATTCCACGCCTCTGATTGCCCGCCTCTGATTCCATGCCTCTGATTCCCTGCCTCAGATTCCCTGCCTCAGATTCCCTTCATCTGATTCCCTGCCTCTGATTCCCTGCCTCTGATAACCTGCCTCTGATTCCCTGCTTCTGATTCCCCACCTCTGATTCCCCGCTTCTGATTCCGCACCCATGTTTCACCGCCTCTGTTGCTCTGCTTCTGATTTCCCGGCTCAGATTCGCCGGCTCTGATTCCGCACCTCTGATTCCACGCCTCTCTTTCTGTGTCTCTGATTCCCCGCCTCTGTTTCCCCACCTCTGATTCCCCGCCTCTGATATCCTGCCTCTCTTTCCCTGCCTCTATTTCCGTGCCTCTTTCTCTGCATCTCGTTTCCCACATCTCATTTCCCCCCTCTGATAACCCGCCTCAGATACCCTTCATCAGATTCCCTGCCACTGATTCCCCGCCTCTGATTCCCCGCCTCTGATTGCCTGCCTCTGATTCCCTGCCTCTGATTCCCCGTCTATGTTTACCCGCATCTGTTTACCCGCCTGTTTTGCCGCCTCTGATTCCCCACCTCAGATTCCCCGCCTCAGATTCCCAGCCTCTGATTCCCTGCCTCTGATTCCCTGCATCTGATTGCCCTCCTCTGATTCCCCGCCTCTGATTCCCCGCCTCTGATTCCCCGCCTCAGATTCCCCGCCTCTGATTCCCCGCCTCCATTTCCGCGCAACTTTCCCGGCCTCCGTTTCCCCACATATCTTTCCCCGCCTCAGATTCCCTGCCTCTGATTCCCTGCCTCTGATAACCTGCCTCTGATTCCCTGCTTCTGATTCCTTGCCTCTGATTCCCTGCCTCTGATTCCCCGCCTCGGATTCCCCGCCTCTGATTCCCCGCCTCTGATTCCCCGCCTCTGATTCCCCGCCTCTGATTCCCCGCCTCAGATTCCCTGCCTCTGATTCCCTGCCTCTGATTCCCCACCTCTGATTCACCGCTTCCGATTCCGCACCCATGTTTCACCGCCTCTATTTATGCACCTATGTTTACTTGCTTCTGTTTACCCGCCTGTTTCCCCGCCTCTGATTCCCCACCTCAGATTCCCCGCCTCAGATTCCCTGCCTCTGATTCCCTGCCTCTGATAACCTGCCTCTGATTCCCTGCCTCTGATTACCTGCCTCTTATTCCCTGCCTCTGATTCCCTGCCTCTGATTCCCTGCCTCTGATTCCCCACCTCTGATTCACCGCTTCCGATTCCGCACCCATGTTTCACCGCCTCTGTTGCTCTGCTTCTGTTTTCCCGACTCAGTTTCGCCGGCTCTGATTCCGCACCTCTGATTCCACGCCTCTCTTTCTGTGTCTCTGATTCCCCGCCTCTGATTCCCCGCCTCTGATTCCCCGCCTCTGATTCCCCACCTCTGATTCCCCGCCTCAGATACCCCGCCTCTGATTCCATGCATCAGATTCCCTTCATCTGATTCCCTGCCTCTGATTCCCCGCCTGTGATTCCCTGCCTCTGATTCCCCACCTATGTATACCCGCCTCTGTTTAACCGCCTGTTTCCACACATCTCTTTCCCCACCTCTGATTCCACGCCTCTGATTCCCCACCTCTGATTGCCTGCCTCTGATACCCCGCCTCTGATTCCCCGCCACTGATTCCCTGCATCTGATTCCCCGCCTCTGATTCCCCGCCTCTGATTCCCCGCCTATGTTTACCCGCCTCTGTTTCCCCACCTCAGGTTCCCGGCCTCAGATTCGCTGCCTCTGATTCCCTGCCTCTGATTCCCTGCCTCTGATTCCCTGCCTCTGATTCCCTGCATCTGATTGCCCGCTTCAAATACTCCGCCTCTGATTCCCCGCCTCTGATTCCCCGCATCTGATTCCCCGCCTCTGATTCCCCGCCTCTGATACCCCGCCTCTGATTCCCCGCCTCTGATTCCCTGCATCTGATTCCCCGCCTCGGATTCCCCGCCTCTGATTCCCCGCCTCTGATTCCCCGCCTCTGATTCCCCGCCTCTGATTCCCTGCCTCTGAAAACCTGCCTCTGATTTTGTGCCTCTGATTCTCTGCCTCTGATTCCCCCCCTCTGATACCCTGCCACTGATTCCCCGCCTCTGATTCACCACCTCTTATTCCCCGCCTCTGATTACCCACCTCTGTCTCTCCACCTCTCTTTCACGTGCGCTCTTTCCCCTACACTCTCTCCGCGCCTCTCTTTCCCTCCCTCAATTTCAACAACTCTGTTTGATCTGTTCTATGTACCTCATTTTCAACACACAAGTTCCAACCACTATGTTTCACCCATCTCTTTCCCCGCCTCTATTTATGCACCTATGTTTACTTGCTTCTGTTTACCCGCCTGTTTCCCCACCTCTGATTCCCCACCTCAGATTCCCCGCCTCAGATTCCCTGCCTCTGATTCCCTGCCTCTGATAACCTGCCTCTGATTCCCTGCCTCTGATTACCTGCCTCTTATTCCCTGCCTCTGATTCCCTGCCTCTGATTCCCTGCCTCTGATTCCCCACCTCTGATTCACCGCTTCCGATTCCGCACCCATGTTTCACCGCCTCTGTTGCTCTGCTTCTGTTTTCCCGACTCAGTTTCGCCGGCTCTGATTCCGCACCTCTGATTCCACGCCTCTCTTTCTGTGTCTCTGATTCCCCGCCTCTGATTCCCCGCCTCTGATTCCCCGCCTCTGATTCCCCACCTCTGATTCCCCGCCTCAGATACCCCGCCTCTGATTCCATGCATCAGATTCCCTTCATCTGATTCCCTGCCTCTGATTCCCCGCCTGTGATTCCCTGCCTCTGATTCCCCACCTATGTATACCCGCCTCTGTTTAACCGCCTGTTTCCACACATCTCTTTCCCCACCTCTGATTCCACGCCTCTGATTCCCCACCTCTGATTGCCTGCCTCTGATACCCCGCCTCTGATTCCCCGCCACTGATTCCCTGCATCTGATTCCCCGCCTCGGATTCCCCGCCTCTGATTCCCCGCCTCTGATTCCCCGCCTCTGAATCCCCGCCTCTGATTCCCCGCCTATGTTTACCCGCCTCTGTTTCCCCACCTCAGGTTCCCGGCCTCAGATTCGCTGCCTCTGATTCCCTGCCTCTGATTCCCTGCCTCTGATTCCCTGCATCTGATTGCCCGCTTCAAATACGCCGCCTCTGATTCCCCGCCTCTGATTCCCCGCATCTGATTCCCCGCCTCTGATTCCCCGCCTCTGATATCCCGCCTCTGATTCCCCGCCTCTGATTCCCTGCATCTGATTCCCCGCCTCGGATTCCCCGCCTCTGATTCCCCGCCTCTGATTCCCCGCCTCTGATTCCCCGCCTCTGATTCCCTGCCTCTGAAAACCGGCCTCTGATTTTGTGCCTCTGATTCTCTGCCTCTGATTCCCCCCCTCTGATACCCTGCCACTGATTCCCCGCCTCTGATTCACCACCTCTTATTCCCCGCCTCTGATTACCCACCTCTGTCTCTCCACCTCTCTTTCACGTGCGCTCTTTCCCCTACACTCTCTCCGCGCCTCTCTTTCCCTCCCTCAATTTCAACAACTCTGTTTGATCTGTTCTATGTACCTCATTTTCAACACACAAGTTCCAACCACTATGTTTCACCCATCTCTTTCCCCGCCTCTATTTATGCACCTATGTTTACTTGCTTCTGTTTACCCGCCTGTTTCCCCACCTCTGATTCCCCACCTCAGATTCCCCGCCTCAGATTCCCTGCCTCTGATTCCCTGCCTCTGATAACCTGCCTCTGATTCCCTGCTTCTCATTCCCTGCCTCTGATTCCCTGCCTATGATTCCCTGCCTCTGATTCCCTGCCTCTGATTCCCCACCTCTGATTCCCCGCTTCCGATTCCGCACCCATGTTTCACCGCCTCTGTTGCTCTGCTTCTGATTTCCCGGCTCAGATTCGCCGGCTCTGATTCCGCACCTCTGATTCCACGCCTCTCTTTCTGTGTCTCTGATTCCACGCCTCTGATTCCCCGCCTCTGATTCCCCGCACCTGATTCCCCGCCTGTTTACCCGCCTCTGTTTACCCGCCTGTTTCCCCGCCTCTGATTCCCCACCTCAGATTCCCCGCCTCAGATTCCCTGCCTCTGATTCCCTGTCTCTGATTCCCTGCCTCTTATTCCCTGCATCTGATTGCCCGCCTCTGATACTCCGCCTCTGATTCCCCGCCCTTGATTCCCCGCCTCTGATTCCCCGCCTCTGATTCCCCACCTCTGATTCACTGCCTCCCTTTCCGCGCAACTTTCCCCGGCCTACGTTTCCCCACATATCTTTCCCCGCCTCTGATTCCACGCCTCTGATTCCCCGCCTCTGATTGCCCGCCTCTGATTCCCTGCCTCTGATTCCCTGCCTCAGATTCCCTGCCTCATATTCCCTTCATCTGATTCCCTGCCTCTGATTCCCCGCCTCGGATTCCCTGCCTCTGATTCCCCGCCTATGTTTACCCGCCTCTGTTTCCCCACCTCAGGTTCCCGGCCTCAGATTCGCTGCCTCTGATTCCCTGCCTCAGATTCCCTGCCTCTGATTCCCTGCATCTGATTGCCCGCTTCAAATACTCCGCCTCTGATTCCCCGCCTCTGATTCCCCGCATCTGATTCCCCGCCTCTGATTCCCCGCCTCTGATTCCCCGCCTCTGATTCCCCACCTCTGATTCCCCGCCCTTGATTCCCCGCCTCTGATACCCCGCCTCTGATTCCCCACCTCTGATTCACTGCCTCCCTTTCCGCGCAACTTTCCCCGGCCTACGTTTCCCCACATATCTTTCCCCGCCTCTGATTCCACGCCTCTGATTCCCCGCCTCTGATTGCCCGCCTCTGATTCCCTGCCTCTGATTCCCTGCCTCAGATTCCCTGCCTCAGATTCCCTTCATCTGATTCCCTGCCTCTGATTCCCCGCCTCGGATTCCCTGCCTCTGATTCCCCGCCTATGTTTACCCGCCTCTGTTTCCCCACCTCAGGTTCCCGGCCTCAGATTCGCTGCCTCTGATTCCCTGCCTCAGATTCCCTGCCTCTGATTCCCTGCATCTGATTGCCCGCTTCAAATACTCCGCCTCTGATTCCCCGCCTCTGATTCCCCGCATCTGATTCCCCGCCTCTGATTCCCCGCCTCTGATTCCCCGCCTCTGATTCCCCGCCTCTGATTCCCCGCCCTTGATTCCCCGCCTCTGATACCCCGCCTCTGATTCCCCACCTCTGATTCACTGCCTCCCGTTCCGTGCAACTTTCCCCGGCCTACGTTTCCCCCCATATCTTTCCCCGCCTCTGATTCCATGCCTCTGATTCCCCGCCTCTGATTGCCCGCCTCTGATTCCCTGCCTCTGATCCCCTGCCTCAGATTCCCTGCCTCAGATTCCCTTCATCTGATTTCCTGCCTCTGATTCCCCGCCTTGGATTTCCTGCCTCTGATTTCCCGCATGTGATACCCCGCCTCTGATTCCCCGCCTCTGATTCCATGACTCTGATTCACCACCTCTGATACCCCGCCTCTGATTCCCTGCCTCTGATTCCACACCTCTGATTCCCCGCCTCCGATTCCGCACGTCTGATTCCCCGCCTCTGATTCCCCGCATCTGATTCCCTGCCTCTGATTCCCCGCCTCTGATTCCCCGCCTCTGATTCCCCGCCTCTGATTCCCCACCTCTGATTCCCCACCTCTGATTCCCCCCCTCTGATTAGCCGCCGCCCTTTCTGCGCAACTTTCCCGGCCTCCGTTTACCCACATCTCTTTCCCCGCTTCTGATTCCACATCTCTGATTCCCCGCCTCTGATTCCCCCCTCTGATACCCTGCCACTGATTCCCTGCCTCTGATTACCTGCCTCTGATTCCCTGCCTCTGATTCCCTGCCTCTGATTCCCCACCTCTGATTCACCGCTTCCGATTCCGCACCCATGTTTCACCGCCTCTGTTGCTCTGCTTCTGTTTTCCCGGCTCAGTTTCGCCGGCTCTGATTCCGCACCTCTGATTCCACGCCTCTCTTTCTGTGTCTCTGATTCCCCGCCTCTGATTCCCCGCCTCTGATTCCCCGCCTCTGATTCCCCGCCTCTGATTCCCCGCCTCAGATACCCCGCCTCTGATTCCATGCATCAGATTCCCTTCATCTGATTCCCTGCCTCTGATTCCCCGCCTGTGATTCCCTGCCTCTGATTCCCCACCTATGTTTACCCGCCTCTGTTTAACCGCCTGTTTCCACACATCTCTTTCCCCACCTCTGATTCCACGCCTCTGATTCCCCACCTCTGATTGCCTGCCTCTGATACCCCGCCTCTGATTCCCCGCCACTGATTCCCTGCATCTGATTCCCTGCCTCGGATTCCCCGCCTCTGATTCCCCGCCTCTGATTCCCCGCCTCTGATTCCCCGCCTCTGATTCCCCGCCTATGTTTACCCGCCTCTGTTTCCCCACCTCAGGTTCCCGGCCTCAGATTCGCTGCCTCTGATTCCCTGCCTCTGATTCCCTGCCTCTGATTCCCTGCATCTGATTGCCCGCTTCAAATACTCCGCCTCTGATTCCCCGCCTCTGATTCCCCGCATCTGATTCCCCGCCTCTGATTCCCCGCCTCTGATACCCCGCCTCTGATTCCCCGCCTCTGATTCCCTGCATCTGATTCCCCGCCTCGGATTCCCCGCCTCTGATTCCCCGCCTCTGATTCCCCGCCTCTGATTCCCCGCCTCTGATTCCCTGCCTCTGAAAACCTGCCTCTGATTTTGTGCCTCTGATTCTCTGCCTCTGATTCCCCCCCTCTGATACCCTGCCACTGATTCCCCGCCTCTGATTCACCACCTCTTATTCCCCGCCTCTGATTACCCACCTCTGTCTCTCCACCTCTCTTTCACGTGCGCTCTTTCCCCTACACTCTCTCCGCGCCTCTCTTTCCCTCCCTCAATTTCAACAACTCTGTTTGATCTGTTCTATGTACCTCATTTTCAACACACAAGTTCCAACCACTATGTTTCACCCATCTCTTTCCCCGCCTCTATTTATGCACCTATGTTTACTTGCTTCTGTTTACCCGCCTGTTTCCCCACCTCTGATTCCCCACCTCAGATTCCCCGCCTCAGATTCCCTGCCTCTGATTCCCTGCCTCTGATAACCTGCCTCTGATTCCCTGCCTCTGATTACCTGCCTCTTATTCCCTGCCTCTGATTCCCTGCCTCTGATTCCCTGCCTCTGATTCCCCACCTCTGATTCACCGCTTCCGATTCCGCACCCATGTTTCACCGCCTCTGTTGCTCTGCTTCTGTTTTCCCGACTCAGTTTCGCCGGCTCTGATTCCGCACCTCTGATTCCACGCCTCTCTTTCTGTGTCTCTGATTCCCCGCCTCTGATTCCCCGCCTCTGATTCCCCGCCTCTGATTCCCCACCTCTGATTCCCCGCCTCAGATACCCCGCCTCTGATTCCATGCATCAGATTCCCTTCATCTGATTCCCTGCCTCTGATTCCCCGCCTGTGATTCCCTGCCTCTGATTCCCCACCTATGTATACCCGCCTCTGTTTAACCGCCTGTTTCCACACATCTCTTTCCCCACCTCTGATTCCACGCCTCTGATTCCCCACCTCTGATTGCCTGCCTCTGATACCCCGCCTCTGATTCCCCGCCACTGATTCCCTGCATCTGATTCCCCGCCTCGGATTCCCCGCCTCTGATTCCCCGCCTCTGATTCCCCGCCTCTGATTCCCCGCCTCTGATTCCCCGCCTATGTTTACCCGCCTCTGTTTCCCCACCTCAGGTTCCCGGCCTCAGATTCGCTGCCTCTGATTCCCTGCCTCTGATTCCCTGCCTCTGATTCCCTGCATCTGATTGCCCGCTTCAAATACTCCGCCTCTGATTCCCCGCCTCTGATTCCCCGCATCTGATTCCCCGCCTCTGATTCCCCGCCTCTGATACCCCGCCTCTGATTCCCCGCCTCTGATTCCCTGCATCTGATTCCCCGCCTCGGATTCCCCGCCTCTGATTCCCCGCCTCTGATTCCCCGCCTCTGATTCCCCGCCTCTGATTCCCTGCCTCTGAAAACCGGCCTCTGATTTTGTGCCTCTGATTCTCTGCCTCTGATTCCCCCCCTCTGATACCCTGCCACTGATTCCCCGCCTCTGATTCACCACCTCTTATTCCCCGCCTCTGATTACCCACCTCTGTCTCTCCACCTCTCTTTCACGTGCGCTCTTTCCCCTACACTCTCTCCGCGCCTCTCTTTCCCTCCCTCAATTTCAACAACTCTGTTTGATCTGTTCTATGTACCTCATTTTCAACACACAAGTTCCAACCACTATGTTTCACCCATCTCTTTCCCCGCCTCTATTTATGCACCTATGTTTACTTGCTTCTGTTTACCCGCCTGTTTCCCCACCTCTGATTCCCCACCTCAGATTCCCCGCCTCAGATTCCCTGCCTCTGATTCCCTGCCTCTGATAACCTGCCTCTGATTCCCTGCTTCTGATTCCCTGCCTCTGATTCCCTGCCTATGATTCCCTGCCTCTGATTCCCTGCCTCTGATTCCCCACCTCTGATTCCCCGCTTCCGATTCCGCACCCATGTTTCACCGCCTCTGTTGCTCTGCTTCTGATTTCCCGGCTCAGATTCGCCGGCTCTGATTCCGCACCTCTGATTCCACGCCTCTCTTTCTGTGTCTCTGATTCCACGCCTCTGATTCCCCGCCTCTGATTCCCCGCACCTGATTCCCCGCCTGTTTACCCGCCTCTGTTTACCCGCCTGTTTCCCCGCCTCTGATTCCCCACCTCAGATTCCCCGCCTCAGATTCCCTGCCTCTGATTCCCTGTCTCTGATTCCCTGCCTCTGATTCCCTGCATCTGATTGCCCGCCTCTGATACTCCGCCTCTGATTCCCCGCCCTTGATTCCCCGCCTCTGATTCCCCGCCTCTGATTCCCCACCTCTGATTCACTGCCTCCCTTTCCGCGCAACTTTCCCCGGCCTACGTTTCCCCACATATCTTTCCCCGCCTCTGATTCCACGCCTCTGATTCCCCGCCTCTGATTGCCCGCCTCTGATTCCCTGCCTCTGATTCCCTGCCTCAGATTCCCTGCCTCATATTCCCTTCATCTGATTCCCTGCCTCTGATTCCCCGCCTCGGATTCCCTGCCTCTGATTCCCCGCCTATGTTTACCCGCCTCTGTTTCCCCACCTCAGGTTCCCGGCCTCAGATTCGCTGCCTCTGATTCCCTGCCTCAGATTCCCTGCCTCTGATTCCCTGCATCTGATTGCCCGCTTCAAATACTCCGCCTCTGATTCCCCGCCTCTGATTCCCCGCATCTGATTCCCCGCCTCTGATTCCCCGCCTCTGATTCCCCGCCTCTGATTCCCCACCTCTGATTCCCCGCCCTTGATTCCCCGCCTCTGATACCCCGCCTCTGATTCCCCACCTCTGATTCACTGCCTCCCTTTCCGCGCAACTTTCCCCGGCCTACGTTTTCCCACATATCTTTCCCCGCCTCTGATTCCACGCCTCTGATTACCCGCCTCTGATTGCCCGCCTCTGATTCCCTGCCTCTGATTCCCTGCCTCAGATTCCCTGCCTCAGATTCCCTTCATCTGATTCCCTGCCTCTGATTCCCCGCCTCGGATTCCCTGCCTCTGATTCCCCGCCTATGTTTACCCGCCTCTGTTTCCCCACCTCAGGTTCCCGGCCTCAGATTCGCTGCCTCTGATTCCCTGCCTCAGATTCCCTGCCTCTGATTCCCTGCATCTGATTGCCCGCTTCAAATACTCCGCCTCTGATTCCCCGCCTCTGATTCCCCGCATCTGATTCCCCGCCTCTGATTCCCCGCCTCTGATTCCCCGCCTCTGATTCCCCGCCTCTGATTCCCCGCCCTTGATTCCCCGCCTCTGATACCCCGCCTCTGATTCCCCACCTCTGATTCACTGCCTCCCGTTCCGTGCAACTTTCCCCGGCCTACGTTTCCCCCCATATCTTTCCCCGCCTCTGATTCCATGCCTCTGATTCCCCGCCTCTGATTGCCCGCCTCTGATTCCCTGCCTCTGATCCCCTGCCTCAGATTCCCTGCCTCAGATTCCCTTCATCTGATTTCCTGCCTCTGATTCCCCGCCTTGGATTTCCTGCCTCTGATTTCCCGCATGTGATACCCCGCCTCTGATTCCCCGCCTCTGATTCCATGACTCTGATTCACCACCTCTGATACCCCGCCTCTGATTCCCTGCCTCTGATTCCACACCTCTGATTCCCCGCCTCCGATTCCGCACGTCTGATTCCCCGCCTCTGATTCCCCGCATCTGATTCCCTGCCTCTGATTCCCCGCCTCTGATTCCCCGCCTCTGATTCCCCGCCTCTGATTCCCCACCTCTGATTCCCCACCTCTGATTCCCCCCCTCTGATTAGCCGCCGCCCTTTCTGCGCAACTTTCCCGGCCTCCGTTTACCCACATCTCTTTCCCCGCTTCTGATTCCACATCTCTGATTCCCCGCCTCTGATTCCCCCCTCTGATACCCTGCCACTGATTCTCTGCCTCTGATTACCTGCCTCTGATTCCCTGCCTCTGATTCCCTGCCTCTGATTCCCCACCTCTGATTCACCGCTTCCGATTCCGCACCCATGTTTCACCGCCTCTGTTGCTCTGCTTCTGTTTTCCCGGCTCAGTTTCGCCGGCTCTGATTCCGCACCTCTGATTCCACGCCTCTCTTTCTGTGTCTCTGATTCCCCGCCTCTGATTCCCCGCCTCTGATTCCCCGCCTCTGATTCCCCGCCTCTGATTCCCCGCCTCAGATACCCCGCCTCTGATTCCATGCATCAGATTCCCTTCATCTGATTCCCTGCCTCTGATTCCCCGCCTGTGATTCCCTGCCTCTGATTCCCCACCTATGTTTACCCGCCTCTGTTTAACCGCCTGTTTCCACACATCTCTTTCCCCACCTCTGATTCCACGCCTCTGATTCCCCACCTCTGATTGCCTGCCTCTGATACCCCGCCTCTGATTCCCCGCCACTGATTCCCTGCATCTGATTCCCTGCCTCGGATTCCCCGCCTCTGATTCCCCGCCTCTGATTCCCCGCCTCTGATTCCCCGCCTCTGATTCCCCGCCTATGTTTACCCGCCTCTGTTTCCCCACCTCAGGTTCCCGGCCTCAGATTCGCTGCCTCTGATTCCCTGCCTCTGATTCCCTGCCTCTGATTCCCTGCATCTGATTGCCCGCTTCAAATACTCCGCCTCTGATTCCCCGCCTCTGATTCCCCGCATCTGATTCCCCGCCTCTGATTCCCTGCCTCTGATTCCCCGCCTCTGATTCCCCGCCTCTGATTCCCCGCCCTTGATTCCCCGCCTCTGATACCCCGCCTCTGATTCCCCGCCTCTGATTCCCTGCATCTGATTCCCCGCCTCGGATTCCCCGCCTCTGATTCCCCGCCTCTGATTCCCCGCCTCTGATTCCCTGCCTCTGAAAACCTGCCTCTGATTTTGTGCCTCTGATTCTCTGCCTCTGATTCCCCCCCTCTGATACCCTGCCACTGATTCCCCGCCTCTGATTCACCACCTCTTATTCCCCGCCTCTGATTACCCACCTCTGTCTCTCCACCTCCCTTTCACGTGCGCTCTTTCCCCTACACTCTCTCCGCGCCTCTCTTTCCCTCCCTCAATTTCAACAACACTGTTTGATCTGTTCTATGTACCTCATTTCCAACACACAAGTTCCAACCACTATGTTTCACCCATCTCTTTCCCCGCCTCTATTTATGCACCTATGTTTACTTGCTTCTATTTACCCGCCTGTTTCCCCACCTCTGATTCCCCACCTCAGATTCCCCGCCTCAGATTCCCTGCCTCTGATTCCCTGCCTCTGATAACCTGCCTCTGATACCCTGCTTCTGATTCCCTGCCTCTGATTCCCTGCCTATGATTCCCTGCCTCTGATTCCCTGCCTCTGATTCCCCACCTCTGATTCCCCGCTTCCGATTCCGCACCCATGTTTCACCGCCTCTGTTGCTCTGCTTCTGATTTCCCGGCTCAGATTCGCCGGCTCTGATTCCGCACCTCTGATTCCACGCCTCTCTTTCTGTGTCTCTGATTCCACGCCTCTGATTCCCCACCTCTGATTCCCCGCACCTGATTCCCCGCCTGTTTACCCGCCTCTGTTTACCCGCCTGTTTCCCCGCCTCTGATTCCCCACCTCAGATTCCCCGCCTCAGATTCCCTGCCTCTGATTCCCTGCCTCTGATTCCCTGCCTCTGATTCCCTGCATCTGATTGCCCGCCTCTGATACTCCGCATCTGATTCCCCGCCCTTGATTCCCCGCCTCTGATTCCCCGCCTCTGATTCCCCACCTCTGATTCACTGCCTCCCTTTCCGCGCAACTTTCCCCGGCCTACGTTTCCCCACATATCTTTCCCCGCCTCTGATTCCACGACTCTGATTACCCGCCTCTGATTGCCCGCCTCTGATTCCCTGCCTCTGATTCCCTGCCTCAGATTCCCTGCCTCAGATTCCCTTCATCTGATTCCCTGCCTCTGATTCCCCGCCTCGGATTCCCTGCCTCTGATTCCCCGCCTATGTTTACCCGCCTCTGTTTCCCCACCTCAGGTTCCCGGCCTCAGATTCGCTGCCTCTGATTCCCTGCCTCAGATTCCCTGCCTCTGATTCCCTGCATCTGATTGCCCGCTTCAAATACTCCGCCTCTGATACCCCGCCTCTGATTCCCCGCATCTGATTCCCCGCCTCTGATTCCCCGCCTCTGATTCCCCACCTCTGATTCCCCGCCTCTGATTCCCCGCCCTTGATTCCCCGCCTCTGATACCCCGCCTCTGATTCCCCACCTCTGATTCACTGCCTCCCTTTCCGCGCAACTTTCCCCGGCCTACGTTTCCCCACATATCTTTCCCCGCCTCTGATTCCACGCCTCTGATTCCCCGCCTCTGATTGCCCGCCTCTGATTCCCTGCCTCTGATTCCCTGCCTCAGATTCCCTGCCTCAGATTCCCTTCATCTGATTCCCTGCCTCTGATTCCCCGCCTCGGATTCCCTGCCTCTGATTCCCCGCCTATGTTTACCTGCCTCTGTTTCCCCACCTCAGGTTCCCGGCCTCAGATTCGCTGCCTCTGATTCCCTGCCTCAGATTCCCTGCCTCTGATTCCCTGCATCTGATTGCCCGCTTCAAATACTCCGCCTCTGATTCCCCGCCTCTGATTCCCCGCATCTGATTCCCCGCCTCTGATTCCCCGCCTCTGATTCCACGCCTCTGATTCCCCGCCTCTGATTCCCCGCCCTTGATTCCCCGCCTCTGATACCCCGCCTCTGATTCCCCACCTCTGATTCACTGCCTCCCTTTCCGTGCAACTTTCCCCGGCCTACGTTTCCCCCCATGTCTTTCCCCGCCTCTGATTCCATGCCTCTGATTCCCCGCCTCTGATTGCCCGCCTCTGATTCCCTGCCTCTGATCCCCTGCCTCAGATTCCCTGCCTCAGATTCCCTTCATCTGATTTCCTGCCTCTGATTCCCCGCCTTGGATTTCCTGCCTCTGATTTCCCGCATGTGATACCCCGCCTCTGATTCCCCGCCTCTGATTCCATGACTCTGATTCACCACCTCTGATTCCCCGCCTCTGATTCACCGCCTCTGATTCCCCGCCTCTGATTCCCTGCCTCTGATTCCACACCTCTGATTCCCCGCCTCCGATTCCGCACCTCTGATTCCCCGCCTCTGATTCCCCGCATCTGATTCCCTGCCTCTGATTCCCCGCCTCTGATTCCCCGCCTCTGATTCCCCACCTCTGATTCCCCACCTCTGATTCCCCACCTCTGATTCCCCCCCTCTGATTAGCCGCCGCCCTTTCTGCGCAACTTTCCCGGCCTCCGTTTACCCACATCTCTTTCCCCGCTTCTGATTCCACATCTCTGATTCCCCGCCTCTGATTCCCCCCTCTGATACCCTGCCACTGATTCCCTGCCTCTGATTCCCCGCCTCTGATACCCTGGCTCTCTTTCCCTGCCTCTGATTCCCCACCTCTGATTCCCCGCTTCTGATTCCCCGACTCTGATTCCCCGCCCTTGATTCCCCGCCTCTGATTCCCCGCCTCTGATTTCCCACCTCTGATTCACTGCCTCCCTTTCCGCGCAACTTTCCCCGGCCTACGTTTCCCCACATATCTTTCCCCGCCTCTGATTCCACGCCTCTGATTCCCCGCCTCTGATTGCCCGCCTCTGATTCCCTGCCTCTGATTCCCTGCCTCAGATTCCCTGCCTCAGATTCCCTTCATCTGATTCCCTGCCTCTGATTCCCCGCCTCAGATTCCCTGCCTCTGATTCCCCGCCTAAGTTTACCCGCCTCAGTTTCCCCACCTCAGGTTCCCGGCCTCAGATTCCCTGCCTCTGATTCCCTGCCTCTGATTCCCCGCCTCTGATTGCCCGCCTCTGATTCCATGCCTCTGATTCCCTGCCTCAGATTCCCTGCCTCAGATTCCCTTCATCTGATTCCCTGCCTCTGATTCCCTGCCTCAGATTCCCTGCCTCTGATTCCCGCCCTATGTTTACCCGCCTCTGTTTCCCCACCTCAGGTTCCCGGCCTCAGATTCGCTGCCTCTGATTCCCTGCCTCTGATTCCCTGCCTCTGATTCCCTGCATTTGATTGCCTGCATCATATACTCAGCCTCTGATTCCCCGCCTCTGATTGCCATCCTCTGATTCCCTGCCTCTGATTCCTTGCCTCAGATTCCCTGCCTCAGATTCCCTTCATCTGATTCCCTGCCTCTGATTCCCCGCCTCGGATTCCCTGCCTCTGATTCCCCGCCTATGTTTACCCGCCTCTGTTTCCCCACCTCAGGTTCCCCGCCTCAGATTCGCTGCCTCTGATTCCCTGCCTCTCATTCCCTGCCTCTGATTCCCTGCATCTGATTGTCCGCCTCAAATACTCCGCCTCTGATTCCACGCCTCTGATTCCCCGCATCTGATTCCCCGCCTCTGATTCCCCGCCTCTGATTCCCCGCCTCAGATTCCCCGCCTCTGATTTCCCACCTCTGATTCCCCGCCTCCCTTTCCGCGCAACTTTCCCGGCCTCCGTTTCCCCACATCTCATTCCCCACCTCTGATTCCCCACCTCTGATTCCCTTCCTCTGATTGCCCGCCTATGTTTACCCGACTCTGTTTACCCGCCTGTTTCCCCACATCTCTTTCCTCACCTCTGATTCCACGCATCTGATTCCCCTCCTCTGATTGCCCGCCTCTGATTTCCTGCCTCTGATTCCCCACCTCTGATTCCTCGCCTCTAATACCCCGCATCTGATTCCCCGCCTCTGATTCCCCGCATCTGATTCCCCGCCTCCGATTCCCCCCTCTGATTCCCCACCTCTGATTCCCCGCCTCAGATTCCCCGCCTCTGATTCCCTGCATCAGATTCCCTCCATCTGATTCCCTGCCACTGACTCCCCGCCTCTGATTCCCTGCCTCTGATTCTCCACCTATGTATACCCGCCTCTGTTTACCCGCCAGTTTCCCCACATCTCTTTCCCCACCTCTGATTCCACGCCTCCGATTCCCCGCCTCTGATTGCCTGCCTCTGATTTCCTGCTTCTGATTCACCGCCTCTGATTCCCTGCCTCTGATTTCCCGCCTCTGATTCCCCGCCTCTGATTCCCCACCTCTGATTCACTGCCTCCATTTCCGCGCAACTTTCCCGGCCTACATTTCCCCACATATATAGTTCCCTGCCTCTGATTCCACGCCTCTGATTCCCCGCCTCTGATTGCCCGCCTCTGATTTCCTGCCTCTGATTCCCCACCTCTGATTCCCCGCCTCTAATACCCCGCATCTGATTCCCCGCCTCTGATTCCCCGCATCTGATTCCCCGCCTCTGATTCCCCGCCTCTGATTCCCCGCCTCTGATTCCCCGCCTCTGATTCCCCGCCTCTGATTCCCCGCCTCTGATTCCCACCTCTGATTCCCCGCCTCTGATTCCCCGCCTCTGATACCCTGACTCTCTTTCCCTGCGTCTATTTCCGTGCCTCTTTCTCTGCATCTCGTGTCCCACATCTCATTTCCCCCCTCTGATAACCCGCCTCAGATTCCCTGCCGCAGATTCCCTGCCTCAGATACCCTGCCTCAGATACCCTTCATCAGATTCCCTGCCACTGATTCCCCGCCTCTGATTCCCCGCCTCTGATTGCCCGCCTCTGATTCCCTGCCTCTGATTCCCCGTCTATGTTTACACGCATCTGTTTACCCGCCTGTTTCTCCGCCTCTGATTCCCCACCTCAGATTCCCCGCCTCAGATTCCCTGCCTCTGATTCCCTGCCTCAGATACCCTGCCTCAGATTCCCTTCATCTGATTCCCTGCCTCTGATTCCCCGCCTCGGATTCCCTGCCTCTGATTCCCCGCCTATGTTTACCCGCCTCTGTTTCCCCAACTCAGGTTCCCGGCCTCTGATTCGCTGCCTCTGATTCCCTGCCTCTGATTCCCTGCCTCTGATTCCCTGCATCTGATTGCCCGCTTCAAATACTCCGCCTCTGATTCCCCGCCTCTGATTCCCCGCATCTGATTCCCCGCCTCTGATTCCCCGCCTCTGATTCCCCGCATCTGATTCCCCGCCTCTGATTCCCCGCCCTTGATTCCCCGCCTCTGATACCCCGCCTCTGATTCCCCACCTCTGATTCACTGCCTCCCTTTCCGTGCAACTTTCCCCGGCCTACGTTTCCCCACATATCTTTCCCCGCCTCTGATTCCATGCCTCTGATTCCCCGCCTCTGATTGCCCGCCTCTGATTCCCTGCCTCTGATTCCCTGCCTCAGATTCCCTGCCTCAGATTCCCTTCATCTGATTTCCTGCCTCTGATTCCCCGCCTTGGATTTCCTGCCTCTGAATTCCCGCATCTGATTCCCCGCCTCTGATTCCCCGCCTCTGATTCCATGACTCTGATTCACCGCCTCTGATTCCCCGCCTCTGATTCCCCGCCTCTGATTACCCGCCTCTGATTCCCTGCCTCGGATTCCACACCTCTGATTCCCCGCCTCCGATTCCGCATCTCTGATTCCCTGCCTCTGATTCCCCGCATCTGATTCCCCGCCTCTGATTCCCCGCCTCTGATTCCCCGCCTCTGATTCCCCGCCTCTGATTCCCCACCTCTGATTCCTCACCTCTGATTCCCCCCCTCTGATTAGCCGCCGCCCTTTCTGCGCAACTTTCACGGCCTCCGTTTACCCACATCTCTTTCCCCGCTTCTGATTCCACATCTCTGATTCCCCGCCTCTGATTCCCCCCTCTGATACCCTGCCACTGATTCCCTGCCTCTGATTCCCCGCCTCTGATACCCTGCCTCTCTTTCCCTGCCTCTGATTCCCCACCTCTGATTCCCCGCTTCTGATTCCCCGACTCTGATTTCCCGCCCTTGATTCCACGCCTCTGATTCCCCGCCTCTGATTCCCCACCTCTGATTCACTGCCTCCCTTTCCGCGCAACTTTCCCCGGCCTACGTTTCCCCACATATCTTTCCCCGCCTCTGATTCCACGCCTCTGATTCCACGCCTCTGATTGCCCGCCTCTGATTCCCTGCCTCTGATTCCCTGCCTCAGATTCCCTGCCTCAGATTCCCTTCATCTGATTCCCTGCCTCTGATTCCCCGCCTCAGATTCCCTGCCTCTGATTCCCCACCTATGTTTACCCGCCTCTGTTTCCCCACCTCAGGTTCCCGGCCTCAGATTCCCTGCCTCTGATTCCCTGCCTCTGATTCCCTGCATCTGATTGCCCGCCTCAAACACTCCGCCTCTGATTCCCCGCCTCTGATTCCCCACATCTGATTCCCCGCCTCTGATTCCCCGCCTCTGATTCCCCGCCTCTGATTCCCCGCCTCTGATTCCCCACCTCTGATTCACTGCATCCCTTTCTGTGCAACTTTCCCCGGCCTACTTTTCCCCACATATCTTTCCCCGCCTCTGATTCCACGCCTCTGATTCCCCGCCTCTGATTGCCCTCCTCTGATTCCCTGCCTCTGATTCCTTGCCTCAGATTCCCTGCCTCAGATTCCCTTCATCTGATTCCCTGCCTCTGATTCACCGCCTCGGATTCCCTGCCTGTGATTCCCCGCCTATGTTTACCCGCCTCTGTTTCCCCACCTCAGGTTCCCCGCCTCAGATTCGCTGCCTCTGATTCCCTGCCTCTGATTCCCTGCCTCTGATTGTCCGCCTCAAATACTCCACCTCTGATTCCCCGCCTCTGATTCCCCGCATCTGATTCCCCGCCTCTGATTCCCCGCCTCTGATTCCCCACCTCTGATTCCACGCCTCTGATTCCCCACCTCTGATTCCCTGCCTCCCTTTCCGCGCAACTTTCCCGGCCTCTGTTTCCCCACATCTCATTCCCCGCCTCTTATTCCACGTCTCTGATTCCCCGCCTCTGATTCCCCCCCTCTGATACCCTGCCACTGATTCCCCGCCTCTGATTCACCACCTCTTATTCCCCGCCTCTGATTACCCGCCTCTGTCTCTCCACCTCTCTTTCGCGTGCGCTCTTTCCCCTACACTCTCTCTGCTCCTCTCTTTCCCTCCCTCAATTTCAACAACTCTGTTTGATCTGTTCTATGTACCTCATTTTCAAAACACAAGTTCCAACCACTATGTTTCACCCATCTCTTTCCCCGCCTCTATTTATGCACCTATGTTTACTTGCTTCTGTTTACACGCCTGTTTCCCCACCTCTGATTCCCCACCTCAGATTCCCCGCCTCAGATTCACTGCCTCTGATTCCCTGCCTCTGATAACCTGCCTCTGATTCCCTGCTTCTGATTCCCTGCCTCTGATTCCCTGCCTATGATTCCCTGCCTCTGATTCCCTGCCTCTGATTCCCCACCTCTGATTCCCCGCTTCTGATTCCGCACCCATGTTTCACCGCCTCTGTTGCTCTGCTTCTGATTTCCCGGCTCAGATTCGCCGGCTCTGATTCCGCACCTCTGATTCCACGCCTCTCTTTCTGTGTCTCTGATTCCCCGCCTCTGATTCCCCACCTCTGATTCCCCGCCTCTGATACCCTGCCTCTCTTTCCCTGCCTCTATTTCCGTGCCTCTTTCTCTGCATCTCGTTTCCCACATCTCATTTCCCCCCTCTGATAACCCGCCTCAGATACCCTTCATCAGATTCCCTGCCACTGATTCCCCGCCTCTGATTCCCCGCCTCTGATTGCCTGCCTCTGATTCCCTGCCTCTGATTCCCCGTCTATGTTTACCCGCATCTGTTTACCCGCCTGTTTTGCCGCCTCTGATTCCCCACCTCAGATTCCCCGCCTCAGATTCCCTGCCTCTGATTCCCTGCCTCTGATTCCCTGCATCTGATTGCCCTCCTCTGATTCACCGCCTCTGATTCCCCGCCTCTGATTCCCCGCCTCAGATTCCCCGCCTCTGATTCCCCGCCTCCATTTCCGCGCAACTTTCCCGGCCTCCGTTTCCCCACATATCTTTCCCCGCCTCAGATTCCCTGCCTCTGATTCCCTGCCTCTGATAACCTGCCTCTGATTCCCTGCTTCTGATTCCTTGCCTCTGATTCCCTGCCTCTGATTCCCTGCCTCTGATTCCCTGCCTCTGATTCCCCACCTCTGTCTCTCAACCTCTCTTTCGCGTGCGCTCTTTCCCCTACACTCTCTCCGCGCCTCTCTTTCCCTCCCTCAATTTCAACAACTCTGTTTGATCTGTTCTATGTACCTCATTTTCAACACACAAGTTCCAACCACTTTGTTTCACCCATCTCTTTCCCCGCCTCTATTTATGCACCTATGTTTACTTGCTTCTGTTTACCCGCCTGTTTCCAACCCTCTGATTCCCCACCTCAGATTCCCAGCCTCAGATTCCCTGCCTCTGATTCCCTGCCTCTGATAACCTGCCTCTGATTCCCTGCCTCTGATTACCTGCCTCTGATTCCCTGCCTCTGATTCCCTGCCTCTGATTCCCTGCCTCTGATTCCCCACCTCTGATTCACCGCTTCCGATTCCGCACCCATGTTTCACCGCCTCTATTGCTCTGCTTCTGTTTTCCCGGCTCAGTTTCGCCGGCTCTGATTCCGCACCTCTGATTCCACGCCTCTCTTTCTGTGTCTCTGATTCCCTGCCTCTGATTCCCCGCCTCTGATTCCCCGCCTCTGATTCCCCGCCTCTGATTCCCCGCCTCAGATACCCCGCCTCTGATTCCCTGCATCAGATTCCCTTCATCTGATTCCCTGCCTCTGATTCCCCGCCTGTGATTCCCTGCCTCTGATTCCCCACCTATGTATACCCGCCTCTGTTTAACCGCCTGTTTCCACACATCTCTTTCCCCACCTCTGATTCCACGCCTCTGATTCCCCACCTCTGATTGCCTGCCTCTGATACCCCACCTCTGATTCCCCGCCACTGATTCCCTGCATCTGATTCCCCGCCTCGGATTCCCCGCCTCTGATTCCCCGCCTCTGATTCCCCGCCTCTGATTCCCCGCCTATGTTTACCCGCCTCTGTTTCCCCACCTCAGGTTCCCGGCCTCAGATTCGCTGCCTCTGATTCCCTGCCTCTGATTCCCTGCCTCTGATTCCCTGCATCTGATTGCCCGCTTCAAATACTCCGCCTCTGATTCCCCGCCTCTGATTCCCCGCATCTGATTCCCCGCCTCTGATTCCCCGCCTCTGATTCCCCGCCTCTGATTCCCCGCCTCTGATTCCCCGCCCTTGATTCCCCGCCTCTGATACCCCGCCTCTGATTCCCCGCCTCTGATTCCCTGCATCTGATTCCCCGCCTCGGATTCCCCGCCTCTGATTCCCCGCCTCTGATTCCCCGCCTCTGATTCCCCGCCTCTGAATCCCTGCCTCTGAAAACCTGCCTCTGATTTTGTGCCTCTGATTCTCTGCCTCTGATTCCCCCCTCTGATACCCTGCCACTGATTCCCCGCCTCTGATTCACCACCTCTTATTCCCCGCCTCTGATTACCCACCTCTGTCTCTCCACCTCTCTTTCGCGTGCGCTCTTTCCCCTACACTCTCTCCGCGCCTCTCTTTCCCTCCCTCAATTTCAACAACTCTGTTTGATCTGTTCTATATACCTCATTTTCAACACACAAGTTCCAACCACTATGTTTCACCCATCTCTTTCCCCGCCTCTATTTATGCACCTATGTTTACTTGCTTCTGTTTACCCGCCTGTTTCCCCACCTCTGATTCCCCACCTCAGATTCCCCGCCTCAGATTCCCTGCCTCTGATTCCCTGCCTCTGATAACCTGCCTCTGATTCCCTGCTTCTGATTCCCTGCCTCTGATTCCACACCTCTGATTCCCCGCCTCCGATTCCGCACCTCTTATTCCCTGCCTCTGATTCCCCGCATCTGATTCCCCGCCTCTGATTCCCCGCCTCTGATTCCCCGCCTCTGATTCCCCGCCTCTGATTCCCCACCTCTGATTCCCCACCTCTGATTCCCCCCCTCTGATTAGCCGCCGCCCTTTCTGCGCAACTTTCCCGGCCTCCGTTTACCCACATCTCTTTCCCCGCTTCTGATTCCACATCTCTGATTCCCCGCATCTGATTCCCCCCTCAGATACCCTGCCACTGATTCCCTGCCTCTGATTCCCCGCCTCTGATACCCTGCCTCTCTTTCCCTGCCTCTGATTCCCCACCTCAGATTCCCTGCCTCTGATTCCCCGCCTATGTTTACCCGCCTCAGTTTCCCCACCTCAGGTTCCCGGCCTCAGATTCCCTGCCTCTGATTCCATGCCTCTGATTCCCCGCCTCTGATTGCCCGCCTCTGATTCCATGCCTCTGATAACCTGCCTCTGATTCCCTGCTTCTGATTCCCCACCTCTTATTCCCCGCTTCTGATTCCGCACCCATGTTTCACCGCCTCTGTTGCTCTGCTTCTGATTTCCCGGCTCAGATTCGCCGGCTCTGATTCCGCACCTCTGATTCCACGCCTCTCTTTCTGTGTCTCTGATTCCCCGCCTCTGATTCCCCACCTCTGATTCCCCCCCTCTGATACCCTGCCACTGATTCCCCGCCTCTGATTCACCACCTCTTATTCCCCGCCTCTGATTACCCGCCTCTGTCTCTCCACCTCTCTTTCGCGTGCGCTCTTTCCCCTACACTCTCTCTGCTCCTCTCTTTCCCTCCCTCAATTTCAACAACTCTGTTTGATCTGTTCTATGTACCTCATTTTCAAAACACAAGTTCCAACCACTATGTTTCACCCATCTCTTTCCCCGCCTCTATTTATGCACCTATGTTTACTTGCTTCTGTTTACACGCCTGTTTCCCCACCTCTGATTCCCCACCTCAGATTCCCCGCCTCAGATTCACTGCCTCTGATTCCCTGCCTCTGATAACCTGCCTCTGATTCCCTGCTTCTGATTCCCTGCCTCTGATTCCCTGCCTATGATTCCCTGCCTCTGATTCCCTGCCTCTGATTCCCCACCTCTGATTCCCCGCTTCTGATTCCGCACCCATGTTTCACCGCCTCTGTTGCTCTGCTTCTGATTTCCCGGCTCAGATTCGCCGGCTCTGATTCCGCACCTCTGATTCCACGCCTCTCTTTCTGTGTCTCTGATTCCCCGCCTCTGATTCCCCACCTCTGATTCCCCGCCTCTGATACCCTGCCTCTCTTTCCCTGCCTCTATTTCCGTGCCTCTTTCTCTGCATCTCGTTTCCCACATCTCATTTCCCCCCTCTGATAACCCGCCTCAGATACCCTTCATCAGATTCCCTGCCACTGATTCCCCGCCTCTGATTCCCCGCCTCTGATTGCCTGCCTCTGATTCCCTGCCTCTGATTCCCCGTCTATGTTTACCCGCATCTGTTTACCCGCCTGTTTTGCCGCCTCTGATTCCCCACCTCAGATTCCCCGCCTCAGATTCCCTGCCTCTGATTCCCTGCCTCTGATTCCCTGCATCTGATTGCCCTCCTCTGATTCACCGCCTCTGATTCCCCGCCTCTGATTCCCCGCCTCAGATTCCCCGCCTCTGATTCCCCGCCTCCATTTCCGCGCAACTTTCCCGGCCTCCGTTTCCCCACATATCTTTCCCCGCCTCAGATTCCCTGCCTCTGATTCCCTGCCTCTGATAACCTGCCTCTGATTCCCTGCTTCTGATTCCTTGCCTCTGATTCCCTGCCTCTGATTCCCTGCCTCTGATTCCCTGCCTCTGATTCCCCACCTCTGTCTCTCAACCTCTCTTTCGCGTGCGCTCTTTCCCCTACACTCTCTCCGCGCCTCTCTTTCCCTCCCTCAATTTCAACAACTCTGTTTGATCTGTTCTATGTACCTCATTTTCAACACACAAGTTCCAACCACTTTGTTTCACCCATCTCTTTCCCCGCCTCTATTTATGCACCTATGTTTACTTGCTTCTGTTTACCCGCCTGTTTCCAACCCTCTGATTCCCCACCTCAGATTCCCAGCCTCAGATTCCCTGCCTCTGATTCCCTGCCTCTGATAACCTGCCTCTGATTCCCTGCCTCTGATTACCTGCCTCTGATTCCCTGCCTCTGATTCCCTGCCTCTGATTCCCTGCCTCTGATTCCCCACCTCTGATTCACCGCTTCCGATTCCGCACCCATGTTTCACCGCCTCTGTTGCTCTGCTTCTGTTTTCCCGGCTCAGTTTCGCCGGCTCTGATTCCGCACCTCTGATTCCACGCCTCTCTTTCTGTGTCTCTGATTCCCTGCCTCTGATTCCCCGCCTCTGATTCCCCGCCTCTGATTCCCCGCCTCTGATTCCCCGCCTCAGATACCCCGCCTCTGATTCCCTGCATCAGATTCCCTTCATCTGATTCCCTGCCTCTGATTCCCCGCCTGTGATTCCCTGCCTCTGATTCCCCACCTATGTATACCCGCCTCTGTTTAACCGCCTGTTTCCACACATCTCTTTCCCCACCTCTGATTCCACGCCTCTGATTCCCCACCTCTGATTGCCTGCCTCTGATACCCCACCTCTGATTCCCCGCCACTGATTCCCTGCATCTGATTCCCCGCCTCGGATTCCCCGCCTCTGATTCCCCGCCTCTGATTCCCCGCCTCTGATTCCCCGCCTCTGATTCCCCGCCTATGTTTACCCGCCTCTGTTTCCCCACCTCAGGTTCCCGGCCTCAGATTCGCTGCCTCTGATTCCCTGCCTCTGATTCCCTGCCTCTGATTCCCTGCATCTGATTGCCCGCTTCAAATACTCCGCCTCTGATTCCCCGCCTCTGATTCCCCGCATCTGATTCCCCGCCTCTGATTCCCCGCCTCTGATTCCCCGCCTCTGATTCCCCGCCTCTGATTCCCCGCCCTTGATTCCCCGCCTCTGATACCCCGCCTCTGATTCCCCGCCTCTGATTCCCTGCATCTGATTCCCCGCCTCGGATTCCCCGCCTCTGATTCCCCGCCTCTGATTCCCCGCCTCTGATTCCCCGCCTCTGAATCCCTGCCTCTGAAAACCTGCCTCTGATTTTGTGCCTCTGATTCTCTGCCTCTGATTCCCCCCTCTGATACCCTGCCACTGATTCCCCGCCTCTGATTCACCACCTCTTATTCCCCGCCTCTGATTACCCACCTCTGTCTCTCCACCTCTCTTTCGCGTGCGCTCTTTCCCCTACACTCTCTCCGCGCCTCTCTTTCCCTCCCTCAATTTCAACAACTCTGTTTGATCTGTTCTATATACCTCATTTTCAACACACAAGTTCCAACCACTATGTTTCACCCATCTCTTTCCCCGCCTCTATTTATGCACCTATGTTTACTTGCTTCTGTTTACCCGCCTGTTTCCCCACCTCTGATTCCCCACCTCAGATTCCCCGCCTCAGATTCCCTGCCTCTGATTCCCTGCCTCTGATAACCTGCCTCTGATTCCCTGCTTCTGATTCCCTGCCTCTGATTCCACACCTCTGATTCCCCGCCTCCGATTCCGCACCTCTTATTCCCCGCCTCTGATTCCCCGCATCTGATTCCCCGCCTCTGATTCCCCGCCTCTGATTCCCCGCCTCTGATTCCCCGCCTCTGATTCCCCACCTCTGATTCCCCACCTCTGATTCCCCCCCTCTGATTAGCCGCCGCCCTTTCTGCGCAACTTTCCCGGCCTCCGTTTACCCACATCTCTTTCCCCGCTTCTGATTCCACATCTCTGATTCCCCGCATCTGATTCCCCCCTCAGATACCCTGCCACTGATTCCCTGCCTCTGATTCCCCGCCTCTGATACCCTGCCTCTCTTTCCCTGCCTCTGATTCCCCACCTCAGATTCCCTGCCTCTGATTCCCCGCCTATGTTTACCCGCCTCAGTTTCCCCACCTCAGGTTCCCGGCCTCAGATTCCCTGCCTCTGATTCCATGCCTCTGATTCCCCGCCTCTGATTGCCCGCCTCTGATTCCATGCCTCTGATAACCTGCCTCTGATTCCCTGCTTCTGATTCCCCACCTCTGATTCCCCGCTTCTGATTCCGCACCCATGTTTCACCGCCTCTGTTGCTCTGCTTCTGATTTCCCGGCTCAGATTCGCCGGCTCTGATTCCGCACCTCTGATTCCACGCCTCTCTTTCTGTGTCTCTGATTCCCCGCCTCTGATTCCCCACCTCTGATTCCCCGCCTCTGATACCCTGCCTCTCTTTCCCTGCCTCTATTTCCGTGCCTCTTTCTCTGCATCTCGTTTCCCACATCTCATTTCCCCCCTCTGATAACCCGCCTCAGATACCCTTCATCAGATTCCCTGCCACTGATTCCCCGCCTCTGATTCCCCGCCTCTGATTGCCTGCCTCTGATTCCCTGCCTCTGATTCCCCGTCTATGTTTACCCGCATCTGTTTACCCGCCTGTTTTGCCGCCTCTGATTCCCCACCTCAGATTCCCCGCCTCAGATTCCCTGCCTCTGATCCCTGCCTCTGATTCCCTGCATCTGATTGCCCTCCTCTGATTCCCCGCCTCTGATTCCCCGCCTCTGATTCCCCGCCTCAGATTCCCCGCCTCTGATTCCCCGCCTCCATTTCCGTGCAACTTTCCCGGCCTCCGTTTCCCCACATATCTTTCCCCGCCTCAGATTCCCTGCCTCTGATTCCCTGCCTCTGATAACCTGCCTCTGATTCCCTGCTTCTGATTCCTTGCCTTTGATTCCCTGCCTCTGATTCCCTGCCTCTGATTCCCCGCCTCTGATTCCCCACCTCTGATTCACTGCCTCCCTTTCCGTGCAACTTTCCCCGGCCTACGTTTCCCCCCATATCTTTCCCCGCCTCTGATTCCATGCCTCTGATTCCCCGCCTCTGATTGCCCGCCTCTGATTCCCTGCCTCTGATCCCCTGCCTCAGATTCCCTGCCTCAGATTCCTTTCATCTGATTTCCTGCCTCTGATTCCCCGCCTTGGATTTCCTGCCTCTGATTTCCTGCATGTGATACCCCGCCTCTGATTCCCCGCCTCTGATTCCATGACTCTGATTCACCGCCTCTGATTCCCCGCCTCTGATTCCCCGCCTCTGATTCCCCGCCTCAGATTCCCTGCCTCTGATTCCACACCTCTGATTCCCCGCCTCCGATTCCGCACCTCTTATTCCCCGCCTCTGATTCCCCGCATCTGATTCCCTTCCTCTGATTGCCCGCCTATGTTTACCCGACTCTGTTTACCCGCCTGTTTCCCCACATCTCTTTCCTCACCTCTGATTCCACGCATCTGATTCCCCTCCTCTGATTGCCCGCCTCTGATTCCCTGCATCTGATTGCCCTCCTCTGATTCCCCGCCTCTGATTCCCCGCATCTGATTCCCCGCCTCAGATTCCCTGCCTCTGATTCCCCGCCTATGTTTACCCGCCTCAGTTTCCCCACCTCAGGTTCCCGGCCTCAGATTCCCTGCCTCTGATTCCCTGCCTCTGATTCCCCGCCTCTGATTGCCCGCCTCTGATTCCATGCCTCTGATTCCCTGCCTCAGATTCCCTGCCTCAGATTCCCTTCATCTGATTCCCTGCCTCTGATTCCCTGCCTCAGATTCCCTGCCTCTGATTCCCGCCCTATGTTTACCCGCCTCTGTTTCCCCACCTCAGGTTCCCGGCCTCAGATTCGCTGCCTCTGATTCCCTGCCTCTGATTCCCTGCCTCTGATTCCCTGCATTTGATTGCCTGCATCATATACTCAGCCTCTGATTCCCCGCCCCTGATTGCCATCCTCTGATTCCCTGCCTCTGATTCCTTGCCTCAGATTCCCTGCCTCAGATTCCCTTCATCTGATTCCCTGCCTCTGATTCCCCGCCTCGGATTCCCTGCCTCTGATTCCCCGCCTATGTTTACCCGCCTCTGTTTCCCCACCTCAGGTTCCCCGCCTCAGATTCGCTGCCTCTGATTCCCTGCCTCTCATTCCCTGCCTCTGATTCCCTGCATCTGATTGTCCGCCTCAAATACTCCGCCTCTGATTCCCCGCCTCTGATTCCCCGCATCTGATTCCCCGCCTCTGATTCCCCGCCTCTGATTCCCCGCCTCAGATTCCCCGCCTCTGATTTCCCACCTCTGATTCCCCGCCTCCCTTTCCGCGCAACTTTCCCGGCCTCCGTTTCCCCACATCTCATTCCCCACCTCTGATTCCCCACCTCTGATTCCCTTCCTCTGATTGCCCGCCTATGTTTACCCGACTCTGTTTACCCGCCTGTTTCCCCACATCTCTTTCCTCACAACTGATTCCACGCATCTGATTCCCCTCCTCTGATTGCCCGCCTCTGATTTCCTGCCTCTGATTCCCCACCTCTGATTCCTCGCCTCTAATACCCCGCATCTGATTCCCCGCCTCTGATTCCCCGCATCTGATTCCCCGCCTCCGATTCCCCCCTCTGATTCCCCACCTCTGATTCCCCGCCTCAGATTCCCCGCCTCTGATTCCCTGCATCAGATTCCCTCCATCTGATTCCCTGCCACTGACTCCCCGCCTCTGATTCCCTGCCTCTGATTCTCCACCTATGTATACCCGCCTCGATTTACCCGCCAGTTTCCCCACATCTCTTTCCCCACCTCTGATTCCACGCCTCCGATTCCCCGCCTCTGATTGCCTGCCTCTGATTCCCTGCATCTGATTGCCCTCCTCTGATTCCCCGCCTCTGATTCCCCGCATCTGATTCCCCGCCTCAGATTCCCCGCCTCTGATTCCCCGCCTCCATTTCCGTGCAACTTTCCCGGCCTCCGTTTCCCCACATATCTTTCCCCGCCTCAGATTCCCTGCCTCTGATTCCCTGCCTCTGATAACCTGCCTCTGATTCCCTGCTTCTGATTCCTTGCCTTTGATTCCCTGCCTCTGATTCCCTGCCTCTGATTCCCCGCCTCTGATTCCCCACCTCTGATTCACTGCCTCCCTTTCCGTGCAACTTTCCCCGGCCTACGTTTCCCCCCATATCTTTCCCCGCCTCTGATTCCATGCCTCTGATTCCCCGCCTCTGATTGCCCGCCTCTGATTCCCTGCCTCTGATCCCCTGCCTCAGATTCCCTGCCTCAGATTCCTTTCATCTGATTTCCTGCCTCTGATTCCCCGCCTTGGATTTCCTGCCTCTGATTTCCTGCATGTGATACCCCGCCTCTGATTCCCCGCCTCTGATTCCATGACTCTGATTCACCGCCTCTGATTCCCCGCCTCTGATTCCCCGCCTCTGATTCCCCGCCTCAGATTCCCTGCCTCTGATTCCACACCTCTGATTCCCCGCCTCCGATTCCGCACCTCTTATTCCCCGCCTCTGATTCCCCGCATCTGATTCCCTTCCTCTGATTGCCCGCCTATGTTTACCCGACTCTGTTTACCCGCCTGTTTCCCCACATCTCTTTCCTCACCTCTGATTCCACGCATCTGATTCCCCTCCTCTGATTGCCCGCCTCTGATTCCCTGCATCTGATTGCCCTCCTCTGATTCCCCGCCTCTGATTCCCCGCATCTGATTCCCCGCCTCAGATTCCCTGCCTCTGATTCCCCGCCTATGTTTACCCGCCTCAGTTTCCCCACCTCAGGTTCCCGGCCTCAGATTCCCTGCCTCTGATTCCCTGCCTCTGATTCCCCGCCTCTGATTGCCCGCCTCTGATTCCATGCCTCTGATTCCCTGCCTCAGATTCCCTGCCTCAGATTCCCTTCATCTGATTCCCTGCCTCTGATTCCCTGCCTCAGATTCCCTGCCTCTGATTCCCGCCCTATGTTTACCCGCCTCTGTTTCCCCACCTCAGGTTCCCGGCCTCAGATTCGCTGCCTCTGATTCCCTGCCTCTGATTCCCTGCCTCTGATTCCCTGCATTTGATTGCCTGCATCATATACTCAGCCTCTGATTCCCCGCCCCTGATTGCCATCCTCTGATTCCCTGCCTCTGATTCCTTGCCTCAGATTCCCTGCCTCAGATTCCCTTCATCTGATTCCCTGCCTCTGATTCCCCGCCTCGGATTCCCTGCCTCTGATTCCCCGCCTATGTTTACCCGCCTCTGTTTCCCCACCTCAGGTTCCCCGCCTCAGATTCGCTGCCTCTGATTCCCTGCCTCTCATTCCCTGCCTCTGATTCCCTGCATCTGATTGTCCGCCTCAAATACTCCGCCTCTGATTCCCCGCCTCTGATTCCCCGCATCTGATTCCCCGCCTCTGATTCCCCGCCTCTGATTCCCCGCCTCAGATTCCCCGCCTCTGATTTCCCACCTCTGATTCCCCGCCTCCCTTTCCGCGCAACTTTCCCGGCCTCCGTTTCCCCACATCTCATTCCCCACCTCTGATTCCCCACCTCTGATTCCCTTCCTCTGATTGCCCGCCTATGTTTACCCGACTCTGTTTACCCGCCTGTTTCCCCACATCTCTTTCCTCACAACTGATTCCACGCATCTGATTCCCCTCCTCTGATTGCCCGCCTCTGATTTCCTGCCTCTGATTCCCCACCTCTGATTCCTCGCCTCTAATACCCCGCATCTGATTCCCCGCCTCTGATTCCCCGCATCTGATTCCCCGCCTCCGATTCCCCCCTCTGATTCCCCACCTCTGATTCCCCGCCTCAGATTCCCCGCCTCTGATTCCCTGCATCAGATTCCCTCCATCTGATTCCCTGCCACTGACTCCCCGCCTCTGATTCCCTGCCTCTGATTCTCCACCTATGTATACCCGCCTCGATTTACCCGCCAGTTTCCCCACATCTCTTTCCCCACCTCTGATTCCACGCCTCCGATTCCCCGCCTCTGATTGCCTGCCTCTGATTTCCTGCTTCTGATTCACCGCCTCTGATTCCCTGCCTCTGATTTCCCGCCTCTGATTCCCCGCCTCTGATTCCCCACCTCTGATTCACTGCCTCCCTTTCCGCGCAACTTTCCCGGCCTACATTTCCCCACATATATAGTTCCCTGCCTCTGATTCCACGCCTCTGATTCCCCGCCTCTGATTGCCCGCCTCTGATTTCCTGCCTCTGATTCCCCACCTCTGATTCCCCGCCTCTAATACCCCGCATCTGATTCCCCGCCTCTGATTCCCCGCATCTGATTCCCCGCCTCTGATTCCCCGCCTCTGATTCCCCGCCTCTGATTCCCCGCCTCTGATTCCCCGCCTCTGATTCCCCGCCTCTGATTCCCACCTCTGATTCCCCGCCTCTGATTCCCCGCCTCTGATACCCTGACTCTCTTTCCCTGCGTCTATTTCCGTGCCTCTTTCTCTGCATCTCGTGTCCCACATCTCATTTCCCCCCTCTGATAACCCGCCTCAGATTCCCTGCCGCAGATTCCCTGCCTCAGATACCCTGCCTCAGATACCCTTCATCAGATTCCCTGCCACTGATTCCCCGCCTCTGATTCCCCGCCTCTGATTGCCCGCCTCTGATTCCCTGCCTCTGATTCCCCGTCTATGTTTACACGCATCTGTTTACCCGCCTGTTTCGCCGCCTCTGATTCCCCACCTCAGATTCCCCGCCTCAGATTCCCTGCCTCTGATTCCCTGCCTCAGATACCCTGCCTCAGATTCCCTTCATCTGATTCCCTGCCTCTGATTCCCCGCCTCGGATTCCCTGCCTCTGATTCCCCGCCTATGTTTACCCGCCTCTGTTTCCCCAACTCAGGTTCCCGGCCTCTGATTCGCTGCCTCTGATTCCCTGCCTCTGATTCCCTGCCTCTGATTCCCTGCATCTGATTGCCCGCTTCAAATACTCCGCCTCTGATTCCCCGCCTCTGATTCCCCGCATCTGATTCCCCGCCTCTGATTCCCCGCCTCTGATTCCCCGCATCTGATTCCCCGCCTCTGATTCCCCGCCCTTGATTCCCCGCCTCTGATACCCCGCCTCTGATTCCCCACCTCTGATTCACTGCCTCCCTTTCCGTGCAACTTTCCCCGGCCTACGTTTCCCCACATATCTTTCCCCGCCTCTGATTCCATGCCTCTGATTCCCCGCCTCTGATTGCCCGCCTCTGATTCCCTGCCTCTGATTCCCTGCCTCAGATTCCCTGCCTCAGATTCCCTTCATCTGATTTCCTGCCTCTGATTCCCCGCCTTGGATTTCCTGCCTCTGAATTCCCGCATCTGATTCCCCGCCTCTGATTCCCCGCCTCTGATTCCATGACTCTGATTCACCGCCTCTGATTCCCCGCCTCTGATTCCCCGCCTCTGATTACCCGCCTCTGATTCCCTGCCTCGGATTCCACACCTCTGATTCCCCGCCTCCGATTCCGCATCTCTGATTCCCTGCCTCTGATTCCCCGCATCTGATTCCCCGCCTCTGATTCCCCGCCTCTGATTCCCCGCCTCTGATTCCCCGCCTCTGATTCCCCACCTCTGATTCCTCACCTCTGATTCCCCCCCTCTGATTAGCCGCCGCCCTTTCTGCGCAACTTTCACGGCCTCCGTTTACCCACATCTCTTTCCCCGCTTCTGATTCCACATCTCTGATTCCCCGCCTCTGATTCCCCCCTCTGATACCCTGCCACTGATTCCCTGCCTCTGATTCCCCGCCTCTGATACCCTGCCTCTCTTTCCCTGCCTCTGATTCCCCACCTCTGATTCCCCGCTTCTGATTCCCCGACTCTGATTTCCCGCCCTTGATTCCACGCCTCTGATTCCCCGCCTCTGATTCCCCACCTCTGATTCACTGCCTCCCTTTCCGCGCAACTTTCCCCGGCCTACGTTTCCCCACATATCTTTCCCCGCCTCTGATTCCACGCCTCTGATTCCACGCCTCTGATTGCCCGCCTCTGATTCCCTGCCTCTGATTCCCTGCCTCAGATTCCCTGCCTCAGATTCCCTTCATCTGATTCCCTGCCTCTGATTCCCCGCCTCAGATTCCCTGCCTCTGATTCCCCGCCTATGTTTACCCGACTCTGTTTCCCCACCTCAGGTTCCCGGCCTCAGATTCCCTGCCTCTGATTCCCTGCCTCTGATTCCCTGCATCTGATTGCCCGCCTCAAACACTCCGCCTCTGATTCCCCGCCTCTGATTCCCCACATCTGATTCCCCGCCTCTGATTCCCCGCCTCTGATTCCCCGCCTCTGATTCCCCGCCTCTGATTCCCCACCTCTGATTCACTGCATCCCTTTCTGTGCAACTTTCCCCGGCCTACTTTTCCCCACATATCTTTCCCCGCCTCTGATTCCACGCCTCTGATTCCCCGCCTCTGATTGCCCTCCTCTGATTCCCTGCCTCTGATTCCTTGCCTCAGATTCCCTGCCTCAGATTCCCTTCATCTGATTCCCTGCCTCTGATTCACCGCCTCGGATTCCCTGCCTGTGATTCCCCGCCTATGTTTACCCGCCTCTGTTTCCCCACCTCAGGTTCCCCGCCTCAGATTCGCTGCCTCTGATTCCCTGCCTCTGATTCCCTGCCTCTGATTGTCCGCCTCAAATACTCCACCTCTGATTCCCCGCCTCTGATTCCCCGCATCTGATTCCCCGCCTCTGATTCCCCGCCTCTGATTCCCCACCTCTGATTCCACGCCTCTGATTCCCCACCTCTGATTCCCTGCCTCCCTTTCCGCGCAACTTTCCCGGCCTCTGTTTCCCCACATCTCATTCCCCGCCTCTTATTCCACGTCTCTGATTCCCCGCCTCTGATTCCCCCCCTCTGATACCCTGCCACTGATTCCCCGCCTCTGATTCACCACCTCTTATTCCCCGCCTCTGATTACCCGCCTCTGTCTCTCCACCTCTCTTTCGCGTGCGCTCTTTCCCCTACACTCTCTCTGCTCCTCTCTTTCCCTCCCTCAATTTCAACAACTCTGTTTGATCTGTTCTATGTACCTCATTTTCAACACACAAGTTCCAACCACTATGTTTCACCCATCTCTTTCCCCGCCTCTATTTATGCACCTATGTTTACTTGCTTCTGTTTACACGCCTGTTTCCCCACCTCTGATTCCCCACCTCAGATTCCCCGCCTCAGATTCACTGCCTCTGATTCCCTGCCTCTGATAACCTGCCTCTGATTCCCTGCTTCTGATTCCCTGCCTCTGATTCCCTGCCTATGATTCCCTGCCTCTGATTCCCTGCCTCTGATTCCCCACCTCTGATTCCCCGCTTCTGATTCCGCATCCATGTTTCACCGCCTCTGTTGCTCTGCTTCTGATTTCCTGGCTCAGATTCGCCGGCTCTGATTCCGCACCTCTGATTCCACGCCTCTCTTTCTGTGTCTCTGATTCCCCGCCTCTGATTCCCCACCTCTGATTCCCCGCCTCTGATACCCTGCCTCTCTTTCCCTGCCTCTATTTCCGTGCCTCTTTCTCTGCATCTCGTTTCCCACATCTCATTTCCCCCCTCTGATAACCCGCCTCAGATACCCTTCATCAGATTCCCTGCCACTGATTCCCCGCCTCTGATTCCCCGCCTCTGATTGCCTGCCTCTGATTCCCTGCCTCTGATTCCCCGTCTATGTTTACCCGCATCTGTTTACCCGCCTGTTTTGCCGCCTCTGATTCCCCACCTCAGATTCCCCGCCTCAGATTCCCTGCCTCTGATTCCCTGCCTCTGATTCCCTGCATCTGATTGCCCTCCTCTGATTCCCCGCCTCTGATTCCCCGCCTCTGATTCCCCGCCTCAGATTCCCCGCCTCTGATTCCCCGCCTCCATTTCCGCGCAACTTTCCCGGCCTCCGTTTCCCCACATATCTTTCTCCGCCTCAGATTCCCTGCCTCTGATTCCCTGCCTCTGATAACCTGCCTCTGATTCCCTGCTTCTGATTCCTTGCCTCTGATTCCCTGCCTCTGATTCCCTGCCTCTGATTCCCTGCCTCTGATTCCCCACCTCTGTCTCTCAACCTCTCTTTCGCGTGCGCTCTTTCCCCTACACTCTCTCCGCGCCTCTCTTTCCCTCCCTCAATTTCAACAACTCTGTTTGATCTGTTCTATGTACCTCATTTTCAACACACAAGTTCCAACCACTTTGTTTCACCCATCTCTTTCCCCGCCTCTATTTATGCACCTATGTTTACTTGCTTCTGTTTACCCGCCTGTTTCCAACCCTCTGATTCCCCACCTCAGATTCCCAGCCTCAGATTCCCTGCCTCTGATTCCCTGCCTCTGATAACCTGCCTCTGATTCCCTGCCTCTGATTACCTGCCTCTGATTCCCTGCCTCTGATTCCCTGCCTCTGATTCCCTGCCTCTGATTCCCCACCTCTGATTCACCGCTTCCGATTCCGCACCCATGTTTCACCGCCTCTGTTGCTCTGCTTCTGTTTTCCCGGCTCAGTTTCGCCGGCTCTGATTCCGCACCTCTGATTCCACGCCTCTCTTTCTGTGTCTCTGATTCCCTGCCTCTGATTCCCCGCCTCTGATTCCCCGCCTCTGATTCCCCGCCTCTGATTCCCCGCCTCAGATACCCCGCCTCTGATTCCCTGCATCAGATTCCCTTCATCTGATTCCCTGCCTCTGATTCCCCGCCTGTGATTCCCTGCCTCTGATTCCCCACCTATGTATACCCGCCTCTGTTTAATCGCCTGTTTCCACACATCTCTTTCCCCACCTCTGATTCCACGCCTCTGATTCCCCACCTCTGATTGCCTGCCTCTGATACCCCACCTCTGATTCCCCGCCACTGATTCCCTGCATCTGATTCCCCGCCTCGGATTCCCCGCCTCTGATTCCCCGCCTCTGATTCCCCGCCTCTGATTCCCCGCCTCTGATTCCCCGCCTATGTTTACCCGCCTCTGTTTCCCCACCTCAGGTTCCCGGCCTCAGATTCGCTGCCTCTGATTCCCTGCCTCTGATTCCCTGCCTCTGATTCCCTGCATCTGATTGCCCGCTTCAAATACTCCGCCTCTGATTCCCCGCCTCTGATTCCCCGCATCTGATTCCCCGCCTCTGATTCCCCGCCTCTGATTCCCCGCCTCTGATTCCCCGCCTCTGATTCCCCGCCCTTGATTCCCCGCCTCTGATACCCCGCCTCTGATTCCCCGCCTCTGATTCCCTGCATCTGATTCCCCGCCTCGGATTCCCCGCCTCTGATTCCCCGCCTCTGATTCCCCGCCTCTGATTCCCCGCCTCTGAATCCCTGCCTCTGAAAACCTGCCTCTGATTTTGTGCCTCTGATTCTCTGCCTCTGATTCCCCCCTCTGATACCCTGCCACTGATTCCCCGCCTCTGATTCACCACCTCTTATTCCCCGCCTCTGATTACCCACCTCTGTCTCTCCACCTCTCTTTCGCGTGCGCTCTTTCCCCTACACTCTCTCCGCGCCTCTCTTTCCCTCCCTCAATTTCAACAACTCTGTTTGATCTGTTCTATATACCTCATTTTCAACACACAAGTTCCAACCACTATGTTTCACCCATCTCTTTCCCCGCCTCTATTTATGCACCTATGTTTACTTGCTTCTGTTTACCCGCCTGTTTCCCCACCTCTGATTCCCCACCTCAGATTCCCCGCCTCAGATTCCCTGCCTCTGATTCCCTGCCTCTGATAACCTGCCTCTGATTCCCTGCTTCTGATTCCCTGCCTCTGATTCCACACCTCTGATTCCCCGCCTCCGATTCCGCACCTCTTATTCCCCGCCTCTGATTCCCCGCATCTGATTCCCCGCCTCTGATTCCCCGCCTCTGATTCCCCGCCTCTGATTCCCCGCCTCTGATTCCCCACCTCTGATTCCCCACCTCTGATTCCCCCCCTCTGATTAGCCGCCGCCCTTTCTGCGCAACTTTCCCGGCCTCCGTTTACCCACATCTCTTTCCCCGCTTCTGATTCCACATCTCTGATTCCCCGCATCTGATTCCCCCCTCAGATACCCTGCCACTGATTCCCTGCCTCTGATTCCCCGCCTCTGATACCCTGCCTCTCTTTCCCTGCCTCTGATTCCCCACCTCAGATTCCCTGCCTCTGATTCCCCGCCTATGTTTACCCGCCTCAGTTTCCCCACCTCAGGTTCCCGGCCTCAGATTCCCTGCCTCTGATTCCATGCCTCTGATTCCCCGCCTCTGATTGCCCGCCTCTGATTCCATGCCTCTGATAACCTGCCTCTGATTCCCTGCTTCTGATTCCCCACCTCTGATTCCCCGCTTCTGATTCCGCACCCATGTTTCACCGCCTCTGTTGCTCTGCTTCTGATTTCCCGGCTCAGATTCGCCGGCTCTGATTCCGCACCTCTGATTCCACACCTCTCTTTCTGTGTCTCTGATTCCCCGCCTCTGATTCCCCACCTCTGATTCCCCGCCTCTGATACCCTGCCTCTCTTTCCCTGCCTCTATTTCCGTGCCTCTTTCTCTGCATCTCGTTTCCCACATCTCATTTCCCCCCTCTGATAACCCGCCTCAGATACCCTTCATCAGATTCCCTGCCACTGATTCCCCGCCTCTGATTCCCCGCCTCTGATTGCCTGCCTCTGATTCCCTGCCTCTGATTCCCCGTCTATGTTTACCCGCATCTGTTTACCCGCCTGTTTTGCCGCCTCTGATTCCCCACCTCAGATTCCCCACCTCAGATTCCCTGCCTCTGATCCCTGCCTCTGATTCCCTGCATCTGATTGCCCTCCTCTGATTCCCCGCCTCTGATTCCCCGCCTCTGATTCCCCGCCTCAGATTCCCCGCCTCTGATTCCCCGCCTCCATTTCCGCGCAACTTTCCCGGCCTCCGTTTCCCCACATATCTTTCCCCGCCTCAGATTCCCTGCCTCTGATTCCCTGCCTCTGATAACCTGCCTCTGATTCCCTGCCTCTGATTCCCTGCCTCTGATTCCCTGCATCTGATTGCCCTCCTCTGATTCCCCGCCTCTGATTCCCCGCATCTGATTCCCCGCCTCAGATTCCCCGCCTCTGATTCCCCGCCTCCATTTCCGTGCAACTTTCCCGGCCTCCGTTTCCCCACATATCTTTCCCCGCCTCAGATTCCCTGCCTCTGATTCCCTGCCTCTGATAACCTGCCTCTGATTCCCTGCTTCTGATTCCTTGCCTTTGATTCCCTGCCTCTGATTCCCTGCCTCTGATTCCCCGCCTCTGATTCCCCACCTCTGATTCACTGCCTCCCTTTCCGTGCAACTTTCCCCGGCCTACGTTTCCCCCCATATCTTTCCCCGCCTCTGATTCCATGCCTCTGATTCCCCGCCTCTGATTGCCCGCCTCTGATTCCCTGCCTCTGATCCCCTGCCTCAGATTCCCTGCCTCAGATTCCTTTCATCTGATTTCCTGCCTCTGATTCCCCGCCTTGGATTTCCTGCCTCTGATTTCCTGCATGTGATACCCCGCCTCTGATTCCCCGCCTCTGATTCCATGACTCTGATTCACCGCCTCTGATTCCCCGCCTCTGATTCCCCGCCTCTGATTCCCCGCCTCAGATTCCCTGCCTCTGATTCCACACCTCTGATTCCCCGCCTCCGATTCCGCACCTCTTATTCCCCGCCTCTGATTCCCCGCATCTGATTCCCTTCCTCTGATTGCCCGCCTATGTTTACCCGACTCTGTTTACCCGCCTGTTTCCCCACATCTCTTTCCTCACCTCTGATTCCACGCATCTGATTCCCCTCCTCTGATTGCCCGCCTCTGATTTCCTGCCTCTGATTCCCCACCTCTGATTCCTCGCCTCTAATACCCCGCATCTGATTCCCCGCCTCTGATTCCCCGCATCTGATTCCCCGCCTCCGATTCCCCCCTCTGATTCCCCACCTCTGATTCCCCGCCTCAGATTCCCCGCCTCTGATTCCCTGCATCAGATTCCCTCCATCTGATTCCCTGCCACTGACTCCCCGCCTCTGATTCCCTGCCTCTGATTCTCCACCTATGTATACCCGCCTCTGTTTACCCGCCAGTTTCCCCACATCTCTTTCCCCACCTCTGATTCCACGCCTCCGATTCCCCGCCTCTGATTGCCTGCCTCTGATTTCCTGCTTCTGATTCACCGCCTCTGATTCCCTGCCTCTGATTCCCCGCCTCTGATTCCCCGCCTCTGATTCCCCACCTCTGATTCACTGCCTCCCTTTCCGCGCAACTTTCCCGGCCTACATTTCCCCACATATATAGTTCCCTGCCTCTGATTCCACGCCTCTGATTCCCCGCCTCTGATTGCCCGCCTCTGATTTCCTGCCTCTGATTCCCCACCTCTGATTCCCCGCCTCTAATACCCCGCATCTGATTCCCCGCCTCTGATTCCCCGCATCTGATTCCCCGCCTCTGATTCCCCGCCTCTGATTCCCCGCCTCTGATTCCCCGCCTCTGATTCCCCGCCTCTGATTCCCCGCCTCTGATTCCCACCTCTGATTCCCCGCCTCTGATTCCCCGCCTCTGATACCCTGACTCTCTTTCCCTGCGTCTATTTCCGTGCCTCTTTCTCTGCATCTCGTGTCCCACATCTCATTTCCCCCCTCTGATAACCCGCCTCAGATTCCCTGCCGCAGATTCCCTGCCTCAGATACCCTGCCTCAGATACCCTTCATCAGATTCCCTGCCACTGATTCCCCGCCTCTGATTCCCTGCCTCTGATTGCCCGCCTCTGATTCCCTGCCTCTGATTCCCCGTCTATGTTTACACGCATCTGTTTACCCGCCTGTTTCGCCGCCTCTGATTCCCCACCTCAGATTCCCCGCCTCAGATTCCCTGCCTCTGATTCCCTGCCTCTGATTCCCTGCCTCTGATTCCCTGCATCTGATTGCCCTCCTCTGATTCCCCGCCTCTGATTCCCCGCCTCTGATTGCCCGCCTCTGATTCCCTGCCTCTGATTCCCTGCCTCAGATACCCTGCCTCAGATTCCCTTCATCTGATTCCCTGCCTCTGATTCCCCGCCTCGGATTCCCTGCCTCTGATTCCCCGCCTATGTTTACCCGCCTCTGTTTCCCCAACTCAGGTTCCCGGCCTCAGATTCGCTGCCTCTGATTCCCTGCCTCTGATTCCCTGCCTCTGATTCCCTGCATCTGATTGCCCGCTTCAAATACTCCGCCTCTGATTCCCCGCCTCTGATTCCCCGCATCTGATTCCCCGCCTCTGATTCCCCGCCTCTGATTCCCCGCATCTGATTCCCCGCCTCTGATTCCCCGCCCTTGATTCCCCGCCTCTGATACCCCGCCTCTGATTCCCCACCTCTGATTCACTGCCTCCCTTTCCGTGCAACTTTCCCCGGCCTACGTTTCCCCACATATCTTTCCCCGCCTCTGATTCCATGCCTCTGATTCCCCGCCTCTGATTGCCCGCCTCTGATTCCCTGCCTCTGATTCCCTGCCTCAGATTCCCTGCCTCAGATTCCCTTCATCTGATTTCCTGCCTCTGATTCCCCGCCTTGGATTTCCTGCCTCTGAATTCCCGCATCTGATTCCCCGCCTCTGATTCCCCGCCTCTGATTCCATGACTCTGATTCACCGCCTCTGATTCCCCGCCTCTGATTCCCCGCCTCTGATTACCCGCCTCTGATTCCCTGCCTCGGATTCCACACCTCTGATTCCCCGCCTCCGATTCCGCATCTCTGATTCCCTGCCTCTGATTCCCCGCATCTGATTCCCCGCCTCTGATTCCCCGCCTCTGATTCCCCGCCTCTGATTCCCCGCCTCTGATTCCCCACCTCTGATTCCTCACCTCTGATTCCCCCCCTCTGATTAGCCGCCGCCCTTTCTGCGCAACTTTCACGGCCTCTGTTTACCCACATCTCTTTCCCCGCTTCTGATTGCACATCTCTGATTCCCCGCCTCTGATTCCCCCCTCTGATACCCTGCCACTGATTCCCTGCCTCTGATTCCCCGCCTCTGATACCCTGCCTCTCTTTCCCTGCCTCTGATTCCCCACCTCTGATTCCCCGCTTCTGATTTCCCGACTCTGATTTCCCGCCCTTGATTCCACGCCTCTGATACCCCGCCTCTGATTCCCTGCCTCTGATTGCCCGCCTCTGATTCCCTGCCTCTGATTCCCTGCCTCAGATTCCCTGCCTCAGATTCCCTTCATCTGATTCCCTGCCTCTGATTCCCCGCCTCAGATTCCCTGCCTCTGATTCCCCGCCTATGTTTACCCGCCTCTGTTTCCCCACCTCAGGTTCCCGGCCTCAGATTCCCTGCCTCTGATTCCCTGCCTCTGATTCCCTGCATCTGATTGCCCGCCTCAAACACTCCGCCTCTGATTCCCCGCCTCTGATTCCCCGCATCTGATTCCCCGCCTCTGATTCCCCGCCTCTGATTCCCCGCCTCTGATTCCCCGCCTCTGATTCCCCACCTCTGATTCACTGCATCCCTTTCTGTGCAACTTTCCCCGGCCTACTTTTCCCCACATATCTTTCCCCGCCTCTGATTCCACGCCTCTGATTCCCCGCCTCTGATTGCCCTCCTCTGATTCCCTGCCTCTGATTCCTTGCCTCAGATTCCCTGCCTCAGATTCCCTTCATCTGATTCCCTGCCTCTGATTCCCCGCCTCGGATTCCCTGCCTCTGATTCCCCGCCTATGTTTACCCGCCTCTGTTTCCCCACCTCAGGTTCCCCGCCTCAGATTCGCTGCCTCTGATTCCCTGCCTCTGATTCCCTGCCTCTGATTGTCCGCCTCAAATACTCCACCTCTGATTCCCCGCCTCTGATTCCCCGCATCTGATTCCCCGCCTCTGATTCCCCGCCTCTGATTCCCCACCTCTGATTCCACGCCTCTGATTCCCCACCTCTGATTCCCTGCCTCCCTTTCCGCGCAACTTTCCCGGCCTCTGTTTCCCCACATCTCATTCCCCGCCTCTTATTCCACGTCTCTGATTCCCCGCCTCTGATTCCCCCCCTCTGATACCCTGCCACTGATTCCCCGCCTCTGATTCACCACCTCTTATTCCCCGCCTCTGATTACCCGCCTCTGTCTCTCCACCTCTCTTTCGCGTGCGCTCTTTCCCCTACACTCTCTCTGCGCCTCTCTTTCCCTCCCTCAATTTCAACAACTCTGTTTGATCTGTTCTATGTACCTCATTTTCAACACACAAGTTCCAACCACTATGTTTCACCCATCTCTTTCCCCGCCTCTATTTATGCACCTATGTTTACTTGCTTCTGTTTACACGCCTGTTTCCCCACCTCTGATTCCCCACCTCAGATTCCCCGCCTCAGATTCACTGCCTCTGATTCCCTGCCTCTGATAACCTGCCTCTGATTCCCTGCTTCTGATTCCCTGCCTCTGATTCCCTGCCTATGATTCCCTGCCTCTGATTCCCTGCCTCTGATTCCCCACCTCTGATTCCCCGCTTCTGATTCCGCACCCATGTTTCACCGCCTCTGTTGCTCTGCTTCTGATTTCCCGGCTCAGATTCGCCGGCTCTGATTCCGCACCTCTGATTCCACGCCTCTCTTTCTGTGTCTCTGATTCCCCGCCTCTGATTCCCCACCTCTGATTCCCCGCCTCTGATACCCTGCCTCTCTTTCCCTGCCTCTATTTCCGTGCCTCTTTCTCTGCATCTCGTTTCCCACATCTCATTTCCCCCCTCTGATAACCCGCCTCAGATACCCTTCATCAGATTCCCTGCCACTGATTCCCCGCCTCTGATTCCCCGCCTCTGATTGCCTGCCTCTGATTCCCTGCCTCTGATTCCCCGTCTATGTTTACCCGCATCTGTTTACCCGCCTGTTTTGCCGCCTCTGATTCCCCACCTCAGATTCCCCGCCTCAGATTCCCTGCCTCTGATTCCCTGCCTCTGATTCCCTGCATCTGATTGCCCTCCTCTGATTCCCCGCCTCTGATTCCCCGCCTCTGATTCCCCGCCTCAGATTCCCCGCCTCTGATTCCCCGCCTCCATTTCCGTGCAACTTTCCCGGCCTCCGTTTCCCCACATATCTTTCCCCGCCTCAGATTCCCTGCCTCTGATTCCCTGCCTCTGATAACCTGCCTCTGATTCCCTGCTTCTGATTCCTTGCCTCTGATTCCCTGCCTCTGATTCCCTGCCTCTGATTCCCTGCCTCTGATTCCCCACCTCTGTCTCTCAACCTCTCTTTCGCGTGCGCTCTTTCCCCTACACTCTCTCCGCGCCTCTCTTTCCCTCCCTCAATTTCAACAACTCTGTTTGATCTGTTCTATGTACCTCATTTTCAACACACAAGATCCAACCACTTTGTTTCACCCATCTCTTTCCCCGCCTCTATTTATGCACCTATGTTTACTTGCTTCTGTTTACCCGCCTGTTTCCAACCCTCTGATTCCCCACCTCAGATTCCCAGCCTCAGATTCCCTGCCTCTGATTCCCTGCCTCTGATAACCTGCCTCTGATTCCCTGCCTCTGATTACCTGCCTCTGATTCCCTGCCTCTGATTCCCTGCCTCTGATTCCCTGCCTCTGATTCCCCACCTCTGATTCACCACTTCCGATTCCGCACCCATGTTTCACCGCCTCTGTTGCTCTGCTTCTGTTTTCCCGGCTCAGTTTCGCCGGCTCTGATTCTGCACCACTGATTCCACGCCTCTCTTTCTGTGTCTCTGATTCCCTGCCTCTGATTCCCCGCCTCTGATTCCCCGCCTCTGATTCCCCGCCTCTGATTCCCCGCCTCAGATACCCCGCCTCTGATTCCCTGCATCAGATTCCCTTCATCTGATTCCCTGCCTCTGATTCCCCGCCTGTGATTCCCTGCATCTGATTCCCCACCTATGTATACCCGCCTCTGTTTAACCGCCTGTTTCCACACATCTCTTTCCCCACCTCTGATTCCACGCCTCTGATTCCCCACCTCTGATTGCCTGCCTCTGATACCCCGCCTCTGATTCCCCGCCACTGATTCCCTGCATCTGATTCCCCGCCTCGGATTCCCCGCCTCTGATTCCCCGCCTCTGATTCCCCGCCTCTGATTCCCCGCCTCTGATTCCCCGCCTATGTTTACCCGCCTCTGTTTCCCCACCTCAGGTTCCCGGCCTCAGATTCGCTGCCTCTGATTCCCTGCCTCTGATTCCCTGCCTCTGATTCCCTGCATCTGATTGCCCGCTTCAAATACTCCGCCTCTGATTCCCCGCCTCTGATTCCCCGCATCTGATTCCCCGCCTCTGATTCCCCGCCTCTGATTCCCCGCCTCTGATTCCCCGCCTCTGATTCCCCGCCCTTGATTCCCCGCCTCTGATACCCCGCCTCTGATTCCCCGCCTCTGATTCCCTGCATCTGATTCCCAGCCTCGGATTCCCCGCCTCTGATTCCCCGCCTCTGATTCCCCGCCTCTGATTCCCCGCCTCTGAATCCCTGCCTCTGAAAACCTGCCTCTGATTTTGTGCCTCTGATTCTCTGCCTCTGATTCCCCCCTCTGATACCCTGCCACTGATTCCCCGCCTCTGATTCACCACCTCTTATTCCCCGCCTCTGATTCCCCGCCTCTGATTCCCCGCCTCTGATTCCCCGCCTCTGATTCCCCGCCTCTGATTCCCCACCTCTGATTCCCCACCTCTGATTCCCCCCCTCTGATTAGCCGCCGCCCTTTCTGCGCAACTTTCCCGGCCTCCGTTTACCCACATCTCTTTCCCCGCTTCTGATTCCACATCTCTGATTCCCCGCATCTGATTCCCCCCTCTGATACCCTGCCACTGATTCCCTGCCTCTGATTCCCCGCCTCTGATACCCTGCCTCTCTTTCCCTGCCTCTGATTCCCCACCTCAGATTCCCTGCCTCTGATTCCCCGCCTATGTTTACCCGCCTCAGTTTCCCCACCTCAGGTTCCCGGCCTCAGATTCCCTGCCTCTGATTCTATGCCTCTGATTCCCCGCCTCTGATTGCCCGCCTCTGATTCCATGCCTCTGATAACCTGCCTCTGATTCCCTGCTTCTGATTCCCCACCTCTGATTCCCCGCTTCTGATTCCGCACCCATGTTTCACCGCCTCTGTTGCTCTGCTTCTGATTTCCCGGCTCAGATTCGCCGGCTCTGATTCCGCACCTCTGATTCCACGCCTCTCTTTCTGTGTCTCTGATTCCCCGCCTCTGATTCCCCACCTCTGATTCCCCGCCTCTGATACCCTGCCTCTCTTTCCCTGCCTCTATTTCCGTGCCTCTTTCTCTGCATCTCGTTTCCCACATCTCATTTCCCCCCTCTGATAACCCGCCTCAGATACCCTTCATCAGATTCCCTGCCACTGATTCCCCGCCTCTGATTCCCCGCCTCTGATTGCCTGCCTCTGATTCCCTGCCTCTGATTCCCCGTCTATGTTTACCCGCATCTGTTTACCCGCCTGTTTTGCCGCCTCTGATTCCCCACCTCAGATTCCCCGCCTCAGATTCCCTGCCTCTGATCCCTGCCTCTGATTCCCTGCATCTGATTGCCCTCCTCTGATTCCCCGCCTCTGATTCCCCGCCTCTGATTCCCCGCCTCAGATTCCCCGCCTCTGATTCCCCGCCTCCATTTCCGCGCAACTTTCCTGGCCTCCGTTTCCCCACATATCTTTCCCCGCCTCAGATTCCCTGCCTCTGATTCCCTGCCTCTGATAACCTGCCTCTGATTCCCTGCCTCTGATTCCCTGCCCCTGATTCCCTGCATCTGATTGCCCTCCTCTGATTCCCCGCCTCTGATTCCCCGCATCTGATTCCCCGCCTCAGATTCCCCGCCTCTGATTCCCCGCCTCCATTTCCGTGCAACTTTCCCGGCCTCCGTTTCCCCACATATCTTTCCCCGCCTCAGATTCCCTGCCTCTGATTCCCTGCCTCTGATAACCTGCCTCTGATTCCCTGCTTCTGATTCCTTGCCTTTGATTCCCTGCCTCTGATTCCCTGCCTCTGATTCCCCGCCTCTGATTCCCCACCTCTGATTCACTGCCTCCCTTTCCGTGCAACTTTCCCCGGCCTACGTTTCCCCCCATATCTTTCCCCGCCTCTGATTCCATGCCTCTGATTCCCCGCCTCTGATTGCCCGCCTCTGATTCCCTGCCTCTGATCCCCTGCCTCAGATTCCCTGCCTCAGATTCCTTTCATCTGATTTCCTGCCTCTGATTCCCCGCCTTGGATTTCCTGCCTCTGATTTCCTGCATGTGATACCCCGCCTCTGATTCCCCGCCTCTGATTCCATGACTCTGATTCACCGCCTCTGATTCCCCGCCTCTGATTCCCCGCCTCTGATTCCCCGCCTCAGATTCCCTGCCTCTGATTCCACACCTCTGATTCCCCGCCTCCGATTCCGCACCTCTTATTCCCCGCCTCTGATTCCCCGCATCTGATTCCCTTCCTCTGATTGCCCGCCTATGTTTACCCGACTCTGTTTACCCGCCTGTTTCCCCACATCTCTTTCCTCACCTCTGATTCCACGCATCTGATTCCCCTCCTCTGATTGCCCGCCTCTGATTTCCTGCCTCTGATTCCCCACCTCTGATTCCTCGCCTCTAATACCCCGCATCTGATTCCCCGCCTCTGATTCCCCGCATCTGATTCCCCGCCTCCGATTCCCCCCTCTGATTCCCCACCTCTGATTCCCCGCCTCAGATTCCCCGCCTCTGATTCCCTGCATCAGATTCCCTCCATCTGATTCCCTGCCACTGACTCCCCGCCTCTGATTCCCTGCCTCTGATTCTCCACCTATGTATACCCGCCTCTGTTTACCCGCCAGTTTCCCCACATCTCTTTCCCCACCTCTGATTCCACGCCTCCGATTCCCCGCCTCTGATTGCCTGCCTCTGATTTCCTGCTTCTGATTCACCGCCTCTGATTCCCTGCCTCTGATTCCCCGCCTCTGATTCCCCGCCTCTGATTCCCCACCTCTGATTCACTGCCTCCCTTTCCGCGCAACTTTCCCGGCCTACATTTCCCCACATATATAGTTCCCTGCCTCTGATTCCACGCCTCTGATTCCCCGCCTCTGATTGCCCGCCTCTGATTTCCTGCCTCTGATTCCCCACCTCTGATTCCCCGCCTCTAATACCCCGCATCTGATTCCCCGCCTCTGATTCCCCGCATCTGATTCCCCGCCTCTGATTCCCCGCCTCTGATTCCCCGCCTCTGATTCCCCGCCTCTGATTCCCCGCCTCTGATTCCCCGCCTCTGATTCCCACCTCTGATTCCCCGCCTCTGATTCCCCGCCTCTGATACCCTGACTCTCTTTCCCTGCGTCTATTTCCGTGCCTCTTTCTCTGCATCTCGTGTCCCACATCTCATTTCCCCCCTCTGATAACCCGCCTCAGATTCCCTGCCGCAGATTCCCTGCCTCAGATACCCTGCCTCAGATACCCTTCATCAGATTCCCTGCCACTGATTCCCCGCCTCTGATTCCCCGCCTCTGATTGCCCGCCTCTGATTCCCTGCCTCTGATTCCCCGTCTATGTTTACACGCATCTGTTTACCCGCCTGTTTCGCCGCCTCTGATTCCCCACCTCAGATTCCCCGCCTCAGATTCCCTGCCTCTGATTCCCTGCCTCTGATTCCCTGCCTCTGATTCCCTGCATCTGATTGCCCTCCTCTGATTCCCCGCCTCTGATTCCCCGCCTCTGATTGCCCGCCTCTGATTCCCTGCCTCTGATTCCCTGCCTCAGATACCCTGCCTCAGATTCCCTTCATCTGATTCCCTGCCTCTGATTCCCCGCCTCGGATTCCCTGCCTCTGATTCCCCGCCTATGTTTACCCGCCTCTGTTTCCCCAACTCAGGTTCCCGGCCTCAGATTCGCTGCCTCTGATTCCCTGCCTCTGATTCCCTGCCTCTGATTCCCTGCATCTGATTGCCCGCTTCAAATACTCCGCCTCTGATTCCCCGCCTCTGATTCCCCGCATCTGATTCCCCGCCTCTGATTCCCCGCCTCTGATTCCCCGCATCTGATTCCCCGCCTCTGATTCCCCGCCCTTGATTCCCCGCCTCTGATACCCCGCCTCTGATTCCCCACCCCTGATTCACTGCCTCCCTTTCCGTGCAACTTTCCCCGGCCTACGTTTCCCCACATATCTTTCCCCGCCTCTGATTCCATGCCTCTGATTCCCCGCCTCTGATTGCCCGCCTCTGATTCCCTGCCTCTGATTCCCTGCCTCAGATTCCCTGCCTCAGATTCCCTTCATCTGATTTCCTGCCTCTGATTCCCCGCCTTGGATTTCCTGCCTCTGAATTCCCGCATCTGATTCCCCGCCTCTGATTCCCCGCCTCTGATTCCATGACTCTGATTCACCGCCTCTGATTCCCCGCCTCTGATTCCCCGCCTCTGATTACCCGCCTCTGATTCCCTGCCTCGGATTCCACACCTCTGATTCCCCGCCTCCGATTCCGCATCTCTGATTCCCTGCCTCTGATTCCCCGCATCTGATTCCCCGCCTCTGATTCCCCGCCTCTGATTCCCCGCCTCTGATTCCCCGCCTCTGATTCCCCACCTCTGATTCCTCACCTCTGTTTCCCCCCCTCTGATTAGCCGCCGCCCTTTCTGCGCAACTTTCACGGCCTCCGTTTACCCACATCTCTTTCCCCGCTTCTGATTCCACATCTCTGATTCCCCGCCTCTGATTCCCCCCTCTGATACCCTGCCACTGATTCCCTGCCTCTGATTCCCCGCCTCTGATACCCTGCCTCTCTTTCCCTGCCTCTGATTCCCCACCTCTGATTCCCCGCTTCTGATTTCCCGACTCTGATTTCCCGCCCTTGATTCCACGCCTCTGATTCCCCGCCTCTGATTCCCTGCCTCTGATTGCCCGCCTCTGATTCCCTGCCTCTGATTCCCTGCCTCAGATTCCCTGCCTCAGATTCCCTTCATCTGATTCCCTGCCTCTGATTCCCCGCCTCAGATTCCCTGCCTCTGATTCCCCGCCTATGTTTACCCGCCTCTGTTTCCCCACCTCAGGTTCCCGGCCTCAGATTCCCTGCCTCTGATTCCCTGCCTCTGATTCCCTGCATCTGATTGCCCGCCTCAAACACTCCGCCTCTGATTCCCCGCCTCTGATTCCCCGCATCTGATTCCCCGCCTCTGATTCCCCGCCTCTGATTCCCCGCCTCTGATTCCCCGCCTCTGATTCCCCACCTCTGATTCACTGCATCCCTTTCTGTGCAACTTTCCCCGGCCTACTTTTCCCCACATATCTTTCCCCGCCTCTGATTCCACGCCTCTGATTCCCCGCCTCTGATTGCCCTCCTCTGATTCCCTGCCTCTGATTCCTTGCCTCAGATTCCCTGCCTCAGATTCCCTTCATCTGATTCCCTGCCTCCGATTCCCCGCCTCGGATTCCCTGCCTCTGATTCCCCGCCTATGTTTACCCGCCTCTGTTTCCCCACCTCAGGTTCCCCGCCTCAGATTCGCTGCCTCTGATTCCCTGCCTCTGATTCCCTGCCTCTGATTGTCCGCCTCAAATACTCCACCTCTGATTCCCCGCCTCTGATTCCCCGCATCTGATTCCCCGCCTCTGATTCCCCGCCTCTGATTCCCCACCTCTGATTCCACGCCTCTGATTCCCCACCTCTGATTCCCTGCCTCCCTTTCCGCGCAACTTTCCCGGCCTCTGTTTCCCCACATCTCATTCCCCGCCCCTTATTCCACGTCTCTGATTCCCCGCCTCTGATTCCCCCCCTCTGATACCCTGCCACTGATTCCCCGCCTCTGATTCACCACCTCTTATTCCCCGCCTCTGATTACCCGCCTCTGTCTCTCCACCTCTCTTTCGCGTGCGCTCTTTCCCCTACACTCTCTCTGCGCCTCTCTTTCCCTCCCTCAATTTCAACAACTCTGTTTGATCTGTTCTATGTACCTCATTTTCAACACACAAGTTCCAACCACTATGTTTCACCCATCTCTTTCCCCGCCTCTATTTATGCACCTATGTTTACTTGCTTCTGTTTACACGCCTGTTTCCCCACCTCTGATTCCCCACCTCAGATTCCCCGCCTCAGATTCACTGCCTCTGATTCCCTGCCTCTGATAACCTGCCTCTGATTCCCTGCTTCTGATTCCCTGCCTCTGATTCCCTGCCTATGATTCCCTGCCTCTGATTCCCTGCCTCTGATTCCCCACCTCTGATTCCCCGCTTCCGATTCCGCACCCATGTTTCACCGCCTCTGTTGCTCTGCTTCTGATTTCCCGGCTCAGATTCGCCGGCTCTGATTCCGCACCTCTGATTCCACGCCTCTCTTTCTGTGTCTCTGATTCCCCGCCTCTGATTCCCCACCTCTGATTCCCCGCCTCTGATACCCTGCCTCTCTTTCCCTGCCTCTATTTCCGTGCCTCTTTCTCTGCATCTCGTTTCCCACATCTCATTTCCCCCCTCTGATAACCCGCCTCAGATACCCTTCATCAGATTCCCTGCCACTGATTCCCCGCCTCTGATTCCCCGCCTCTGATTGCCTGCCTCTGATTCCCTGCCTCTGATTCCCCGTCTATGTTTACCCGCATCTGTTTACCCGCCTGTTTTGCCGCCTCTGATTCCCCACCTCAGATTCCCCGCCTCAGATTCCCTGCCTCTGATTCCCTGCCTCTGATTCCCTGCATCTGATTGCCCTCCTCTGATTCCCCGCCTCTGATTCCCCGCCTCTGATTCCCCGCCTCAGATTCCCCGCCTCTGATTCCCCGCCTCCATTTCCGTGCAACTTTCCCGGCCTCCGTTTCCCCACATATCTTTCCCCGCCTCAGATTCCCTGCCTCTGATTCCCTGCCTCTGATAACCTGCCTCTGATTCCCTGCTTCTGATTCCTTGCCTCTGATTCCCTGCCTCTGATTCCCTGCCTCTGATTCCCTGCCTCTGATTCCCCACCTCTGTCTCTCAACCTCTCTTTCGCGTGCGCTCTTTCCCCTACACTCTCTCCGCGCCTCTCTTTCCCTCCCTCAATTTCAACAACTCTGTTTGATCTGTTCGATGTACCTCATTTTCAACACACAAGTTCCAACCACTTTGTTTCTCCCATCTCTTTCCCCGCCTCTATTTATGCACCTATGTTTACTTGCTTCTGTTTACCCGCCTGTTTACAACCCTCTGATTCCCCACCTCAGATTCCCAGCCTCAGATTCCCTGCCTCTGATTCCCTGCCTCTGATAACCTGCCTCTGATTCCCTGCCTCTGATTACCTGCCTCTGATTCCCTGCCTCTGATTCCCTGCCTCTGATTCCCTGCCTCTGATTCCCCACCTCTGATTCACCACTTCCGATTCCGCACCCATGTTTCACCGCCTCTGTTGCTCTGCTTCTGTTTTCCCGGCTCAGTTTCGCCGGCTCTGATTCCGCACCTCTGATTCCACGCCTCTCTTTCTGTGTCTCTGATTCCCTGCCTCTGATTCCCCGCCTCTGATTCCCCGCCTCTGATTCCCCGCCTCTGATTCCCCGCCTCAGATACCCCGCCTCTGATTCCCTGCATCAGATTCCCTTCATCTGATTCCCTGCCTCTGATTCCCCGCCTGTGATTCCCTGCCTCTGATTCCCCACCTATGTATACCCGCCTCTGTTTAACCGCCTGTTTCCACACATCTCTTTCCCCACCTCTGATTCCACGCCTCTGATTCCCCACCTCTGATTGCCTGCCTCTGATACCCCGCCTCTGATTCCCCGCCACTGATTCCCTGCATCTGATTCCCCGCCTCGGATTCCCCGCCTCTGATTCCCCGCCTCTGATTCTCCGCCTCTGATTCCCCGCCTCTGATTCCCCGCCTATGTTTACCCGCCTCTGTTTCCCCACCTCAGGTTCCCGGCCTCAGATTCGCTGCCTCTGATTCCCTGCCTCTGATTCCCTGCCTCTGATTCCCTGCATCTGATTGCCCGCTTCAAATACTCCGCCTCTGATTCACCGCCTCTGATTCCCCGCATCTGATTCCCCGCCTCTGATTCCCCGCCTCTGATTCCCCGTCTCTGATTCCCCGCCTCTGATTCCCCGCCCTTGATTCCCCGCCTCTGATACCCCGCCTCTGATTCCCCGCCTCTGATTCCCTGCATCTGATTCCCCGCCTCGGATTCCCCGCCTCTGATTCCCCGCCTCTGATTCCCCGCCTCTGATTCCCCGCCTCTGAATCCCTGCCTCTGAAAACCTGCCTCTGATTTTGTGCCTCTGATTCTCTGCCTCTGATTCCCCCCTCTGATACCCTGCCACTGATTCCCCGCCTCTGATTCACCACCTCTTATTCCCCGCCTCTGATTCCCCGCCTCTGATTCCCCGCCTCTGATTCCCCGCCTCTGATTCCCCGCCTCTGATTCCCCACCTCTGATTCCCCACCTCTGATTCCCCCCCTCTGATTAGCCGCCGCCCTTTCTGCGCAACTTTCCCGGCCTCCGTTTACCCACATCTCTTTCCCCGCTTCTGATTCCACATCTCTGATTCCCCGCATCTGATTCCCCCCTCTGATACCCTCACACTGATTCCCTGCCTCTGATTCCCCGCCTCTGATACCCTGCCTCTCTTTCCCTGCCTCTGATTCCCCACCTCAGATTCCCTGCCTCTGATTCCCCGCCTATGTTTACCCGCCTCAGTTTCCCCACCTCAGGTTCCCGGCCTCAGATTCCCTGCCTCTGATTCTATGCCTCTGATTCCCCGCCTCTGATTGCCCGCCTCTGATTCCATGCCTCTGATAACCTGCCTCTGATTCCCTGCTTCTGATTCCCCACCTCTGATTCCCCGCTTCTGATTCCGCACCCATGTTTCACCGCCTCTGTTGCTCTGCTTCTGATTTCCCGGCTCAGATTCGCCGGCTCTGATTCCGCACCTCTGATTCCACGCCTCTCTTTCTGTGTCTCTGATTCCCCGCCTCTGATTCCCCACCTCTGATTCCCCGCCTCTGATACCCTGCCTCTCTTTCCCTGCCTCTATTTCCGTGCCTCTTTCTCTGCATCTCGTTTCCCACATCTCATTTCCCCCCTCTGATAACCCGCCTCAGATACCCTTCATCAGATTCCCTGCCACTGATTCCCCGCCTCTGATTCCCCGCCTCTGATTGCCTGCCTCTGATTCCCTGCCTCTGATTCCCCGTCTATGTTTACCCGCATCTGTTTACCCGCCTGTTTTGCCGCCTCTGATTCCCCACCTCAGATTCCCCGCCTCAGATTCCCTGCCTCTGATCCCTGCCTCTGATTCCCTGCATCTGATTGCCCTCCTCTGATTCCCCGCCTCTGATTCCCCGCCTCTGATTCCCCGCCTCAGATTCCCCGCCTCTGATTCCCCGCCTCCATTTCCGCGCAACTTTCCTGGCCTCCGTTTCCCCACATATCTTTCCCCGCCTCAGATTCCCTGCCTCTGATTCCCTGCCTCTGATAACCTGCCTCTGATTCCCTGCCTCTGATTCCCTGCCTCTGATTCCCTGCATCTGATTGCCCTCCTCTGATTCCCCGCCTCTGATTCCCCGCATCTGATTCCCCGCCTCAGATTCCCCGCCTCTGATTCCCCGCCTCCATTTCCGTGCAACTTTCCCGGCCTCCGTTTCCCCACATATCTTTCCCCGCCTCAGATTCCCTGCCTCTGATTCCCTGCCTCTGATAACCTGCCTCTGATTCCCTGCTTCTGATTCCTTGCCTTTGATTCCCTGCCTCTGATTCCCTGCCTCTGATTCCCCGCCTCTGATTCCCCACCTCTGATTCACTGCCTCCCTTTCCGTGCAACTTTCCCCGGCCTACGTTTCCCCCCATATCTTTCCCCGCCTCTGATTCCATGCCTCTGATACCCCGCCTCTGATTGCCCGCCTCTGATTCCCTGCCTCTGATCCCCTGCCTCAGATTCCCTGCCTCAGATTCCTTTCATCTGATTTCCTGCCTCTGATTCCCCGCCTTGGATTTCCTGCCTCTGATTTCCTGCATGTGATACCCCGCCTCTGATTCCCCGCCTCTGATTCCATGACTCTGATTCACCACCTCTGATTCCCCGCCTCTGATTCCCTGCCTCTGATTCCCCGCCTCAGATTCCCTGCCTCTGATTCCACACCTCTGATTCCCCGCCTCCGATTCCGCACATCTTATTCCCCGCCTCTGATTCCCCGCATCTGATTCCCCGCCTCTGATTCCCGGCCTCTGATTCCCTTCCTCTGATTCCCCGCCTCTGATTCCCCACCTCTGATTCCCCACCTCTGATTCCCCCCCTCTGATTAGCCGCCGCCCTTTCTGCGCAACTTTCCCGGCCTCCGTTTACCCACATCTCTTTCCCCGCTTCTGATTCCACATCTCTGATTCCCCGCCTCTGATTCCCCCCTCTGATACCCTGCCACTGATTCCCTGCCTCTGATTCCCCGCCTCTGATACCCTGCCTCTCTTTCCCTGCCTCTGATTCCCCACCTCTGATTCCCCGCTTCTGATTCCCCGACTCTGATTCCCCGCCCTTGATTCCCCGCCTCTGATTCCCCGCCTCTGATTCCCCACCTCTGATTCACTGCCTCCCTTTCCGCGCAACTTTCCCCGGCCTACGTTTCCCCACATATCTTTCCCCGCCTCTGATTCCACGCCTCTGATTCCCCGCCTCTGATTGCCCGCCTCTGATTCCCTGCCTCTGATTCCCTGCCTCAGATTCCCTGCCTCAGATTCCCTTCATCTGATTCCCTGCATCTGATTCCCCACCTCAGATTCCCTGCCTCTGATTCCCCGCCTATGTTTACCCGCCTCAGTTTCCCCACCTCAGGTTCCCGGCCTCAGATTCCCTGCCTCTGATTCCCTGCCTCTGATTCCCCGCCTCTGATTGCCCGCCTCTGATTCCATGCCTCTGATTCCCTGCCTCAGATTCCCTGCCTCAGATTCCCTTCATCTGATTCCCTGCCTCTGATTCCCTGCCTCTGATAACCTGCCTCTGATTCCCTGCTTCTGATTCCCCACCTCTGATTCCCCGCTTCTGATTCCGCACCCATGTTTCACCGCCTCTGTTGCTCTGCTTCTGATTTCCCGGCTCAGATTCGCCGGCTCTGATTCCGCACCTCTGATTCCACGCCTCTCTTTCTGTGTCTCTGATTCCCCGCCTCTGTTTCCCCACCTCTGATTCCCCGCCTCTGATATCCTGCCTCTCTTTCCCTGCCTCTATTTCCGTGCCTCTTTCTCTGCATCTCGTTTCCCACATCTCATTTCCCCCCTCTGATAACCCGCCTCAGATACCCTTCATCAGATTCCCTGCCACTGATTCCCCGCCTCTGATTCCCCGCCTCTGATTGCCTGCCTCTGATTCCCTGCCTCTGATTCCCCGTCTATGTTTACCCGCATCTGTTTACCCGCCTGTTTTGCCGCCTCTGATTCCCCACCTCAGATTCCCCGCCTCAGATTCCCAGCCTCTGATTCCCTGCCTCTGATTCCCTGCATCTGATTGCCCTCCTCTGATTCCCCGCCTCTGATTCCCCGCCTCAGATTCCCCGCCTCAGATTCCCCGCCTCTGATTCCCCGCCTCCATTTCCGCGCAACTTTCCCGGCCTCCGTTTCCCCACATATCTTTCCCCGCCTCAGATTCCCTGCCTCTGATTCCCTGCCTCTGATAACCTGCCTCTGATTCCCTGCTTCTGATTCCTTGCCTCTGATCCCCTGCCTCAGATTCCCTGCCTCAGATTCCTTTCATCTGATTTCCTGCCTCTGATTCCCCGCCTTGGATTTCCTGCCTCTGATTTCCTGCATGTGATACCCCGCCTCTGATTCCCCGCCTCTGATTCCATGACTCTGATTCACCACCTCTGATTCCCCGCCTCTGATTCCCCGCCTCTGATTCCCCGCCTCAGATTCCCTGCCTCTGATTCCACACCTCTGATTCCCCGCCTCCGATTCCGCACCTCTTATTCCCCGCCTCTGATTCCCCGCATCTGATTCCCCGCCTCTGATTCCCGGCCTCTGATTCCCTGCCTCTGATAACCTGCCTCTGATTCCCTGCTTCTGATTCCTTGCCTCTGATTCCTTGCCTCTGATTCCCTGCCTCTGATTCCCTGCCTCTGATTCCCTGCCTCTGATTCCCCACCTCTGTCTCTCAACCTCTCTTTCGCGTGCGCTCTGTCCCCTACACTCTCTCCGCGCCTCTCTTTCCCTCCCTCAATTTCAACAACTCTGTTTGATCTGTTCTATGTACCTCATTTTCAACACACAAGTTCCAACCACTTTGTTTCACCCATCTCTTTCCCCGCCTCTATTTATGCACCTATGTTTACTTGCTTCTGTTTACCCGCCTGTTTCCCCGCCTCTGATTCCCCACCTCAGATTCCCAGCCTCAGATTCCCTGCCTCTGATTCCCTGCCTCTGATAACCTGCCTCTGATTCCCTGCCTCTGATTACCTGCCTCTGATTCCCTGCCTCTGATTCCCTGCCTCTGATTCACCACCTCTGATTCACCGCTTCCGATTCCGCACCCATGTTTCACCGCCTCTGTTGCTCTGCTTCTGTTTTCCCAGCTCAGTTTCGCCGGCTCTGATTCCGCACCTCTGATTCCACGCCACTCTTTCTGTGTCTCTGATTCCCCGCCTCCGATTCCCCGCCTCTGATTCCCCGCCTCTGATTCCCCGCCTCTGATTCCCCGCCTCAGATACCCCACCTCTGATTCCCTGCATCAGATTCCCTTCATCTGATTCCCTCCTCTGATTCCCCGCCTGTGATTCCCTGCCTCTGATTCCCCACCTATGTATACCCGCCTCTGTTTAACCGCCTGTTTCCACACATCTCTTTCCCCACCTCTGATTCCACGCCTCTGATTCCCCAGCTCTGATTGCCTGCCTCTGATACCCCGCCTCTGATTCCCCGCCACTGATTCCCTGCATCTGATTCCCCGCCTCGGATTCCCCGCCTCTGATTCCCCGCCTCTGATTCCCCGCCTCTGATTCCCCGCCTCTGATTCCCCGCCTATGTTTACCCGCCTCTGTTTCCCCACCTCAGGTTCCCGGCCTCAGGTTCGCTGCCTCTGATTCCCTGCCTCTGATTCCCTGCCTCTGATTCCCTGCATCTGATTGCCCGCTTCAAATACTCCGCCTCTGAATCCCCGCCTCTGATTCCCCGCATCTGATTCCCCGCCTCTGATTCCCCGCCTCTGATTCCCCGCCTCTGATTCCCCGCCTCTGATTCCCCGCCCTTGATTCCCCGCCTCTGATACCCCGCCTCTGATTCCCCGCCTCTGATTCCCTGCATCTGATTCCCCGCCTCGGATTCCCCGCCTCTGATTCCCTGCCTCTGATTCCCTGCCTCTGATTCCCCGCCTCTGATTCCCTGCCTCTGAAAACCTGCCTCTGATTTTGTGCCTCTGATTCTCTGCCTCTGATTCCCCCCCTCTGATACCCTGCCACTGATTCCCCGCCTCTGATTCACCACCTCTTATTCCCCGCCTCTGATTACCCACCTCTGTCTCTCCACCTCTCTTTCGCGTGCGCTCTTTCCCCTACACTCTCTCCGCGCCTCTCTTTCCCTCCCTCAATTTCAACAACTCTGTTTGATCTGTTCTATGTACCTCATTTTCAACACACAAGTTCCAACCACTATGTTTCACCCATCTCTTTCCCCGCCTCTATTTATGCACCTATGTTTACTTGCTTCTGTTTACCCGCCTGTTTCCCCACCTCTGATTCCCCACCTCAGATTCCCCGCCTCAGATTCCCTGCCTCTGATTCCCTGCCTCTGATAACCTGCCTCTGATTCCCTGCTTCTGATTCCCTGCCTCTGATTCCCTGCCTATGATTCCCTGCCTCTGATTCCCTGCCTCTGATTCCCCACCTCTGATTCCCCGCTTCCGATTCCGCACCCATGTTTCACCGCCTCTGTTGCTCTGCTTCTGATTTCCCGGCTCAGATTCGCCGGCTCTGATTCCGCACCTCTGATTCCACGCCTCTCTTTCTGTGTCTCTGAGTCCACGCCTCTGATTCCCCGCCTCTGATTCCCCGCACCTGATTCCCCGCCTGTTTACCCGCCTCTGTTTACCCGCCTGTTTCCCCGCCTCTGATTCCCCACCTCAGATTCCCCGCCTCAGATTCCCTGCCTCTGATTCCCTGCCTCTGATTCCCTGCCTCTGATTCCCTGCATCTGATTGCCCGCCTCTGATACTCCGCCTCTGATTCCCCGCCCTTGATTCCCCGCCTCTGATTCCCCGCCTCTGATTCCCCACCTCTGATTCACTGCCTCCCTTTCCGCGCAACTTTCCCCGGCCTACATTTCCCCACATATCTTTCCCCGCCTCTGATTCCACGCCTCTGATTCCCCGCCTCTGATTGCCCGCCTCTGATTCCCTGCCTCTGATTCCCTGCCTCAGATTCCCTGCCTCAGATTCCCTTCATCTGATTCCCTGCCTCTGATTCCCCGCCTCGGATTCCCTGCCTCTGATTCCCCGCCTATGTTTACCCGCCTCTGTTTCCCCACCTCTGGTTCCCGGCCTCAGATTCGCTGCCTCTGATTCCCTGCCTCAGATTCCCTGCCTCTGATTCCCTGCATCTGATTGCCCGCTTCAAATACTCCGCCTCTGATTCCCCGCCTCTGATTCCCCGCATCTGATTCCCCGCCTCTGATTCCCCGCCTCTGATTCCCCGCCTCTGATTCCCCGCCTCTGATTCCCCGCCCTTGATTCCCCGCCTCTTATACCCCGCCTCTGATTCCCCACCTCTGATTCACTGCCTCCCTTTCCGCGCAACTTTCCCCGGCCTACGTTTCCCCACATATCTTTCCCCGCCTCTGATTCCACGCCTCTGATTCCCCGCCTCTGATTGCCCGCCTCTGATTCCCTGCCTCTGATTCCCTGCCTCAGATACCCTGCCTCAGATTCCCTTCATCTGATTCCCTGCCTATGATTCCCTGCCTCTGATTCCCTGCCTCTGATTCCCCACCTCTGATTCCCCGCTTCCGATTCCGCACCCATGTTTCACCGCCTCTGTTGCTCTGCTTCTGATTTCCCGGCTCAGATTCGCCGGCTCTGATTCCGCACCTCTGATTCCACGCCTCTCTTTCTGTGTCTCTGATTCCACGCCTCTGATTCCCCGCCTCTGATTCCCCGCACCTGATTCCCCGCCTGTTTACCCGCCTCTGTTTACCCGCCTGTTTCCCCGCCTCTGATTCCCCACCTCAGATTCCCCGCCTCAGATTCCCTGCCTCTGATTCCCTGCCTCTGATTCCCTGCCTCTGATTCCCTGCATCTGATTGCCCGCCTCTGATACTCCGCCTCTGATTCCCCGCCCTTGATTCCCCGCCTCTGATTCCCCGCCTCTGATTCCCCACCTTTGATTCACTGCCTCCCTTTCCGCGCAACTTTCCCCGGCCTACATTTCCCCACATATCTTTCCCCGCCTCTGATTCCACGCCTCTGATTCCCCGCCTCTGATTGCCCGCCTCTGATTCCCTGCCTCTGATTCCCTGCCTCAGATTCCCTGCCTCAGATTCCCTTCATCTGATTCCCTGCCTCTGATTCCCCGCCTCGGATTCCCTGCCTCTGATTCCCCGCCTATGTTTACCCGCCTCTGTTTCCCCACCTCTGGTTCCCGGCCTCAGATTCGCTGCCTCTGATTCCCTGCCTCAGATTCCCTGCCTCTGATTCCCTGCATCTGATTGCCCGCTTCAAATACTCCGCCTCTGATTCCCCGCCTCTGATTCCCCGCATCTGATTCCCCGCCTCTGATTCCCCGCCTCTGATTCCCCGCCTCTGATTCCCCGCCTCTGATTCCCCGCCCTTGATTCCCCGCCTCTTATACCCCGCCTCTGATTCCCCACCTCTGATTCACTGCCTCCCTTTCCGCGCAACTTTCCCCGGCCTACGTTTCCCCACATATCTTTCCCCGCCTCTGATTCCACGCCTCTGATTCCCCGCCTCTGATTGCCCGCCTCTGATTCCCTGCCTCTGATTCCCTGCCTCAGATACCCTGCCTCAGATTCCCTTCATCTGATTCCCTGCCTCTGATTCCCCGCCTCGGATTCCCTGCCTCTGATTCCCCGCCTATGTTTACCCGCCTCTGTTTCCCCACCTCAGGTTCCCGGCCTCAGATTCGCTGCCTCTGATTCCCTGCCTCAGATTCCCTGCCTCTGATTCCCTGCATCTGATTGCCCGCTTCAAATACTCCGCCTCTGATTCCCCGCCTCTGATTCCCCGCATCTGATTCCCCGCCTCTGATTCCCCGCCTCTGATTCCCCGCCTCTGATTCCCCGCCTCTGATTCCCCGCCTCTGATACCCCGCCTCTGATTCCCCACCTCTGATTCACTGCCTCCCTTTCCGTGCAACTTTCCCCGGCCTACGTTTCCCCCCATATCTTTCCCCGCCTCTGATTCCATGCCTCTGATTCCCCGCCTCTGATTCCCCGCCTCTGATTCCCCGCCTCAGATTCCCCGCCTCTGATTCCCCGCCTCCATTTCCGCGCAACTTTCCCGGCCTCCGTTTCCCCACATATCTTTCCCCGCCTCAGATTCCCTGCCTCTGATTCCCTGCCTCTGATAACCTGCCTCTGATTCCCTGCTTCTGATTCCTTGCCTCTGATTCCCTGCCTCTGATTCCCTGCCTCTGATTCCCTGCCTCTGATTCCCCACCTCTGTCTCTCAACCTCTCTTTCACGTGCGCTCTTTCCCCTACACTCTCTCCGCGCCTCTCTTTCCCTCCCTCAATTTCAACAACTCTGTTTGATCTGTTCTATGTACCTCATTTTCAACACACAAGTTCCAACCACTTTGTTTCACCCATCTCTTTCCCCGCCTCTATTTATGCACCTATGTTTACTTGCTTCTGTTTACCCGCCTGTTTCCCCGCCTCTGATTCCCCACCTCAGATTCCCAGCCTCAGATTCCCTGCCTCTGATTCCCTGCCTCTGATAACCTGCCTCTGATTCCCTGCCTCTGATTACCTACCTCTGATTCCCTGCCTCTGATTCCCTGCCTCTGATTCCCTGCCTCTGATTCACCACCTCTGATTCACCGCTTCCGATTCCGCACCCATGTTTCACCGCCTCTGTTGCTCTGCTTCTGTTTTCCCAGCTCAGTTTCGCCGGCTCTGATTCCGCACCTCTGATTCCACGCCACTCTTTCTGTGTCTCTGATTCCCCGCCTCCGATTCCCCGCCTCTGATTCCCCGCCTCTGATTCCCCGCCTCTGATTCCCTGCCTCAGATACCCCGCCTCTGATTCCCTGCATCAGATTCCCTTCATCTGATTCCCTGCCTCTGATTCCCCGCCTGTGATTCCCTGCCTCTGATTCCCCACCTATGTATACCCGCCTCTGTTTAACCGCCTGTTTCCACACATCTCTTTCCCCACCTCTGATTCCACGCCTCTGATTCCCCAGCTCTGATTGCCTGCCTCTGATACCCCGCCTCTGATTCCCCGCCACTGATTCCCTGCATCTGATTCCCAGCCTCGGATTCCCCGCCTCTGATTCCCCGCCTCTGATTCCCCGCCTCTGATTCCCCGCCTCTGATTCCCCGCCTATGTTTACCCGCCTCTGTTTCCCCACCTCAGGTTCCCGGCCTCAGATTCGCTGCCTCTGATTCCCTGCCTCTGATTCCCTGACTCTGATTCCTTGCATCTGATTGCCCGCTTCAAATACTCCGCCTCTGATTCCCCGCCTCTGATTCCCCGCATCTGATTCCCCGCCTCTGATTCCCCGCCTCTGATTCCCCGCCTCTGATTCCCCGCCTCTGATTCCCCGCCCTTGATTCCCCGCCTCTGATACCCCGCCTCTGATTCCCCGCCTCTGATTCCCTGCATCTGATTCCCCGCCTCGGATTCCCCGCCTCTGATTCCCTGCCTCTGATTCCCTGCCTCTGATTCCCCGCCTCTGATTCCCTGCCTCTGAAAACCTGCCTCTGATTTTGTGCCTCTGATTCTCTGCCTCTGATTCCCCCCCTCTGATACCCTGCCACTGATTCCCCGCCTCTGATTCACCACCTCTTATTCCCCGCCTCTGATTACACACCTCTGTCTCTCCACCTCTCTTTCGCGTGCGCTCTTTCCCCTACACTCTCTCCGCGCCTCTCTTTCCCTCCCTCAATTTCAACAACTCTGTTTGATCTGTTCTATGTACCTCATTTTCAACACACAAGTTCCAACCACTATGTTTCACCCATCTCTTTCCCCGCCTCTATTTATGCACCTATGTTTACTTGCTTCTGTTTACCCGCCTGTTTCCCCACCTCTGATTCCCCACCTCAGATTCCCCGCCTCAGATTCCCTGCCTCTGATTCCCTGCCTCTGATAACCTGCCTCTGATTCCCTGCTTCTGATTCCCTGCCTCTGATTCCCTGCCTATGATTCCCTGCCTCTGATTCCCTGCCTCTGATTCACCACCTCTGATTCCCCGCTTCCGATTCCGCACCCATGTTTCACCGCCTCTGTTGCTCTGCTTCTGATTTCCCGGCTCAGATTCCCCGCCTCTGATTCACCACCTCTTATTCCCCGCCTCTGATTACCCGACTCTGTCTCTCCACCTCTCTTTCGCGTGCGCTCTTTCCCCTACACTCTCTCCGCGCCTCTCTTTCCCTCCCTCAATTTCAACAACTCTGTTTGATCTGTTCTATGTACCTCATTTTCAACACACAAGTTCCAACCACTATGTTTCACCCCTCTCTTTCCCCGCCTCTATTTATGCACCTATGTTTACTTGCTTCTGTTTACCCGCCTGTTTCCCCACCTCTGATTCCCCACCTCAGATTCCCCGCCTCAGATTCCCTGCCTCTGATTCCCTGCCTCTGATAACCTGCCTCTGATTCCCTGCTTCTGATTCCCTGCCTCTGATTCCCTGCCTATGATTCCCTGCCTCTGATTCCCTGCCTCTGATTCCCCACCTCTGATTCCCCGCTTCTGATTCCGCACCCATGTTTCACCGCCTCTGTTGCTCTGCTTGTGATTTCCCGGCTCAGATTCGCCGGCTCTGATTCAGCACCTCTGATTCCACGCCTCTCTTTCTGTGTCTCTGATTCCCCGCCTCTGAATCCCCACCTCTGATTCCCCGCCTCTGATACCCTGCCTCTCTTTCCCTGCCTCTATTTCCGTGCCTCTTTCTCTGCATCTCGTTTCCCACATCTCATTTCCCCCCTCTGATAACCCATCCTCAGATTCCCTGCCTCCAATTCCCTGCCTCAGATTCCCTGCCTCTGATTCCCTGCCTCTGATTCCCCGCCTCTGATTCCCTGCCTCTGATTCCACGCCTATGTTTACCCGCCTCTGTTTATCCGCCTGTTTCCCACATCTCTTTCCCAACCTCTGATTCCCCGCCTCAGATTCACTGCCTCTGATTCCCTGCCTCTGATAACCTGCCTCTGATTCCCTGCTTCTGATTCCCTGCCTCTGATTCCCTGCCTATGATTCCCTGCCTCTGATTCCCTGCCTCTGATTCCCCACCTCTGATTCCCCGCTTCTGATTCCGCACCCATGTTTCACCGCCTCTGTTGCTCTGCTTCTGATTTCCCGGCTCATATTCGCCGGCTCTGACTCCGCACCTCTGATTCCACGCCTCTCTTTCTGTGTCTCTGATTCCCCGCCTCTGATTCCCCACCTCTGATTCCCCGCCTCTGATACCCTGCCTCTCTTTCCCTGCCTCTATTTCCGTGCCTCTTTCTCTGCATCTCGTTTCCCACATCTCATTTCCCCCCTCTGATAACCCGCCTCAGATACCCTTCATCAGATTCCCTGCCACTGATTCCCCGCCTCTGATTCCCCGCCTCTGATTGCCTGCCTCTGATTCCCTGCCTCTGATTCCCCGTCTATGTTTACCCGCATCTGTTTACCCGCCTGTTTTGCCGCCTCTGATTTCCCACCTCAGATTCCCCGCCTCAGATTCCCTGCCTCTGATTCCCTGCCTCTGATTCCCTGCATCTGATTGCCCTCCTCTGATTCCCCGCCTCTGATTCCCCGCCTCTGATTCCCCGCCTCAGATTCCCCGCCTCTGATTCCCCGCCTCCATTTCTGCGCAACTTTCCCGGCCTCCGTTTCCCCACATACCTTTCCCCGCCTCAGATTCCCTGCCTCTGATTCCCTGCCTCTGATTCCCTGCTTCTGATTCCTTGCCTCTGATTCCCTGCCTCTGATTCCCTGCCTCTGATTCCCTGCCTCTGATTCCCCACCTCTGTCTCTCAACCTCTCTTTCGCGTGCGCTCTTTCCCCTACACTCTCTCCGCGCCTCTCTTTCCCTCCCTCAATTTCAACAACACTGTTTGATCTGTTCTATGTACCTCATTTTCAACACACAAGTTCCAACCACTTTGTTTCACCCATCTCTTTCCCCGCCTCTATTTATGCACCTATGTTTACTTGCTTCTGTTTACCCGCCTGTTTCCCCGCCTCTGATTCCCCACCTCAGATTCCCAGCCTCAGATTCCCTGCCTCTGATTCCCTGCCTCTGATAACCTGCCTCTGATTCCCTGCCTCTGATTACCTGCCTCTGATTCCCTGCCTCTGATTCCCTGCCTCTGATTCCCTGCCTCTGATTCCCCACCTCTGATTCACCGCTTCCGATTCCGCACCCATGTTTCACCGCCTCTGTTGCTCTGCTTCTGTTTTCCCGGCTCAGTTTCGCCGGCTCTGATTCCGCACCTCTGATTCCACGCCTCTCTTTCTGTGTCTCTGATTCCCCGCCTCTGATTCCCCGCCTCTGATTCCCCGCCTCTGATTCCCCGCCTCTGATTCCCCGCCTCAGATACCCCGCCTCTGATTCCCTGCATCAGATTCCCTTCATCTGATTCCCTGCCTCTGATTCCCCGCCTGTGATTCCCTGCCTCTGATTCCCCACCTATGTATACCCGCCTCTGTTTAACCGCCTGTTTCCACACATCTCTTTCCCCAACTCTGATTCCACGCCTCTGATTCCCCACCTCTGATTGCCTGCCTCTGATACCCCGCCTCTGATTCCCCGCCACTGATTCCCTGCATCTGATTCCCCGCCTCGGATTCCCCGCCTCTGATTCCCCGCCTCTGATTCCCCGCCTCTGATTCCCCGCCTCTGATTCCCCGCCTATGTTTACCCGCCTCTGTTTCCCCACCTCAGGTTCCCGGCCTCAGATTCGCTGCCTCTGATTCCCTGCCTCTGATTCCCTGCCTCTGATTCCCTGCATCTGATTGCCCGCTTCAAATACTCCGCCTCTGATTCCCCGCCTCTGATTCCCCGCATCTGATTCCCCGCCTCTGATTCCCCGCCTCTGATTCCCCGCCCCTGATTCCACGCCTCTGATTCCCCGTCCTTGATTCCCCGCCTCTGATACCCCGCCTCTGATTCCCCGCCTCTGATTCCCTGCATCTGATTCCCCGCCTCGGATTCCCCGCCTCTGATTCCCCGCCTCTGATTCCCCGCCTCTGATTCCCCGCCTCTGATTCCCTGCCTCTGAAAATCTGCCTCTGATTTTGTGCCTCTGATTCTCTGCCTCTGATTCCCCCCCTCTGATACCCTGCCACTGATTCCCCGCCTCTGATTCACCACCTCTTATTCCCCGCCTCTGATTACCCACCTCTGTCTCTCCACCTCTTTTTCGCGTGCGCTCTTTCCCCTACACTCTCTCCGCGCCTCTCTTTCCCTCCCTCAATTTCAACAACTCTGTTTGATCTGTTCTATGTACCTCATTTTCAACACACAAGTTCCAACCACTATGTTTCACCCATCTCTTTCCCCGCCTCTATTTATGCACCTATGTTTACTTGCTTCTGTTTACCCGCCTGTTTCCCCACCTCTGATTCCCCACCTCAGATTCCCCGCCTCAGATTCCCTGCCTCTGATTCCCTGCCTCTGATAACCTGCCTCTGATTCCCTGCTTCTGATTGCCTGCCTCTGATTCCCTGCCTATGATTCCCTTCATCTGATTCCCTGCCTCTGATTCCCCGCCTCAGATTCCCTGCCTCTGATTCCCTGCCTCTGATTCCCTGCATTTGATTGCCTGCATCATATACTCAGCCTCTGATTCCCCGCCTCTGATTCCACTCCTCTGATTCCCCGCCTCTGATTCCCCACCTCTGATTCAGTGCCTCCCTTTCCGCGCAACTTTCCCGGCCTACATTTCCCCACATATCTTACCCCGCCTCTGATTCCACGCCTCTGATTCCCCGCCTCTGATTGCCCGCCTCTGATTCCCTGCCTCTGATTCCCTGCCTCAGATTCCCTGCCTCAGATTCCCTTCATCTGATTCCCTGCCTATGATTCCCCGCCTCTGATTCCCCGCCTATGTTTACCCGCCTCTGTTTCCCCACCTCAGGTTCCCGGCCTCAGGTTCGCTGCCTCTGATTCCCTGCCTCTGATTCCCTGCCTCTGATTCCCTGCATCTGATTGCCCGCTTCAAATACTCCGCCTCTGAATCCCCGCCTCTGATTCCCCGCATCTGATTCCCCGCCTCTGATTCCCCGCCTCTGATTCCCCGCCTCTGATTCCCCGCCTCTGATTCCCCGCCCTTGATTCCCCACCTCTGATACCCCGCCTCTGATTCCCCGCCTCTGATTCCCTGCATCTGATTCCCCGCCTCGGATTCCCCGCCTCTGATTCCCTGCCTCTGATTCCCTGCCTCTGATTCCCCGCCTCTGATTCCCTGCCTCTGAAAACCTGCCTCTGATTTTGTGCCTCTGATTCTCTGCCTCTGATTCCCCCCCTCTGATACCCTGCCACTGATTCCCCGCCTCTGATTCACCAACTCTTATTCCCCGCCTCTGATTACCCACCTCTGTCTCTCCACCTCTCTTTCGCGTGCCCTCTTTCCCCTACACTCTCTCCGCGCCTCTCTTTCCCTCCCTCAATTTCAACAACTCTGTTTGATCTGTTCTATGTACCTCATTTTCAACACACAAGTTCCAACCACTATGTTTCACCCATCTCTTTCCCCGCCTCTATTTATGCACCTATGTTTACTTGCTTCTGTTTACCCGCCTGTTTCCCCACCTCTGATTCCCCACCTCAGATTCCCCGCCTCAGATTCCCTGCCTCTGATTCCCTGCCTCTGATAACCTGCCTCTGATTCCCTGCTTCTGATTCCCTGCCTCTGATTCCCTGCCTATGATTCCCTGCCTCTGATTCCCTGCCTCTGATTCCCCACCTCTGATTCCCCGCTTCCGATTCCGCACCCATGTTTCACCGCCTCTGTTGCTCTGCTTCTGATTTCCCGGCTCAGATTCGCCGGCTCTGATTCCGCACCTCTGATTCCACGCCTCTCTTTCTGTGTCTCTGATTCCACGCCTCTGATTCCCCGCCTCTGATTCCCCGCACCTGATTCCCCGCCTGTTTACCCGCCTCTGTTTACCCGCCTGTTTCCCCGCCTCTGATTCCCCACCTCAGATTCCCCGCCTCAGATTCCCTGCCTCTGATTCCCTGCCTCTGATTCCCTGCCTCTGATTCCCTGCATCTGATTGCCCGCCTCTGATACTCCGCCTCTGATTCCCCGCCCTTGATTCCCCGCCTCTGATTCCCCGCCTCTGATTCCCCACCTCTGATTCACTGCCTCCCTTTCCGCGCAACTTTCCCCGGCCTACATTTCCCCACATATCTTTCCCCGCCTCTGATTCCACGCCTCTGATTCCCCGCCTCTGATTGCCCGCCTCTGATTCCCTGCCTCTGATTCCCTGCCTCAGATTCCCTGCCTCAGATTCCCTTCATCTGATTCCCTGCCTCTGATTCCCCGCCTCGGATTCCCTGCCTCTGATTCCCCGCCTATGTTTACCCGCCTCTGCTTCCCCACCTCAGGTTCCCGGCCTCAGATTCGCTGCCTCTGATTCCCTGCCTCAGATTCCCTGCCTCTGATTCCCTGCATCTGATTGCCCGCTTCAAATACTCCGCCTCTGATTCCCCGCCTCTGATTCCCCGCATCTGATTCCCCGCCTCTGATTCCCCGCCTCTGATTCCCCGCCTCTGATTCCCCGCCTCTGATTCCCCGCCCTTGATTCCCCGCCTCTTATACCCCGCCTCTGATTCCCCACCTCTGATTCACTGCCTCCCTTTCCGCGCAACTTTCCCCGGCCTACGTTTCCCCACATATCTTTCCCCGCCTCTGATTCCACGCCTCTGATTCCCCGCCTCTGATTGCCCACCTCTGATTCCCTGCCTCTGATTCCCTGCCTCAGATACCCTGCCTCAGATTCCCTTCATCTGATTCCCTGCCTCTGATTCCGCGCCTCGGATTCCCTGCCTCTGATTCCCCGCCTATGTTTACCCGCCTCTGTTTCCCCACCTCAGGTTCCCGGCCTCAGATTCGCTGCCTCTGATTCCCTGCCTCAGATTCCCTGCCTCTGATTCCCTGCATCTGATTGCCCGCTTCAAATACTCCGCCTCTGATTCCCCGCCTCTGATTCCCCGCATCTGATTCCCCGCCTCTGATTCCCCGCCTCTGATTCCCCGCCTCTGATTCCCCGCCTCTGATTCCCCGCCTCTGATACCCCGCCTCTGATTCCCCACCTCTGATTCACTGCCTCCCTTTCCGTGCAACTTTCCCCGGCCTACGTTTCCCCCCATATCTTTCCCCGCCTCTGATTCCATGCCTCTGATTCCCCGCCTCTGATTCCCCGCCTCTGATTCCCCGCCTCAGATTCCCCGCCTCTGATTCCCCGCCTCCATTTCCGCGCAACTTTCCCGGCCTCCGTTTCCCCACATATCTTTCCCCGCCTCAGATTCCCTGCCTCTGATTCCCTGCCTCTGATAACCTGCCTCTGATTCCCTGCTTCTGATTCCTTGCCTCTGATTCCCTGCCTCTGATTCCCTGCCTCTGATTCCCTGCCTCTGATTCCCCACCTCTGTCTCTCAACCTCTCTTTCGCGTGCGCTCTTTCCCCTACACTCTCTCCGCGCCTCTCTTTCCCTCCCTCAATTTCAACAACTCTGTTTGATCTGTTCTATGTACCTCATTTTCAACACACAAGTTCCAACCACTTTGTTTCACCCATCTCTTTCCCCGCCTCTATTTATGCACCTATCTTTACTTGCTTCTGTTTACCCGCCTGTTTCCCCGCCTCTGATTCCCCACCTCAGAATCCCAGCCTCAGATTCCCTGCCTCTGATTCCCTGCCTCTGATAACCTGCCTCTGATTCCCTGCCTCTGATTACCTACCTCTGATTCCCTGCCTCTGATTCCCTGCCTCTGATTCCCTGCCTCTGATTCACCACCTCTGATTCACCGCTTCCGATTCCGCACCCATGTTTCACCGCCTCTGTTGCTCTGCTTCTGTTTTCCCAGCTCAGTTTCGCCGGCTCTGATTCCGCACCTCTGATTCCACGCCACTCTTTCTGTGTCTCTGATTCCCCGCCTCCGATTCCCCGCCTCTGATTCCCCGCCTCAGATACCCCGCCTCTGATTCCCTGCATCAGATTCCCTTCATCTGATTCCCTGCCTCTGATTCCCCGCCTGTGATTCCCTGCCTCTGATTCCCCACCTATGTATACCCGCCTCTGTTTAACCGCCTGTTTCCACACATCTCTTTCCCCACCTCTGATTCCACGCCTCTGATTCCCCAGCTCTGATTGCCTGCCTCTGATACCCCGCCTCTGATTCCCCGCCACTGATTCCCTGCATCTGATTCCCCGCCTCGGATTCCCCGCCTCTGATTCCCCGCCTCTGATTCCCCGCCTCTGATTCCCCGCCTCTGATTCCCCGCCTATGTTTACCCGCCTCTGTTTCCCCACCTCAGGTTCCCGGCCTCAGATTCGCTGCCTCTGATTCCCTGCCTCTGATTCCCTGCCTCTGATTCCTTGCATCTGATTGCCCGCTTCAAATACTCCGCCTCTGATTCCCCGCCTCTGATTCCCCGCATCTGATTCCCCGCCTCTGATTCCCCGCCTCTGATTCCCCGCCTCTGATTCCCCGCCTCTGATTCCCCGCCCTTGATTCCCCGCCTCTGATACCCCGCCTCTGATTCCCCGCCTCTGATTCCCTGCATCTGATTCCCCGCCTCGGATTCCCCGCCTCTGATTCCCTGCCTCTGATTCCCTGCCTCTGATTCCCCGCCTCTGATTCCCTGCCTCTGAAAACCTGCCTCTGATTTTGTGCCTCTGATTCTCTGCCTCTGATTCCCCCCCTCTGATACCCTGCCACTGATTCCCCGCCTCTGATTCACCACCTCTTATTCCCCGCCTCTGATTACACACCTCTGTCTCTCCACCTCTCTTTCGCGTGCGCTCTTTCCCCTACACTCTCTCCGCGCCTCTCTTTCCCTCCCTCAATTTCAACAACTCTGTTTGATCTGTTCTATGTACCTCATTTTCAACACACAAGTTCCAACCACTATGTTTCACCCATCTCTTTCCCCGCCTCTATTTATGCACCTATGTTTACTTGCTTCTGTTTACCCGCCTGTTTCCCCACCTCTGATTCCCCACCTCAGATTCCCCGCCTCAGATTCCCTGCCTCTGATTCCCTGCCTCTGATAACCTGCCTCTGATTCCCTGCTTCTGATTCCCTGCCTCTGATTCCCTGCCTTTGATTCCCTGCCTCTGATTCCCTGCCTCTGATTCCCCACCTCTGATTCCCCGCTTCCGATTCCGCACCCATGTTTCACCGCCTCTGTTGCTCTGCTTCTGATTTCCCGGCTCAGATTCGCCGGCTCTGATTCCGCACCTCTGATTCCACGCCTCTCTTTCTGTGTCTCTGATTCCACGCCTCTGATTCCCCGCCTCTGATTCCCCGCACCTGATTCCCCGCCTGTTTACCCGCCTCTGTTTACCCGCCTGTTTCCCCGCCTCTGATTCCCCACCTCAGATTCCCCGCCTCAGATTCCCTGCCTCTGATTCCCTGCCTCTGATTCCCTGCCTCTGATTCCCTGCATCTGATTGCCCGCCTCTGATACTCCGCCTCTGATTCCCCGCCCTTGATTCCCCGCCTCTGATTCCCCGCCTCTGATTCCCCACCTCTGATTCACTGCCTCAATTTCCGCGCAACTTTCCCCGGCCTACATTTCCCCACATATCTTTCCCCGCCTCTGATTCCACGCCTCTGATTCCCCGCCTCTGATTGCCCGCCTCTGATTCCCTGCCTCTGATTCCCTGCCTCAGATTCCCTGCCTCAGATTCCCTTCATCTGATTCCCTGCCTCTGATTCCCCGCCTCGGATTCCCTGCCTCTGATTCCCCGCCTATGTTTACCCGCCTCTGTTTCCCCACCTCAGGTTCCCGGCCTCAGATTCGCTGCCTCTGATTCCCTGCCTCAGATTCCCTGCCTCTGATTCCCTGCATCTGATTGCCCGCTTCAAATACTCCGCCTCTGATTCCCCGCCTCTGATACCCCGCATCTGATTCCCCGCCTCTGATTCCCCGCCTCTGATTCCCCGCCTCTGATTCCCCGCCTCTGATTCCCCGCCCTTGATTCCCCGCCTCTTATACCCCGCCTCTGATTCCCCACCTCTGATTCACTGCCTCCCTTTCCGTGCAACTTTCCCCGGCCTACATTTCCCCACATATCTTTCCCCGCCTCTGATTCCACGCCTCTGATTCCCCGCCTCTGATTGCCCGCCTCTGATTCCCTGCCTCTGATTCCCTGCCTCAGATATCCTGCCTCAGATTCCCTTCATCTGATTCCCTGCCTCTGATTCCCCGCCTCGGATTCCCTGCCTCTGATTCCCCGCCTATGTTTACCCGCCTCTGTTTCCCCACCTCAGGTTCCCGGCCTCAGATTCGCTGCCTCTGATTCCCTGCCTCAGATTCCCTGCCTCTGATTCCCTGCATCTGATTGCCCGCTTCAAATACTCCGCCTCTGATTCCCCGCCTCTGATTCCCCGCATCTGATTCCCCGCCTCTGATTCCCCGCCTCTGATTCCCCGCCTCTGATTCCCCGCCTCTGATTCCCCGCCTCTGATACCCCGCCTCTGATTCCCCACCTCTGATTCACTGCCTCCCTTTCCGTGCAACTTTCCCCGGCCTACGTTTCCCCCCATATCTTTCCCCGCCTCTGATTCCATGCCTCTGATTCCCCACCTCTGATTGCCCGCCTCTGATTCCCTGCCTCTGATCCCCTGCCTCAGATTCCCTGCCTCAGATTCCCTTCATCTGATTTCCTGCCTCTGATTCCCCGCCTCGGATTTCCTGCCTCTGATTTCCCGCATGTGATACCCCGCCTCTGATTCCCCGCCTCTGATTCCATGACTCTGATTCACCACCTCTGATTCACCGCCTCTGATTCCCCGCCTCTGATTCCCCGCCTCTGATTCCCTGCCTCTGATTCCACACCTCTGATTCCCCGCCTCCAATTCCGCACCTCTGATTCCCCGCCTCTGATTCCCCGCATCTGATTCCCTGCCTCTGATTCCCCGCCTCTGATTCCCCGCCTCTGATTCCCCACCTCTGATTCCCCACCTCTGATTCCCCCCCTCTGATTAGCCGCCGCCCTTTCTGCGCAACTTTCCCGGCCTCCGTTTACCCACATCTCTTTCCCCGCTTCTGATTCCACATCTCTGATTCCCCGCCTCTGATTCCCCCCTCTGATACCCTGCCACTGATTCCCTGCCTCTGATTCCCCGCCTCTGATACCCTGCCTCTCTTTCCCTGCCTCTGATTCCGCACCTCTGATTCCCCGCTTCTGATTCCCCGACTCTGATACCCCGCCCTTGATTCCCCGCCTCTGATTCCCCGCCTCTGATTTCCCACCTCTGATTCACTGCCTCCCTTTCCGCGCAACTTTCCCCGGCCTACGTTTCCCCACATATCTTTCCCCGCCTCTGATTCCACGCCTCTGATTCCCCGCCTCTGATTGCCCGCCTCTGATTCCCTGCCTCTGATTCCCTGCCTCAGATTCCCTGCCTCAGATTCCCTTCATCTGATTCCCTGCCTCTGATTCCCCGCCTCAGATTCCCTGCCTCTGATTCCCCGCCTATGATTACCCGCCTCAGTTTCCCCACCTCAGATTCCCGGCCTCAGATTCCCTGCCTCTGATTCCCTGCCTCTGATTCCCCGCCTCTGGTTGCCCGCCTCTGATTCCATGCCTCTGATTCCCTGCCTCAGATTCCCTGCCTCAGATTCCCTTTATCTGATTCCCTGCCTCTGATTCCCCGCCTCAGATTCCCTGCCTCTGATTCCCACCCTATGTTTACCCGCCTCTGTTTCCCCACCTCAGGTTCCCGGCCTCAGATTCGCTGCCTCTGATTCCCTGCCTCTGATTCCCTGCCTCTGATTACCTGCATTTGATTGCCTGCATCATATACTCAGCCTCTGATTCCCCGCCTCTGATTCCCCGCATCTGATTCCCCGCCTCTGATTCCCCGCCTCTGATTCCCCGCCTCTGATTCCCACCTCTGATTCCCCACCTCTGATTCCCCGCCTCAGATTCCCCGCCTCTGATTCCCCGCCTCTGATTCCTCGCCTCTGATTCCCCGCCTCTGATTCCCCGCCTCTGATTCCCCGCCTCTGATTCCACTCCTCTGATTCCCCGCCTCTGATTCCCCACCTCTGATTCAGTGACTCCCTTTCCGCGCAACTTTCCCGGCCTACATTTCCACACATATCTTACCCCGCCTCTGATTCCACGCCTCTGATTCCCCGCCTCTGATTGCCCGCCTCTGATTCCCTGCCTCTGATTCCCTGCCTCAGATTCCCTGCCTCAGATTCCCTTCATCTGATTCCCTGCCTATGATTCCCCACCTCTGATTCCCTTCCTCTGATTGCCCGCCTATGTTTACCCGACTCTGTTTACCCGCCTGTTTCCCCACATCTCTTTCCTCACCTCTTATTCCACGCATCTGAATCCCCGCCTCTGCTTGCCCGCCTCTGATTTCCTGCCTCTGATTCCCCACCTCTGATTCCTCGCCTCTAATACCCCGCATCTGATTCCCCGCCTCTGATTCCCCGCATCTGATTCCCCGCCTCTGATTCCCCCCCCTGATTCCCCACCTCTCATTCCCCGCCTCAGATTCCCCGCCTCTGATTCCCTGCATCAGATTCCCTCCATCTGATTCCCTGCCACTGATTCCCCGCCTCTGATTCCCTGCCTCTGATTCTCCACCTATGTATACCCGCCTCTGTTTACCCGCCAGTTTCCCAACATCTCTTTCCCCAGCTCTGATTCCACGCGTCCGATTCCCCGACTCTGATTGCCTGCCTCTGATTTCCTGCCTCTGATTCCCCGCCTCTGATTCCCCGCCTCTGATTCTCCGCCTCTGATTCCCCGCCTCTGATTCCCCACCTCTGATTCACTGCCTCCCTTTCCGCGCAACTTTCCCCGGCCTACGTTTCCCCACATATCTTTCCCCGCCTCTGATTCCATGCCTCTGATTCCCCGCCTCTGATTGCCTGCCTCTGATTCCCTGCCTCTGATTCCCTGCCTCAGATTCCCTGCCTCAGATTCCCTTCATCTGATTCCCTGCCTCTGATTCCCCGCCTCAGATTCCCTGCCTCTGATTCCCCGCCTATGTTTACCCACCTCTGTTTCCTCACCTCAGGTTCCCGGCCTCAGATGCCCTGCCTCTGATTCCCTGACTCTGATTCCCCGCCTCTGATTGCCCGCCTCTGATTCCCTGCCTCTGATTCCCTGCCTCAGATTCCCAGCCGCAGATTCCCTTCATCTGATTCCCTGCCTCTGATTCCCCGCCTCAGATTCCCTGCCTCTGATTCCCCGCCTATGTTTACCCGCCTCTGTTTCCCCACCTCAGGTTCCCGTCCTCAGATTCCCTGCCTCTGATTCCCTGCATCTGATTGCCCGCCTCAAACACTCCGCCTCTGATTCCCCGCCTCTGATTCCCCGCATCTGATTCCCCGCCTCTGATTCCCCGCCTCTGATTCCCCGCCTCTGATTCCCCGCCTCTGATTCCCCACCTCTGATTCACTGCATCCCTTTCCGTGCAGCTTTCCCCGGCCTACTTTTCCCCACATATCTTTCCTGGCCTCTGATTCCACGCCTCTGATTCCCCGCCTCTGATTGCCCTCCTCTGATTCCCTGCCTCTGATTCCTTGCCTCAGATTCCCTGCCTCAGATTCCCTTCATCTGATTCCCTGCCTCTGATTCCCCGCCTCGGATTCCCTGCCTCTGATTCCCCGCCTATGTTTACCCGCCTCTGTTTCCCCACCTCAGGTTCCCCGCCTCAGATTCGCTGCCTCTGATTCCCTGCCTCTCATTCCCTGCCTCTGATTCCCTGCATCTGATTGTCCGCCTCAAATACTCCGCCTCTGATTCCCCGCCTCTGATTCCCCGCATCTGATTCCCCGCCTCTGATTCCCCGCCTCTGATTCCCCACCTCTGATTCCCCGCCTCTGATTTCCCACCTCTGATTCCCCGCCTCCCTTTCCGCGCAACTTTCCCGGCCTCCGTTTCCCCACATCTCATTCCCCGCCTCTTATTCCACGTCTCTGATACCCCGCCTCTGATTCCCCCCCTCTGATACCCTGCCACTGATTCCCCGCCTCTGATTCACCACCTCTTATTCCCCGCCTCTGATTACCCGACTCTGTCTCTCCACCTCTCTTTCGCGTGCGCTCTTTCCCCTACACTCTCTCCGCGCCTCTCTTTCCCTCCCTCAATTTCAACAACTCTGTTTGATCTGTTCTATGTACCTCATTTTCAACACACAAGTTCCAACCACTATGTTTCACCCCTCTCTTTCCCCGCCTCTATTTATGCACCTATGTTTACTTGCTTCTGTTTACCCGCCTGTTTCCCCACCTCTGATTCCCCACCTCAGATTCCCCGCCTCAGATTCCCTGCCTCTGATTCCCTGCCTCTGATAACCTGCCTCTGATTCCCTGCTTCTGATTCCCTGCCTCTGATTCCCTGCCTATGATTCCCTGCCTCTGATTCCCTGCCTCTGATTCCCCACCTCTGATTCCCCGCTTCTGATTCCGCACCCATGTTTCACCGCCTCTGTTGCTCTGCTGGTGATTTCCCGGCTCAGATTCGCCGGCTCTGATTCCGCACCTCTGATTCCACGCCTCTCTTTCTGTGTCTCTGATTCCCCGCCTCTGAATCCCCACCTCTGATTCCCCGCCTCTGATACCCTGCCTCTCTTTCCCTGCCTCTATTTCCGTGCCTCTTTCTCTGCATCTCGTTTCCCACATCTCATTTCCCCCCTCTGATAACCCATCCTCAGATTCCCTGCCTCCAATTCCCTGCCTCAGATTCCCTGCCTCTGATTCCCTGCCTCTGATTCCCCGCCTCTGATTCCCTGCCTCTGATTCCACGCCTATGTTTACCCGCCTCTGTTTATCCGCCTGTTTCCCACATCTCTTTCCCCACCTCTGATTCCCCGCCTCAGATTCACTGCCTCTGATTCCCTGCCTCTGATAACCTGCCTCTGATTCCCTGCTTCTGATTCCCTGCCTCTGATTCCCTGCCTATGATTCCCTGCCTCTGATTCCCTGCCTCTGATTCCCCACCTCTGATTCCCCGCTTCTGATTCCGCACCCATGTTTCACCGCCTCTGTTGCTCTGCTTCTGATTTCCCGGCTCAGATTCGCCGGCTCTGACTCCGCACCTCTGATTCCACGCCTCTCTTTCTGTCTCTGATTCCCCGCCTCTGATTCCCCACCTCTGATTCCCCGCCTCTGATACCCTGCCTCTCTTTCCCTGCCTCTATTTCTGTGCCTCTTTCTCTGCATCTCGTTTCCCACATCTCATTTCCCCCCTCTGATAACCCGCCTCAGATACCCTTCATCAGATTCCCTGCCACTGATTCCCCGCCTCTGATTCCCCGCCTCTGATTGCCTGCCTCTGATTCCCTGCCTCTGATTCCCCGTCTATGTTTACCCGCATCTGTTTACCCGCCTGTTTTGCCGCCTCTGATTTCCCACCTCAGATTCCCCGCCTCAGATTCCCTGCCTCTGATTCCCTGCCTCTGATTCCCTGCATCTGATTGCCCTCCTCTGATTCCCCGCCTCTGATTCCCTGCCTCTGATTCCCCGCCTCAGATTCCCCGCCTCTGATTCCCCGCCTCCATTTCTGCGCAACTTTCCCGGCCTCCGTTTCCCCACATACCTTTCCCCGCCTCAGATTCCCTGCCTCTGATTCCCTGCCTCTGATTCCCTGCTTCTGATTCCTTGCCTCTGATTCCCTGCCTCTGATTCCCTGCCTCTGATTCCCTGCCTCTGATTCCCCACCTCTGTCTCTCAACCTCTCTTTCGCGTGCGCTCTTTCCCCTACACTCTCTCCGCGCCTCTCTTTCCCTCCCTCAATTTCAACAACTCTGTTTGATCTGTTCTATGTACCTCATTTTCAACACACAAGTTCCAACCACTTTGTTTCACCCATCTCTTTCCCCGCCTCTATTTATGCACCTATGTTTACTTGCTTCTGTTTACCCGCCTGTTTCCCCGCCTCTGATTCCCCACCTCAGATTCCCAGCCTCAGATTCCCTGCCTCTGATTCCCTGCCTCTGATAACCTGCCTCTGATTCCCTGCCTCTGATTACCTGCCTCTGATTCCCTGCCTCTGATTCCCTGCCTCTGATTCCCTGCCTCTGATTCCCCACCTCTGATTCACCGCTTCCGATTCCGCACCCATGTTTCACCGCCTCTGTTGCTCTGCTTCTGTTTTCCCGGCTCAGTTTCGCCGGCTCTGATTCCGCACCTCTGATTCCACGCCTCTCTTTCTGTGTCTCTGATTCCCCGCCTCTGATTCCCCGCCTCTGATTCCCCGCCTCTGATTCCCCGCCTCAGATACCCCGCCTCTGATTCCCTGCATCAGATTCCCTTCATCTGATTCCCTGCCTCTGATTCCCCGCCTGTGATTCCCTGCCTCTGATTCCCCACCTATGTATACCCGCCTCTGTTTAACCGCCTGTTTCCACACATCTCTTTCCCCACCTCTGATTCCACGCCTCTGATTCCCCACCTCTGATTGCCTGCCTCTGATACCCCGCCTCTGATTCCCCGCCACTGATTCCCTGCATCTGATTCCCCGCCTCGGATTCCCCGCCTCTGATTCCCCGCCTCTGATTCCCCGCCTCTGATTCCCCGCCTCTGATTCCCCGCCTATGTTTACCCGCCTCTGTTTCCCCACCTCAGGTTCCCGGCCTCAGATTCGCTGCCTCTGATTCCCTGCCTCTGATTCCCTGCCTCTGATTCCCTGCATCTGATTGCCCGCTTCAAATACTCCGCCTCTGATTCCCCGCCTCTGATTCCCCGCATCTGATTCCCCGCCTCTGATTCCCCGCCTCTGATTCCCCGCCCCTGATTCCACGCCTCTGATTCCCCGTCCTTGATTCCCCGCCTCTGATACCCCGCCTCTGATTCCCCGCCTCTGATTCCCTGCATCTGATTCCCCGCCTCGGATTCCCCGCCTCTGATTCCCCGCCTCTGATTCCCCGCCTCTGATTCCCCGCCTCTGATTCCCTGCCTCTGAAAATCTGCCTCTGATTTTGTGCCTCTGATTCTCTGCCTCTGATTCCCCCCCTCTGATACCCTGCCACTGATTCCCCGCCTCTGATTCACCACCTCTTATTCCCCGCCTCTGATTACCCACCTCTGTCTCTCCACCTCTCTTTCGCGTGCGCTCTTTCCCCTACACTCTCTCCGCGCCTCTCTTTCCCTCCCTCAATTTCAACAACTCTGTTTGATCTGTTCTATGTACCTCATTTTCAACACACAAGTTCCAACCACTATGTTTCACCCATCTCTTTCCCCGCCTCTATTTATGCACCTATGTTTACTTGCTTCTGTTTACCCGCCTGTTTCCCCACCTCTGATTCCCCACCTCAGATTCCCCGCCTCAGATTCCCTGCCTCTGATTCCCTGCCTCTGATAACCTGCCTCTGATTCCCTGCTTCAGATTGCCTGCCTCTGATTCCCTGCCTATGATTCCCTTCATCTGATTCCCTGCCTCTGATTCCCCGCCTCAGATTCCCTGCCTCTGATTCCCTGCCTCTGATTCCCTGCATTTGATTGCCTGCATCATATACTCAGCCTCTGATTCCCCGCCTCTGATTCCACTCCTCTGATTCCCCGCCTCTGATTCCCCACCTCTGATTCAGTGCCTCCCTTTCCGCGCAACTTTCCCGGCCTACATTTCCCCACATATCTTACCCCGCCTCTGATTCCACGCCTCTGATTCCCCGCCTCTGATTGCCCGCCTCTGATTCCCTGCCTCTGATTCCCTGCCTCAGATTCCCTGCCTCAGATTCCCTTCATCTGATTCCCTGCCTATGATTCCCCACCTCTGATTCCCTTCCTCTGATTGCCCGCCTATGTTTACCCGACTCTGTTTACCCGCCTGTTTCCCCACATCTCTTTCCTCACCTCTTATTCCACGCATCTGATTCCCCGCCTCTGCTTGCCCGCCTCTGATTTCCTGCCTCTGATTCCCCACCTCTGATTCCTCACCTCTAATACCCCGCATCTGATTCCCCGCCTCTGATTCCCCGCATCTGATTCCCCGCCTCTGATTCCCCCCCCTGATTCCCCACCTCTCATTCCCCGCCTCAGATTCCCCGCCTCTGATTCCCTGCATCAGATTCCCTCCATCTGATTCCCTGCCACTGATTCCCCGCCTCTGATTCCCTGCCTCTGATTCTCCACCTATGTATACCCGCCTCTGTTTACCCGCCAGTTTCCCCACATCTCTTTCCCTGCCTCTGATTCCACGCGTCCGATTCCCCGACTCTGATTGCCTGCCTCTGATTTCCTGCCTCTGATTCCCCGCCTCTGATTCCCCGCCTCTGATTCCCCGCCTCTGATTCCCCGCCTCTGATTCCCCACCTCTGATTCACTGCCTCCCTTTCCGCGCAACTTTCCCCGACCTACGTTTCCCCACATATCTTTCCCCGCCTCTGATTCCACGCCTCTGATTCCCCGCCTCTGATTGCCCGCCTCTGATTCCCTGCCTCTGATTCCCTGCCTCAGATTCCCTGCCTCAGATTCCCTTCATCTGATTCCCTGCCTCTGATTCCCCGCCTCAGATTCCCTGCCTCTGATTCCCCGCCTATGTTTACCCACCTCTGTTTCCTCACCTCAGGTTCCCGGCCTCAGATGCCCTGCCTCTGATTCCCTGACTCTGATTCCCCGCCTCTGATTGCCCGCCTCTGATTCCCTGCCTCTGATTCCCTGCCTCAGATTCCCAGCCTCAGATTCCCTTCATCTGATTCCCTACCTCTGATTCCCCGCCTCAGATTCCCTGCCTCTGATTCCCCGCCTATGTTTACCCGCCTCTGTTTCCCCACCTCAGGTTCCCGACCTCAGATTCCCTGCCTCTGATTCCCTGCATCTGATTGCCCGCCTCAAACACTCCGCCTCTGATTCCCCGCCTCTGATTCCCCGCATCTGATTCCCCGCCTCTGATTCCCCGCCTCTGATTCCCCGCCTCTGATTCCCCGCCTCTGATTCCCCACCTCTGATTCACTGCATCCCTTTCCGTGCAACTTTCCCCGGCCTACTTTTCCCCACATATCTTTCCCCGCCTCTAATTCCACGCCTCTGATTCCCCGCCTCTGATTGCCCTCCTCTGATTCCCTGCCTCTGATTCCTTGCCTCAGATTCCCTGCCTCAGATTCCCTTCATCTGATTCCCTGCCTCTGATTCCCCGCCTCGGATTCCCTGCCTCTGATTCCCCGCCTATGTTTACCCACCTCTGTTTCCCCACCTCAGGTTCCCCGCCTCAGATTCGCTGCCTCTGATTCACTGCCTCTCATTCCCTGCCTCTGATTCCCTGCATCTGATTGTCCGCCTCAAATACTCCGCCTCTGATTCCCCGCCTCTGATTCCCCGCATCTGATTCCCCGCCTCTGATTCCCCGCCTCTGATTCCCCACCTCTGATTCCCCGCCTCTGATTTCCCACCTCTGATTCCCCGCCTCCCTTTCCGCGCAACTTTCCCGGCCTCCGTTTCCCCACATCTCATTCCCCGCCTCTTATTCCACGTCTCTGATTCCCCGCCTCTGATTCCCCCCCTCTGATACCCTGCCACTGATTCCCCGCCTCTGATTCACCACCTCTTATTCCCCGCCTCTGATTACCCGACTCTGTCTCTCCACCTCTCTTTCGCGTGCGCTCTTTCCCCTACACTCTCTCCGCGCCTCTCTTTCCCTCCCTCAATTTCAACAACTCTGTTTGATCTGTTCTATGTACCTCATTTTCAACACACAAGTTCCAACCACTATGTTTCACCCATCTCTTTCCCCGCCTCTATTTATGCACCTATGTTTACTTGCTTCTGTTTACCCGCCTGTTTCCCCACCTCTGATTCCCCACCTCAGATTCCCCGCCTCAGATTCCCTGCCTCTGATTCCCTGCCTCTGATAACCTGCCTCTGATTCCCTGCTTCTGATTGCCTGCCTCTGATTCCCTGCCTATGATTCCCTTCATCTGATTCCCTGCCTCTGATTCCCCGCCTCAGATTCCCTGCCTCTGATTCCCTGCCTCTGATTCCCTGCCTATGATTCCCTGCCTCTGATTCCCTGCCTCTGATTCCCCACCTCTGATTCCCCGCTTCTGATTCCGCACCCATGTTTCACCGCCTCTGTTGCTCTGCTTCTGATTTCCCGGCTCAGATTCGCCGGCTCTGATTCCGCACCTCTGATTCCACGCCTCTCTTTCTGTGTCTCTGATTCCCCGCCTCTGAATCCCCACCTCTGATTCCCCGCCTCTGATACCCTGCCTCTCTTTCCCTGCCTCTATTTCCGTGCCTCTTTCTCTGCATCTCGTTTCCCACATCTCATTTCCCCCCTCTGATAACCCATCCTCAGATTCCCTGCCTCCGATTCCCTGCCTCAGATTCCCTGCCTCTGATTCCCTGCCTCTGATTCCCCGCCTCTGATTCCCTGCCTCTGATTCCACGCCTATGTTTACCCGCCTCTGTTTATCCGCCTGTTTCCCACATGTCTTTCCCCATCTCTGATTCCCCGCCTCAGATTCACTGCCTCTGATTCCCTGCCTCTGATAACCTGCCTCTGATTCCCTGCTTCTGATTCCCTGCCTCTGATTCCCTGCCTATGATTCCCTGCCTCTGATTCCCTGCCTCTGATTCCCCACCTCTGGTTCCCCGCTTCTGATTCCGCACCCATGTTTCACCGCCTCTGTTGCTCTGCTTCTGATTTCCCGGCTCAGATTCGCCGGCTCTGACTCCGCACCTCTGATTCCACGCCTCTCTTTCTGTGTCTCTGATTCCCCGCCTCTGATTCCCCACCTCTGATTCCCCGCCTCTGATACCCTGCCTCTCTTTCTCTGCCTCTATTTCCGTGCCTCTTTCTCTGCATCTCGTTTCCCACATCTCATTTCCCCCCTCTGATAACCCGCCTCAGATACCCTTCATCAGATTCCCTGCCACTGATTCCCCGCCTCTGATTCCCCGCCTCTGATTGCCTGCCTCTGATACCCTGCCTCTGATTCCCCGTCTATGTTTACCCGCATCTGTTTACCCGCCTGTTTTGCCGCCTCTGATTCCCCACCTCAGATTCCCCGCCTCAGATTCCCTGCCTCTGATTCCCTGCCTCTGATTCCCTGCATCTGATTGCCCTCCTCTGATTCCCCGCCTCTGATTCCCCGCCTCTGATTCCCCGCCTCAGATTCCCCGCCTCTGATTCCCCGCCTCCATTTCTGCGCAACTTTCCCGGCCTCCGTTTCCCCACATATCTTTCACCGCCTCAGATTCCCTGCCTCTGATAACCTGCCTCTGATTCCCTGCTTCTGATTCCTTGCCTCTGATTCCCTGCCTCTGATTCCCTGCCTCTGATTCCCTGCCTCTGATTCCCCACCTCTGTCTCTCAACCTCTCTTTCGCGTGCGCTCTTTCCCCTACACTCTCTCCGCGCCTCTCTTTCCCTCCCTCAATTTCAACAACTCTGTTTGATCTGTTCTATGTACCTCATTTTCAACACACAAGTTCCAACCACTTTGTTTCACCCATCTCTTTCCCCGCCTCTATTTATGCACCTATGTTTACTTGCTTCTGTTTACCCGCCTGTTTCCCCGCCTCTGATTCCCCACCTCAGATTCCCAGCCTCAGATTCCCTGCTTCTGATTCCCTGCCTCTGATAACCTGCCTCTGATTCCCTGCCTCTGATTACCTGCCTGTGATTCCCTGCCTCTGATTCCCTGCCTCTGATTCCCTGCCTCTGATTCCCCACCTCTGATTCACCGCTTCCGATTCCGCACCCATGTTTCACCGCCTCTGTTGCTCTCCTGTTTTCCCGGCTCAGTTTCGCCGGCTCTGATTCCGCACCTCTGATTCCACGCCTCTCTTTCTGTGTCTCTGATTCCCCGCCTCTGATTCCCCACCTCTGATTCCCCGCCTCTGATTCCCCGCCTCTGATTCCCCGCCTCAGATACCCCGCCTCTGATTCCCTGCATCAGATTTCCTTCATCTGATACCCTGCCTCTGATTCCCCGCCTGTGATTCCCTGCCTCTGATTCCCCACCTATGTATACCCGCCTCTGTTTAACCGCCTGTTTCCACACATCTCTTTCCCCACCTCTGATTCCACGCCTCTGATTCCCCACCTCTGATTGCCTGCCTCTGATACCCCGCCTCTGATTCCCCGCCACTGATTCCCTGCATCTGATTCCCCGCCTCGGATTCCCCGCCTCAGATTCCCCGCCTCTGATTCCCCGCCTATGTTTACCCGCCTCTGTTTCCCCACCTCAGGTTCCCGGCCTCAGATTCGCTGCCTCTGATTCCCTGCCTCTGATTCCCTGCCTCTGATTCCCTGCATCTGATTGCCCGCTTCAAATACTCCGCCTCTGATTCCCCGCCTCTGATTCCCCGCATCTGATTCCCCGCCTCTGATTCCCCGCCTCTGATTCCCCGCCTCTGATTCCCCGCCTCTGATTCCCCGCCCTTGATTCCCCGCCTCTGATACCCCGCCTCTGATTCCCCGCCTCTGATTCCCTGCATCTGATTCCCCGCCTCGGATTCCCCGCCTCTGATTCCCCGCCTCTGATTCCCCGCCTCTGATTCCCCGCCTCTGATTCCCTGCCTCTGAAAATCTGCCTCTGATTTTGTGCCTCTGATTCTCTGCCTCTGATTCCCCCCCTCTGATACCCTGCCACTGATTCCCCGCCTCTGATTCACCACCTCTTAGTCCCCGCCTCTGATTACCCACCTCTGTCTCTCCACCTCTCTTTCACGTGCGCTCTTTCCCCTACACTCTCTCCGCGCCTCTCTTTCCCTCCCTCAATTTCAACAACTCTGTTTGATCTGTTCTATGTACCTCATTTTCAACACACAAGTTCCAACCACTATGTTTCACCCATCTCTTTCCCCGCCTCTATTTATGCACCTATGTTTACTTGCTTCTGTTTACCCGCCTGTTTCCCCACCTATGATTCCCCACCTCAGATTCCCCGCCTCAGATTCCCTGCCTCTGATTCCCTGCCTCTGATAACCTGCCTCTGATTCCCTGCTTCTGATTCCCTGCCTCTGATTCCCTGCCTATGATTCCCTGCCTCTGATTCCCTGCCTCTGATTCCCCACCTCTGATTCCCCGCTTCCGATTCCGCACCCATGTTTCACCGCCTCTGTTGCTCTGCTTCTGATTTCCCGGCTCAGATTCGCCGGCTCTGATTCCGCACCTCTGATTCCACGCCTCTCTTTCTGTGTCTCTGATCCCACGCCTCTGATTCCCCGCCTCTGATTCCCCGCACCTGATTCCCCGCCTGTTTACCCGCCTCTGTTTACCCGCCTGTTTCCCCGCCTCTGATTCCCCACCTCAGATTCCCCGCCTCAGATTCCCTGCCTCTGATACCCTGCCTCTGATTCCCTGCCTCTGATTCCCTGCATCTGATTGCCCGCCTCTGATACTCCACCTCTGATTTCCCGCCTCTGATTCCCCACCTCTGATTCCCCACTTCTGATTCCCCGCCTCTGATTCCCCGCCCTTGATTCCCCGCCTCTGATTCCCCACCTCTGATTCCCCACCTCTGATTCACTGCCTCCCTTTCCGCGCAACTTTCCCCGGCCTACGTTTCCCCACATGTCTTTCCCCGCCTTGATTCCACGCCTCTGATTCCCCGCCTCTGATTGCCCGCCTCTGATTCCCTGCCTCTGATTCCCTGCCTCAGATTCCCTTCATCTGATTCCCTGCCTCTGATTCCCCGCCTCGGATTCCCTGCCTCTGATTCCCCGCCTATGTTTACCCGCCTCTGTTTCCCCACCTCAGGTTCCCGGCCTCAGATTCGCTGCCTCTGATTCCCTGCCTCAGATTCCCTGCCTCTGATTCCCTGCATCTGATTGCCCGCTTCAAATACTCCGCCTCTGATTCCCCGCCTCTGATTCCCCACATCTGATTCCCCGCCTCTGATTCCCCGCCTCTGATTCCCCGCCTCTGATTCCCCGCCTCTGATTCCCCGCCCTTGATTCCCCGCCTCTGATACCCCGCCTCTGATTCCCCACCTCTGATTCACTGCCTCCCTTTCCGTGCAACTTTCCCCGGCCTACTTTTCCCCCCATATCTTTCCCCGCCTCTGATTCCATGCCTCTGATTCCCCGCCTCTGATTGCCCGCCTCTGATTCCCTGCCTCTGATCCCCTGCCTCAGATTCCCTGCCTCAGATTCCTTTCATCTGATTTCCTGCCTCTGATTCCCCGCCTTGGATTTCCTGCCTCTGATTTCCCGCATGTGATACCCCGCCTCTGATTCCCCGCCTCTGATTCCATGACTCTGATTCACCGCCTCTGATTCCCCGCCTCTGATTCCCCGCCTCTGATTCCCCGCCTCTGATTCCCTGCCTCTGATTCCACACCTCTGATTCCCCGCCTCCGATTCCGCACCTCTTATTCCCCGCCTCTGATTCCCCGCATCTGATTCCCCGCCTCTGATTCCCCGCCTCTGATTCCTCGCCTCTGATTCCCCGCCTCTGATTCCCCACCTCTGATTCCCCACCTCTGATTCCCCCCCTCTGATTAGCCGCCGCCCTTTCTGCGCAACTTTCCCGGCCTCCGTTTACCCACATCTCTTTCCCCACTTCTGATTCCACATCTCTGATTCCCCGCCTCTGATTCCCCCCTCTGATACCCTGCCACTGATTCCCTGCCTCTGATTCCCCGCCTCTGATACCCTGCCTCTCTTTCCCTGCCTCTGATTCCCCACCTCTGATTCCCCGCTTCTGATTCCCCGACTCTGATTCCCCGCCCTTGATTCCCCGCCTCTGATTCCCCGCCTCTGATTCCCCACCTCTGATTCACTGCCTCCCTTTCCGCGCAACTTTCCCCGGCCTACGTTTCCCCACATATCTTTCCCCGCCTCTGATTCCACGCCTCTGATTCCCCGCCTCTGATTGCCCGCCTCTGATTCCCTGCCTCTGATTCCCTGCCTCAGATTCCCTGCCTCAGATTCCCTTCATCTGATTCCCTGCCTTTGATTCCCCGCCTCAGATTCCCTGCCTCTGATTCCCCGCCTATGTTTACCCGCCTCAGTTTCCCCACCTCAGGTTCCCGGCCTCAGATTCTCTGCCTCTGATTCCCTGCCTCTGATTCCCCGCCTCTGATTGCCCGCCTCTGATTCCATGCCTCTGATTCCCTGCCTCAGATTCCCTGCCTCAGATTCCCTTCATCTGATTCCCTGCCTCTGATTCCCTGCCTCTGATAACCTGCCTCTGATTCCCTGCTTCTGATTCCCTGCCTCTGATTCCCTGCCTATGATTCCCTGCCTCTGATTCCCTGCCTCTGATTCCCCACCTCTGATTCCCCGCTTCTGATTCCGCACCCATGTTTCACCGCCTCTGTTGCTCTGCTTCTGATTTCCCGGCTCAGATTCGCCGGCTCTGATTCCGCACCTCTGATTCCACGCCTCTCTTTCTGTGTCTCTGATTCCCCGCCTCTGATTCCCCACCTCTGATTCCCCGCCTCTGATACCCTGCCTCTCTTTCCCTGCCTCTATTTCCGTGCCTCTTTCTCTGCATCTCGTTTCCCACATCTCATTTCCCCCCTCTGATAACCCGCCTCAGATACCCTTCATCAGATTCCCTGCCACTGATTCCCCGCCTCTGATTCCCCGCCTGTGATTGCCTGCCTCTGATTCCCTGCCTCTGATTCCCCGTCTATGTTTACCCGCATCTGTTTACCCGCCTGTTTTGCCGCCTCTGATTCCCCACCTCAGATTCCCCGCCTCAGATTCCCTGCCTCTGATTCCCTGCCTCTGATTCCCTGCATCTGATTGCCCTCCTCTGATTCCCCGCCTCTGATTCCCCGCCTCTGATTCCCCGCCTCAGATTCCCCGCCTCTGATTCCCCGCCTCCATTTCCGCGCAACTTTCCCGGCCTCCGTTTCCCCACATATCTTTCCCCGCCTCAGATTCCCTGCCTCTGATTCCCTGCCTCTGATAACCTGCCTCTGATTCCCTGCTTCTGATTCCTTGCCTCTGATTCCCTGCCTCTGATTCCTGCCTCTGATTCCCTGCCTCTGATTCCCCACCTCTGTCTCTCAACCTCTCTTTCGCGTGCGCTCTTTCCCCTACACTCTCTCCGCGCCTCTCTTTCCCTCCCTCAATTTCAACAACTCTGTTTGATCTGTTCTATGTACCTCATTTTCAACACACAAGTTCCAACCACTTTGTTTCACCCATCTCTTTCCCCGCCTCTATTTATGCACCTATGTTTACTTGCTTCTGTTTACCCGCCTGTTTCCCCGCCTCTGATTCCCCACCTCAGATTCCCAGCCTCAGATTCCCTGCCTCTGATTCCCTGCCTCTGATAACCTGCCTCTGATTCCCTGCCTCTGATTACCTGCCTCTGATTCCCTGCCTCTGATTCCCTGCCTCTGATTCCCTGCCTCTGATTCCCCACCTCTGATTCACCGCTTCCGATTCCGCACCCATGTTTCACCGCCTCTGTTGCTCTGCTTCTGTTTTCCCAGCTCAGTTTCGCCGGCTCTGATTCCGCACCTCTGATTCCACGCCTCTCTTTCTGTGTCTCTGATTCCCCGCCTCTGATTCCCCGCCTCTGATTCCCCGCCTCTGATTCCCCGCCTCTGATTCCCCGCCTCTGATTCCCCGCCTCTGATTCCCCGCCTCAGATACCCCGCCTCTGATTCCCTGCATCAGATTCCCTTCATCTGATTCCCTGCCTCTGATTCCCCGCCTGTGATTCCCTGCCTCTGATTCCCCACCTATGTATACCCGCCTCTGTTTAACCGCCTGTTTCCACACATCTCTTTCCCCACCTCTGATTCCACGCCTCTGATTCCCCAGCTCTGATTGCCTGCCTCTGATACCCCGCCTCTGATTCCCCGCCACTGATTCCCTGCATCTGATTCCCCGCCTCGGATTCCCCGCCTCTGATTCCCCGCCTCTGATTCCCCGCCTCTGATCCCCGCCTCTGATTCCCCGCCTATGTTTACCCGCCTCTGTTTCCGCACCTCAGGTTCCCGGCCTCAGATTCGCTGCCTCTGATTCCCTGCCTCTGATTCCCTGCCTCTGATTCCCTGCATCTGATTGCCCGCTTCAAATACTCCGCCTCTGATTCCCCGCCTCTGATTCCCCGCATCTGATTCCCCGCCTCTGATTCCCCGCCTCTGATTCCCCGCCTCTGATTCCCCGCCTCTGATTCCCCGCCCTTGATTCCCCGCCTCTGATACCCCGCCTCTAATTCCCCGCCTCTGATTCCCTGCATCTGATTCCCCGCCTCGGATTCCCCGCCTCTGATTCCCCGCCTCTGATTCCCCGCCTCTGATTCCCCGCCTCTGATTCCCTGCCTCTGAAAACCTGCCTCTGATTTTGTGCCTCTGATTCTCTGCCTCTGATTCCCCCCCTCTGATATCCTGCCACTGATTCCCCGCCTCTGATTCACCACCTCTTATTCCCCGCCTCTGATTACCCACCTCTGTCTCTCCACCTCTCTTTCGCGTGCGCTCTTTCCCCTACACTCTCTCCGCGCCTATCTTTCCCTCCCTCAATTTCAACAACTCTGTTTGATCTGTTCTATGTACCTCATTTTCAACACACAAGTTCCAACCACTATGTTTCACCCATCTCTTTCCCCGCCTCTATTTATGCACCTATGTTTACTTGCTTCTGTTTACCCGCCTGTTTCCCCACCTCTGATTCCCCACCTCAGATTCCCCGCCTCAGATTCCCTGCCTCTGATTCCCTGCCTCTGATAACCTGCCTCTGATTCCCTGCTTCTGATTCCCTGCCTCTGATTCCCTGCCTATGATTCCCTGCCTCTGATTCCCCACCTCTGATTCCCCGCTTCCGATTCCGCACCCATGTTTCACCGCCTCTGTTGCTCTGCTTCTGATTTCCCGGCTCAGATTCGCCGGCTCTGATTCCGCACCTCTGATTCCACGCCTCTCTTTCTGTGTCTCTGATTCCACGCCTCTGATTCCCCGCCTCTGATTCCCCGCACCTGATTCCCCGCCTGTTTACCCGCCTCTGTTTACCCGCCTGTTTCCCCGCCTCTGATTCCCCACCTCAGATTCCCCGCCTCAGATTCCCTGCCTCTGATTCCCTGCCTCTGATTCCCTGCCTCTGATTCCCTGCATCTGATTGCCCGCCTCTGATACTCCGCCTCTGATTCCCCGCCCTTGATTCCCCGCCTCTGATTCCCCGCCTCTGATTCCCCACCTCTGATTCACTGCCTCCCTTTCCGCGCAACTTTCCCCGGCTTACGTTTCCCCACATATCTTTCCCTGCCTCTGATTCCACGCCTCTGATTCCCCGCCTCTGATTGCCCGCCTCTGATTCCCTGCCTCTGATTCCCTGCCTCAGATTCCCTGCCTCAGATTCCCTTCATCTGATTCCCTGCCTCTGATTCCCCGCCTCGGATTCCCTGCCTCTGATTCCCCGCCTATGTTTACCCGCCTCTGTTTCCCCACCTCAGGTTCCCGGCCTCAGATTCGCTGCCTCTGATTCCCTGCCTCAGATTCCCTGCCTCTGATTCCCTGCATCTGATTGCCCGCTTCAAATACTCCGCCTCTGATTCCCCGCCTCTGATTCCCCGCCTCTGATTCCCCGCCTCTGATTCCCCGCCCTTGATTCCCCGCCTCTGATACCCCGCCTCTGATTCCCCACCTCTGATTCACTGCCTCCCTTTCCGCGCAACTTTCCCCGGCCTACGTTTCCCCACATATCTTCCCCGCCTCTGATTCCACGCCTCTGATTCCCCGCCTCTGATTGCCCGCCTCTGATTCCCTGCCTCTGATTCCCTGCCTCAGATTCCCTGCCTCAGATACCCTTCATCTGATTCCCTGCCTCTGATTCCCCACCTCGGATTCCCTGCCTCTGATTCCCCGCCTATGTTTACCCGCCTCTGTTTCCCCACCTCAGGTTCCCGGCCTCAGATTCGCTGCCTCTGATTCCCTGCCTCAGATTCCCTGCCTCTGATTCCCTGCATCTGATTGCCCGCTTCAAATACTCCGCCTCTGATTCCCCGCCTCTGATTCCCCGCATCTGATTCCCCGCCTCTGATTCCCCGCCTCTGATTCCCCGCCTCTGATTCCCCGCCTCTGATTCCACGCCCTTGATTCCCCGCCTCTGATACCCCGCCTCTGATTCCCCACCTCTGATTCACTGCCTCCCTTTCCGTGCAACTTTCCCCGGCCTACGTTTCCCCCCATATCTTTCCCCGCCTCTGATTCCATGCCTCTGATTCCCCGCCTCTGATTGCCCGCCTCTGATTCCCTGCCTCTGATCCCCTGCCTCAGATTCCCTGCCTCAGATTCCCTTCATCTGAATTCCTGCCTCTGATTCCCCGCCTTGGATTTCCTGCCTCTGATTTCCCGCATGTGATACCCCGCCTCTGATTCCCCGCCTCTGATTCCATGACTCTGATTCACCACCTCTGATTCCCCGCCTCTGATTCCCCGCCTCTGATTCCCCACCTCTGATTCCCTGCCTCTGATTCCACACCTCTGATTCCCCGCCTCCGATTCCGCACCTCTGAATCCCCGCCTCTGATTCCCCGCATCTGATTCCCTGCCTCTGATTCCCCGCCTCTGATTCCCCGCCTCTGATTCCCCGCGTCTGATTCCCCACCTCTGATTCCCCACCTCTGATTACCCCCTCTGATTAGCCGCCGCCCTTTCTGCGCAACTTTCCCGGCCTCCGTTTACCCACATCTCTTTCCCCGCTTCTGATTCCACATCTCTGATTCCCCGCCTCTGATTCCCGCCTCTGATACCCTGCCACTGATTCCCTGCCTCTGATTCCCCGCCTCTGATACCCTGCCTCTCTTTCCCTGCCTCTGATTCCCCACCTCTGATTCCCCGCTTCTGATTCCCCGACTCTGATTCCCCGCCCTTGATACCCCGCCTCTGATTCCCCGCCTCTGATTTCCCACCTCTGATTCACTGCCTCCCTTTCCGCGCATCTTTCCCCGGCCTACGTTTCCCCATATATCTTTCCCCGCCTCTGATTCCACGCCTCTGATTCCCCGCCTCTGATTGCCCGCCTCTGATTCCCTGCCTCTGATTCCCTGCCTCAGATTCCCTGCCTCAGATTCCCTTCATCTGATTCCCTGCCTCTGATTCCCCGCCTATGTTTACCCGCCTCAGGTTCCCGGCCTCAGATTCCCTGCCTCTGATTCCCTGCCTCTGATTCCCCGCCTCTGATTGCCCGCCTCTGATTCCATGCCTCTGATTCCCTGCCTCAGATTCCCTGCCTCAGATTCCCTTCATCTGATTCCCTGCCTCTGATTCCCCGCCTCAGATTCCCTGCCTCTGATTCCCGCCCTATGTTTACCCGCCTCTGTTTCCCCACCTCAGGTTCCCGGCCTCAGATTCGCTGCCTCTGATTCCCTGCCTCTGATTCCCTGCCTCTGATTCCCTGCATTTGATTGCCTGCATCATATACTCAGCCTCTGATTCCCCGCCTCTGAATCCCCGCATCTGATTCCCCGCCTCTGATTCCCCGCCTCTGATTCCCCGCCTCTGATTCCCACCTCTGATTCCCCACCTCTGATTCCCCACCTCAGATTCCCCGCCTCTGATTCCCCGCCTCTGATTCCCCGCCTCTGATTCCCCGCCTCTGATTCCCCGCCTCTGATTCCCCGCCTCTGATTCCACTCCTCTGATTCCCCGCCTCTGATTCCCAACCTCTGATTCAGTGCCTCCCTTTCCGCGCAACTTTCCCGGCCTACATTTCCCCACATATCTTACCCCGCCTCTGATTCCACGCCTCTGATTCTCCGCCTCTGATTGCCCGCCTCTGATTCCCTGCCTCTGATTCCCTGCCTCAGATTCCCTGCCTCAGATTCCCTTCATCTGATTCCCTGCCTATGATTCCCCACCTCTGATTCCCTTCCTCTGATTGCCCGCCTATGTTTACCCGACTCTGTTTACCCGCCTGTTTCCCCACATCTCTTTCCTCACCTCTTATTCCACGCATCTGATAACCCGCCTCTGCTTGCCCGCCTCTGATTTCCTGCCTCTGATTCCCCACCTCTGATTCCTCGCCTCTAATACCCTGCATCTGATTCCCCGCCTCTGATTCCCCGCATCTGATTCCCCGCCTCTGATTCCCCCCCCTGATTCCCCACCTCTCATTCCCCGCCTCAAATTCCCCGCCTCTGATTCCCTGCATCAGATTCCCTCCATCTGATTCCCTGCCACTGATTCCCCGCCTCTGATTCCCTGCCTCTGATTCTCCACCTATGTATACCCGCCTCTGTTTACCCGCCAGTTTCCCAACATCTCTTTCCTCTGCTCTGATTCCACGCGTCCGATTCCCCGACTCTGATTGCCTGCCTCTGATTCCCCACCTCTGATTCCCCGCTTCTGATTCCGCACCCATGTTTCACCGCCTCTGTTGCTCTGCTTCTGATTTCCCAGCTCAGATTCGCCGGCTCTGATTCCGCACCTCTGATTCCACGCCTCTCTTTCTGTGTCTCTGATTCCCCGCCTCTGAATCCCCACCTCTGATTCCCCGCCTCTGATACCCTGCCTCTCTTTCCCTGCCTCTATTTCCGTGCCTCTTTCTCTGCATCTCGTTTCCCACATCTCATTTCCCCCCTCTGATAACCCACCTCAGATTCCCTGCCTCCGATTCCCTGCCTCAGATTCCCTGCCTCTGATTCCCTGCCTCTGATTCCCCGCCTCTGATTCCCTGCCTCTGATTCCACGCCTATGTTTACCCGCCTCTGTTTATCCGCCTGTTTCCCACATCTCTTTCCCCACCTCTGATTCCACAACTCTGATTCCCCGCCTCTGATTCGCCGCCTCTGATTCCCCGCCTCCCTTTCCGCGCAACTTTCCCGGCCTCCGTTTCCCCACATCTCTTTCCCCTCCTCTTATTCCACGTCTCTGATTCCCCGCCTCTGATTCCCCCCCTCTGATACCCTGCCACTGATTCCCCGCCTCTGATTCACCGCCTCTGATTCCCCTTCTCTGATTACCTGCCTCTGTCTCTCCACCTCTCTTTCGCGTGCGCTCTTTCCCTTACACTTTCTCTGCGCCTCGCTTTCCCTCCCTCAATTTCAAAAATTCTGTTTGATCTGTTCTATGTACCTCATTTTCAACACACAATTTCCAACCACTATGTTTCACCGATCTATTTCCCCGCCTCTATTTATGCACCTATGTTTACTTGTTTCTGTTTACCCGCCTGTTTCCCCGCCTCTGATTGCCCACCTCAGATTCCCCGCCTCAGATTCCCTGCCTCTGATTCCCTGCCTCTGATAACCTGCCTCTGATTCCCTGCCTCTGATCCCCTGCCTCAGATTCCCTGCCTCAGATTCCCTTCATCTGATTTCCTGCCTCTGATTCCCCGCCTTGGATTTCCTGCCTCTGATTTCCCGCATGTGATACCCCGCCTCTGATTCCCCGCCTCTGATTCCATGACTCTGATTCATCACCTCTGATTCCCCGCCTCTGATTCCCCGCCTCTGATTCCCCGCCTCTGATTCCCTGCCTCTGATTCCACACCTCTGATTCCCCGCCTCCGATTCCGCACCTCTGAATCCCCGCCTCTGATTCCCCGCATCTGATTCCCTGCCTCTGATTCCCCGCCTCTGATTCCCCGCCTCTGATTCCCCGCCTCTGATTCCCCACCTCTGATTCCCCACCTCTGATTACCCCCTCTGATTAGCCGCCGCCCTTTCTGCGCAACTTTCCCGGCCTCCGTTTACCCACATCTCTTTCCCCGCTTCTGATTCCACATCTCTGATTCCCCGCCTCTGATTCCCGCCTCTGATACCCTGCCACTGATTCCCTGCCTCTGATTCCCCGCCTCTGATACCCTGCCTCTCTTTCCCTGCCTCTGATTCCCCACCTCTGATTCCCCGCTTCTGATTCCCCGACTCTGATTCCCCGCCCTTGATTCCCCGCCTCTGATTCCCCGCCTCTGATTTCCCACCTCTGATTCACTGCCTCCCTTTCCGCGCAACTTTCCCCGGCCTACGTTTCCCCACATATCTTTCCCCGCCTCTGATTCCACGCCTCTGATTCCCCGCCGCTGATTGCCCGCCTCTGATTCCCTGCCTCAGATTCCCTGCCTCAGATTCCCTTCATCTGATTCCCTGCCTCTGATTCGCCGCCTATGTTTACCCGCCTCAGTTTCCCCACCTCAGGTTCCCGGCCTCAGATTCCCTGCCTCTGATTCCCTGCCTCTGATTCCCCGCCTCTTATTGCCCGCCTCTGATTCCATGCCTCTGATTCCCTGCCTCAGATTCCCTGCCTCAGATTCCCTTCATCTGATTCCCTGCCTCTGATTCCCCGCCTCAGATTCCCTGCCTCTGATTCCCGCCCTATGTTTACCCGCCTCTGTTTCCCCACCTCAGGTTCCCGGCCTCAGATTCGCTGCCTCTGATTCCCTGCCTCTGATTCCCTGCCTCTGATTCCCTGCATTTGATTGCCTGCATCATATACTCAGCATCTGATTCCCCGCCTCTGATTCCCCGCATCTGATTCCCCGCCTCTGATTCCCCGCCTCTGATTCCCCGCCTCTGATTCCCACCTCTGATTCCCCACCTCTGATTCCCCGCCTCAGATTCCCCGCCTCTGATTCCCCGCCTCTGATTCCCCGCCTCTGATTCCCCGCCTCTGATTCCCCGCCTCTGATTCCCCGCCTCTGATTCCACTCCTCTGATTCCCCGCCTCTGATTCCCCACCTCTGATTCAGTGCCTCCCTTTCCGCGCAACTTTCCCGGCCTACATTTCCCCACATTTCTTACCCCGCCTCTGATTCCACGCCTCTGATTCCCCGCCTCTGATTGCCCGCCTCTGATTCCCTGCCTCTGATTCCCTGCCTCAGATTCCCTGCCTCAGATTCCCTTCATCTGATTCCCTGCCTATGATTTCCCACCTCTGATTCCCTTCCTCTGATTGCCCGCCTATGTTTACCCGACTCTGTTTACCCACCTGTTTCCCCACATCTCTTTCCTCACCTCTTATTCCACGCATCTGATTCCCCGCCTCTGCTTGCCCGCCTCTGATTTCCTGCCTCTGATTCCCCACCTCTGATTCCTCGCCTCTAATACCCTGCATCTGATTCCCCGCCTCTGATTCCCCGCATCTGATTCCCCGCCTCTGATTCCCCCCCTGATTCCCCACCTCTCATTCCCCGCCTCAAATTCCCCGCCTCTGATTCCCTGCATCAGATTCCCTCCATCTGATTCCCTGCCACTGATTCCCCGCCTCTGATTCCCTGCCTCTGATTCTCCACCTATGTATACCCGCCTCTGTTTACCCGCCAGTTTCCCAACATCTCTTTCCCCTGCTCTGATTCCACGCGTCCGATTCCCCGACTCTGATTGCCTGCCTCTGATTTCCTGCCTCTGATTCCCCGCCTCTGATTCCCCACCTCCGATTCCCCGCCTCTGATTCCCCGCCTCTGATTCCCCACCTCTGATTCACTGCCTCCCTTTCCGCGCAACTTTCCCCGGCCTACGTTTCCCCACATATCTTTCCCCGCCTCTGATTCCACGCCTCTGATTCCCCGCCTCTGATTGCCCGCCTCTGATTCCCTGCCTCTGATTCCCTGCCTCAGATTCCCTGCCTCAGATTCCCTTCATCTGATTCCCTGCCTCTGATTCCCCGCCTCAGATTCCCTGCCTCTGATTCCCCGCCTATGTTTACCCGCCTCTGTTTCCTCACCTCAGGTTCCCGGCCTCAGATTCCCTGCCTCTGATTCCCTGACTCTGATTCCCCGCCTCTGATTGCCCGCCTCTGATTCCCTGCCTCTGATTCCCTGCCTCAGATTCCCAGCCTCAGATTCCCTTCATCTGATTCCCTGCCTCTGATTCCCCGCCTCAGATTCCCTGCCTCTGATTCCCCGCCTATGTTTACCCGCCTCTGTTTCCCCACCTCAGGTTCACGGCCTCAGATTCCCTGCCTCTGATTCCCTGCATCTGATTGCCCGCCTCAAACACTCCGCCTCTGATTCCCCGCCTCTGATTCCCCGCCTCTGATTCCCCGCCTCTGATTCCCCGCCTCTGATTCCCCACCTCTGATTCACTGCATCCCTTTCCGTGCAACTTACCCCGGCCTACTTTTCCCCACATATCTTTCCCCGCCTCTGATTCCCCACCTCTGATTCCCCGCCTCTGATTTCCCACCTCTGATTCCCCGCCTCCCTTTCCGCGCAACTTTCCCGGCCTCCGTTTCCCCACATCTCATTCCCCGCCTCTTATTCCACGTCTCTGATTCCCCGCCTCTGATTCCCCCCCTCTGATACCCTGCCACTGATTCCCCGCCTCAGATTCACCACCTCTTATTCCCCGCCTCTGATTACCCGACTCTGTCTCTCCACCTCTCTTTCGCGTGCGCTCTTTCCCCTACACTCTCTCCGCGCCTCTCTTTCCCTCCCTCAATTTCAACAACTCTGTTTGATCTGTTCTATGTACCTCATTTTCAACACACAAGTTCCAACCACTATGTTTCATCCCTCTCTTTCCCCGCCTCTATTTATGCACCTATGTTTACTTGCTTCTGTTTACCCGCCTGTTTCCCCACCTCTGATTCCCCACCTCAGATTCCCCGCCTCAGATTCCCTGCCTCTGATTCCCTGCCTCTGATAACCTGCCTCTGATTCCCTGCTTCTGATTCCCTGCCTCTGATTCCCTGCCTATGATTCCCTGCCTCTGATTCCCCACCTCTGATTCCCCGCTTCCGATTCCGCACCCATGTTTCACCGCCTCTGTTGCTCTGCTTCTGATTTCCCGGCTCAGATTCGCCGGCTCTGATTCCGCACCTCTGATTCCACGCCTCTCTTTCGGTGTCTCTGATTCCACGCCTCTGATTCCCCGCCTCTGATTCCCCGCACCTGATTCCCCGCCTGTTTACCCGCCTCTGTTTACCCGCCTGTTTCCCCGCCTCTGATTCCCCACCTCAGATTCCCCGCCTCAGATTCCCTGCCTCTGATTCCCTGCCTCTGATTCCCTGCCTCTGATTCCCTGCATCTGATTGCCCGCCTCTGATACTCCGCCTCTGATTCCCCGCCCTTGATTCCCCGCCTCTGATTCCCCGCCTCTGATTCCCCACCTCTGATTCACTGCCTCCCTTTCCGCGCAACTTTCCCCGGCTTACGTTTCCCCACATATCTTTCCCTGCCTCTGATTCCACGCCTCTGATTCCCCGCCTCTGATTGCCCGCCTCTGATTCCCTGCCTCTGATTCCCTGCCTCAGATTCCCTGCCTCAGATTCCCTTCATCTGATTCCCTGCCTCTGATTCCCCGCCTCGGATTCCCTGCCTCTGATTCCCCGCCTATGTTTACCCGCCTCTGTTTCCCCACCTCAGGTTCCCGGCCTCAGATTCGCTGCCTCTGATTCCCTGCCTCAGATTCCCTGCCTCTGATTCCCTGCATCTGATTGCCCGCTTCAAATACTCCGCCTCTGATTCCCCGCCTCTGATTCCCCGCCTCTGATTCCCCGCCTCTGATTCCCCGCCCTTGATTCCCCGCCTCTGATACCCCGCCTCTGATTCCCCACCTCTGATTCACTGCCTCCCTTTCCGCGCAACTTTCCCCGGCCTACGTTTCCCCACATATCTTCCCCGCCTCTGATTCCACGCCTCTGATTCCCCGCCTCTGATTGCCCGCCTCTGATTCCCTGCCTCTGATTCCCTGCCTCAGATTCCCTGCCTCAGATACCCTTCATCTGATTCCCTGCCTCTGATTCCCCACCTCGGATTCCCTGCCTCTGATTCCCCGCCTATGTTTACCCGCCTCTGTTTCCCCACCTCAGGTTCCCGGCCTCAGATTCGCTGCCTCTGATTCCCTGCCTCAGATTCCCTGCCTCTGATTCCCTGCATCTGATTGCCCGCTTCAAATACTCCGCCTCTGATTCCCCGCCTCTGATTCCCCGCATCTGATTCCCCGCCTCTGATTCCCCGCCTCTGATTCCCCGCCTCTGATTCCCCGCCTCTGATTCCACGCCCTTGATTCCCCGCCTCTGATACCCCGCCTCTGATTCCCCACCTCTGATTCACTGCCTCCCTTTCCGTGCAACTTTCCCCGGCCTACGTTTCCCCCCATATCTTTCCCCGCCTCTGATTCCATGCCTCTGATTCCCCGCCTCTGATTGCCCGCCTCTGATTCCCTGCCTCTGATCCCCTGCCTCAGATTCCCTGCCTCAGATTCCCTTCATCTGAATTCCTGCCTCTGATTCCCCGCCTTGGATTTCCTGCCTCTGATTTCCCGCATGTGATACCCCGCCTCTGATTCCCCGCCTCTGATTCCATGACTCTGATTCACCACCTCTGATTCCCCGCCTCTGATTCCCCGCCTCTGATTCCCCACCTCTGATTCCCTGCCTCTGATTCCACACCTCTGATTCCCCGCCTCCGATTCCGCACCTCTGAATCCCCGCCTCTGATTCCCCGCATCTGATTCCCTGCCTCTGATTCCCCGCCTCTGATTCCCCGCCTCTGATTCCCCGCGTCTGATTCCCCACCTCTGATTCCCCACCTCTGATTACCCCCTCTGATTAGCCGCCGCCCTTTCTGCGCAACTTTCCCGGCCTCCGTTTACCCACATCTCTTTCCCCGCTTCTGATTCCACATCTCTGATTCCCCGCCTCTGATTCCCGCCTCTGATACCCTGCCACTGATTCCCTGCCTCTGATTCCCCGCCTCTGATACCCTGCCTCTCTTTCCCTGCCTCTGATTCCCCACCTCTGATTCCCCGCTTCTGATTCCCCGACTCTGATTCCCCGCCCTTGATACCCCGCCTCTGATTCCCCGCCTCTGATTTCCCACCTCTGATTCACTGCCTCCCTTTCCGCGCATCTTTCCCCGGCCTACGTTTCCCCATATATCTTTCCCCGCCTCTGATTCCACGCCTCTGATTCCCCGCCTCTGATTGCCCGCCTCTGATTCCCTGCCTCTGATTCCCTGCCTCAGATTCCCTGCCTCAGATTCCCTTCATCTGATTCCCTGCCTCTGATTCCCCGCCTATGTTTACCCGCCTCAGGTTCCCGGCCTCAGATTCCCTGCCTCTGATTCCCTGCCTCTGATTCCCCGCCTCTGATTGCCCGCCTCTGATTCCATGCCTCTGATTCCCTGCCTCAGATTCCCTGCCTCAGATTCCCTTCATCTGATTCCCTGCCTCTGATTCCCCGCCTCAGATTCCCTGCCTCTGATTCCCGCCCTATGTTTACCCGCCTCTGTTTCCCCACCTCAGGTTCCCGGCCTCAGATTCGCTGCCTCTGATTCCCTGCCTCTGATTCCCTGCCTCTGATTCCCTGCATTTGATTGCCTGCATCATATACTCAGCCTCTGATTCCCCGCCTCTGAATCCCCGCATCTGATTCCCCGCCTCTGATTCCCCGCCTCTGATTCCCCGCCTCTGATTCCCACCTCTGATTCCCCACCTCTGATTCCCCACCTCAGATTCCCCGCCTCTGATTCCCCGCCTCTGATTCCCCGCCTCTAATTCCCCGCCTCTGATTCCCCGCCTCTGATTCCCCGCCTCTGATTCCACTCCTCTGATTCCCCGCCTCTGATTCCCAACCTCTGATTCAGTGCCTCCCTTTCCGCGCAACTTTCCCGGCCTACATTTCCCCACATATCTTACCCCGCCTCTGATTCCACGCCTCTGATTCTCCGCCTCTGATTGCCCGCCTCTGATTCCCTGCCTCTGATTCCCTGCCTCAGATTCCCTGCCTCAGATTCCCTTCATCTGATTCCCTGCCTATGATTCCCCACCTCTGATTCCCTTCCTCTGATTGCCCGCCTATGTTTACCCGACTCTGTTTACCCGCCTGTTTCCCCACATCTCTTTCCTCACCTCTTATTCCACGCATCTGATAACCCGCCTCTGCTTGCCCGCCTCTGATTTCCTGCCTCTGATTCCCCACCTCTGATTCCTCGCCTCTAATACCCTGCATCTGATTCCCCGCCTCTGATTCCCCGCATCTGATTCCCCGCCTCTGATTCCCCCCCCTGATTCCCCACCTCTCATTCCCCGCCTCAAATTCCCCGCCTCTGATTCCCTGCATCAGATTCCCTCCATCTGATTCCCTGCCACTGATTCCCCGCCTCTGATTCCCTGCCTCTGATTCTCCACCTATGTATACCCGCCTCTGTTTACCCGCCAGTTTCCCAACATCTCTTTCCTCTGCTCTGATTCCACGCGTCCGATTCCCCGACTCTGATTGCCTGCCTCTGATTCCCCACCTCTGATTCCCCGCTTCTGATTCCGCACCCATGTTTCACCGCCTCTGTTGCTCTGCTTCTGATTTCCCAGCTCAGATTCGCCGGCTCTGATTCCGCACCTCTGATTCCACGCCTCTCTTTCTGTGTCTCTGATTCCCCGCCTCTGAATCCCCACCTCTGATTCCCCGCCTCTGATACCCTGCCTCTCTTTCCCTGCCTCTATTTCCGTGCCTCTTTCTCTGCATCTCGTTTCCCACATCTCATTTCCCCCCTCTGATAACCCACCTCAGATTCCCTGCCTCCGATTCCCTGCCTCAGATTCCCTGCCTCTGATTCCCTGCCTCTGATTCCCCGCCTCTGATTCCCTGCCTCTGATTCCACGCCTATGTTTACCCGCCTCTGTTTATCCGCCTGTTTCCCACATCTCTTTCCCCACCTCTGATTCCACAACTCTGATTCCCCGCCTCTGATTCGCCGCCTCTGATTCCCCGCCTCCCTTTCCGCGCAACTTTCCCGGCCTCCGTTTCCCCACATCTCTTTCCCCTCCTCTTATTCCACGTCTCTGATTCCCCGCCTCTGATTCCCCCCCTCTGATACCCTGCCACTGATTCCCCGCCTCTGATTCACCGCCTCTGATTCCCCTTCTCTGATTACCTGCCTCTGTCTCTCCACCTCTCTTTCGCGTGCGCTCTTTCCCTTACACTTTCTCTGCGCCTCGCTTTCCCTCCCTCAATTTCAAAAATTCTGTTTGATCTGTTCTATGTACCTCATTTTCAACACACAATTTCCAACCACTATGTTTCACCGATCTATTTCCCCGCCTCTATTTATGCACCTATGTTTACTTGTTTCTGTTTACCCGCCTGTTTCCCCGCCTCTGATTGCCCACCTCAGATTCCCCGCCTCAGATTCCCTGCCTCTGATTCCCTGCCTCTGATAACCTGCCTCTGATTCCCTGCCTCTGATCCCCTGCCTCAGATTCCCTGCCTCAGATTCCCTTCATCTGATTTCCTGCCTCTGATTCCCCGCCTTGGATTTCCTGCCTCTGATTTCCCGCATGTGATACCCCGCCTCTGATTCCCCGCCTCTGATTCCATGACTCTGATTCATCACCTCTGATTCCCCGCCTCTGATTCCCCGCCTCTGATTCCCCGCCTCTGATTCCCTGCCTCTGATTCCACACCTCTGATTCCCCGCCTCCGATTCCGCACCTCTGAATCCCCGCCTCTGATTCCCCGCATCTGATTCCCTGCCTCTGATTCCCCGCCTCTGATTCCCCGCCTCTGATTCCCCGCCTCTGATTCCCCACCTCTGATTCCCCACCTCTGATTACCCCCTCTGATTAGCCGCCGCCCTTTCTGCGCAACTTTCCCGGCCTCCGTTTACCCACATCTCTTTCCCCGCTTCTGATTCCACATCTCTGATTCCCCGCCTCTGATTCCCGCCTCTGATACCCTGCCACTGATTCCCTGCCTCTGATTCCCCGCCTCTGATACCCTGCCTCTCTTTCCCTGCCTCTGATTCCCCACCTCTGATTCCCCGCTTCTGATTCCCCGACTCTGATTCCCCGCCCTTGATTCCCCGCCTCTGATTCCCCGCCTCTGATTTCCCAACTCTGATTCACTGCCTCCCTTTCCGCGCAACTTTCCCCGGCCTACGTTTCCCCACATATCTTTCCCCGCCTCTGATTCCACGCCTCTGATTCCCCGCCGCTGATTGCCCGCCTCTGATTCCCTGCCTCAGATTCCCTGCCTCAGATTCCCTTCATCTGATTCCCTGCCTCTGATTCGCCGCCTATGTTTACCCGCCTCAGTTTCCCCACCTCAGGTTCCCGGCCTCAGATTCCCTGCCTCTGATTCCCTGCCTCTGATTCCCCGCCTCTTATTGCCCGCCTCTGATTCCATGCCTCTGATTCCCTGCCTCAGATTCCCTGCCTCAGATTCCCTTCATCTGATTCCCTGCCTCTGATTCCCCGCCTCAGATTCCCTGCCTCTGATTCCCGCCCTATGTTTACCCGCCTCTGTTTCCCCACCTCAGGTTCCCGGCCTCAGATTCGCTGCCTCTGATTCCCTGCCTCTGATTCCCTGCCTCTGATTCCCTGCATTTGATTGCCTGCATCATATACTCAGCATCTGATTCCCCGCCTCTGATTCCCCGCATCTGATTCCCCGCCTCTGATTCCCCGCCTCTGATTCCCCGCCTCTGATTCCCACCTCTGATTCCCCACCTCTGATTCCCCGCCTCAGATTCCCCGCCTCTGATTCCCCGCCTCTGATTCCCCGCCTCTGATTCCCCGCCTCTGATTCCCCGCCTCTGATTCCCCGCCTCTGATTCCACTCCTCTGATTCCCCGCCTCTGATTCCCCACCTCTGATTCAGTGCCTCCCTTTCCGCGCAACTTTCCCGGCCTACATTTCCCCACATTTCTTACCCCGCCTCTGATTCCACGCCTCTGATTCCCCGCCTCTGATTGCCCGCCTCTGATTCCCTGCCTCTGATTCCCTGCCTCAGATTCCCTGCCTCAGATTCCCTTCATCTGATTCCCTGCCTATGATTTCCCACCTCTGATTCCCTTCCTCTGATTGCCCGCCTATGTTTACCCGACTCTGTTTACCCACCTGTTTCCCCACATCTCTTTCCTCACCTCTTATTCCACGCATCTGATTCCCCGCCTCTGCTTGCCCGCCTCTGATTTCCTGCCTCTGATTCCCCACCTCTGATTCCTCGCCTCTAATACCCTGCATCTGATTCCCCGCCTCTGATTCCCCGCATCTGATTCCCCGCCTCTGATTCCCCCCCTGATTCCCCACCTCTCATTCCCCGCCTCAAATTCCCCGCCTCTGATTCCCTGCATCAGATTCCCTCCATCTGATTCCCTGCCACTGATTCCCCGCCTCTGATTCCCTGCCTCTGATTCTCCACCTATGTATACCCGCCTCTGTTTACCCGCCAGTTTCCCAACATCTCTTTCCCCTGCTCTGATTCCACGCGTCCGATTCCCCGACTCTGATTGCCTGCCTCTGATTTCCTGCCTCTGATTCCCCGCCTCTGATTCCCCACCTCCGATTCCCCGCCTCTGATTCCCCGCCTCTGATTCCCCACCTCTGATTCACTGCCTCCCTTTCCGCGCAACTTTCCCCGGCCTACGTTTCCCCACATATCTTTCCCCGCCTCTGATTCCACGCCTCTGATTCCCCGCCTCTGATTGCCCGCCTCTGATTCCCTGCCTCTGATTCCCTGCCTCAGATTCCCTGCCTCAGATTCCCTTCATCTGATTCCCTGCCTCTGATTCCCCGCCTCAGATTCCCTGCCTCTGATTCCCCGCCTATGTTTACCCGCCTCTGTTTCCTCACCTCAGGTTCCCGGCCTCAGATTCCCTGCCTCTGATTCCCTGACTCTGATTCCCCGCCTCTGATTGCCCGCCTCTGATTCCCTGCCTCTGATTCCCTGCCTCAGATTCCCAGCCTCAGATTCCCTTCATCTGATTCCCTGCCTCTGATTCCCCGCCTCAGATTCCCTGCCTCTGATTCCCCGCCTATGTTTACCCGCCTCTGTTTCCCCACCTCAGGTTCACGGCCTCAGATTCCCTGCCTCTGATTCCCTGCATCTGATTGCCCGCCTCAAACACTCCGCCTCTGATTCCCCGCCTCTGATTCCCCGCCTCTGATTCCCCGCCTCTGATTCCCCGCCTCTGATTCCCCACCTCTGATTCACTGCATCCCTTTCCGTGCAACTTACCCCGGCCTACTTTTCCCCACATATCTTTCCCCGCCTCTGATTCCACGCCTCTGATTCCCCGCCTCTGATTGCCCTCCTCTGATTCCCTGCCTCTGATTCCTTGCCTCAGATTCCCTGCCTCAGATTCCCTTCATCTGATTCCCTGCCTCTGATTCCCCGCCTCGGATTCCCTGCCTCTGATTCCCCGCCTATGTTTACCCGCCTCTGTTTCCCCACCTCAGGTTCCCCGCCTCAGATTCGCTGCCTCTGATTCCCTGCCTCTCATTCCCTGCCTCTGATTCCCTGCATCTGATTGTCCGCCTCAAATACTCCGCCTCTGATTCCCCGCCTCTGATTCCCCGCATCTGATTCCCCGCCTCTGATTCCCCGCCTCTGATTCCCCACCTCTGATTCCCCGCCTCTGATTTCCCACCTCTGATTCCCCGCCTCCCTTTCCGCGCAACTTTCCCGGCCTCCGTTTCCCCACATCTCATTCCCCGCCTCTTATTCCACGTCTCTGATTCCCCGCCTCTGATTCCCCCCCTCTGATACCCTGCCACTGATTCCCCGCCTCAGATTCACCACCTCTTATTCCCCGCCTCTGATTACCCGACTCTGTCTCTCCACCTCTCTTTCGCGTGCGCTCTTTCCCCTACACTCTCTCCGCGCCTCTCTTTCCCTCCCTCAATTTCAACAACTCTGTTTGATCTGTTCTATGTACCTCATTTTCAACACACAAGTTCCAACCACTATGTTTCATCCCTCTCTTTCCCCGCCTCTATTTATGCACCTATGTTTACTTGCTTCTGTTTACCCGCCTGTTTCCCCACCTCTGATTCCCCACCTCAGATTCCCCGCCTCAGATTCCCTGCCTCTGATTCCCTGCCTCTGATAACCTGCCTCTGATTCCCTGCTTCTGATTCCCTGCCTCTGATTCCCTGCCTATGATTCCCTGCCTCTGATTCCCTGCCTCTGATTCCCCACCTCTGATTCCCCGCTTCTGATTCCGCACCCATGTTTCACCGCCTCTGTTGCTCTGCTTCTGATTTCCCGGCTCAGATTCGCCGGCTCTGATTCCGCACCTCTGATTCCACGCCTCTCTTTCTGTGTCTCTGATTCCCCGCCTCTGAATCCCCACCTCTGATTCCCCGCCTCTGATACCCTGCCTCTCTTTCCCTGCCTCTATTTCCGTGCCTCTTTCTCTGCATCTCGTTTCCCACATCTCATTTCCCCCCTCTGATAACCCACCTCAGATTCCCTGCCTCCGATTCCCTGCCTCAGATTCCCTGCCTCTGATTCCCTGCCTCTGATTCCCCGCCTCTGATTCCCTGCCTCTGATTCCACGCCTATGTTTACCCGCCTCTGTTTATCCGCCTGTTTCCCACATCTCTTTCCCCACCTCTGATTCCACAACTCTGATTCCCCGCCTCTGATTCCCCGCCTCTGATTCCCCGCCTCCCTTTCCGCGCAACTTTCCCGGCCTCCGTTTCCCCACATCTCTTTCCCCTCCTCTTATTCCACGTCTCTGATTCCCCGCCTCTGATTCCCCCCCTCTGATACCCTGCCACTGATTCCCCGCCTCTGATTCACCGCCTCTGATTCCCCTTCTCTGATTACCTGCCTCTGTCTCTCCACCTCTCTTTCGCGTGCGCTCTTTCCCTTACACTTTCTCTGCGCCTCGCTTTCCCTCCCTCAATTTCAAAAATTCTGTTTGATCTGTTCTATGTACCTCATTTTCAACACACAATTTCCAACCACAATGTTTCACCGATCTATTTCCCCGCCTCTATTTATGCACCTATGTTTACTTGTTTCTGTTTACCCGCCTGTTTCCCCGCCTCTGATTGCCCACCTCAGATTCCCCGCCTCAGATTCCCTGCCTCTGATTCCCTGCCTCTGATAACCTGCCTCTGATTCCCTGCCTCTGATTCCCTGCCTCTGATTCCCTGCCTCTGATTCCCCACCTCTGATTTCCCGCCTCTGATTCCCCGCCTCTGATACCCTGCCTCTCTTTCCCTGCCTCTATTTCCGTGCCTCTTTCTCTGCATCTCGTTTCCCACATCTCATTTCCCCCCTCTGATAACCCGCCTCAGATTCCCTGCCTCCGATTCCCTGCCTCAGATTCCCTGCCTCTGATTCCCTGCCTCTGATTCCCCGCCTCTGATTCCCTGCCTCTGATTCCCCGCCTATGTTTACCCGCCTCTGTTTACCCGCCTTTTTCCCCACATCTCTTTCCTCACCTCTGATTCCACGCATCTAATATCCCGCCTCCGATTGCCCGCCTCTGATTTCCTGTCTCTGATTCCCCACCTCTGATTCCCCGCCTCTGATACCCTGCATCTGATTCCCCGCTTCTGATTCCCCGCATCTGATTCCCCGCCTCTGATTCCCCGCCTCTGATTCCCCGCCTCTGATTCCCCACCTCAGATTCCCCGCCTCTGATTCCCTGCATCAGATTCCCATCATCTGATTCCCTGCCTCTGATTCCCCGCCTCTGATTCCCTGCCTCTGATTCCCCACCTATGTGTACCTGCCTCTGTTTAACCGCCTGTTTCCACACATCTCTTTCACCACCTCTGATTCCACGCCTCTGATTCCCCGCCTCTGATTGCCTGCCTCTGATACCCCGCGTTTGATTCCCCGCCTCTGATTCCCTGCATCTGATTCCCCGCCTCGGATTCCCCGCCTCTGATTCCCCGCCTCTGATTCCCCGCCTCTGATTCCCCGCTTCTGATTCCCTGCCTCTGAAAACCTGCCTCTGATTCCCTGACTCTGATTCTCTGCCTCTGATTCCCTGCCTCTGATTCCCCACCTCTGATTCCCCGCCTCCGATTCCGCACCTCTGATTCCCCGCCTCTGATTCCCCGCATCTGATTCACTGCCTCTGATTCCGCGCCTCTGATTCCCCACCTCTGATTCACTGCCTCCCTTTCCGCGCAACTTTCCCCGGCCTACGTTTCCCCACATATCTTTCTCCGCCTCTGATTCCACGCTTCTGATTCCCTGCCTCTGAAAACCTGCCTCTGATTCCCTGACTCTGATTCTCTGCCTCTGATTCCCTGCCTCTGATTCCCTGCCTCTGATTCCCCACCTCTGATTCCCCGCCTCCGATTCCGCACCTCTGATTCCCCGCCTCTGATTCCCCGCATCAGATTCGCTGCCTCTGATTCCCTGCCTCTGATTCCCTGCCTCTGATTCCCTGCATCTGATTGCCTGCATCAAATACTCAGCCTCTGATTCCCCGCCTCTGCTTCCCCGCATCTGATTCCCCGCCTCTGATTCCCCGCCTCTGATTCCCCGCCTCTGATTCCCCCCTCTGATTCCCCACCTCTGATTCCCCGCCTCAGATTCCCCGCCTCTGATTCCCCGCCTCTGATTCTCCGCCTCTGATTCCCCGCCTCTGATACCCTGCCTCTGATTCCCCGCCTCTGATTCCCCGCCTCTGATTCCCCGCCTCTGATTCCACGCCTCTGATTCCCCGCCTCTGATTCCCCACCTCTGATTCAGTTCCTCCCTTTCCGCGCAACTTTCCCGGCCTACATTTCCCCACATATCTTACCCCGCCTCTGATTCCACGCATCTGATTCCCCGCCTCTGATTGCCCGCCTCTGATTTCCTGCCTCTGATTCCCCACCTCTGATTCTTCGCCTCTAATACCCCGCATCTGATTCCCCGCCTCTGATTCCCCGCATCTGATTCCCCGCCTCTGATTCCCCCCTCTGATTCCCCACCTCTCATTCCCCGCCTCAGATTCCCCGCCTCTGATTCCCTGCCTCTGATTCTCCACCTATGTATACCCGCCTCTGTTTATCCGCCAGTTTCCCCACATCTCTTTCCCCACCTCTGATTCCACGCATCCGATTCCCCGCCTCTGATTGCCTGCCTCTGATTTCCTGCCTCTGATTCCCCGCCTCTGATTCCCCGCCTCTGATTCCCCGCCTCTGATTCCCCGCCTCTGATTCCCCACCTCTGATTCACTACCTCCCTTTCCGCGCAACTTTCCCGGCCTACATTTCCCCACATATCTTTCCCCGCCTCTGATTCCACACCTCTAATTCCCCGCCTCTGATTGCCCGCCTCTGATTTCCTGCCTCTGATTCCCCACCTCTGATTCCCCGCCTCTGATTCCCCGCCTCTGATTCCCCGCCTCTGATTCCCCGCCTCTGATTCCCTGCCTCTGATTCCCCGCCTCTGATTCCCACCTCTGATTCCCCGCCTCTGATTCCCCGCCTCTGATACCCTGACTCTCTTTCCCTGCGTCTATTTCCGTGCCTCTTTCTCTGCATCTCGTTTCCCACATCTCATTTCCCCCCTCTGATAACCCGCCTCAGATTCCCTACCGCAGATTCCCTGCCTCAGATACCCTGCCTCAGATACCCTTCATCAGATTCCCTGCCACTGATTCCCCGCCTCTGATTCCCCGCCTCTGATTGCCCGCCTCTGATTCCCCATCTATGTTTACCCGCATCTGTTTACCCGCCTGTTTCGCCGCCTCTGATTCCCCACCTCAGATTCCCCGCCTCAGATTCCCTGCCTCTGATTCCCTGCCTCTGATTCCCTGCCTCTGATTCCCTGCATCTGATTGCCCTCCTCTGATTCCCCGCCTCTGATTCCCCGCCTCGGATTCCCTGCCTCTGATTCCCCGCCTATGTTTACCCGCCTCTGTTTCCCCACCTCAGGTTCCCCGCCTCAGAATCGCTGCCTCTGATTCCCTGCCTCTGATTCCCTGCCTCTGATTCCCTGCATCTGATTTCCTGCCTCTGATACTCCGCCTCTGATTCCCCGCCTCTGATTCCTTGCCTCTGATTCCCCGCCTCTGATTCACCACCTCAGAATCCCCGCCTCTGATTGCCCGCCTGTGATTCCCCGCCTCTGATTCCCCGCCTCTGATTCCCCGCCTCTGATTCCCCGCCTCTCATTCCCCGCCTCCATTTCCGCGCAACTTTCCCGGCCACCGTTTCCCCACAACTCTTTCCCTGCCTCTTATTCCACGTCTCTGATTCCCCGCCTCAGATTCCCCACCTCTGATTCCCCACCTCTGATTCACTGCCTCCCTTTCCGTGCAACTTGCCCCGGCCTACGTTTCCCCACATATCTTTCCCCGCCTCTGATTCCACGCCTCTGATTCGCCGCCTCTTATTGCCCGCCTCTGATTCCCTGCCTCTGATTCCATGCCTCAGATTCCCTGCCTCAAATTCCCTTCATCTGATTCCCTGCCTCTGATTCCCCCCCTCGGATTCCCTGCCTCTGATTCCCCGCATCTGATTCCCCGCCTCTGATTCCCCGCCTCTGATTCCCTGCCTCTGATTCCCCGCCTCTGATTCCCACCTCTGATTCCCCGCCTCTGATTCCCCGCCTCTGATACCCTGACTCTCTTTCCCTGCGTCTATTTCCGTTCCTCATTCTCTGCATCTCGTTTCCCACATCTCATTTCCCCCCTCTGATAACCCGCCTCAGATTCCCTACCGCAGATTCCCTGCCTCAGATACCCTGCCTCAGATACCATTCATCAGATTCCCTGCCACTGATTCCCCGCCTCTGATTCCCCGCCTCTGATTGCCCGCCTCTGATTCCCCATCTATGTTTACGCGCATCTGTTTACCCGCCTGTTTCGCCGCCTCTGATTCCCCACCTCAGATTCCCCGCCTCAGATTCCCTGCCTCTGATTCCCTGCCTCTGATTCCCTGCCTCTGATTCCCTGCATCTGATTGCCCTCCTCTGATTCCCCGCCTCTGATTCCCCGCCTCGGATTCCCTGCCCTTGATTCCCCGCATCTGATTCCCTGCCTCTGATTCCCCGCCTCTGATTCCCTGTCTCTGATTCACCGCCTCTGATTCCCCGCCTCTGATTCCCCGCCTGTGATTCCCCGCCTCTGATAACCTGCCTCTGATTACCTGCCTCTGATTCTCTGCCTCTGATTCCCTGCCTCTGATTCCCTGCCTCTGATTCCCCGCCTCAGATTCCCTGCCTCCGATTCCCTGCCGCAGATTCCCTGCCTCTGATTCCCTGCCTCTGATTCCCCACCTCTGATTCCCTGCCTCTGATTCCCCGTCTCTGATTACCTGCCTCTGAATCCCCGCCTATGTTTACCCGCCTCTGTTTACCCGCCTGTTTCCCCACATCTCTTTCCCCACCTCTGATTCCACGCCTCTGATTCCCCGCCTCTGATTCCCCGCCTCTGATTCCCCGCCTCTGATTCACTGCCTCCCTTTCTGCTCAACTTTCCTGGTCTACGTTTCCCCACATCTCTTTCCCCACCTCTGATTCCACGCCTCTGATTCCCCGCCTCTGATTCCCCGCCTCTGATTCCCCGCCTCTGATTCCCCGCCTCTGATTCCCCGCCTCTGATTCCCCGCCTCTGATACCCCGCCTCTGATTCCCCGCCTCTGATTCCCCGCCTCTGATTCCACGCCTCTGATTCCCCGCCTCTGATTGCCTGCCTCTGATTCCCTGCCTCTTATTCCCTGCCTCAGATTCCCTGCCTCTGATTCCCTTCTCTGATTGCCCGCCTATGTTTACCCGACTCTGTTTACCCGCCTGTTTCCCCACATCTCTTTCCTCACCTCTGATTCCACGCATCTGATTCCCCGCCTCTGATTGCCCGCCTCTGATTTCCTGCCTCTGATTCCCCACCTCTGATTCCTCGCCTCTAATACCCCGCATCTGATTCCCCGCCTCTGATTCCCCGCCTCTGATTCCCCCCTCTAATTCCCCACCTCTGATTCCCCGCCTCAGATTCCCCGCCTCTGATTCCCTGCATCATATTCCCTCCATCTGATTCCCTGCCACTGATTCCCCGCCTCTGATTCCCTGCCTCTGATTCTCCACCTATGTATACCCGCCTCTGTTTACCCGCCAGTTTCCCCACATCTCTTTCCCCACCTCTGATTCCACGCCTCCGATTCCCCGCCTCTGATTGCCTGCCTCTGATTTCCTGCCCCTGATTCCCCGCCTCTGATTCCCCGCCTCTGATTCCCCGCCTCTGATTCCCCGCCTGTTTCCCCACCTCTGATTCACTGCCTCCCTTTCCGTGCAACTTTCCCGGCCTACATTTCCCCACATATCTTTCCCCGCCTCTGATTCAACGGCTCTGATTCCCCGCCTCTGATTGCCCGCCTCTGATTTCCTGCCTCTGATTCCCCACCTCTGATTCCCCGCCTCTAATACCCCGCATCTGATTCCCCGCCTCTGATTCCCCGCATCTGATTCCCCGCATCTGATTCCCCGCCTCTGATTCCCCGCCTCTGATTCCCCGCCTCTGATTCCCCGCCTCTGATTCCCACCTCTGATTCCCCGCCTCTGATTCCCCGCCTTTGATACCCTGACTCTCTTTCCCTGCGTCTATTTCCGTGCCTCTTTCTCTGCATCTCGTTTCCCACATCTCATTTCCCCCCTCTGATAACCCGCCTCAGATTCCCTACCTCAGATTCCCTGCCTCAGATACCCTGCCTCAGATACCCTTCATCAGATTCCCTGCCTCTGATTCCCCGCCTCTGATTCCCCGCCTCTGATTGCCCGCCTCTGATTCCCTGCCTCTGATTCCCCGTCTATGTTTACCCGCATCTGTTTACCCGCCTGTTTCGCCGCCTCTGATTCCCCACCTCAGATTCCCCGCCTCAGATTCCCTGCCTCTGATTCCCTGCCTCTGATTCCCTGCCTCTGATTCCCTGCATCTGATTGCCCTCCTCTGATTCCCCGCCTCTGATTCCCCGCCTCCGATTCCCTGCCTCTGATTCCCCGCCTATGTTTACCCGACTCTGTTTACCCGCCTGTTTCCCCACATCTCTTTCCTCACCTCTGATTCCACGCCTCTGATTCCCCGCCTCTGATTCCCCGCCTCTGATTCCCCGCCTCTGATTCCCCGCCTCTGATTCCCCGCCTCTGATTCCCCGCCTCTGATACCCCGCCTCTGATTCCCCGCCTCTGATTCCCCGCCTCTGATTCCACGCCTCTGATTCCCCGCCTCTGATTGCCTGCCTCTGATTCCCTGCCTCTTGTTCCCTGCCTCAGATTCCCTGCCTCAGATTCCCTTCATCTGATTCCCTGCCTCTGATTCCCCACCTCTGATTCCCTTCCTCTGATTGCCCGCCTATGTTTACCCGACTCTGTTTACCCGCCTGTTTCCCCACATCTCTTTCCTCACCTCTGATTCCCACCTCTGATTCCCCGCCTCTGATTCCCCGCCTTTGATACCCTGACTCTCTTTCCCTGCGTCTATTTCCGTGCCTCTTTCTCTGCATCTCGTTTCCCACATCTCATTTCCCCCCTCTGATAACCCGCCTCAGATTCCCTACCGCAGATTCCCTGCCTCAGATACCCTGCCTCAGATACCCTTCATCAGATTCCCTGCCACTGATTCCCCGCCTCTGATTCCCCGCCTCTGATTGCCCGCCTCTGATTCCCTGCCTCTGATTCCCCATCTATGTTTACCCGCATCTGTTTACCCGCCTGTTTCGCCGCCTCTGATTCCCCACCTCAGTTTCCCCGCATCAGATTCCCTGCCTCTGATTCCCTGCCTCTGATTCCCTGCCTCTGATTCCCTGCATCTGATTGCCCTCCTCTGATTCCCCGCCTCTGATTCCCCGCCTCGGATTCCCTGCCTCTGATTCCCCGCCTATGTTTACCCGCCTCTGTTTCCCCACCTCAGGTTCCCCGCCTCAGAATCGCTGCCTCTGATTCCCTGCCTCTGATTCCCTCCCTCTGATTCCCTGCATCTGATTTCCTGCCTCTGATACTCCGCCTCTGATTCCCCGCCTCTGATTCCTTGCCTCTGATTCCCCGCCTCTGATTCCCCACCTCAGAATCCCCGCCTCTGATTGCCCGCCTGTGATTCCCCGCCTCTGATTCCCCGCCTCTGATTCCCCGCCTCTCATTCCCCGCCTCTCATTCCCCGCCTCCATTTCCGCGCAACTTTCCCGGCCACCGTTTCCCCACAACTCTTTCCCTGCCTCTTATTCCACGTCTATGATTCCCCGCCTCAGATTCCCCACCTCTGATTCCCCACCTCTGATTCACTGCCTCCCTTTCCGTGCAACTTGCCCCGGCCTACGTTTCCCCACATATCTTTCCCCGCCTCTGATTCCACGCCTCTGATTCGCCGCCTCTTATTGCCCGCCTCTGATTCCCTGCCTCTGATTCCATGCCTCAGATTCCCTGCCTCAAATTCCCTTCATCTGATTCCCTGCCTCTGATTCCCCCCCTCGGATTCCCTGCCTCTGATTCCCCGCATCTGATTCCCTGCCTCTGATTCCCCGCCTCTGATTCCCTGTCTCTGATTCACCGCCTCTGATTCCCCGCCTCTGATTCCCCGCCTGTGATTCCCCGCCTCTGATAACCTGCCTCTGATTACCTGCCTCTGATTCTCTGCCTCTGATTCCCTGCCTCTGATTCCCTGCCTCTGATTCCCCGCCTCAGATTCCCTGCCTCCGATTCCCTGCCGCAGATTCCCTGCCTCTGATTCCCTGTCTCTGATTCCCCACCTCTGATTCCCTGCCTCTGATTCCCCGTCTCTGATTACCTGCCTCTGAATCCCCGCCTATGTTTACCCGCCTCTGTTTACCCGCCTGTTTCCCCACATCTCTTTCCCCACCTCTGATTCCACGCCTCTGATTCCCCGCCTCTGATTCCCCGCCTCTGATTCCCCGCCTCTGATTCACTGCCTCCCTTTCCGCTCAACTTTCCTGGTCTACGTTTCCCCACATCTCTTTCCCCACCTCTGATTCCACGCCTCTGATTCCCCGCCTCTGATTCCCCGCCTCTGATTCCCCGCCTCTGATTCCCCACCTCTGATTCCCCGCCTCTGATTCCCCGCCTCTGATACCCCGCCTCTGATTCCCCGCCTCTGATTCCCCGCCTCTGATTCCACGCCTCTGATTCCCCGCCTCTGATTGCCTGCCTCTGATTCCCTGCCTCTTATTCCCTGCCTCAGATTCCCTGCCTCAGATTCCCTTCATCTGACTCCCTGCCTCTGATTCCCCGCCTCGGATTCCCTGCCTCTGATTCCCCGCCTATGTTTACCCGCCTCTGTTTCCCCACCTCAGGTTCCCCGCCTCAGATTCGCTGCCTCTGATTCCCTGCCTCTCATTCCCTGCCTCTGATTCCCTGCATCTGATTGTCCGCCTCAAATACTCCGCCTCTGATTCCCCGCCTCTGATTCCCCGCATCTGATTCCCCGCCTCTGATTCCCCGCCTCTGATTCCCCACCTCTGATTCCCCGCCTCTGATTTCCCACCTCTGATTCCCCGCCTCCCTTTCCGCGCAACTTTCCCGGCCTCCGTTTCCCCACATCTCATTCCCCGCCTCTTATTCCACGTCTCTGATTCCCCGCCTCTGATTCCCCCCCTCTGATACCCTGCCACTGATTCCCCGCCTCAGATTCACCACCTCTTATTCCCCGCCTCTGATTACCCGACTCTGTCTCTCCACCTCTCTTTCGCGTGCGCTCTTTCCCCTACACTCTCTCCGCGCCTCTCTTTCCCTCCCTCAATTTCAACAACTCTGTTTGATCTGTTCTATGTACCTCATTTTCAACACACAAGTTCCAACCACTATGTTTCACCCCTCTCTTTCCCCGCCTCTATTTATGCACCTATGTTTACTTGCTTCTGTTTACCCGCCTGTTTCCCCACCTCTGATTCCCCACCTCAGATTCCCCGCCTCAGATTCCCTGCCTCTGATTCCCTGCCTCTGATAACCTGCCTCTGATTCCCTGCTTCTGGTTCCCTGCCTCTGATTCCCTGCCTATGATTCCCTGCCTCTGATTCCCTGCCTCTGATTCCCCACCTCTGATTCCCCGCTTCTGATTCCGCACCCATGTTTCACCGCCTCTGTTGCTCTGCTTCTGATTTCCCGGCTCAGATTCGCCGGCTCTGATTCCGCACCTCTGATTCCACGCCTCTCTTTCTGTGTCTCTGATTCCCCGCCTCTGAATCCCCACCTCTGATTCCCCGCCTCTGATACCCTGCCTCTCTTTCCCTGCCTCTATTTCCGTGCCTCTTTCTCTGCATCTCGTTTCCCACATCTCATTTCCCCCCTCTGATAACCCACCTCAGATTCCCTGCCTCCGATTCCCTGCCTCAGATTCCCTGCCTCTGATTCCCTGCCTCTGATTCCCCGCCTCTGATTCCCTGCCTCTGATTCCACGCCTATGTTTACCCGCCTCTGTTTATCCGCCTGTTTCCCACATCTCTTTCCCCACCTCTGATTCCACAACTCTGATTCCCCGCCTCTGATTACCTGCCTCTGTCTCTCCACCTCTCTTTCGCGTGCGCTCTTTCCCTTACACTTTCTCTGCGCCTCGCTTTCCCTCCCTCAATTTCAAAAATTCTGTTTGATCTGTTCTATGTACCTCATTTTCAACACACAATTTCCAACCACTATGTTTCACCGATCTATTTCCCCGCCTCTATTTATGCACCTATGTTTACTTGTTTCTGTTTACCCGCCTGTTTCCCCGCCTCTGATTGCCCACCTCAGATTCCCCGCCTCAGATTCCCTGCCTCTGATTCCCTGCCTCTGATAACCTGCCTCTGATTCCCTGCCTCTGATTCCCCACCTCTGATTTCCCGCCTCTGATTCCCCGCCTCTGATACCCTGCATCTGATTCCCCGCTTCTGATTCCCCGCATCTGATTCCCCGCCTCTGATTCCCCGCCTCTGATTCCCCGCCTCTGATTCCCCACCTCAGATTCCCCGCCTCTGATTCCCTGCATCAGATTCCCATCATCTGATTCCCTGCCTCTGATTCCCCGCCTCTGATTCCCTGCCTCTGATTCCCCACCTATGTGTACCCGCCTCTGTTTAACCGCCTGTTTCCACACATCTCTTTCACCACCTCTGATTCCACGCCTCTGATTCCCCGCCTCTGATTGCCTGCCTCTGATACCCCGCGTTTGATTCCCCGCCTCTGATTCCCTGCATCTGATTCCCCGCCTCGGATTCCCCGCCTCTGATTCCCCGCCTCTGATTCCCCGCCTCTGATTCCCCGCTTCTGATTCCCTGCCTCTGAAAACCTGCCTCTGATTCCCTGACTCTGATTCTCTGCCTCTGATTCCCTGCCTCTGATTCCCTGCCTCTGATTCCCCACCTCTGATTCCCCGCCTCCGATTCCGCACCTCTGATTCCCCGCCTCTGATTCCCCGCATCTGATTCACTGCCTCTGATTCCGCGCCTCTGATTCCCCACCTCTGATTCACTGCCTCCCTTTCGGCGCAACTTTCCCCGGCCTACGTTTCCCCACATATCTTTCCCCGCCTCTGATTCCACGCCTCTGATTCCACGCCTCTGATTCCCCGACTCTGATTGCCTGCCTCTGATTCCCTGCCTCTGATTCCCTGCCTCAGATTCCCTGCCTCAGATTCCCTTCATCTGATTCCCTGCCTCTGATTCCCCGCCTCTGATTCCCTGCCTCTGATTTCCCGCCTATGTTTACCCGCCTCTGTTTCCCCACCTCAGGTTCCCGGCCTCAGATTCGCTGCCTCTGATTCCCTGCCTCTGATTCCCTGCCTCTGATTCCCTGCATCTGATTGCCTGCATCAAATACTCAGCCTCTGATTCCCCGCCTCTGCTTCCCCGCATCTGATTCCCCGCCTCTGATTCCCCGCCTCTGATTCCCCGCCTCTGATTCCCCCCTCTGATTCCCCACTTCTGATTCCCCGCCTCAGATTCCCCGCCTCTGATTCCCCGCCTCTGATTCTCCGCCTCTGATTCCCCGCCTCTGATACCCTGCCTCTGATTCCCCGCCTCTGATTCCCCGCCTCTGATTCCCCGCCTCTGATTCCACGCCTCTGATTCCCCGCCTCTGATTCCCCACCTCTGATTCAGTTCCTCCCTTTCCGCGCAACTTTCCCGGCCTACATTTCCCCACATATCTTACCCCGCCTCTGATTCCACGCCTCTGATTCCCCGCCTCTGATTGCCCGCCTCTGATTCCCTGCCTCTGATTCCCTGCCTCAGATTCCCTGCCTCAGATTCCCTTCATCTGATTCCCTGCCTCTGATTCCCCACCTCTGATTCCCTTCCTCTGATTGCCCGCCTATGTTTACCCGACTCTGTTTACCCGCCTGTTTCCCCACATCTCTTTCCTCACCTCTGATTCCACGCATCTGATTCCCCGCCTCTGATTGCCCGCCTCTGATTTCCTGCCTCTGATTCCCCACCTCTGATTCTTCGCCTCTAATACCCCGCATCTGAATCCCCGCCTCTGATTCCCCGCATCTGATTCCCCGCCTCTGATTCCCCCCTCTGATTCCCCACCTCTCATTCCCCGCCTCAGATTCCCCGCCTCTGATTCCCTGCCTCTGATTCTCCACCTATGTATACCCGCCTCTGTTTATCCGCCAGTTTCCCCACATCTCTTTCCCCACCTCTGATTCCACGCATCCGATTCCCCGCCTCTGATTGCCTGCCTCTGATTTCCTGCCTCTGATTCCCCGCCTCTGATTCCCCGCCTCTGATTCCCCGCCTCTGATTCCCCGCCTCTGATTCCCCACCTCTGATTCACTACCTCCCTTTCCGCGCAACTTTCCCGGCCTACATTTCCCCACATATCTTTCCCCGCCTCTGATTACACACCTCTAATTCCCCGCCTCTGATTGCCCGCCTCTGATTTCCTGCCTCTGATTCCCCACCTCTGATTCCCCGCCTCTAATAACCCGCATCTGATTCCCCGCCTCTGATTCCCCGCATCTGATTCCCCGCCTCTGATTCCCCGCCTCTGATTCCCCGCCTCTGATTCCCCGCCTCTGATTCCCTGCCTCTGATTCCCCGCCTCTGATTCCCACCTCTGATTCCCCGCCTCTGATTCCCCGCCTCTGATACCCTGACTCTCTTTCCCTGCGTCTATTTCTGTGCCTCTTTCTCTGCATCTCGTTTCCCACATCTCATTTCCCCCCTCTGATAACCCGCCTCAGATTCCCTACCGCAGATTCCCTGCCTCAGATACCCTGCCTCAGATACCCTTCATCAGATTCCCTGCCACTGATTCCCCGCCTCTGATTCCCCGCCTCTGATTGCCCGCCTCTGATTCCCTGCCTCTGATTCCCCATCTATGTTTACCCGCATCTGTTTACCCGCCTGTTTCGCCGCCTCTGATTCCCCACCTCAGATTCCCCGCCTCAGATTCCCTGCCTCTGATTCCCTGCCTCTGATTCCCTGCCTCTGATTCCCTGCATCTGATTGCCCTCCTCTGATTCCCCGCCTCTGATTCCCCGCCTCGGATTCCCTGCCTCTGATTCCCCGCCTATGTTTACCCGCCTCTGTTTCCCCACCTCAGGTTCCCCGCCTCAGAATCGCTGCCTCTGATTCCCTGCCTCTGATTCCCTGCCTCTGATTCCCTGCATCTGATTTCCTGCCTCTGATACTCCGCCTCTGATTCCCCGCCTCTGATTCCTTGCCTCTGATTCCCCGCCTCTGATTCCCCACCTCAGAATCCCCGCCTCTGATAGCCCGCCTGTGATTCCCCGCCTCTGATTCCCCGCCTCTGATTCCCCGCCTCTGATTCCCCGCCTCTCATTCCCCGCCTCCATTTCCGCGCAACTTTCCCGGCCACCGTTTCCCCACAACTCTTTCCCTGCCTCTTATTCCACGTCTCTGATTCCCCGCCTCAGATTCCCCACCTCAGATTCCCCACCTCTGATTCACTGCCTCCCTTTCCGTGCAACTTGCCCCGGCCTACGTTTCCCCACATATCTTTCCCCGCCTCTGATTCCACGCCTCTGATTCGCCGCCTCTTATTGCCCGCCTCTGATTCCCTGCCTCTGATTCCATGCCTCAGATTCCCTGCCTCAAATTCCCTTCATCTGATTCCCTTCCTCTGATTCCCCCCCTCGGATTCCCTGCCTCTGATTCCCCGCATCTGATTCCCTGCCTCTGATTCCCCGCCTCTGATTCCCTGTCTCTGATTCACCGCCTCTGATTCCCCGCCTCTGATTCCCCGCCTGTGATTCCCCGCCTCTGATAACCTGCCTCTGATTACCTGCCTCTGATTCTCTGCCTCTGATTCCCTGCCTCTGATTCCCTGCCTCTGATTCCCCGCCTCAGATTCCCTGCCTCCGATTCCCTGCCGCAGATTCCCTGCCTTTGATTCCCTGCCTCTCATTCCCCACCTCTGATTCCCTGCCTCTGATTCCCCGTCTCTGATTACCTGCATCTGAATCCCCGCCTATGTTTACCCGCCTCTGTTTACCCGCCTGTTTCCCCACATCTCTTTCCCCACCTCTGATTCCACGCCTCTGATTCCCCGCCTCTGATTCCCCGCCTCTGATTCACCGCCTCTGATTCACTGCCTCCCTTTCCGCTCAACTTTCCTGGTCTACGTTTCCCCACATCTCTTTCCCCACCTCTGATTCCACGCCTCTGATTCCCCGCCTCTGATTCCCCGCCTCTGATTCCCCGCCTCTGATTCCCCGCCTCTGATTCCCCGCCTCTGATTCCCCGCCTCTGATACCCCGCCTCTGATTCCCCGCCTCTGATTCCCCGCCTCTGATTCCACGCCTCTGATTCCCCGCCTCTGATTGCCTGCCTCTGATTCCCTGCCTCTTATTCCCTGCCTCAGATTCCCTGCCTCAGATTCCCTTCATCTGACTCCCTGCCTCTGATTCCCCACCTCTGATTCCCTTCCTCTGATTGCCCGCCTATGTTTACCCAACTCTGTTTACCCGCCTGTTTCCCCACATCTCTTTCCTCACCTCTGATTCCACGCATCTGATTCCCCTCCTCTGATTGCCCTCCTCTGATTTCCTGCCTCTGATTCCCCACCTCTGATTCCTCGCCTCTAATACCCCGCATCTGATTCCCCGCCTCTGATTCACCGCCTCTGATTCCCCCCTCTGATTCCCCACCTCTGATTCCCCGCCTCAGATTCCCCGCCTCTGATTCCCTGCATCATATTCCCTCCATCTGATTCCCTGCCACTGATTCCCCGCCTCTGATTCCCTGCCTCTGATTCTCCACCTATGTATACCCGCCTCTGTTTACCCGCCAGTTTCCCCACATCTCTTTCCCCACCTCTGATTCCACGCCTCCGATTCCCCGCCTCTGATTGCCTGCCTCTGATTTCCTGCCTCTGATTCCCCGCCTCTGATTCCCCGCCTCTGATTCCCCGCCTCTGATTCCCCGCCTGTTTCCCCACCTCTGATTCACTGCCTCCCTTTCCGTGCAACTTTCCCGGCCTACATTTCCCCACATATCTTTCCCCGCCTCTGATTCAACGGCTCTGATTCCCCGCCTCTGATTGCCCGCCTCTGATTTCCTGCCTCTGATTCCCCACCTCTGATTCCCCGCCTCTAATACCCCGCATCTGATTCCCCGCCTCTGATTCCCCGCATCTGATTCCCCGCATCTGATTCCCCGCCTCTCATTCCCCGCCTCCATTTCCGCGCAACTTTCCCGGCCACCGTTTCCCCACAACTCTTTCCCTGCCTCTTATTCCACGTCTCTGATTCCCCGCCTCAGATTCCCCACCTCTGATTCCCCACCTCTGATTCACTGCCTCCCTTTCCGTGCAACTTGCCCCGGCCTACGTTTCCCCACATATCTTTCCCCGCCTCTGATTCCACGCCTCTGATTCGCCGCCTCTTATTGCCCGCCTCTGATTCCCTGCCTCTGATTCCATGCCTCAGATTCCCTGCTTCAAATTCCCTTCATCTGATTCCCTGCCTCTGATTCCCCCCCTCGGATTCCCTGCCTCTGATTCCCCGCATCTGATTCCCTGCCTCTGATTCCCCGCCTCTGATTCCCTGTCTCTGATTCACCGCCTCTGATTCCCCGCCTCTGATTCCCCGCCTGTGATTCCCCGCCTCTGATAACCTGCCTCTGATTACCTGCCTCTGATTCTCTGCCTCTGATTCCCTGCCTCTGATTCCCTGCCTCTGATTCCCCGCCTCAGATTCCCTGCCTCCGATTCCCTGCCGCAGATTCCCTGCCTCTGATTCCCTGCCTCTGATTCCCCACCTCTGATTACCTGCCTCTGATTCCCCGTCTCTGATTACCTGCCTCTGAATCCCCGCCTATGTTTACCCGCCTCTGTTTACCCGCCTGTTTCCCCACATCTCTTTCCCCACCTCTGATTCCACGCCTCTGATTCCCCGCCTCTGATTCCCCGCCTCTGATTCCCCGCCTCTGATTCACTGCCTCCCTTTCTGCTCAACTTTCCTGGTCTACGTTTCCCCACATCTCTTTCCCCACCTCTGATTCCACGCCTCTGATTCCCCGCCTCTGATTCCCCGCCTCTGATTCCCCGCCTCTGATTCCCCGCCTCTGATTCCCCGCCTCTGATTCCCCGCCTCTGATACCCCGCCTCTGATTCCCCGCCTCTGATTCCCCGCCTCTGATTCCACGCCTCTGATTCCCCGCCTCTGATTGCCTGCCTCTGATTCCCTGCCTCTTATTCCCTGCCTCAGATTCCCTGCCTCTGATTCCCTTCTCTGATTGCCCGCCTATGTTTACCCGACTCTGTTTACCCGCCTGTTTCCCCACATCTCTTTCCTCACCTCTGATTCCACGCATCTGATTCCCCGCCTCTGATTGCCCGCCTCTGATTTCCTGCCTCTGATTCCCCACCTCTGATTCCTCTCCTCTAATACCCCGCATCTGATTCCCCGCCTCTGATTCCCCGCCTCTGATTCCCCCCTCTAATTCCCCACCTCTGATTCCCCGCCTCAGATTCCCCGCCTCTGATTCCCTGCATCATATTCCCTCCATCTGATTCCCTGCCACTGATTCCCCGCCTCTGATTCCCTGCCTCTGATTCTCCACCTATGTATACCCGCCTCTGTTTACCCGCCAGTTTCCCCACATCTCTTTCCCCACCTCTGATTCCACGCCTCCGATTCCCCGCCTCTGATTGCCTGCCTCTGATTTCCTGCCTCTGATTCCCCGCCTCTGATTCCCCGCCTCTGATTCCCCGCCTCTGATTCCCCGCCTGTTTCCCCACCTCTGATTCACTGCCTCCCTTTCCGTGCAACTTTCCCGGCCTACATTTCCCCACATATCTTTCCCCGCCTCTGATTCAACGGCTCTGATTCCCCGCCTCTGATTGCCCGCCTCTGATTTCCTGCCTCTGATTCCCCACCTCTGATTCCCCGCCTCTAATACCCCGCATCTGATTCCCCGCCTCTGATTCCCCGCATCTGATTCCCCGCATCTGATTCCCCGCCTCTGATTCCCCGCCTCTGATTCCCCGCCTCTGATTCCCCGCCTCTGATTCCCACCTCTGATTCCCCGCCTCTGATTCCCCGCCTTTGATACCCTGACTCTCTTTCCCTGCGTCTATTTCCGTGCCTCTTTCTCTGCATCTCGTTTCCCACATCTTATTTCCCCCCTCTGATAACCCGCCTCAGATTCCCTACCTCTGATTCCCTGCCTCAGATACCCTGCCTCAGATACCCTTCATCAGATTCCCTGCCTCTGATTCCCCGCCTCTGATTCCCCGCCTCTGATTGCCCGCCTCTGATTCCCTGCCTCTGATTCCCCGTCTATGTTTACCCGCATCTGTTTACCCGCCTGTTTCGCCGCCTCTGATTCCCCACCTCAGATTCCCCGCCTCAGATTCCCTGCCTCTGATTCCCTGCCTCTGATTCCCTGCCTCTGATTCCCTGCATCTGATTGCCCTCCTCTGATTCCCCGCCTCTGATTCCCCGCCTCCGATTCCCTGCCTCTGATTCCCCGCCTATGTTTACCCGACTCTGTTTACCCGCCTGTTTCCCCACATCTCTTTCCTCACCTCTGATTCCACGCCTCTGATTCCCCGCCTCTGATTCCCCGCCTCTGATTCCCCGCCTCTGATTCCCCGCCTCTGATTCCCCGCCTCTGATTCCCCGCCTCTGATACCCCGCCTCTGATTCCCCGCCTCTGATTCCCCGCCTCTGATTCCACGCCTCTGATTCCCCGCCTCTGATTGCCTGCCTCTGATTCCCTGCCTCTTGTTCCCTGCCTCAGATTCCCTGCCTCAGATTCCCTTCATCTGATTCCCTGCCTCTGATTCCCCACCTCTGATTCCCTTCCTCTGATTGCCCGCCTATGTTTACCCGACTCTGTTTACCCGCCTGTTTCCCCACATCTCTTTCCTCACCTCTGATTCCCACCTCTGATTCCCCGCCTCTGATTCCCCGCCTTTGATACCCTGACTCTCTTTCCCTGCGTCTATTTCCGTGCCTCTTTCTCTGCATCTCGTTTCCCACATCTCATTTCCCCCCTCTGATAACCCGCCTCAGATTCCCTACCGCAGATTCCCTGCCTCAGATACCCTGCCTCAGATACCCTTCATCAGATTCCCTGCCACTGATTCCCCGCCTCTGATTCCCCGCCTCTGATTGCCCGCCTCTGATTCCCTGCCTCTGATTCCCCATCTATGTTTACCCGCATCTGTTTACCCGCCTGTTTCGCCGCCTCTGATTCCCCACCTCAGTTTCCCCGCATCAGATTCCCTGCCTCTGATTCCCTGCCTCTGATTCCCTGCCTCTGATTCCCTGCATCTGATTGCCCTCCTCTGATTCCCCGCCTCTGATTCCCCGCCTCGGATTCCCTGCCTCTGATTCCCCGCCTATGTTTACCCGCCTCTGTTTCCCCACCTCAGGTTCCCCGCCTCAGAATCGCTGCCTCTGATTCCCTGCCTCTGATTCCCTCCCTCTGATTCCCTGCATCTGATTTCCTGCCTCTGATACTCCGCCTCTGATTCCCCGCCTCTGATTCCTTGCCTCTGATTCCCCGCCTCTGATTCCCCACCTCAGAATCCCCGCCTCTGATTGCCCGCCTGTGATTCCCCGCCTCTGATTCCCCGCCTCTGATTCCCCGCCTCTGATTCCCCGCCTCTGATTCCCCGCCTCCATTTCCGCGCAACTTTCCCGGCCACCGTTTCCCCACAACTCTTTCCCTGCCTCTTATTCCACGTCTATGATTCCCCGCCTCAGATTCCCCACCTCTGATTCCCCACCTCTGATTCACTGCCTCCCTTTCCGTGCAACTTGCCCCGGCCTACGTTTCCCCACATATCTTTCCCCGCCTCTGATTCCACGCCTCTGATTCGCCGCCTCTTATTGCCCGCCTCTGATTCCCTGCCTCTGATTCCATGCCTCAGATTCCCTGCCTCAAATTCCCTTCATCTGATTCCCTGCCTCTGATTCCCCCCCTCGGATTCCCTGCCTCTCATTCCCCGCATCTGATTCCCTGCCTCTGATTCCCCGCCTCTGATTCCCTGTCTCTGATTCACCGCCTCTGATTCCCCGCCTCTGATTCCCCGCCTGTGATTCCCCGCCTCTGATAACCTGCCTCTGATTACCTGCCTCTGATTCTCTGCCTCTGATTCCCTGCCTCTGATTCCCTGCCTCTGATTCCCCGCCTCAGATTCCCTGCCTCCGATTCCCTGCCGCAGATTCCCTGCCTCTGATTCCCTGTCTCTGATTCCCCACCTCTGATTCCCTGCCTCTGATTCCCCGTCTCTGATTACCTGCCTCTGAATCCCCGCCTATGTTTACCCGCCTCTGTTTACCCGCCTGTTTCCCCACATCTCTTTCCCCACCTCTGATTCCACGCCTCTGATTCCCCGCCTCTGATTCCCCGCCTCTGATTCCCCGCCTCTGATTCACTGCCTCCCTTTCCGCTCAACTTTCCTGGTCTACGTTTCCCCACATCTCTTTCCCCACCTCTGATTCCACGCCTCTGATTCCCCGCCTCTGATTCCCCGCCTCTGATTCCCCGCCTCTGATTCCCCACCTCTGATTCCCCGCCTCTGATTCCCCGCCTCTGATACCCCGCCTCTGATTCCCCGCCTCTGATTCCCCGCCTCTGATTCCACGCCTCTGATTCCCCGCCTCTGATTGCCTGCCTCTGATTCCCTGCCTCTTATTCCCTGCCTCAGATTCCCTGCCTCAGATTCCCTTCATCTGACTCCCTGCCTCTGATTCCCCGCCTCGGATTCCCTGCCTCTGATTCCCCGCCTATGTTTACCCGCCTCTGTTTCCCCACCTCAGGTTCCCCGCCTCAGATTCGCTGCCTCTGATTCCCTGCCTCTCATTCCCTGCCTCTGATTCCCTGCATCTGATTGTCCGCCTCAAATACTCCGCCTCTGATTCCCCGCCTCTGATTCCCCGCATCTGATTCCCCGCCTCTGATTCCCCGCCTCTGATTCCCCACCTCTGATTCCCCGCCTCTGATTTCCCACCTCTGATTCCCCGCCTCCCTTTCCGCGCAACTTTCCCGGCCTCCGTTTCCCCACATCTCATTCCCCGCCTCTTATTCCACGTCTCTGATTCCCCGCCTCTGATTCCCCCCCTCTGATACCCTGCCACTGATTCCCCGCCTCAGAATCACCACCTCTTATTCCCCGCCTCTGATTACCCGACTCTGTCTCTCCACCTCTCTTTCGCGTGCGCTCTTTCCCCTACACTCTCTCCGCGCCTCTCTTTCCCTCCCTCAATTTCAACAACTCTGTTTGATCTGTTCTATGTACCTCATTTTCAACACACAAGTTCCAACCACTATGTTTCACCCCTCTCTTTCCCCGCCTCTATTTATGCACCTATGTTTACTTGCTTCTGTTTACCCGCCTGTTTCCCCACCTCTGATTCCCCACCTCAGATTCCCCGCCTCAGATTCCCTGCCTCTGATTCCCTGCCTCTGATAACCTGCCTCTGATTCCCTGCTTCTGGTTCCCTGCCTCTGATTCCCTGCCTATGATTCCCTGCCTCTGATTCCCTGCCTCTGATTCCCCACCTCTGATTCCCCGCTTCTGATTCCGCACCCATGTTTCACCGCCTCTGTTGCTCTGCTTCTGATTTCCCGGCTCAGATTCGCCGGCTCTGATTCCGCACCTCTGATTCCACGCCTCTCTTTCTGTGTCTCTGATTCCCCGCCTCTGAATCCCCACCTCTGATTCCCCGCCTCTGATACCCTGCCTCTCTTTCCCTGCCTCTATTTCCGTGCCTCTTTCTCTGCATCTCGTTTCCCACATCTCATTTCCCCCCTCTGATAACCCACCTCAGATTCCCTGCCTCCGATTCCCTGCCTCAGATTCCCTGCCTCTGATTCCCTGCCTCTGATTCCCCGCCTCTGATTCCCTGCCTCTGATTCCACGCCTATGTTTACCCGCCTCTGTTTATCCGCCTGTTTCCCACATCTCTTTCCCCACCTCTGATTCCACAACTCTGATTCCCCGCCTCTGATTACCTGCCTCTGTCTCTCCACCTCTCTTTCGCGTGCGCTCTTTCCCTTACACTTTCTCTGCGCCTCGCTTTCCCTCCCTCAATTTCAAAAATTCTGTTTGATCTGTTCTATGTACCTCATTTTCAACACACAATTTCCAACCACTATGTTTCACCGATCTATTTCCCCGCCTCTATTTATGCACCTATGTTTACTTGTTTCTGTTTACCCGCCTGTTTCCCCGCCTCTGATTGCCCACCTCAGATTCCCCGCCTCAGATTCCCTGCCTCTGATTCCCTGCCTCTGATAACCTGCCTCTGATTCTCTGCCTCTGATTCCCCACCTCTGATTTCCCGCCTCTGATTCCCCGCCTCTGATACCCTGCATCTGATTCCCCGCTTCTGATTCCCCGCATCTGATTCCCCGCCTCTGATTCCCCGCCTCTGATTCCCCGCCTCTGATTCCCCACCTCAGATTCCCCGCCTCTGATTCCCTGCATCAGATTCCCATCATCTGATTCCCTGCCTCTGATTCCCCGCCTCTGATTCCCTGCCTCTGATTCCCCACCTATGTGTACCCGCCTCTGTTTAACCGCCTGTTTCCACACATCTCTTTCACCACCTCTGATTCCACGCCTCTGATTCCCCGCCTCTGATTGCCTGCCTCTGATACCCCGCGTTTGATTCCCCGCCTCTGATTCCCTGCATCTGATTCCCCGCCTCGGATTCCCCGCCTCTGATTCCCCGCCTCTGATTCCCCGCCTCTGATTCCCCGCTTCTGATTCCCTGCCTCTGAAAACCTGCCTCTGATTCCCTGACTCTGATTCTCTGCCTCTGATTCCCTGCCTCTGATTCCCTGCCTCTGATTCCCCACCTCTGATTCCCCGCCTCCGATTCCGCACCTCTGATTCCCCGCCTCTGATTCCCCGCATCTGATTCACTGCCTCTGATTCCGCGCCTCTGATTCCCCACCTCTGATTCACTGCCTCCCTTTCCGCGCAACTTTCCCCGGCCTACGTTTCCCCACATATCTTTCCCCGCCTCTGATTCCACGCCTCTGATTCCACGCCTCTGATACCCCGACTCTGATTGCCTGCCTCTGATTCCCTGCCTCTGATTCCCTGCCTCAGATTCCCTGCCTCAGATTCCCTTCATCTGATTCCCTGCCTCTGATTCCCCGCCTCTGATTCCCTGCCTCTGATTTCCCGCCTATGTTTACCCGCCTCTGTTTCCCCACCTCAGGTTCCCGGCCTCAGATTCGCTGCCTCTGATTCCCTGCCTCTGATTCCCTGCCTCTGATTCCCTGCATCTGATTGCCTGCATCAAATACTCAGCCTCTGATTCCCCGCCTCTGCTTCCCCGCATCTGATTCCCCGCCTCTGATTCCCCGCCTCTGATTCCCCGCCTCTGATTCCCCCCTCTGATTCCCCACTTCTGATTCCCCGCCTCAGATTCCCCGCCTCTGATTCCCCGCCTCTGATTCTCCGCCTCTGATTCCCCGCCTCTGATACCCTGCCTCTGATTCCCCGCCTCTGATTCCCCGCCTCTGATTCCCCGCCTCTGATTCCACGCCTCTGATTCCCCGCCTCTGATTCCCCACCTCTGATTCAGTTCCTCCCTTTCCGCGCAACTTTCCCGGCCTACATTTCCCCACATATCTTACCCCGCCTCTGATTCCACGCCTCTGATTCCCCGCCTCTGATTGCCCGCCTCTGATTCCCTGCCTCTGATTCCCTGCCTCAGATTCCCTGCCTCAGATTCCCTTCATCTGATTCCCTGCCTCTGATTCCCCACCTCTGATTCCCTTCCTCTGATTGCCCGCCTATGTTTACCCGACTCTGTTTACCCGCCTGTTTCCCCACATCTCTTTCCTCACCTCTGATTCCACGCATCTGATTCCCCGCCTCTGATTGCCCGCCTCTGATTTCCTGCCTCTGATTCCCCACCTCTGATTCTTCGCCTCTAATACCCCGCATCTGAATCCCCGCCTCTGATTCCCCGCATCTGATTCCCCGCCTCTGATTCCCCCCTCTGATTCCCCACCTCTCATTCCCCGCCTCAGATTCCCCGCCTCTGATTCCCTGCCTCTGATTCTCCACCTATGTATACCCGCCTCTGTTTATCCGCCAGTTTCCCCACATCTCTTTCCCCACCTCTGATTCCACGCATCCGATTCCCCGCCTCTGATTGCCTGCCTCTGATTTCCTGCCTCTGATTCCCCGCCTCTGATTCCCCGCCTCTGATTCCCCGCCTCTGATTCCCCGCCTCTGATTCCCCACCTCTGATTCACTACCTCCCTTTCCGCGCAACTTTCCCGGCCTACATTTCCCCACATATCTTTCCCCGCCTCTGATTCCACACCTCTAATTCCCCGCCTCTGATTGCCCGCCTCTGATTTCCTGCCTCTGATTCCCCACCTCTGATTCCCCGCCTCTAATAACCCGCATCTGATTCCCCGCCTCTGATTCCCCGCATCTGATTCCCCGCCTCTGATTCCCCGCCTCTGATTCCCCGCCTCTGATTCCCCGCCTCTGATTCCCTGCCTCTGATTCCCCGCCTCTGATTCCCACCTCTGATTCCCCGCCTCTGATTCCCCGCCTCTGATACCCTGACTCTCTTTCCCTGCGTCTATTTCTGTGCCTCTTTCTCTGCATCTCGTTTCCCACATCTCATTTCCCCCCTCTGATAACCCGCCTCAGATTCCCTACCGCAGATTCCCTGCCTCAGATACCCTGCCTCAGATACCCTTCATCAGATTCCCTGCCACTGATTCCCCGCCTCTGATTCCCCGCCTCTGATTGCCCGCCTCTGATTCCCTGCCTCTGATTCCCCATCTATGTTTACCCGCATCTGTTTACCCGCCTGTTTCGCCGCCTCTGATTCCCCACCTCAGATTCCCCGCCTCAGATTCCCTGCCTCTGATTCCCTGCCTCTGATTCCCTGCCTCTGATTCCCTGCATCTGATTGCCCTCCTCTGATTCCCCGCCTCTGATTCCCCGCCTCGGATTCCCTGCCTCTGATTCCCCGCCTATGTTTACCCGCCTCTGTTTCCCCACCTCAGGTTCCCCGCCTCAGAATCGCTGCCTCTGATTCCCTGCCTCTGATTCCCTGCCTCTGATTCCCTGCATCTGATTTCCTGCCTCTGATACTCCGCCTCTGATTCCCCGCCTCTGATTCCTTGCCTCTGATTCCCCGCCTCTGTTTCCCCACCTCAGAATCCCCGCCTCTGATAGCCCGCCTGTGATTCCCCGCCTCTGATTCCCCGCCTCTGATTCCCCGCCTCTGATTCCCCGCCTCTCATTCCCCGCCTCCATTTCCGCGCAACTTTCCCGGCCACCGTTTCCCCACAACTCTTTCCCTGCCTCTTATTCCACGTCTCTGATTCCCCGCCTCAGATTCCCCACCTCTGATTCCCCACCTCTGATTCACTGCCTCCCTTTCCGTGCAACTTGCCCCGGCCTACGTTTCCCCACATATCTTTCCCCGCCTCTGATTCCACGCCTCTGATTCGCCGCCTCTTATTGCCCGCCTCTAATTCCCTGCCTCTGATTCCATGCCTCAGATTCCCTGCCTCAAATTCCCTTCATCTGATTCCCTGCCTCTGATTCCCCCCCTCGGATTCCCTGCCTCTGATTCCCCGCATCTGATTCCCTGCCTCTGATTCCCCGCCTCTGATTCCCTGTCTCTGATTCACCGCCTCTGATTCCCCGCCTCTGATTCCCCGCCTGTGATTCCCCTCCTCTGATAACCTGCCTCTGATTACCTGCCTCTGATTCTCTGCCTCTGATTCCCTGCCTCTGATTCCCTGCCTCTGATTCCCCGCCTCAGATTCCCTGCCTCCGATTCCCTGCCGCAGATTCCCTGCCTTTGATTCCCTGCCTCTCATTCCCCACCTCTGATTCCCTGCCTCTGATTCCCCGTCTCTGATTACCTGCATCTGAATCCCCGCCTATGTTTACCCGCCTCTGTTTACCCGCCTGTTTCCCCACATCTCTTTCCCCACCTCTGATTCCACGCCTCTGATTCCCCGCCTCTGATTCCCGGCCTCTGATTCACCGCCTCCGATTCACTGCCTCCCTTTCCGCTCAACTTTCCTGGTCTACGTTTCCCCACATCTCTTTCCCCACCTCTGATTCCACGCCTCTGATTCCCCGCCTCTGATTCCCCGCCTCTGATTCCCCGCCTCTGATTCCCCGCCTCTGATTCCCCGCCTCTGATTCCCCGCCTCTGATACCCCGCCTCTGATTCCCCGCCTCTGATTCCCCGCCTCTGATTCCACGCCTCTGATTCCCCGCCTCTGATTGCCTGCCTCTGATTCCCTGCCTCTTATTCCCTGCCTCAGATTCCCTGCCTCAGATTCCCTTCATCTGACTCCCTGCCTCTGATTCCCCACCTCTGATTCCCTTCCTCTGATTGCCCGCCTATGTTTACCCAACTCTGTTTACCCGCCTGTTTCCCCACATCTCTTTCCTCACCTCTGATTCCACGCATCTGATTCCCCTCCTCTGATTGCCCTCCTCTGATTTCCTGCCTCTGATTCCCCACCTCTGATTCCTCGCCTCTAATACCCCGCATCTGATTCCCCGCCTCTGATTCACCGCCTCTGATTCCCCCCTCTGATTCCCCACCTCTGATTCCCCGCCTCAGATTCCCCGCCTCTGATTCCCTGCATCATATTCCCTCCATCTGATTCCCTGCCACTGATTCCCCGCCTCTGATTCCCTGCCTCTGATTCTCCACCTATGTATACCCGCCTCTGTTTACCCGCCAGTTTCCCCACATCTCCTTCCCCACCTCTGATTCCACGCCTCCGATTCCCCGCCTCTGATTGCCTGCCTCTGATTTCCTGCCTCTGATTCCCCGCCTCTGATTCCCCGCCTCTGATTCCCCGCCTCTGATTCCCCGCCTGTTTCCCCACCTCTGATTCACTGCCTCCCTTTCCGTGCAACTTTCCCGGCCTACATTTCCCCACATATCTTTCCCCGCCTCTGATTCAACGGCTCTGATTCCCCGCCTCTGATTGCCCGCCTCTGATTTCCTGCCTCTGATTCCCCACCTCTGATTCCCCGCCTCTAATACCCCGCATCTGATTCCCCGCCTCTGATTCCCCGCATCTGATTCCCCGCATCTGATTCCCCGCCTCTGATTCCCCGCCTCTGATTCCCCGCCTCTGATTCCCCGCCTCTGATTCCCACCTCTGATTCCCCGCCTCTGATTCCCCGCCTTTGATACCCTGACTCTCTTTCCCTGCGTCTATTTCCGTGCCTCTTTCTCTGCATCTCGTTTCCCACATCTCATTTCCCCCCTCTGATAACCCGCCTCAGATTCCCTACCTCAGATTCCCTGCCTCAGATACCCTGCCTCAGATACCCTTCATCAGATTCCCTGCCTCTGATTCCCCGCCTCTGATTCCCCGCCTCTGATTGCCCGCCTCTGATTCCCTGCCTCTGATTCCCCGTCTATGTTTACCCGCATCTGTTTACCCGCCTGTTTCGCCGCCTCTGATTCCCCACCTCAGATTCCCCGCCTCAGATTCCCTGCCTCTGATTCCCTGCCTCTGATTCCCTGCCTCAGATTCCCTGCCTCAGATTCCCTTCATCTGATTCCCTGCCTCTGATTCCCCACCTCTGATTCCCTTCCTCTGATTGCCCGCCTATGTTTACCCGACTCTGTTTACCCGCCTGTTTCCCCACATCTCTTTCCTCACCTCTGATTCCCACCTCTGATTCCCCGCCTCTGATTCCCCGCCTTTGATACCCTGACTCTCTTTCCCTGCGTCTATTTCCGTGCCTCTTTCTCTGCATCTCGTTTCCCACATCTCATTTCCCCCCTCTGATAACCCGCCTCAGATTCCCTACCGCAGATTCCCTGCCTCAGATACCCTGCCTCAGATACCCTTCATCAGATTCCCTGCCACTGATTCCCCGCCTCTGATTCCCCGCCTCTGATTGCCCGCCTCTGATTCCCTGCCTCTGATTCCCCATCTATGTTTACCCGCATCTGTTTACCCGCCTGTTTCGCCGCCTCTGATTCCCCACCTCAGATTCCCCGCCTCAGATTCCCTGCCTCTGATTCCCTGCCTCTGATTCCCTGCCTCTGATTCCCTGCATCTGATTGCCCTCCTCTGATTCCCCGCCTCTGATTCCCCGCCTCGGATTCCCTGCCTCTGATTCCCCGCCTATGTTTACCCGCCTCTGTTTCCCCACCTCAGGTTCCCCGCCTCAGAATCGCTGCCTCTGATTCCCTGCCTCTGATTCCCTGCCTCTGATTCCCTGCATCTGATTTCCTGCCTCTGATACTCCGCCTCTGATTCCCCGCCTCTGATTCCTTGCCTCTGATTCCCCGCCTCTGATTCCCCACCTCAGAATCCCCGCCTCTGATTGCCCGCCTGTGATTCCCTGCCTCTGATACCCTGCCTCTGATTCCCCGCCTCTGATTCCCCGCCTCTGATTCCCTGCCTCTGAAAATCTGCCTCTGATTTTGTGCCTCTGATTCTCTGCCTCTGATTCCCCCCCTCTGATACCCTGCCACTGATTCCCCGCCTCTGATTCACCACCTCTTAGTCCCCGCCTCTGATTACCCACCTCTGTCTCTCCACCTCTCTTTCACGTGCGCTCTTTCCCCTACACTCTCTCCGCGCCTCTCTTTCCCTCCCTCAATTTCAACAACTCTGTTTGATCTGTTCTATGTACCTCATTTTCAACACACAAGTTCCAACCACTATGTTTCACCCATCTCTTTCCCCGCCTCTATTTATGCACCTATGTTTACTTGCTTCTGTTTACCCGCCTGTTTCCCCACCTATGATTCCCCACCTCAGATTCCCCGCCTCAGATTCCCTGCCTCTGATTCCCTGCCTCTGATAACCTGCCTCTGATTCCCTGCTTCTGATTCCCTGCCTCTGATTCCCTGCCTATGATTCCCTGCCTCTGATTCCCTGCCTCTGATTCCCCACCTCTGATTCCCCGCTTCCGATTCCGCACCCATGTTTCACCGCCTCTGTTGCTCTGCTTCTGATTTCCCGGCTCAGATTCGCCGGCTCTGATTCCGCACCTCTGATTCCACGCCTCTTTTTCTGTGTCTCTGATCCCACGCCTCTGATTCCCCGCCTCTGATTCCCCGCACCTGATTCCCCGCCTGTTTACCCGCCTCTGTTTACCCGCCTGTTTCCCCGCCTCTGATTCCCCACCTCAGATTCCCCGCCTCAGATTCCCTGCCTCTGATACCCTGCCTCTGATTCCCCGCCTCTGATTCCCCGCCTCCATTTCCGCGCAACTTTCCCGGCCTCCGTTTCCCCACATCTCTTTCGCTGCCTCTTATTCCACGTCTCTGATTCCCCGCCTCAGATTCCCCTCCTCTGATTCCCCACCTCTGATTCACTGCCTCCCTTTCCGTGCAACTTGCCCCGGCCTACGTTTCCCCACATATCTTTCCCCGCATCTGATTCCACGCCTCTGATTCGCCGCCTCTTATTGCCCGCCTCTGATTCCCTGCCTCTGATTCCATGCCTCAGATTCCCTGCCTCAAATTCCCTTCATCTGATTCCCTGCCTCTGATTCCCCCCCTCGGATTCCCTGCCTCTGATTCCCCGCATCTGATTCCCTGCCTCTGATTCCCCGCCTCTGATTCCCTGTCTCTGATTCACCGCCTCTGATTCCCCGCCTCTGATTCCCCGCCTGTGATTCCCCGCCTCTGATAACCTGCCTCTGATTACCTGCCTCTGATTCTCTGCCTCTGATTCCCTGCCTCTGATTCCCTGCCTCTGATTCCCCGCCTCAGATTCCCTGCCTCCGATTCCCTGCCGCAGATTCCCTGCCTCTGATTCCCTGCCTCTGATTCCCCACCTCTGATTCCCTGCCTCTGATTCCCCGTCTCTGATTACCTGCCTCTGAATCCCCGCCTATGTTTACCCGCCTCTGTTTACCCGCCTGTTTCCCCACATCTCTTTCCCCACCTCTGATTCCACGCCTCTGATTCCCCGCCTCTGATTCCCCGCCTCTGATTCCCCGCCTCTGATTCACTGCCTCCCTTTCCGCTCAACTTTCCTGGTCTACGTTTCCCCACATCTCTTTCCCCATCTCTGATTCCACGCATCTGATTCCCCGCCTCTGATTCCCCGCCTCTGATTCCCCGCCTCTGATTCCCCGCCTCTGATTCCCCGCCTCTGATTCCCCGCCTCTGATACCCCGCCTCTGATTCCCCGCCTCTGATTCCCCGCCTCTGATTCCACGCCTCTGATTCCCCGCCTCTGATTGCCTGCCTCTGATTCCCTGCCTCTTATTCCCTGCCTCAGATTCCCTGCCTCAGATTCCCTTCATCTGACTCCCTGCCTCTGATTCCCCACCTCTGATTCCCTTCCTCTGATTGCCCGCCTATGTTTACCCGACTCTGTTTACCCGCCTGTTTCCCCACATCTCTTTCCTCACCTCTGATTCCACGCATCTGATTCCCCGCCTCTGATTGCCCGCCTCTGATTTCCTGCCTCTGATTCCCCACCTCTGATTCCTCGCCTCTAATACCCCGCATCTGATTCCCCGCCTCTGATTCCCCGCCTCTGATTCCCCCCTCTGATTCCCCACCTCTGATTCCCCGCCTCAGATTCCCCGCCTCTGATTCCCTGCATCATATTCCCTCCATCTGATTCCCTGCCACTGATTCCCCGCCTCTGATTCCCTGGCTCTGATTCTCCACCTATGTATACCCGCCTCTGTTTACCCGCCAGTTTCCCCACATCTCTTTCCCCACCTCTGATTCCACGCCTCCGATTCCCCGCCTCTGATTGCCTGCCTCTGATTTCCTGCCTCTGATTCCCCGCCTCTGATTCCCCGCCTCTGATTCCCCGCCTCTGATTCCCCGCCTGTTTCCCCACATCTGATTCACTGCCTCCCTTTCCGTGCAACTTTCCCGGCCTACATTTCCCCACATATCTTTCCCCGCCTCTGATTCAACGGCTCTGATTCCCCGCCTCTGATTGCCCGCCTCTGATTTCCTGCCTCTGATTCCCCACCTCTGATTCCCCGCCTCTAATACCCCGCATCTGATTCCCCGCCTCTGATTCCCCGCATCTGATTCCCCGCATCTGATTCCCCGCCTCTGATTCCCCGCCTCTGATTCCCCGCCTCTGATTCCCCGCCTCTGATTCCCACCTCTGATTCCCCGCCTCTGATTCCCCGCCTTTGATACCCTGACTCTCTTTCCCTGCGTCTATTTCCGTGCCTCTTTCTCTGCATCTCGTTTCCCACATCTCATTTCCCCCCTCTGATAACCCGCCTCAGATTCCCTACCTCAGATTCCCTGCCTCTGATTCCCTGCCTCTGATTCCCTGCCTCTGATTCCCTGCATCTGATTGCCCTCCTCTGATTCCCCGCCTCTGATTCCCCGCCTCCGATTCCCTGCCTCTGATTCCCCGCCTATGTTTACCCGACTCTGTTTACCCGCCTGTTTCCCCACATCTCTTTCCTCACCTCTGATTCCACGCCTCTGATTCCCCGCCTCTGATTCCCCGCCTCTGATTCCCCGCCTCTGATTCCCCGCCTCTGATTCCCCGCCTCTGATTCCCCGCCTCTGATACCCCGCCTCTGATTCCCCGCCTCTGATTCCCCGCCTCTGATTCCACGCCTCTGATTCCCCGCCTCTGATTGCCTGCCTCTGATTCCCTGCCTCTTGTTCCCTGCCTCAGATTCCCTGCCTCAGATTCCCTTCATCTGATTCCCTGCCTCTGATTCCCCACCTCTGATTCCCTTCCTCTGATTGCCCGCCTATGTTTACCCGACTCTGTTTACCCACCTGTTTTCCCACATCTCTTTCCTCACCTCTGATTCCACGCATCTGATTCCCCGCCTCTGATTGCCCGCCTCTGATTTCCTGCCTCTGATTCCCCACCTCTGATTCCTCGCCTCTAATACCCCGCATCTGATTCCCCGCCTCTGATTCCCCGCATCTGATTCCCCGCCTCTGATTCCCCCCTCTGATTCCCCACCTCTGATTCCCCGCCTCAGATTCCCCGCCTCTGATTCCCTGCATCATATTCCCTCCATCTGATTCCCTGCCACTGATTGCCCGCCTCTGATTCCCCGCCTCTGATTCCCCGCCTCTGATTCCCCGCCTCTGATTCCCCGCCTCTGATTCCACGCCTCCATTTCCGCGCAACTTTCCCGGCCTCCGTTTCCCCACATCTCTTTCGCTGCCTCTTATTCCACGTCTCTGATTCCCCGCCTCAGATTCCCCTCCTCTGATTCCCCACTTCTGATTCACTGCCTCCCTTTCCATGCAACTTGCCCCAGCCTACGTTTCCCCACATATCTTTCCCCGCCTCTGATTCCACGCCTCTGATTTGCCGCCTCTTATTGCCCGCCTCTGATTCCCTGCCTCTGATTCCCTGCCTCAGATTCCCTGCCTCAAATTCCCTTCATCTGATTCCCTGCCTCTGATTCCCCCCCTCGGATTCCCTGCCTCTGATTCCCCGCATCTTATTCCCCGCCTCAGATTCCTTGCCTCTGATTCCCTGTCTCTGATTCACCGCCTCTGATTCCCCGCCTCTGATTCCCCGCCTCTGATTCCCCGCCTCTGATTCCCCCCTCTGATTCCCCACCTCTGATTCCCCGCCTCTGATTCTCCGCCTCTGATTCCCCGCCTCTGATACCCTGCCTCTGATTGCCCGCCTCTGATTCCCCGCCTCTGATTCCCCGCCTCTGATTCCACGCCTCTGATTCCCCGCCTCTGATTCCCCACCTCTGATTCAGTGCCTCCCTTTCCGCGCAACTTTCCCGGCCTACATTTCCCCACATATCTTACCCCGCCTCTGATTCCACGCCTCTGATTCCCCGCCTCTGATTGCCCGCCTCTGATTCCCTGCCTCTGATACCCTGCCTCAGATTCCCTGCCTCAGATTCCCTTCATCTGATTCCCTGCCTCTGATTCCCCACCTCTGATTCCCTTCCTCTGATTGCCCGCCTATGTTTACCCGACTCTGTTTACCCGCCTGTTTCCCCACATCTCTTTCCTCACCTCTGATTCCACGCATCTGATTCCCCGCCTCTGATTGCCCGCCTCTGATTTACTGCCTCTGATTCCCCACCTCTGATTCTTCGCCTCTAATACCCCGCATCTGATTCCCCGCCTCTGATTCCCCGCATCTGATTCCCCGCCTCTGATTCCCCCCTCTGATTCCCCACCTCTCATTCCCCGCCTCAGATTCCCCGCCTCTGATTCCCTGCCTCTGATTCTCCACCTATGTATACCCGCCTCTGTTTATCCGCCAGTTTCCCCACATCTCTTTCCCCACCTCTGATTCCACGCATCCGATTCCCCGCCTCTGATTGCCTGCCTCTGATTTCCTGCCTCTGATTCCCCGCCTCTGATTCCCCGCCTCTGATTCCACGCCTCTGATTCCCCGCCTCTGATTGCCTGCCTCTGATTCCCTGCCTCTTATTCCCTGCCTCAGATTCCCTGCCTCAGATTCCCTTCATCTGACTCCCTGCCTCTGATTCCCCGCCTCTGATTGCCTGCCTCTGATTTCCTGCCTCTGATTCCCCGCCTCTGATTCCCCGCCTCTGATTCCACGCCTCTGATTCCCCGCCTCTGATTCCCCACCTCTGATTCACTACCTCCCTTTCCGCGCAACTTTCCCGGCCTACATTTCCCCACATATCTTTCCCCGCCTCTGATTCCACGCCTCTAATTCCCCGCCTCTGATTGCCCGCCTCTGATTTCCTGCCTCTGATTCCCCACCTCTGATTCCCCGCCTCTAATAACCCGCATCTGATTCCCAGCCTCTGATTCCCCGCATCTGATTCCCCGCCTCTGATTCCCCGCCTCTGATTCCCCGCCTCTGATTCCCCGCCTCTGATTCCCTGCCTCTGATTCCCCGCCTCTGATTCCCACCTCTGATTCCCCGCCTCTGATTCCCCGCTTCTGATACCCTGACTCTCTTTCCCTGCGTCTATTTCCGTGCCTCTTTCTCTGCATCTCGTTTCCCACATCTCATTTCCCCCCTCTGATAACCCGCCTCAGATTCCCTACCGCAGATTCCCTGCCTCAGATACCCTGCCTCAGATACCCTTCATCAGATTCCCTGCCACTGATTCCCCGCCTCTGATTCCCCGCCTCTGATTGCCCGCCTCTGATTCCCTGCCTCTGATTCCCCATCTATGTTTACCCGCATCTGTTTACCCGCCTGTTTCGCCGCCTCTGATTCCCCACCTCAGATTCCCCGCCTCAGATTCCCCGCCTCTGATTCCCTGCATCATATTCCCTCCATCTGATTCCCTGCCACTGATTCCCCGCCTCTGATTCCCTGGCTCTGATTCTCCACCTATGTATACCCGCCTCTGTTTACCCGCCAGTTTCCCCACATCTCTTTCCCCACCTCTGATTCCACGCCTCCGATTCCCCGCCTCTGATTGCCTGCCTCTGATTTCCTGCCTCTGATTCCCCGCCTCTGATTCCCCGCCTCTGATTCCCCGCCTCTGATTCCCCGCCTGTTTCCCCACATCTGATTCACTGCCTCCCTTTCCGTGCAACTTTCCCGGCCTACATTTCCCCACATATCTTTCCCCGCCTCTGATTCAAAGGCTCTGATTCCCCGCCTCTGATTGCCCGCCTCTGATTTCCTGCCTCTGATTCCCCACCTCTGATTCCCCGCCTCTAATACCCCGCATCTGATTCCCCGCCTCTGATTCCCCGCATCTGATTCCCCGCATCTGATTCCCCGCCTCTGATTCCCCGCCTCTGATTCCCCGCCTCTGATTCCCCGCCTCTGATTCCCACCTCTGATTCCCCGCCTCTGATTCCCCGCCTTTGATACCCTGACTCTCTTTCCCTGCGTCTATTTCCGTGCCTCTTTCTCTGCATCTCGTTTCCCACATCTCATTTCCCCCCTCTGATAACCCGCCTCAGATTCCCTACCTCAGATTCCCTGCCTCTGATTCCCTGCCTCTGATTCCCTGCCTCTGATTCCCTGCATCTGATTGCCCTCCTCTGATTCCCCGCCTCTGATTCCCCGCCTCCGATTCCCTGCCTCTGATTCCCCGCCTATGTTTACCCGACTCTGTTTACCCGCCTGTTTCCCCACATCTCTTTCCTCACCTCTGATTCCACGCCTCTGATTCCCCGCCTCTGATTCCCCGCCTCTGATTCCCCGCCTCTGATTCCCCGCCTCTGATTCCCCGCCTCTGATTCCCCGCCTCTGATACCCCGCCTCTGATTCCCCGCCTCTGATTCCCCGCCTCTGATTCCACGCCTCTGATTCCCCGCCTCTGATTGCCTGCCTCTGATTCCCTGCCTCTTGTTCCCTGCCTCAGATTCCCTGCCTCAGATTCCCTTCATCTGATTCCCTGCCTCTGATTCCCCACCTCTGATTCCCTTCCTCTGATTGCCCGCCTATGTTTACCCGACTCTGTTTACCCACCTGTTTTCCCACATCTCTTTCCTCGCCTCTAATACCCCGCATCTGATTCCCCGCCTCTGATTCCCCGCATCTGATTCCCCGCCTCTGATTCCCCCCTCTGATTCCCCACCTCTGATTCCCCGCCTCAGATTCCCCGCCTCTGATTCCCTGCATCATATTCCCTCCATCTGATTCCCTGCCACTGATTGCCCGCCTCTGATTCCCCGCCTCTGATTCCCCGCCTCTGATTCCCCGCCTCTGATTCCCCGCCTCTGATTCCCCGCCTCCATTTCCGCGCAACTTTCCCGGCCTCCGTTTCCCCACATCTCTTTCGCTGCCTCTTATTCCACGTCTCTGATTCCCCGCCTCAGATTCCCCTCCTCTGATTCCCCACCTCTGATTCACTGCCTCCCTTTCCATGCAACTTGCCCCAGCCTACGTTTCCCCACATATCTTTCCCCGCCTCTGATTCCACGCCTCTGATTTGCCGCCTCTTATTGCCCGCCTCTGATTCCCTGCCTCTGATTCCCTGCCTCAGATTCCCTGCCTCAAATTCCCTTCATCTGATTCCCTGCCTCTGATTCCCCCCCTCGGATTCCCTGCCTCTGATTCCCCGCATCTTATTCCCCGCCTCAGATTCCTTGCCTCTGATTCCCTGTCTCTGATTCACCGCCTCTGATTCCCCGCCTCTGATTCCCCGCCTCTGATTCCCCGCCTCTGATTCCCCCCTCTGATTCCCCACCTCTGATTCCCCGCCTCTGATTCTCCGCCTCTGATTCCCCGCCTCTGATACCCTGCCTCTGATTGCCCGCCTCTGATTCCCCGCCTCTGATTCCCCGCCTCTGATTCCACGCCTCTGATTCCCCGCCTCTGATTCCCCACCTCTGATTCAGTGCCTCCCTTTCCGCGCAACTTTCCCGGCCTACATTTCCCCACATATCTTACCCCGCCTCTGATTCCACGCCTCTGATTCCCCGCCTCTGATTGCCCGCCTCTGATTCCCTGCCTCTGATACCCTGCCTCAGATTCCCTGCCTCAGATTCCCTTCATCTGATTCCCTGCCTCTGATTCCCCACCTCTGATTCCCTTCCTCTGATTGCCCGCCTATGTTTACCCGACTCTGTTTACCCGCCTGTTTCCCCACATCTCTTTCCTCACCTCTGATTCCACGCATCTGATTCCCCGCCTCTGATTGCCCGCCTCTGATTTACTGCCTCTGATTCCCCACCTCTGATTCTTCGCCTCTAATACCCCGCATCTGATTCCCCGCCTCTGATTCCCCGCATCTGATTCCCCGCCTCTGATTCCCCCCTCTGATTCCCCACCTCTCATTCCCCGCCTCAGATTCCCCGCCTCTGATTCCCTGCCTCTGATTCTCCACCTATGTATACCCGCCTCTGTTTATCCGCCAGTTTCCCCACATCTCTTTCCCCACCTCTGATTCCACGCATCCGATTCCCCGCCTCTGATTGCCTGCCTCTGATTTCCTGCCTCTGATTCCCCGCCTCTGATTCCCCGCCTCTGATTCCACGCCTCTGATTCCCCGCCTCTGATTGCCTGCCTCTGATTCCCTGCCTCTTATTCCCTGCCTCAGATTCCCTGCCTCAGATTCCCTTCATCTGACTCCCTGCCTCTGATTCCCCGCCTCTGATTGCCTGCCTCTGATTTCCTGCCTCTGATTCCCCGCCTCTGATTCCCCGCCTCTGATTCCCCGCCTCTGATTCCCCGCCTCTGATTCCCCACCTCTGATTCACTACCTCCCTTTCCGCGCAACTTTCCCGGCCTACATTTCCCCACATATCTTTCCCCGCCTCTGATTCCACGCCTCTAATTCCCCGCCTCTGATTGCCCGCCTCTGATTTCCTGCCTCTGATTCCCCACCTCTGATTCCCCGCCTCTAATAACCCGCATCTGATTCCCAGCCTCTGATTCCCCGCATCTGATTCCCCGCCTCTGATTCCCCGCCTCTGATTCCCCGCCTCTGATTCCCCGCCTCTGATTCCCTGCCTCTGATTCCCCGCCTCTGATTCCCACCTCTGATTCCCCGCCTCTGATTCCCCGCTTCTGATACCCTGACTCTCTTTCCCTGCGTCTATTTCCGTGCCTCTTTCTCTGCATCTCGTTTCCCACATCTCATTTCCCCCCTCTGATAACCCGCCTCAGATTCCCTACCGCAGATTCCCTGCCTCAGATACCCTGCCTCAGATACCCTTCATCAGATTCCCTGCCACTGATTCCCCGCCTCTGATTCCCCGCCTCTGATTGCCCGCCTCTGATTCCCTGCCTCTGATTCCCCATCTATGTTTACCCGCATCTGTTTACCCGCCTGTTTCTCCGCCTCTGATTCCCCACCTCAGATTCCCCGCCTCAGATTCCCTGCCTCTGATTCCCTGCTTCTGATTCCCTGCCTCTGATTCCCTGCATCTGATTGCCCTCCTCTGATTCCCCGCCTCTGATTCCCCGCATCGGATTCCCTACCTCTGATTCCCCGCCTATGTTTACCCGCCTCTGTTTCCCCACCTCAGCTTCCCCGCCTCAGAATCGCTGCCTCTGATTCCCTGCCTCTGATTCCCTGCCTCTGATTCCCTGCATCTGATTTCCTGCCTCTGATACTCCGCCTCTGATTCCCCGCCTCTGATTCCTTGCCTCTGATTCCCCGCCTCTGATTCCCCACCTCAGAATCCCCGCCTCTGATTGCCCGCCTGTGATTCCCCGCCTCTGATTCCCCGCCTCTGATTCCCCGCCTCTGATTCCCCGCCTCTGATTCCCCGCCTCCATTTCCGCGCAACTTTCCCGGCCTCCGTTTCCCCACAACTCTTTCCCTGCCTCTTATTCCACGTCTCTGATTCCCCGCCTCAGATTCCCCACCTCTGATTCCCCACCTCTGATTCACTGCCTCCCTTTCCGTGCAACTTGCCCCGGCCTACGTTTCCCCACATATCTTTCCCCGCCTCTGATTCCACGCCTCTGATTCGCCGCCTCTTATTGCCCGCCTCTGATTCCCTGCCTCTGATTCCCTGCCTCAGATTCCCTGCCTCAAATTCCCTTCATCTGATTCCCTGCCTCTGATTCCCCCCCTCGGATTCCCTGCCTCTGATTCCCCGCATCTGATTCCCTGCCTCTGATTCCCAGCCTCTGATTCCCTGTCTCTCATTCACCGCCTCTGATTCCCCGCCTCTGATTCCCCGCCTGTGATTCCCCGCCTCTGATAACCTGCCTCTGATTACCTGCCTCTGATTCTCTGCCTCTGATTCCCTGCCTCTGATTCCCTGCCTCTGATTCCCCGCCTCAGATTCCCTGCCCCGATTCCCTGCCTCAGATTCCCTGCCTCTGATTCCCTGCCTCTGATTCCCCACCTCTGATTCCCTGCCTCTGATTCCCCGTCTCTGATTACCTGCCTCTGAATCCCCGCCTATGTTTACCCGCCTCTGTTTACCCGCCTGTTTCCCCACATCTCTTTCCCCACCTCTGATTCCACGCCTCTGATTCCCCGCCTCTGATTCCCCGCCTCTGATTCCCCGCCTCTGATTCACTGCCTCCCTTTCCGCTCAACTTTCCTGGTCTACGTTTCCCCACATCTCTTTCCCCACCTCTGATTCCACGCCTCTGATTCCCCGCCTCTGATTCCCCGCCTCTGATTCCCCGCCTCTGATTCCCCGCCTCTGATTCCCCGCCTCTGATTCCCCGCCTCTGATACCCCGCCTCTGATTCCCCGCCTCTGATTCCCCGCCTCTGATTCCACGCCTCTGATTCCCCGCCTCTGATTGCCTGCCTCTGATTCCCTGCCTCTTATTCCCTGCCTCAGATTCCCTGCCTCAGATTCCCTTCATCTGATTCCCTGCCTCTGATTCCCCACCTCTGATTCCCTTCCTCTGATTGCCCGCCTATGTTTACCCGACTCTGTTTACCCGCCTGTTTCCCCACATCTCTTTCCTCACCTCTGATTCCACGCATCTGATTCCCCGCCTCTGATTGCCCGCCTCTGATTTCCTGCCTCTGATTCCCCACCTCTGATTCCTCGCCTCTAATACCCCGCATCTTATTCCCCGCCTCTGATTCCCCGCATCTGATTCCCCGCCTCTGATTCCCCCCTCTGATTCCCCACCTCTGATTCCCCGCCTCAGATTCCCCGCCTCTGATTCCCTGCATCATATTCCCTCCATCTGATTCCCTGCCACTGATTCCCCGCCTCTGATTCCCTGCCTCTGATTCTCCACCTATGTATACCCGCCTCTGTTTACCCGCCAGTTTCCCCACATCTCTTTCCCCACCTCTGATTCCACGCCCCCGATTCCCCGCCTCTGATTGCCTGCCTCTGATTTCCTGCCTCTGATTCCCCGCCTCTGATTCCCCGCCTCTGATTCCCCGCCTCTGATTCCCCGCCTGTTTCCCCACCTCTGATTCACTGCCTCCCTTTCCGCGCAACTTTCCCGGCCTACATTTCCCCACATATCTTTCCCCGCCTCTGATTCCACGGCTCTGATTCCCCGCCTCTGATTGCCCGCCTCTGATTTCCTGCCTCTGATTCCCCACCTCTGATTCCCCGCCTCTAATACCCCGCATCTGATTCCCCGCCTCTGATTCCCCGCATCTGATTCCCCGCATCTGATTCCCCGCCTCTGATTCCCCGCCTCTGATTCCCCGCCTCTGATTCCCCGCCTCTGATTCCCACCTCTGATTCCCCGCCTCTGATTCCCCGCCTTTGATACCCTGACTCTCTTTCCCTGTTTCTATTTCCGTGCCTCTTTCTCTGCATCTCGTTTCCCACATCTCATTTCCCCCCTCTGATAACCCGCCTCAGATTCCCTACCTCAGATTCCCTGCCTCAGATACCCTGCCTCAGATACCCTTCATCAGATTCCCTGCCACTGATTCCCCGCCTCTGATTCCCTGCCTCTGATTCCCCGTCTATGTTTACCCGCATCTGTTTACCCGCCTGTTTCGCCGCCTCTGATTCCCCACCTCAGATTCCCCGCCTCAGATTCCCTGCCTCTGATTCCCTGCCTCTGATTCCCTGCCTCTGATTCCCTGCATCTGATTGCCCTCCTCTGATTCCCCGCCTCTGATTCCCCGCCTCGGATTCCCTGCCTCTGATTCCCCGCCTATGTTTACCCGCCTCTGTTTCCCCACCTCAGGTTCCCCACCTCAGATTCGCTGCCTCTGATTCCCTGCCTCTGATTCCCTGCCTCTGATTCCCCGCCTCTGATTCCTTGCCTCTGATTCCCCGCCTCTGATTCCCCACCTCTGAATCCCTGCCTCTGATTGCCCGCCTCTGATTCCCCGCCTCTGATTCCCTGCCTCTGATTCCCCGCCTCTGATTCCCACCTCTGATTCCCCTCCTCTGATTCCCCGCCTCTGATACCCTGACTCTCTTTCCCTGCGTCTATTTCCGTGCCTCTTTCTCTGCATCTCGTTTCCCACATCTCATTTCCCCCCTCTGATAACCCGCCTCAGATTCCCTACCGCAGATTCCCTGCCTCAGATACCCTGCCTCAGATACCCTTCATCAGATTCCCTGCCACTGATTCCCCGCCTCTGATTCCCCGCCTCTGATTGCCCGCCTCTGATTCCCTGCCTCTGATTCCCCATCTATGTTTACCCGCATCTGTTTACCCGCCTGTTTCGCCGCCTCTGATTCCCCACCTCAGATTCCCCGCCTCAGATTCCCTGCCTCTGATTCCCTGCCTCTGATTCCCTGCCTCTGATTCCCTGCATGTGATTGCCCTCCTCTGATTCCCCGCCTCTGATTCCCCGCCTCGGATTCCCTGCCTCTGATTCCCCGCCTATGTTTACCCGCCTCTGTTTCCCCACCTCAGGTTCCCCGCCTCAGAATCGCTGCCTCTGATTCCCTGCCTCTGATTCCCTGCCTCTGATTCCCTGCATCTTATTTCCTGCCTCTGATACTCCGCCTCTGATTCCCCGCCTCTGATTCCTTGCCTCTGATTCCCCGCCTCTGATTCCCCACCTCAGAATCCCCGCCTCTGATTGCCCGCCTGTGATTCCCCGCCTCTGATTCCCCGCCTCTGATTCCCAGCCTCTGATTCCCCGCCTCTGATTCCCCGCCTCCATTTCCGCGCAACTTTCCCGGCCTCCGTTTCCCCACACTCTTTCCCTGCCTCTTATTCCACGTCTCTGATTCCCCGCCTCAGATTCCCCACCTCTGATTTCCCACCTCTGATTCACTGCCTCCCTTTCCGTGCAACTTGCCCCGGCCTACGTTTCCCCACATATCTTTCCCCGCCTCTGATTCCACGCCTCTGATTCGCCGCCTCTTATTGCCCGCCTCTGATTCCCTGCCTCTGATTCCCTGCCTCAGATTCCCTGCCTCAAATTCCCTTCATCTGATTCCCTGCCTCTGATTCCCCCCCTCGGATTCCCTGCCTCTGATTCCCCGCATCTGATTCCCTGCCTCTGATTCCCCGCCTCTGATTCCCTGTCTCTGATTCACCGCCTCTGATTCCCCGCCTCTGATTCCCCGCCTGTGATTCCCCGCCTCTGATAACCTGCCTCTGATTACCTGCCTCTGATTCTCTGCCTCTGATTCCCTGCCTCTGATTCCCTGCCTCTGATTCCCCACCTCAGATTCCCTGCCTCCGATTCCCTGCCTCAGATTCCCTGCCTCTGATTCCCTGCCTCTGATTCCCCACCTCTGATTCCCTGCCTCTGATTCCCCGTCTCTGATTACCTGCCACTGAATCCCCGCCTATGTTTACCCGCCTCTGTTTACCCGCCTGTTTCCCCACATCTCTTTCCCCACCTCTGATTCCACACCTCTGATTCCCCGCCTCTGATTCCCCGCCTCTGATTCCCCGCCTCTGATTCACTGCCTCCCTTTCCGCTCAACTTTCCTGGTCTACGTTTCCCCACATCTCTTTCCCCACCTCTGATTCCACACCTCTGATTCCCCGCCTCTGATTCCCCGCCTCTGATTCCCCACCTCTGATTCCCCGCCTCTGATTCCCCGCCTCTGATTCCCCGCCTCTGATACCCCGCCTCTGATTCCCCGCCTCTGATTCCCCGCCTCTGATTCCACGCCTCTGATTCCCCGCCTCTGATTGCCTGCCTCTGATTCCCTGCCTCTTATTCCCTGCCTCAGATTCCCTGCCTCAGATTCCCTTCATCTGATTCCCTGCCTCTGATTCCCCACCTCTGATTCCCTTCCTCTGATTGCCCGCCTATGTTTACCCGACTCTGTTTACCCGCCTGTTTCCCCACATCTCTTTCCTCACCTCTGATTCCACGCATCTGATTCCCCGCATCTGATTGCCCGCCTCTGATTTCCTGCCTCTGATTCCCCACCTCTGATTCCTCGCCTCTAATACCCCGCATCTGATTCCCCGCCTCTGATTCCCCTCATCTGATTCCCCGCCTCTGATTCCCCCCTCTGATTCCCCACCTCTGATTCCCCGCCTCAGATTCCCCGCCTCTGATTCCCTGCATCATATTCCCTCCATCTGATTCCCTGCCACTGATTCCCCGCCTCTGATTCCCTGCCTCTGATTCTCCACCTATGTATACCCGCCTCTCTTTACCCGCCAGTTTCCCCACATCTCTTTCACCACCTCTGATTCCACGCCTCCGATTCCCCGCCTCTGATTGCCTGCCTCTGATTTCCTGCCTCTGATTCCCCGCCTCTGATTCCCCGCCTCTGATTCCCCGCCTCTGATTCCCCGCCTGTTTCCCCACCTCTGATTCACTGCCTCCCTTTCCGCGCAACTTTCCCGGCCTACATTTCCCCACATATCTTTCCCCGCCTCTGATTCCACGGCTCTGATTCCCCGCCTCTGATTGCCCGCCTCTGATTTCCTGCCTCTGATTCCCCACCTCTGATTCCCCACCTCTAATACCCCGCATCTGATTCCCCGCCCCTGATTCCCCGCATCTGATTCCCCGCATCTGATTCCCCGCCTCTGATTCCCCGCCTCTGATTCCCCGCCTCTGATTCCCCGCCTCTGATTCCCACCTCTGATTCCCCGCCTCTGATTCCCCGCCTTTGATACCCTGACTCTCTTTCCCTGCGTCTATTTCCGTGCCTCTTTCTCTGCATCTCGTTTCCCACATCTCATTTCCCCCCTCTGATAACCCGCCTCAGATTCCCTACCTCAGATTCCCTGCCGCAGATACCCTGCCTCAGATACCCTTCATCAGATTCCCTGCCACTGATTCCCCGCCTCTGATTCCCCGCCTCTGATTGCCCGCCTCTGATTCCCTGCCTCTGATTCCCCGTCTATGTTTACCCGCATCTGTTTACCCGCCTGTTTCGCCGCCTCTGATTCCCCACCTCAGATTCCCCGCCTCAGATTCCCTGCCTCTGATTCCCTGCCTCTGATTCCCTGCCTCTGATTCCCTGCATCTGATTGCCCTCCTCTGATTCCCCGCCTCTGATTCCCCGCCTCGGATTCCCTGCCTCTGATTCCCCGCCTATGTTTACCCGCCTCTGTTTCCCCACCTCAGGTTCCCCACCTCAGATTCGCTGCCTCTGATTCCCTGCCTCTGATTCCCTGCCTCTGATTCCCTGCATCTGATTGCCCACCTCTGATACTCCGCCTCTGATTCCCCGCCTCTGATTCCTTGCCTCTGATTCCCCGCCTCTGATTCCCCACCTCTGAATCCCTGCCTCTGATTGCCCGCCTCTGATTCCCCGCCTCTGATTCCCTGCCTCCATTTCCGCGCAACTTTCCCGGCCTCCGTTTCCCCACATCTCTTTCCCTGCCTCTTATTCCACGTCTCTGATTCCCCGCCTCAGATTCCCCACCTCTGATTCCCCACCTCTGATTCACTGCCTCCCTTTCCATGCAACTTGCCCCAGCCTACGTTTCCCCACATATCTTTCCCCGCCTCTGATTCCACGCCTCTGATTTGCCGCCTCTTATTGCCCGCCTCTGATTCCCTGCCTCTGATTCCCTGCCTCAGATTCCCTGCCTCAAATTCCCTTCATCTGATTCCCTGCCTCTGATTCCCCCCCTCGGAATTCCTGCCTCTGATTCCCCGCATCTTATTCCCCGCCTCAGATTCCTTGCCTCTGATTCCCTGTCTCTGATTCACCGCCTCTGATTCCCCGCCTCTGATTCCCCGCCTCTGATTCCCCGCCTCTGATTCACTGCCTCCCTTTCCGCTCAACTTTCCTGGTCTACGTTTCCCCACATCTCTTTCCCCACCTCTGATTCCACACCTCTGATTCCCCGCCTCTGATTCCCCGCCTCTGATTCCCCACCTCTGATTCCCCGCCTCTGATTCCCCGCCTCTGATTCCCCGCCTCTGATACCCCGCCTCTGATTCCCCGCCTCTGATTCCCCGCCTCTGATTCCACGCCTCTGATTCCCCGCCTCTGATTGCCTGCCTCTGATTCCCTGCCTCTTATTCCCTGCCTCAGATTCCCTGCCTCAGATTCCCTTCATCTGATTCCCTGCCTCTGATTCCCCACCTCTGATTCCCTTCCTCTGATTGCCCGCCTATGTTTACCCGACTCTGTTTACCCGCCTGTTTCCCCACATCTCTTTCCTCACCTCTGATTCCACGCATCTGATTCCCCGCCTCTGATTGCCCGCCTCTGATTTCCTGCCTCTGATTCCCCACCTCTGATTCCTCGCCTCTAATACCCCGCATCTGATTCCCCGCCTCTGATTCCCCTCATCTGATTCCCCGCCTCTGATTCCCCCCTCTGATTCCCCACCTCTGATTCCCCGCCTCAGATTCCCCGCCTCTGATTCCCTGCATCATATTCCCTCCATCTGATTCCCTGCCACTGATTCCCCGCCTCTGATTCCCTGCCTCTGATTCCCCGCATCTTATTCCCCGCCTCAGATTCCTTGCCTCTGATTCCCTGTCTCTGATTCACCGCCTCTGATTCCCCGCCTCTGATTCCCCGCCTCTGATTCCCCGCCTCTGATTCACTGCCTCCCTTTCCGCTCAACTTTCCTGGTCTACGTTTCCCCACATCTCTTTCCCCACCTCTGATTCCACACCTCTGATTCCCCGCCTCTGATTCCCCGCCTCTGATTCCCCACCTCTGATTCCCCGCCTCTGATTCCCCGCCTCTGATTCCCCGCCTCTGATACCCCGCCTCTGATTGCCCGCCTCTGATTTCCTGCCTCCATTTCCGCGCAACTTTCCCGGCCTCCGTTTCCCCACATCTCTTTCCCTGCCTCTTATTCCACGTCTCTGATTCCCCGCCTCAGATTCCCCACCTCTGATTCCCCACCTCTGATTCACTGCCTCCCTTTCCATGCAACTTGCCCCAGCCTACGTTTCCCCACATATCTTTCCCCGCCTCTGATTCCACGCCTCTGATTTGCCGCCTCTTATTGCCCGCCTCTGATTCCCTGCCTCTGATTCCCTGCCTCAGATTCCCTGCCTCAAATTCCCTTCATCTGATTCCCTGCCTCTGATTCCCCCCCTCGGAATTCCTGCCTCTGATTCCCCGCATCTTATTCCCCGCCTCAGATTCCTTGCCTCTGATTCCCTGTCTCTGATTCACCGCCTCTGATTCCCCGCCTCTGATTCCCCGCCTCTGATTCCCCGCCTCTGATTCACTGCCTCCCTTTCCGCTCAACTTTCCTGGTCTACGTTTCCCCACATCTCTTTCCCCACCTCTGATTCCACACCTCTGATTCCCCGCCTCTGATTCCCCGCCTCTGATTCCCCACCTCTGATTCCCCGCCTCTGATTCCCCGCCTCTGATTCCCCGCCTCTGATACCCCGCCTCTGATTCCCCGCCTCTGATTCCCCGCCTCTGATTCCACGCCTCTGATTCCCCGCCTCTGATTGCCTGCCTCTGATTCCCTGCCTCTTATTCCCTGCCTCAGATTCCCTGCCTCAGATTCCCTTCATCTGATTCCCTGCCTCTGATTCCCCACCTCTGATTCCCTTCCTCTGATTGCCCGCCTATGTTTACCCGACTCTGTTTACCCGCCTGTTTCCCCACATCTCTTTCCTCACCTCTGATTCCACGCATCTGATTCCCCGCCTCTGATTGCCCGCCTCTGATTTCCTGCCTCTGATTCCCCACCTCTGATTCCTCGCCTCTAATACCCCGCATCTGATTCCCCGCCTCTGATTCCCCTCATCTGATTCCCCGCCTCTGATTCCCCCCTCTGATTCCCCACCTCTGATTCCCCGCCTCAGATTCCCCGCCTCTGATTCCCTGCATCATATTCCCTCCATCTGATTCCCTGCCACTGATTCCCCGCCTCTGATTCCCTGCCTCTGATTCTCCACCTATGTATACCCGCCTCTCTTTACCCGCCAGTTTCCCCACATCTCTTTCACCACCTCTGATTCCACGCCTCCGATTCCCCGCCTCTGATTGCCTGCCTCTGATTTCCTGCCTCTGATTCCCCGCCTCTGATTCCCCGCCTCTGATTCCCCGCCTCTGATTCCCCGCCTGTTTCCCCACCTCTGATTCACTGCCTCCCTTTCCGCGCAACTTTCCCGGCCTACATTTCCACACATATCTTTCCCCGCCTCTGATTCCACGGCTCTGATTCCCCGCCTCTGATTGCCCGCCTCTGATTTCCTGCCTCTGATTCCCCACCTCTGATTCCCCACCTCTAATACCCCGCATCTGATTCCCCGCCCCTGATTCCCCGCATCTGATTCCCCGCATCTGATTCCCCGCCTCTGATTCCCCGCCTCTGATTCCCCGCCTCTGATTCCCCGCCTCTGATTCCCACCTCTGATTCCCCGCCTCTGATTCCCCGCCTTTGATACCCTGACTCTCTTTCCCTGCGTCTATTTCCGTGCCTCTTTCTCTGCATCTCGTTTCCCACATCTCATTTCCCCCCTCTGATAACCCGCCTCAGATTCCCTACCTCAGATTCCCTGCCTCAGATACCCTGCCTCAGATACCCTTCATCAGATTCCCTGCCACTGATTCCCCGCCTCTGATTCCCCGCCTCTGATTGCCCGCCTCTGATTCCCTGCCTCTGATTCCCCGTCTATGTTTACCCGCATCTGTTTACCCGCCTGTTTCGCCGCCTCTGATTCCCCACCTCAGATTCCCCGCCTCAGATTCCCTGCCTCTGATTCCCTGCCTCTGATTCCCTGCCTCTGATTCCCTGCATCTGATTGCCCTCCTCTGATTCCCCGCCTCTGATTCCCCGCCTCGGATTCCCTGCCTCTGATTCCCCGCCTATGTTTACCCGCCTCTGTTTCCCCACCTCAGGTTCCCCACCTCAGATTCGCTGCCTCTGATTCCCTGCCTCTGATTCCCTGCCTCTGATTCCCTGCATCTGATTGCCCACCTCTGATACTCCGCCTCTGATTCCCCGCCTCTGATTCCTTGCCTCTGATTCCCCGCCTCTGATTCCCCACCTCTGAATCCCTGCCTCTGATTGCCCGCCTCTGATTCCCCGCCTCTGATTCCCCGCCTCTGATTCCCCGCCTCTGATTCCCTGCCTCCATTTCCGCGCAACTTTCCCGGCCTCCGTTTCCCCACATCTCTTTCCCTGCCTCTTATTCCACGTCTCTGATTCCCCGCCTCAGATTCCCCACCTCTGATTCCCCACCTCTGATTCACTGCCTCCCTTTCCATGCAACTTGCCCCAGCCTACGTTTCCCCACATATCTTTCCCCGCCTCTGATTCCACGCCTCTGATTTGCCGCCTCTTATTGCCCGCCTCTGATTCCCTGCCTCTGATTCCCTGCCTCAGATTCCCTGCCTCAAATTCCCTTCATCTGATTCCCTGCCTCTGATTCCCCCCCTCGGAATTCCTGCCTCTGATTCCCCGCATCTTATTCCCCGCCTCAGATTCCTTGCCTCTGATTCCCTGTCTCTGATTCACCGCCTCTGATTCCCCGCCTCTGATTCCCCGCCTCTGATTCCCCGCCTCTGATTCTCCGCCTCTGATTCCCCGCCTCTGATACCCTGTCTCTGATTCCCCACCTCTGATTCCCCGCCTCAGATTCCCCGCCTCTGATTCCCCGCCTCTGATTCTCCGCCTCTGATTCCCCGCCTCTGATACCCTGCCTCTGATTCCCCGCCTCTGATTCCCCGCCTCTGATTCCCCGCCTCTGATTCCACGCCTCTGATTCCCCGCCTCTGATTCCCCACCTCTGATTCAGTGCCTCCCTTTCCGCGCAACTTTCCCGGCCTACATTTCCCCACATATCTTACCCCGCCTCTGATTCCACGCCTCTGATTCCCCGCCTCTGATTGCCCGCCTCTGATTCCCTGCCTCTGATTCCCTGCCTCAGATTCCCTGCCTCAGATTCCCTTCATCTGATTCCCTGCCTCTGATTCCCCACCTCTGATTCCCTTCCTCTGATTGCCCGCCTATGTTTACCCGACTCTGTTTACCCGCCTGTTTCCCCACATCTCTTTCCTCACCTCTGATTCCACGCATCTGATTCCCCGCCTCTGATTGCCCGCCTCTGATTCTTCGCCTCTAATACCCCGCATCTGATTCCCCGCCTCTGATTCCCCGCATCTGATTCCCCGCCTCTGATTCCCCCCTCTGATTCCCCACCTCTCATTCCCCGCCTCAGATTCCCCGCCTCTGATTCCCTGCCTCTGATTCTCCACCTATGTATACCCGCCTCTGTTTATCCGCCAGTTTCCCCACATCTCTTTCCCCACCTCTGATTCCACGCATCCGATTCCCCGCCTCTGATTGCCTGCCTCTGATTTCCTGCCTCTGATTCCCCGCCTCTGATTCCCCGCCTCTGATTCCCCGCCTCTGATTCCCCGCCTCTGATTCCCCACCTCTGATTCACTACCTCCCTTTCCGCGCAACTTTCCCGGCCTACATTTCCCCACATATCTTTCCCCGCCTCTGATTCCACGCCTCTAATTCCCCGCCTCTGATTGCCCGCCTCTGATTTCCTGCCTCTGATTCCCCACCTCTGATTCCCCGCCTCTAATAACCCGCATCTGATTCCCCGCCTCTGATTCCCCGCATCTGATTCCCCGCCTCTGATTCCCCGCCTCTGATTCCCCGCCTCTGATTCCCCGCCTCTGATTCCCTGCCTCTGATTCCCCGCCTCTGATTCCCACCTCTGATTCCCCGCCTCTGATTCCCCGCCTCTGATACCCTGACTCTCTTTCCCTGCGTCTATTTCCGTGCCTCTTTCTCTGCATCTCGTTTCCCACATCTCATTTCCCCCCTCTGATAACCCGCCTCAGATTCCCTACCGCAGATTCCCTGCCTCAGATACCCTGCCTCAGTTACCCTTCATCAGATTCCCTGCCACTGATTCCCCGCCTCTGATTCCCCGCCTCTGATTGCCCGCCTCTGATTCCCTGCCTCTGATTCCCCATCTATGTTTACCCACATCTGTTTACACGCCTGTTTCGCCGCCTCTGATTCCCCACCTCAGATTCTCTGCCTCAGATTCCCTGCCTCTGATTCCCTGCCTCTGATTCCCTGCCTCTGATTCCCTGCATCTGATTGCCCTCCTCTGATTCCCCGCCTCTGATTCCCCGCCTCGGATTCCCTGCCTCTGATTCCCCGCCTATGTTTACCCGCCTCTGTTTCCCCACCTCAGGTTCCCCGCCTCAGAATCGCTGCCTCTGATTCCCTGCCTCTGATTCCCTGCCTCTGATTCCCTGCATCTGATTTCCTGCCTCTGATACTCCGCCTCTGATTCCCCGCCTCTGATTCCTTGCCTCTGATTCCCCGCCTCTGATTCCCCACCTCAGAATCCCCACCTCTGATTGCCCGCCTCCATTTCCGTGCACCTTTCCCGGCCTCCGTTTCCCCACAACTCTTTCCCTGCCTCTTATTCCACGTCTCTGATTCCCCACCTCAGATTCCCCACCTCTGATTCCCCACCTCTGATTCACTGCCTCCCTTTCCGTGCAACTTGCCCCGGCCTACGTTTCCCCACATATCTTTCCCCGCCTCTGATTCCACGCCTCTGATTCGCCGCCTCTTATTGCCCGCCTCTGATTCCCTGCCTCTGATTCCCTGCCTCAGATTCCCTGCCTCAAATTCCCTTCATCTGATTCCCTGCCTCTGATTCCCCCCCTCGGATTCCCTGCCTCTGATTCCCCGCATCTGATTCCCTGCCTCTGATTCCCCACCTCTGATTCCCTGTCTCTGATTCACCGCCTCTGATTCCCCGCCTCTGATTCCCCGCCTGTGATTCCCCGCCTCTGATAACCTGCCTCTGATTCTCTGCCTCTGATTCCCTGCCTCTGATTCCCTGCCTCTGATTCCCCGCCTCAGATTCCCTGCCTCCGATTCCCTGCCTCAGATTCCCTGCCTCTGATTCCCTGCCTCTGAATCCCCACCTCTGATTCCCTGCCTCTGATTCCCCGTCTCTGATTACCTGCCTCTGAATCCCCGCCTATGATTCACTGCCTCCCTTTACGCTCAACTTTCCTGGTCTACGTTTCCCCACATCTCTTTCCCCACCTCTGATTCCACGCCTCTGATTCCCCGCCTCTGATTCCCCGCCTCTGATTCCCCGCCTCTGATTCCCCGCCTCTGATTCCCCGCCTCTGATTCCCCGCCTCTGATACCCCGCCTCTGATTCCCCACCTCTGATTCCCCGCCTCTGATTCCACGCCTCTGATTCCCCGCCTCTGATTGCCTGCCTCTGATTCCCTGCCTCTTATTCCCTGCCTCAGATTCCCTGCCTCAGATTCCCTTCATCTGATTCCCTGCCTCTGATTCCCCACCTCTGATTCCCTTCCTCTGATTGCCCGCCTATGTTTACCCGACTCTGTTTACCCGCCAGTTTCCCCACATCTCTTTCCCCACCTCTGATTCCACTCCTCCGATTCCCCGCCTCTGATTGCCTGCCTCTGATTTCCTGCCTCTGATTCCCCGCCTCTGATTCCCCGCCTCTGATTCCCCGCCTCTGATTCCCCGCCTGTTTCCCCACCTCTGATTCACTGCCTCCCTTTCCGCGCAACTTTCCCGGCCTACATTTCCCCACATATCTTTCCCCGCCTCTGATTCCACGGCTCTGATTCCCCGCCTCTGATTGCCCGCCTCTGATTTCCTGCCTCTGATTCCCCACCTCTGATTCCCCGCCTCTAATACCCCGCATCTGATTCCCCGCCTCTGATTCCCCGCATCTGATTCCCCGCATCTGATTCCCCGCCTCTGATTCCCCGCCTCTGATTCCCCGCCTCTGATTCCCCGCCTCTGATTCCCACCTCTGATTCCCCGCCTCTGATTCCCCGCCTCTGATACCCTGACTCTCTTTCCCTGCGTCTATTTCCGTGCCTCTTTCTCTGCATCTCGTTTCCCACATCTCATTTCCCCCCTCTGATAACCCGCCTCAGATTCCCAACCTCAGATTCCCTGCCTCAGTTACCCTGCCTCAGATACCCTTCATCAGATTCCCTGCCACTGATTCCCCGCGTCTGATTCCCCGCCTCTGATTGCCCGCCTCTGATTCCCTGCCTCTGATTCCCCGTCTATGTTTACCCGCATAGTTTACCCGCCTGTTTCGCCGCCTCTGATTCCCCACCTCAGATTCCCCGCCTCAGATTCCCTGCCTCTGATTCCCTGCCTCTGATTCCCTGCCTCTGATTCCCTGCATCTGATTGCCCTCCTCTGATTCCCCGCCTCTGATTCCCCGCCTCGGATTCCCTGCCTCTGATTCCCCGCCTATGTTTACCCGCCTCTGTTTCCCCACCTCAGGTTCCCCACCTCAGATTCGCTGCCTCTGATTCCCTGCCTCTGATTCCCTGCCTCTGATTCCCTGCATCTGATTGCCCGCCTCTGATACTCCGCCTCTGATTCCCCGCCTCTGATTCCTTGCCTCTGATTCCCCGCCTCTGATTCCCCACCTCTGAATCCCTGCCTCTGATTGCCCGCCTCTGATTCCCCGCCTCTGATTCCCCGCCTCTGATTCCCCGCCTCTGATTCACTGCCTCCCTTTCCGCTCAACTTTCCTGGTCTACGTTTCCCCACATCTCTTTCCCCACCTCTAATTCCCTGCCTCTGATTCCCCGTCTCTGATTACCTGCCTCTGAATCCCCGCCTATGTTTACCCACCTCTGTTTACCCGCCTGTTTCCCCACATCTCTTTCCCCACCTCTGATTCCACGCCTCTGATTCCCCGCCTCTGATTCCCCGCCTCTGATTCCCCGCCTCTGATTCACTGCCTCCCTTTCTGCTCAACTTTCCTGGTCTACGTTTCTCCACATCTCTTTCCCCACCTCTGATTCCACGCCTCTGATTCCCCGCCTCTGATTCCCCGCCTCTGATTCCCCGCCTCTGATTCCCCGCCTCTGATTCCCCGCCTCTGATTCCCCGCCTCTGATACCCCGCCTCTGATTCCCCGCCTCTGATTCCCCGCCTCTGATTCCACGCCTCTGATTACCCGCCTCTGATTGCCTGCCTCTGATTCCCTGCCTCTTATTCCCTGCCTCAGATTCCCTGCCTCAGATTCCCTTCATCTGATTCCCTGCCTCTGATTCCCCACCTCTGATTCCCTTCCTCTGATTGCCCGCCTATGTTTACCTGACTCTGTTTACCCGCCTGTTTCCCCACATCTCTTTCCTCACCTCTGATTCCACGCATCTGATTCCCCGCCTCTGATTGCCCGCCTCTGATTTCCTGCCTCTGATTCCCCACCTCTGATTCCTCGCCTCTAATACCCCGCATCTGATTCCCCGCCTCTGATTCCCCGCATCTGATTCCCCGCCTCTGATTCCCCCCTCTGATTCCCCACCTCTGATTCCCCGCCTCAGATTCCCCGCCTCTGATTCCCTGCATCATATTCCCTCCATCTGATTCCCTGCCACTGATTCCCCGCCTCTGATTCCCTGCCTCTGATTCTCCACCTATGTATACCCGCCTCTGTTTACCCGCCAGTTTCCCCACATCTCTTTCCCCACCTCTGATTCCACCCCTCCGATTCCCCGCCTCTGATTGCCTGCCTCTGATTTCCTGCCTCTGATTCCCCGCCTCTGATTCCCCGCCTCTGATTCACTGCCTCCCTTTCCGCTCAACTTTCCTGGTCTACGTTTCCCCACATCTCTTTCCCCACCTCTGATTCCACACCTCTGATTCCCCGCCTCTGATTCCCCGCCTCTGATTCCCCACCTCTGATTCCCCGCCTCTGATTCCCCGCCTCTGATTCCCCGCCTCTGATACCCCGCCTCTGATTCCCCGCCTCTGATTCCCCGCCTCTGATTCCACGCCTCTGATTCCCCGCCTCTGATTGCCTGCCTCTGATTCCCTGCCTCTTATTCCCTGCCTCAGATTCACTGCCTCAGATTCCCTTCATCTGATTCCCTGCCTCTGATTCCCCACCTCTGATTCCCTTCCTCTGATTGCCCGCCTATGTTTACCCGACTCTGTTTACCCGCCTGTTTCCCCACATCTCTTTCCTCACCTCTGATTCCACTCATCTGATTCCCCGCCTCTGATTGCCCGCCTCTGATTTCCTGCCTCTGATTCCCCACCTCTGATTCCTCGCCTCTAATACCCCGCATCTGATTCCCCGCCTCTGATTCCCCTCATCTGATTCCCCGCCTCTGATTCCCCCCTCTGATTCCCCACCTCTGATTCCCCGCCTCAGATTCCCCGCCTCTGATTCCCTGCATCATATTCCCTCCATCTGATTCCCTGCCACTGATTCCCCGCCTCTGATTCCCTGCCTCTGATTCTCCACCTATGTATACCCGCCTCTGTTTACCCGCCAGTTTCCCCACATCTCTTTCACCACCTCTGATTCCACGCCTCCGATTCCCCACCTCTGATTGCCTGCCTCTGATTTCCTGCCTCTGATTCCCCGCCTCTGATTCCCCGCCTCTGATTCCCCGCCTCTGATTCCCCGCCTGTTTCCCCACCTCTGATTCACTGCCTCCCTTTCCGCGCAACTTTCCCGGCCTACATTTCCCCACATATCTTTCCCCGCCTCTGATTCCACGGCTCTGATTCCCCGCCTCTGATTGCCCGCCACTGATTTCCTGCCTCTGATTCCCCACCTCTGATTCCCCACCTCTAATACCCCGCATCTGATTCCCCGCCCCTGATTCCCCGCATCTGATTCCCCGCATCTGATTCCCCGCCTCTGATTCCCCGCCTCTGATTCCCCGCCTCTGATTCCCCGCCTCTGATTCCCACCTCTGATTCCCCGCCTCTGATTCCCCGCCTTTGATACCCTGACTCTCTTTCCCTGCGTCTATTTCCGTGCCTCTTTCTCTGCATCTCGTTTCCCACATCTCATTTCCCCCCTCTGATAACCCGCCTCAGATTCCCTACCTCAGATTCCCTGCCTCAGATACCCTGCCTCAGATACCCTTCATCAGATTCCCTGCCACTGATTCCCCGCCTCTGATTCCCCGCCTCTGATTGCCCGCCTCTGATTCCCTGCCTCTGATTCCCCGTCTATGTTTACCCGCATCTGTTTACCCGCCTGTTTCGCCGCCTCTGATTCCCCACCTCAGATTCCCCGCCTCAGATTCCCTGCCTCTGATTCCCTGCCTCTGATTCCCTGCCTCTGATTCCCTGCATCTGATTGCCCTCCTCTGATTCCCCGCCTCTGATTCCCCGCCTCGGATTCCCTGCCTCTGATTCCCCGCCTATGTTTACCCGCCTCTGTTTCCCCACCTCAGGTTCCCCACCTCAGATTCGCTGCCTCTGATTCCCTGCCTCTGATTCCCTGCCTCTGATTCCCTGCATCTGATTGCCCACCTCTGATTCCCCGCCTCTGATTCCCCACCTCTGAATCCCTGCCTCTGATTGCCCGCCTCTGATTCCCCGCCTCTGATTCCCCGCCTCTGATTCCCTGCCTCCATTTCCGCGCAACTTTCCCGGCCTCCGTTTCCCCACATCTCTTTCCCTGCCTCTTATTCCACGTCTCTGATTCCCCGCCTCAGATTCCCCACCTCTGATTCCCCACCTCTGATTCGCTGCCTCCCTTTCCATGCAACTTGCCCCAGCCTACGTTTCCCCACATATCTTTCCCCGCCTCTGATTCCACGCCTCTGATTTGCCGCCTCTTATTCCCCGCCTCTGATTCCCCGCCTCTGATTCCACGCCTCTGATTCCCCGCCTCTGATTGCCTGCCTCTGATTCCCTGCCTCTTATTCCCTGCCTCAGATTCACTGCCTCAGATTCCCTTCATCTGATTCCCTGCCTCTGATTCCCCACCTCTGATTCCCTTCCTCTGATTGCCCGCCTATGTTTACCCGACTCTGTTTACCCGCCTGTTTCCCCACATCTCTTTCCTCACCTCTGATTCCACTCATCTGATTCCCCGCCTCTGATTGCCCGCCTCTGATTTCCTGCCTCTGATTCCCCACCTCTGATTCCTCGCCTCTAATACCCCGCATCTGATTCCCCGCCTCTGATTCCCCTCATCTGATTCCCCGCCTCTGATTCCCCCCTCTGATTCCCCACCTCTGATTCCCCGCCTCAGATTCCCCGCCTCTGATTCCCTGCATCATATTCCCTCCATCTGATTCCCTGCCACTGATTCCCCGCCTCTGATTCCCTGCCTCTGATTCTCCACCTATGTATACCCGCCTCTGTTTACCCGCCAGTTTCCCCACATCTCTTTCACCACCTCTGATTCCACGCCTCCGATTCCCCACCTCTGATTGCCTGCCTCTGATTTCCTGCCTCTGATTCCCCGCCTCTGATTCCCCGCCTCTGATTCCCCGCCTCTGATTCCCCGCCTGTTTCCCCACCTCTGATTCACTGCCTCCCTTTCCGCGCAACTTTCCCGGCCTACATTTCCCACATATCTTTCCCCGCCTCTGATTCCACGGCTCTGATTCCCCGCCTCTGATTGCCCGCCACTGATTTCCTGCCTCTGATTCCCCACCTCTGATTCCCCACCTCTAATACCCCGCATCTGATTCCCCGCCCCTGATTCCCCGCATCTGATTCCCCGCATCTGATTCCCCGCCTCTGATTCCCCGCCTCTGATTCCCCGCCTCTGATTCCCCGCCTCTGATTCCCACCTCTGATTCCCCGCCTCTGATTCCCCGCCTTTGATACCCTGACTCTCTTTCCCTGCGTCTATTTCCGTGCCTCTTTCTCTGCATCTCGTTTCCCACATCTCATTTCCCCCCTCTGATAACCCGCCTCAGATTCCCTACCTCAGATTCCCTGCCTCAGATACCCTGCCTCAGATACCCTTCATCAGATTCCCTGCCACTGATTCCCCGCCTCTGATTCCCCGCCTCTGATTGCCCGCCTCTGATTCCCTGCCTCTGATTCCCCGTCTATGTTTACCCGCATCTGTTTACCCGCCTGTTTCGCCGCCTCTGATTCCCCACCTCAGATTTCCCGCCTCAGATTCCCTGCCTCTGATTCCCTGCCTCTGATTCCCTGCCTCTGATTCCCTGCATCTGATTGCCCTCCTCTGATTCCCCGCCTCTGATTCCCCGCCTCGGATTCCCTGCCTCTGATTCCCCGCCTATGTTTACCCGCCTCTGTTTCCCCACCTCAGGTTCCCCACCTCAGATTCGCTGCCTCTGATTCCCTGCCTCTGATTCCCTGCCTCTGATTCCCTGCATCTGATTGCCCACCTCTGATTCCCCGCCTCTGATTCCCCACCTCTGAATCCCTGCCTCTGATTGCCCGCCTCTGATTCCCCGCCTCTGATTCCCCGCCTCTGATTCCCCGCCTCTGATTCCCTGCCTCCATTTCCGCGCAACTTTCCCGGCCTCCGTTTCCCCACATCTCTTTCCCTGCCTCTTATTCCACGTCTCTGATTCCCCGCCTCAGATTCCCCACCTCTGATTCCCCACCTCTGATTCGCTGCCTCCCTTTCCATGCAACTTGCCCCAGCCTACGTTTCCCCACATATCTTTCCCCGCCTCTGATTCCACGCCTCTGATTTGCCGCCTCTTATTGCCCGCCTCTGATTCCCTGCCTCTGATTCCCTGCCTCAGATTCCCTGCCTCAAATTCCCTTCATCTGATTCCCTGCCTCTGATTCCCCCCCTCGGAATTCCTGCCTCTGATTCCCCGCATCTTATTCCCCGCCTCAGATTCCTTGCCTCTGATTCCCTGTCTCTGATTCACCGCCTCTGATTGCCCGCCTCTGATTTCCCGCCTCTGATTCCCCGCCTCTGATTCCCCCCTCTGATTCCCCACCTCTGATTCCCCGCCTCAGATTCCCCGCCTCTGATTCCCCGCCTCTGATTCTCCGCCTCTGATTCCCCGCCTCTGATACCCTGCCTCTGATTCCCCGCCTCTGATTCCCCGCCTCTGATTCCCCGCCTCTGATTCCACGCCTCTGATTCCCCGCCTCTGATTCCCCACCTCTGATTCAGTGCCTCCCTTTCCGCGCAACTTTCCCGGCCTACATTTCCCCACATATCTTACCCCGCCTCTGATTCCACGCCTCTGATTCCCCGCCTCTGATTGCCCGCCTCTGATTCCCTGCCTCTGATTCCCTGCCTCAGATTCCCTGCCTCAGATTCCCTTCATCTGATTCCCTGCCTCTGATTCCCCACCTCTGATTCCCTTCCTCTGATTGCCCGCCTATGTTTACCCGACTCTGTTTACCCGCCTGTTTCCCCACATCTCTTTCCTCACCTCTGATTCCACGCATCTGATTCCCCGCCTCTGATTGCCCGCCTCTGATTCTTCGCCTCTAATACCCCGCATCTGATTCCCCGCCTCTGATTCCCCGCATCTCATTCCCCGCCTCTGATTCCCCCCTCTGATTCCCCACCTCTCATTCCCCGCCTCAGATTCCCCGCCTCTGATTCCCTGCCTCTGATTCTCCACCTATGTATACCCGCCTCTGTTTATCCGCCAGTTTCCCCACATCTCTTTCCCCACCTCTGATTCCACGCATCCGATTCCCCGCCTCTGATTGCCTGCCTCTGATTTCCTGCCTCTGATTCCCCGCCTCTGATTCCCCGCCTCTGATTCCCCGCCTCTGATTCCCCGCCTCTGATTCCCCACCTCTGATTCACTACCTCCCTTTCCGCGCAACTTTCCCGGCCTACATTTCCCCACATATCTTTCCCCGCCTCTGATTCCACGCCTCTAATTCCCCGCCTCTGATTGCCCGCCTCTGATTTCCTGCCTCTGATTCCCCACCTCTGATTCCCCGCCTCTAATAACCCGCATCTGATTCCCCGCCTCTGATTCCCCGCATCTGATTCCCCGCCTCTGATTCCCCGCCTCTGATTCCCCGCCTCTGATTCCCCGCCTCTGATTCCCTGCCTCTGATTCCCCGCCTCTGATTCCCACCTCTGATTCCCCGCCTCTGATTCCCCGCCTCTGATACCCTGACTCTCTTTCCCTGCGTCTATTTCCGTGCCTCTTTCTCTGCATCTCGTTTCCCACATCTCATTTCCCCCCTCTGATAACCCGCCTCAGATTCCCTACCGCAGATTCCCTGCCTCAGATACCCTGCCTCAGTTACCCTTCATCAGATTCCCTGCCACTGATTCCCCGCCTCTGATTCCCCGCCTCTGATTGCCCGCCTCTGATTCCCTGCCTCTGATTCCCCATCTATGTTTACCCGCATCTGTTTACCCGCCTGTTTCGCCGCCTCTGATTCCCCACCTCAGATTCTCTGCCTCAGATTCCCTGCCTCTGATTCCCTGCCTCTGATTCCCTGCCTCTGATTCCCTGCATCTGATTGCCCTCCTCTGATTCCCCGCCTCTGATTCCCCGCCTCGGATTCCCTGCCTCTGATTCCCCGCCTATGTTTACCCGCCTCTGTTTCCCCACCTCAGGTTCCCCGCCTCAGAATCGCTGCCTCTGATTCCCTGCCTCTGATTCCCTGCCTCTGATTCCCTGCATCTGATTTCCTGCCTCAGATACTCCGCCTCTGATTCCCCGCCTCTGATTCCTTGCCTCTGATTCCCCGCCTCTGATTCCCCACCTCAGAATCCCCGCCTCTGATTGCCCGCCTCCATTTCCGCGCAACTTTCCCGCCCTCCGTTTCCCCACAACTCTTTCCCTGCCTCTTATTCCACGTCTCTGATTCCCCACCTCAGATTCCCCACCTCTGATTCCCCACCTCTGATTCACTGCCTCCCTTTCCGTGCAACTTGCCCCGGCCTACGTTTCCCCACATATCTTTCCCCGCCTCTGATTCCACGCCTCTGATTCGCCGCCTCTTATTGCCCGCCTCTGATTCCCTGCCTCTGATTCCCTGCCTCAGATTCCCTGCCTCAAATTCCCTTCATCTGATTCCCTGCCTCTGATTCCCCCCCTCGGATTCCCTGCCTCTGATTCCCCGCATCTGATTCCCTGCCTCTGATTCCCCACCTCTGATTCCCTGTCTCTGATTCACCGCCTCTGATTCCCCGCCTCTGATTCCCCGCCTGTGATTCCCCGCCTCTGATAACCTGCCTCTGATTCCCCGCCTCTGATTCCCCGCCTCTGATTCCCCGCCTCTGATTCCCCACCTCTGATTCACTACCTCCCTTTCCGCGCAACTTTCCCGGCCTACATTTCCCCACATATCTTTCCCCGCCTCTGATTCCACGCCTCTAATTCCCCGCCTCTGATTGCCCGCCTCTGATTTCCTGCCTCTGATTCCCCACCTCTGATTCCCCGCCTCTAATAACCCGCATCTGATTCCCCGCCTCTGATTCCCCGCATCTGATTCCCCGCCTCTGATTCCCCGCCTCTGATTCCCCGCCTCTGATTCCCCGCCTCTGATTCCCTGCCTCTGATTCCCCGCCTCTGATTCCCACCTCTGATTCCCCGCCTCTGATTCCCCGCCTCTGATACCCTGACTCTCTTTCCCTGCGTCTATTTCCGTGCCTCTTTCTCTGCATCTCGTTTCCCACATCTCATTTCCCCCCTCTGATAACCCACCTCAGATTCCCTACCGCAGATTCCCTGCCTCAGATACCCTGCCTCAGTTACCCTTCATCAGATTCCCTGCCACTGATTCCCCGCCTCTGATTCCCCGCCTCTGATTGCCCGCCTCTGATTCCCTGCCTCTGATTCCCCATCTATGTTTACCCGCATCTGTTTACCCGCCTGTTTCGCCGCCTCTGATTCCCCACCTCAGATTCTCTGCCTCAGATTCCCTGCCTCTGATTCCCTGCCTCTGATTCCCTGCCTCTGATTCCCTGCATCTGATTGCCCTCCTCTGATTCCCCGCCTCTGATTCCCCGCCTCGGATTCCCTGCCTCTGATTCCCCGCCTATGTTTACCCACCTCTGTTTCCCCACCTCAGGTTCCCCGCCTCAGAATCGCTGCCTCTGATTCCCTGCCTCTGATTCCCTGCCTCTGATTCCCTGCATCTGATTTCCTGCCTCTGATACTCCGCCTCTTATTCCCCGCCTCTGATTCCTTGCCTCTGATTCCCCGCCTCTGATTCCCCACCTCAGAATCCCCGCCTCTGATTGCCCGCCTCCATTTCCGCGCAACTTTCCCGGCCTCCGTTTCCCCACAACTCTTTCCCTGCCTCTTATTCCACGTCTCTGATTCCCCACCTCAGATTCCCCACCTCAGATTCCCCACCTCTGATTCCCCACCTCTGATTCACTGCCTCCCTTTCCGTGCAACTTGCCCCGGCCTACGTTTCCCCACATATCTTTCCCCGCCTCTGATTCCACGCCTCTGATTCGCCGCCTCTTATTGCCCGCCTCTGATTCCCTGCCTCTGATTCCCTGCCTCAGATTCCCTGCCTCAAATTCCCTTCATCTGATTCCCTGCCTCTGATTCCCCCCCTCGGATTCCCTGCCTCTGATTCCCCGCATCTGATTCCCTGCCTCTGATTCCCCACCTCTGATTCCCTGTCTCTGATTCACCGCCTCTGATTCCCCGCCTCTGATTCCCCGCCTGTGATTCCCCGCCTCTGATAACCTGCCTCTGATTCTCTGCCTCTGATTCCCTGCCTCTGATTCCCTGCCTCTGATTCCCCGCCTCAGATTCCCTGCCTCCGATTCCCTGCCTCAGATTCCCTGCCTCTGATTCCCTGCCTCTGAATCCCCACCTCTGATTCCCTGCCTCTGATTCCCCGTCTCTGATTACCTGCCTCTGAATCCCCGCCTATGATTCACTGCCTCCCTTTCCGCTCAACTTTCCTGGTCTACGTTTCCCCACATCTCTTTCCCCACCTCTGATTCCACGCCTCTGATTCCCCGCCTCTGATTCCCCGCCTCTGATTCCCCGCCTCTGATTCCCCGCCTTTGATTCCCCGCCTCTGATTCCCCGCCTCTGATACCCCGCCTCTGATTCCCCGCCTCTGATTCCCCGCCTCTGATTCCACGCCTCTGATTCCCCGCCTCTGATTGCCTGCCTCTGATTCCCTGCCTCTTATTCCCTGCCTCAGATTCCCTGCCTCAGATTCCCTTCATCTGATTCCCTGCCTCTGATTCCCCACCTCTGATTCCCTTCCTCTGATTGCCCGCCTATGTTTACCCGACTCTGTTTACCCGCCTGTTTCCCCACATCTCTTTCCTCACCTCTGATTCCACGCATCTGATTCCCCGCCTCTGATTGCCCGCCTCTGATTTCCTGCCTCTGATTCCCCACCTCTGATTCCTCGCCTCTAATACCCCGCATCTGATTCACCGCCTCTGATTCCCCGCATCTGATTCCCCGCCTCTGATTCCCCCCTCTGATTCCCCACCTCTGATTCCCCGCCTCAGATTCCCCGCCTCTGATTCCCTGCATCATATTCCCTCCATCTGATTCCCTGCCACTGATTCCCCGCCTCTGATTCCCTGCCTCTGATTCTCCACCTATGTATACCCGCCTCTGTTTACCCGCCAGTTTCCCCACATCTCTTTCCCCACCTCTGATTCCACGCCTCCGATTCCCCGCCTCTGATTGCCTGCCTCTGATTTCCTGCCTCTGATTCCCCGCCTCTGATTCCCCGCCTCTGATTCCCCGCCTCTGATTCCCCGCCTGTTTCCACACCTCTGATTCACTGCCTCCCTTTCCGCGCAACTTTCCCGGCCTACATTTCCCCACATATCTTTCCCCGCCTCTGATTCCACGGCTCTGATTCCCCACCTCTGATTGCCCGCCTCTGATTTCCTGCCTCTGATTCCCCACCTCTGATTCCCCGCCTCTAATACCCCGCATCTGATTCCCCGCCTCTGATTCCCCGCATCTGATTCCCCGCATCTGATTCCCCGCCTCTGATTCCCCGCCTCTGATTCCCCGCCTCTGATTCCCCGCCTCTGATTCCCACCTCTGATTCCCCGCCTCTGATTCCCCGCCTCTGATACCCTGACTCTCTTTCCCTGCGTCTATTTCCGTGCCTCTTTCTCTGCATCTCGTTTCCCACATCTCATTTCCCCCCTCTGATAACCCGCCTCAGATTCCCTACCTCAGATTCCCTGCCTCAGTTACCCTGCCTCAGATACCCTTCATCAGATTCCCTGCCACTGATTCCCCGCCTCTGATTCCCCGCCTCTGATTGCCCGCCTCTGATTCCCTGCCTCTGATTCCCCGTCTATGTTTACCCGCATCTGTTTACCCGCCTGTTTCGCCGCCTCTGATTCCCCACCTCAGATTCCCCGCCTCAGATTCCCTGCCTCTGTTTCCCTGCCTCTGATTCCCTGCCTCTGATTCCCTGCATCTGATTGCCCTCCTCTGATTCCCCGCCTCTGATTCCCCGCCTCGGATTCCCTGCCTCTGATTCCCCGCCTATGTTTACCCGCCTCTGTTTCCCCACCTCAGGTTCCCCACCTCAGATTCGCTGCCTCTGATTCCCTGCCTCTGATTCCCTGCCTCTGATTCCCTGCATCTGATTGCCCGCCTCTGATACTCCGCCTCTGATTCCCCGCCTCTGATTCCTTGCCTCTGATTCCCCGCCTCTGATTCCCCACCTCTGAATCCCTGCCTCTGATTGCCCGCCTCTGATTCCCCGCCTCTGATTCCCCGCCTCTGATTCCCCGCCTCTGATTCACTGCCTCCCTTTCCGCTCAACTTTCCTGGTCTATGTTTCCCCACATCTCTTTCCCCACCTCTGATTCCACGCCTCTGATTCCCCGCCTCTGATTCCCCGCCTCTGATTCCCCGCCTCTGATTCCCCGCCTCTGATTCCCCGCCTCTGATTCCCCGCCTCTGATACCCCGCCTCTGATTCCCCGCCTCTGATTCCCCGCCTCTGATTCCATGCCTCTGATTCCCCGCCTCTGATAGCCTGCCTCTGATTCCCTGCCTCTTATTCCCTGCCTCAGATTCCCTGCCTCAGATTCCCTTCATCTGATTCCCTGCCTCTGATTCCCCACCTCTGATTCCCTTCCTCTGATTGCCCGCCTATGTTTACCCGACTCTGTTTACCCGCCTGTTTCCCCACATCTCTTTCCTCACCTCTGATTCCACGCATCTGATTCCCCGCCTCTGATTGCCCGCCTCTGATTTCCTGCCTCTGATTCCCCACCTCTGATTCCTCGCCTCTAATACCCCGCATCTGATACCCCGCCTCTGATTCCCCGCATCTGATTCCCCGCCTCTGATTCCCCCCTCTGATTCCCCACCTCTGATTCCCCGCCTCAGATTCCCCGCCTCTGATTCCCTGCATCATATTCCCTCCATCTGATTCCCTGCCACTGATTCCCCGCCTCTGATTCCCTGCCTCTGATTCTCCACCTATGTATACCCGCCTCTGTTTACCCGCCAGTTTCCCCACATCTCTTTCCCCACCTCTGATTCCACGCCTCCGATTCCCCGCCTCTGATTGCCTGCCTCTGATTTCCTGCCTCTGATTCCCCGCCTCTGATTCCCCGCCTCTGATTCCCCGCCTCTGATTCCCCGCCTGTTTCCCCACCTCTGATTCACTGCCTCCCTTTCCGCGCAACTTTCCCGGCCTACATTTCCCCACATATCTTTCCCCGCCTCTGATTCCACGGCTCTGATTCCCCGCCTCTGATTGCCCGCCTCTGATTTCCTGCCTCTGATTCCCCACCTCTGATTCCCCGCCTCTAATACCCCGCATCTGATTCCCCGCCTCTGATTCCCCGCATCTGATTCCCCGCATCTGATTCCCCGCCTCTGATTCCCCACCTCTGAATCCCCGCCTCTGATTCCCCGCCTCTGATTCCCCGCCTCTGATTCCCCGCCTCTGATTCCCCGCCTCTGATACCCTGACTCTCTTTCCCTGCGTCTATTTCCGTGCCTCTTTCTCTGCATCTCGTTTCCCACATCTCATTTCCCCCCTCTGATAACCCGCCTCAGATTCCCTACCTCAGATTCCCTGCCTCAGTTACCCTGCCTCAGATACCCTTCATCAGATTCCCTGCCACTGATTCCCCGCCTCTGATTCCCCGCCTCTGATTGCCCGCCTCTGATTCCCTGCCTCTGATTCCCCGTCTATGTTTACCCGCATCTGTTTACCCGCCTGTTTCGCCGCCTCTGATTCCCCACCTCAGATTCCCAGCCTCAGATTCCCTGCCTCTGATTCCCTGCCTCTGATTCCCTGCCTCTGATTCCCTGCATCTGATTGCCCTCCTCTGATTCCCCGCCTCTGATTCCCCGCCTCGGATTCCCTGCCTCTGATTCCCCGCCTATGTTTACCCGCCTCTGTTTCCCACCTCAGGTTCCCCACCTCAGATTCGCTGCCTCTGATTCCCTGCCTCTGATTCCCTGCCTCTGATTCCCTGCATCTGATTGCCCGCCTCTGATACTCCGCCTCTGATTCCCCGCCTCTGATTCCTTGCCTCTGATTCCCCGCCTCTGATTCCCCACCTCTGAATCCCTGCCTCTGATTGCCCGCCTCTGATTCCCCGCCTCTGATTCCCCGCCTCTGATTCCCCGCCTCTGATTCTCCGCCTCTGATTCCCCGCCTCCACTTCCGCGCAACTTTCCCGGCCTCCGTTTCCCCACATCTCTTTCCCTGCCTCTTATTCCACGTCTCTGATTCCCCGCCTCAGATTCCCCACCTCTGATTCCCCACCTCTGATTCACTGCCTCCCTTTCCATGCAACTTGCCCCAGCCTACGTTTCCCCACATATCTTTCCCCGCCTCTGATTCCACGCCTCTGATTTGCCGCCTCTTATTGCCCGCCTCTGATTCCCTGCCTCTGATTCCCTGCCTCAGATTCCCTGCCTCAAATTCCCTTCATCTCATTCCCTGCCTCTGATTCCCCCCCTCGGATTCCCTGCCTCTGATTCCCCGCATCTTATTCCCCGCCTCAGATTCCTTGCCTCTGATTCCCTGTCTCTGATTCACCGCCTCTGATTCCCCGCCTCTGATTCCCCGCCTGTGATTCCCCGCCTCTGATAACCTGCCTCTGATTCCCTGCCTCTGATTCTCTGCCTCTGATTCCCTGCCTCTGATTCCCTGCCTCTGATTCCACACCTCTGATTCCCCGCCTCCGATTCCGCACCTCTGATTCCCCGCCTCTGATTCCCCGCATCTGATTCCCCGCCTCTGATTCCCCGCCTCTGATTTCCCGCCTCTGATTCCCCGCCTCTGATTCCCCACCTTTGATTCCCCACCTCTGATTCCCCCCCTCTAATTAGCCACCTCCCTTTCTGCGCAACTTTCCCGGCCTCCGTTTACCCACATCTCTTTCCCCGCCTCTGATTCCACATCTCTGATTCCCCGCCTCTAATTCCCCGCCTCTGATTCCCCGCCTCAGATTCCCCGCCTCTGATTCCCTGCATCAGATTCCCTTCATCTGATTCCCTGCCTCTAATTCCCCGCCTCTGATTCCCTGCCTCTGATTCCCCACCTATTATACCCGCCTCTGTTTAACCGCCTGTTTCCCCACATCTCTTTCCCCACCTCTGATTCCACGCCTCTGATTCCCCGCCTTTGATTGCCTGCCTCTGATTTCCTGCCTCTGATTCCCCGCCTCTTATTCCCCGCCTCTGATACCCCGCCTCTGATTCCCCACCTCTGATTCCCTGCATCTGATTCCCCGCCTCGGATTCCCTGCTTCTGATTCCCCGCCTCTGATTCCCCGCCTCTGATTCCCCGCCTCTGATTCCCTGCCTTTGAAAACCTGCCTCTGATTCTCTGCCTCTGATTCTCTGCCTCTGATTCCTTGCCTCTGATTCCCTGCCTCTGTTTCCCCACCTCTGATTCCCCGCCTCTGATACCCTGCCTCTCTTTCCCTGCCTCTATTTCCGTGCATCTTTCTCTGCATCTCATTTCCCACATCTCATTTCCCCCCTCTGATAACCCGCCTCAGATTTCCTGCATTTGATTCCCCACCTCTGATTCCCTGCCTCTGATACCCTGCATCTGATTCCCCGCTTCTGATTCCCCGCATCTGATTCCCCGCCTCTGATTCCCCGCCTCTGATTCCCCGCCTCTGATTCCCCGCCTCAGATTCCCCGCCTCTGATTCCCTGCATCAGATTCCCTTCATCTGATTCCCTGCCTCTGATTCCCCGCCTCTGATTCCCCGCCTCTGATTCAATGCCTCTGATACCCCGCCTCTGATTCCCTGCCTCTGAAAACCTGCCTCTGATTCCCTGCCTCTGATTCTCTGCCTCTGATTCCCTGCCTCTGATTCCCTGCCTCTGATTCCCCACCTCTGATTCCCCGCCTCCGATTCCGCACCTCTGATTCCCCGCCTCTGATTCACTGCGCCTGATTCCCTGCATCTGATTGCCCGCCTCAAATACTCCGCCTCTGATTCCCCACCTCTGATTCCCCGCATCTGATTCCCCGCCTCTGATTCCCCGCCTCTGATTCCCGGCCTCTGATTCCCCGCCTCTGATTCCCCGCCCTTGATTCCCCGCCTCTGATTCCCCGCCTCTGATTCCCCACCTCTGATTCCCTGCATCAGATTCCCTTCATCTGATTCCCTGCCTCTGATTCCCTGCCTCTGATTCCCTGCATCTGATTGTCCGCCTCAAATACTCCGCCTCTGATTCCCCGCCTCTGATTCCCCGCATCTGATTCCCCGCCTCTGATTCCCCGCCTCTGATTCCCCGCCTCTGATTCCCCGCCCTTGATTCCCCGCCTCTGATTCCCCGCCTCTGATTCCCCGCATATGTTTACCCGCCTCTGTTTATCCACCATTTTCCCACATCTCTTTCCCCACCTCTGATTCCATGCCTCTGATTCCCCGCCTCTGATTCCCCGCCTCTGATTCCCCGCCTCTGATTCACTGCCTCCATTTCCGCGCAACTTTCCTGGCCTACGTTTCCCCACATCTCTTTCCCCACCTCTGATTCCACGCCTTTGATTCCCCGCCTCTGATTGCCCGCCTCTGATTCCCCGCCTCTGATTCCCCATCTCTGATTCCCCATCTCTGATTCCCCGCCTCTGATACCCTGCCTCTGAATCCCCGCCTCTGATTCCCCGCCTCTGATTCCCCGCCTCCGATTCCACGCCTCTGATTCCCAGCCTCTGATTCCCCGACTCTGATTCCCCACCTCCGATTCACTGCATCCCATTCCGCGCAACTTTCCCGGCCTACATTTCCCCACATATCTTTCCCCGCCTCTGATTCCACGCCTCTGATTCCCCGCCTCTGATTTCCCGCCTCTGATTCCCGGCCTCTGATTCCCTGCCTCAGATTCCCTGCCTCAGATTCCCTTCATCTGATTCCCTGCCTCTGATTCCCCGCCTCTGATTCCCTGCCTCTGATTCCCCGCCTCTGATTCCCTGCCTATGATTCCCCGCCTATGTTTATCCGCCTCTGTTTACCCACCTGTTTCCCCACATCTCTTTCCTCACCTCTGATTCCACGCATCTAATTCCCCGCCACTGATTGCCCGCCTCTGATTTCCTGCCTCTGATTCCCCGCCTCTGATTCCCCGCCTCTGATACCCCGCCTCTGATTCCCCACCTCTGATTCCCTGCATTTGATTCCCCACCTCGGATTCCCCGCCTCTGATTCCCCGCCTCTGATTCAACGCCTCTGATTCCCCGCCTCTGATTCCCTGCCTCTGAAAACCTGCCTCTGATGCACTGCCTCTGATTCTCTGCCTCTGATTCCCTGCCTCTGATTCCCTGCCTCTGATTCCCCGCCTCCAATTCCGCACCTCTGATTCCCCGCCTCTGATTCCCTGCCTCTGATTCCCTGCCTCTGATTCCCTACATCTGATTGCCCGCCTCTGATACTCCGCCTCTGATTCCCCGCCTCTGATTCCCTGCCTCAGATTCCCCGCTTCTGATTCCGCACCCATGTTTCACCGCCTCTGTTGCTCTGCTTCTGATTTCCCGGCTCAGATTCGCCGGCTCTGATTCCGCACCTCTGATTCCACGCCTCTCTTTCTGTGTCTCTGATTCCCCGCCTCTGATTCCCCGCCTCTGATTCCCCGCCTCTGATACCCTGCCTCTCTTTCCCTGCCTCTATTTCCGTGCATCTTTCTCTGCATGTCATTTCCCACATCTCATTTCCCCCCTCTGATAACCCGCCTCAGATTTCCTGCATTTGATTCCCCACCTCTGATTCCCCGCCTCTGATACCCTGTATTTGATTCCCCGCTTCTGATTCCACGCATCTGATTCCCCGCCTCTGATTCCCCGCCTCTGATTCCCCGCCTCTGATTCCCCGCCTCAGATTCCCCGCCTCTGATTCCCTGCATCAGATTCCCTTCATCTGATTCCCTGCCTCTGATTCCCCGCCTCTGATTCCCCGCCTCTGATTCAACGCCTCTGATACCCCGCCTCTGATTCCCTGCCTCTGAAAACCTGCCTCTGATTCCCTGCCTCTGATTCTCTGCCTCTGATTCCCTGCCTCTGATTCCCTGCCTCTGATTCCCCACCTCTGATTCCCCGCCTCCGATTCCGCACCTCTGATTCCCCGCCTCTGATTCCCTGCCTCTGATTCCCTGCATCTGATTGCCCGCTTCAAATACTCCGCCTCTTATTCCCCACCTCTGGTTCCCCGCCTCAGATTCTCTGACTCTGATTTCCTGCCTCTGATTCCCTGCCTCAGATTCCCTGCATCTGATTGCCCACCTCTGATACTCCGCCTCTGATTCCCCGCCTCTGATTCCTTGCCTCTGATTCCCCGACTCTGATTCCCCGCCTCTGAATCCCCGCCTCTGAATCCCCGCCTCTTATTCCACGTCTCTGATTCCCCACCTCAGATTCCCCGCCTCTGATTCCCCACCTCTGATTCACTCCCTCCCTTTCCGTGCAACTTTCCCCGGCCTACATTACCCCACATATCATTCCCCGCCTCTAATTCAACACCTCTGATTCCCCGCATCTGATTCCCCGCCTCTGATTCCCAGCCTCTGATTCCCGGCCTCTGATTCCCCGCCTCTGATTCCCCGCCCTTGATTCCCCACCTCTGATTCACTGCCTCCCTTTCCGTGCAACTTACCCCGTCCTACGTTTCCCCACATATCTTTTCCCGCCTCTGATTCCACGCCTCTGATTCCCCGCCTCTGATTGCCCGCCTCTGATTCCCTGCCTCTGATTCCCTGCCTCAGATTCCCTGCCTCAGATTCCCTTCATCTGATTCCCTGCCTCTGATTCCCCGCCTCAGATTCCCTGCCTCTGATTCCCTGCCTCTGATTCCCTGCCTCTGATTCCCTTATCTGATTGCCCTCCTCTGATTCCCCGCCTCTGATTCCCCGCCTCGGATTCCCTGCCTCTGATTCCCCGCCTATGTTTACCCGCCTCTGTTTCCCCACCTCAGGTTCCCCGCCTCAGATTCTCTGACTCTGATTTCCTGCCTCTGATTCCCTGCCTCAGATTCCCTGCATCTGATTGCCCACCTCTGATACTCCGCCTCTGATTCCCCGCCTCTGATTCCTTGCCTCTGATTCCCCGCCTCTGATTCCCCGCCTCTGAATCCCCGCCTCTGAATCCCCGCCTCTTATTCCACGTCTCTGATTCCCCACCTCAGATTCCCCGCCTCTGATTCCCCACCTCTGATTCACTCCCTCCCTTTCCGTGCAACTTTCCCCGGCCTACATTACCCCACATATCATTCCCCGCCTCTAATTCAACGCCTCTGATTCCACGCCTCTGATTCCCCGCCTCTGATTGCCCGCCTCTGTTTCCCTGCCTCTGATTCCCTGCCTCAGATTCCCTGCCTCAGATTCCCTTATCTGATTCCCTGCCTCTGAATCCCCGCCTTGGATTCCCTGCCTCTGATTCCCCGCATCTGATTCTCCGCCTCAGATTCCCCACCTCTGATTCCCTATCTCTGATTCACCCCCTCTGATTCCCCACCTCTGATTCCCCGCCTCTGATTCCCCGCCTCTGATAACCTGCCTTTGATTCCCTGCCTCTGATTCTCTGCCTCTGATTCCCTGCCTCAGATTCCCTTCATCTGATTTCCTGCCTCTGATTCCACGCCTCTGATTCCCTGCCTCTGATTCCCCGCCTATGTTTATCCGCCTCTGTTTACCCACCTGTTTCCCCACATCTCTTTCCTCACCTCTGATTCCACGCATCTAATTCCCCGCCTCTGATTGCCCGCCTCTGATTTCCTGCCTCTGATTCCCCGCCTCGGATTCCCCGCCTCTGATTCCCCGCCTCTGATTCCCCGCCTCTGATTCCCTGCCTCTGAAAACCTGCCTCTGATTCACTGCCTCTGATTCTCTGCCTCTGATTCCCTGCCTCTGATTCCCTGCCTCTGATTCCCCGCCTCCGATTCCGCACCTCTGATTCCCGGCCTCTGATTCCCTGCCTCTGATTCCCTGCCTCTGATTCCCTGCATCTGATTGCCCGCCTCTGATACTCCGCCTCTGATTGCCCGCCTCTGATTCCTTGCCTCTGATTCCCCGCCTATGTCTACCCGCATCTGTTTACCCGCCTGTTTCGCCGCCTCTGATTCCCCACCTCATATTCCCCGCCTCAGATTCCCTGCCTCTGATTCCCTGCCTCTGATTCCCTGCCTCTGATTCACTGCATCTGATTGCCCTCCTCTGATTCCCCGCCTCTGATTCCCCGCCTTGGATTCCCTGCCTCTGATTCCCCGCCTATGTTTACCCGCCTCTGTTTCCCCACCTCAGCTTCCCCGCCTCAGATTCGCTGCCTCTGATTCCCTGCCTCTGATTCCCTGCCTCTGATTCCCTGCATCTGATTGCCCGCCTCTGATACTCCGCCTCTGATTCCCCACCTCTGATTCCCTGCCTCTGATTGCCCGCCTCTGATTCCCTGCCTCTGATTCCCCGCTTCTGATTCCCTGCCTCTGATTCTCCGCCTCTGATTCCCCGCCTCTGATTCCCCGCCTCAGATTCCCCGCCTCAGATTCGCTGACTCTGATTCCCTGCCTCTGATTCCCTGCCTCAGATTCCCTGCATCTGATTGCCCGCCTCTGATACTCCGCCTCTGATTCCCCGCCTCTGATTCCTTGCCTCTGATTCACCGCCTCTGATTCCCCGCCTCTGAATCCCCGCCTCTGAATCCCCGCCTCTTATTCCACGTCTCTGATTCCCCACCTCAGATTCCCCGCCTCTGATTCCCCACCTCTGATTCACTCCCTCCCTTTCCGTGCAACTTTCCCCGGCCTACATTACCCCACATATCATTCCCCGCCTCTGATTCAACGCCTCTGATTCCACGCCTCTGATTCCCCGCCTCTGATTGCCCGCCTCTGATTCCCTGCCTCTGATTCCCTGCCTCAGATTCCCTGCCTCAGATTCCCTTCATCTGATTCCCTGCCTCTGAATCCCCGCCTTGGATTCCCTGCCTCTGATTCCCCGCATCTGATTCTCCGCCTCAGATTCCCCACCTCTGATTCCCTGTCTCTGATTCACCCCCTCTGATTCCCCACCTCTGATTCCCCGCCTCTGATTCCCCACCTCTGATAACCTGCCTTTGATTCCCTGCCTCTGATTCTCTGCCTCTGATTCCCTGCCTCTGATTCACTGCCTCCCATTCCGCGCAACTTTCCCGGCCTACATTTCCCCACATATCTTTCCCCGCCTCTGATTCCCTGCCTTTGATTCTCTGCCTCTGATTCCCCACCTCTGATTCCCTGCCTCTTATTCCCTGCCTCAGATTCCCTGCCTCAGATTCCCTTCATCTGATTCCCTGCCTCTGATTCCCCACCTCTGATTCCCTTCCTCTGATTGCCCGCCTATGTTTACCCGACTCTGTTTACCCGCCTGTTTCCCCACATCTCTTTCCTCACCTCTGATTCAACGCATCTGATTCCCCGCCTCTGATTGCCCGCCTCTGATTCCCCCCTCTGATTCCCCACCTCTGATTCCCCGCCTCAGATTCCCCTCCTCTGATTCCCTGCATCATATTCCCTCCATCTGATTCCCTGCCACTGATTCCCCGCCTCTGATTCCCTGCCTCTGATTCTCCACCTATGTATACCCGCCTCTGTTTACCCGCCAGTTTCCCCACATCTCTTTCCCCACCTCTGATTCCACGCCTCCGATTCCCCGCCTCTGATTGCCTGCCTCTGATTTCCTGCCTCTGATTCCCCGCCTCTGATTCCCCGCCTCTGATTCCCCGCCTCTGATTCCCCGCCTGTTTCCCCACCTCTGATTCACTGCCTCCCTTTCCGCGCAACTTTCCCGGCCTACATTTCCCCACATATCTTTCCCCGCCTCTGATTCCACGGCTCTGATTCCCCGCCTCTGATTGCCCGCCTCTGATTTCCTGCCTCTGATTCCCCACCTCTGATTCCCCGCCTCTAATACCCCGCATCTGATTCCCCGCCTCTGATTCCCCGCATCTGATTCCCCGCATCTGATTCCCCGCCTCTGATTCCCCACCTCTGAATCCCCGCCTCTGATTCCCCGCCTCTGATTCCCCGCCTCTGATTCCCCGCCTCTGATTCCCCGCCTCTGATACCCTGACTCTCTTTCCCTGCGTCTATTTCCGTGCCTCTTTCTCTGCATCTCGTTTCCCACATCTCATTTCCCCCCTCTGATAACCCGCCTCAGATTCCCTACCTCAGATTCCCTGCCTCAGTTACCCTGCCTCAGATACCCTTCATCAGATTCCCTGCCACTGATTCCCCGCCTCTGATTCCCCGCCTCTGATTGCCCGCCTCTGATTCCCTGCCTCTGATTCCCCGTCTATGTTTACCCGCATCTGTTTACCCGCCTGTTTCGCCGCCTCTGATTCCCCACCTCAGATTCCCAGCCTCAGATTCCCTGCCTCTGATTCCCTGCCTCTGATTCCCTGCCTCTGATTCCCTGCATCTGATTGCCCTCCTCTGATTCCCCGCCTCTGATTCCCCGCCTCGGATTCCCTGCCTCTGATTCCCCGCCTATGTTTACCCGCCTCTGTTTCCCACCTCAGGTTCCCCACCTCAGATTCGCTGCCTCTGATTCCCTGCCTCTGATTCCCTGCCTCTGATTCCCTGCATCTGATTGCCCGCCTCTGATACTCCGCCTCTGATTCCCCGCCTCTGATTCCTTGCCTCTGATTCCCCGCCTCTGATTCCCCACCTCTGAATCCCTGCCTCTGATTGCCCGCCTCTGATTCCCCGCCTCTGATTCCCCGCCTCTGATTCCCCGCCTCTGATTCTCCGCCTCTGATTCCCCGCCTCCATTTCCGCGCAACTTTCCCGGCCTCCGTTTCCCCACATCTCTTTCCCTGCCTCTTATTCCACGTCTCTGATTCCCCGCCTCAGATTCCCCACCTCTGATTCCCCACCTCTGATTCACTGCCTCCCTTTCCATGCAACTTGCCCCAGCCTACGTTTCCCCACATATCTTTCCCCGCCTCTGATTCCACGCCTCTGATTTGCCGCCTCTTATTGCCCGCCTCTGATTCCCTGCCTCTGATTCCCTGCCTCAGATTCCCTGCCTCAAATTCCCTTCATCTCATTCCCTGCCTCTGATTCCCCCCCTCGGATTCCCTGCCTCTGATTCCCCGCATCTTATTCCCCGCCTCAGATTCCTTGCCTCTGATTCCCTGTCTCTGATTCACCGCCTCTGATTCCCCGCCTCTGATTCCCCGCCTGTGATTCCCCGCCTCTGATAACCTGCCTCTGATTCCCTGCCTCTGATTCTCTGCCTCTGATTCCCTGCCTCTGATTCCCTGCCTCTGATTCCACACCTCTGATTCCCCGCCTCCGATTCCGCACCTCTGATTCCCCGCCTCTGATTCCCCGCATCTGATTCCCCGCCTCTGATTCCCCGCCTCTGATTTCCCGCCACTGATTCCCCGCCTCTGATTCCCCACCTTTGATTCCCCACCTCTGATTCCCCCCCTCTAATTAGCCACCTCCCTTTCTGCGCAACTTTCCCGGCCTCCGTTTACCCACATCTCTTTCCCCGCCTCTGATTCCACATCTCTGATTCCCCGCCTCTAATTCCCCGCCTCTGATTCCCCGCCTCAGATTCCCCGCCTCTGATTCCCTGCATCAGATTCCCTTCATCTGATTCCCTGCCTCTAATTCCCCGCCTCTGATTCCCTGCCTCTGATTCCCCACCTATTATACCCGCCTCTGTTTAACCGCCTGTTTCCCCACATCTCTTTCCCCACCTCTGATTCCACGCCTCTGATTCCCCGCCTTTGATTGCCTGCCTCTGATTTCCTGCCTCTGATTCCCCGCCTCTTATTCCCCGCCTCTGATACCCCGCCTCTGATTCCCCACCTCTGATTCCCTGCATCTGATTCCCCGCCTCGGATTCCCTGCTTCTGATTCCCCGCCTCTGATTCCCCGCCTCTGATTCCCCGCCTCTGATTCCCTGCCTTTGAAAACCTGCCTCTGATTCTCTGCCTCTGATTCTCTGCCTCTGATTCCTTGCCTCTGATTCCCTGCCTCTGTTTCCCCACCTCTGATTCCCCGCCTCTGATACCCTGCCTCTCTTTCCCTGCCTCTATTTCCGTGCATCTTTCTCTGCATCTCATTTCCCACATCTCATTTCCCCCCTCTGATAACCCGCCTCAGATTTCCTGCATTTGATTCCCCACCTCTGATTCCCTGCCTCTGATACCCTGCATCTGATTCCCCGCTTCTGATTCCCCGCATCTGATTCCCCGCCTCTGATTCCCCGCCTCTGATTCCCCGCCTCTGATTCCCCGCCTCAGATTCCCCGCCTCTGATTCCCTGCATCAGATTCCCTTCATCTGATTCCCTGCCTCTGATTCCCCGCCTCTGATTCCCCGCCTCTGATTCAATGCCTCTGATACCCCGCCTCTGATTCCCTGCCTCTGAAAACCTGCCTCTGATTCCCTGCCTCTGATTCTCTGCCTCTGATTCCCTGCCTCTGATTCCCTGCCTCTGATTCCCCACCTCTGATTCCCCGCCTCCGATTCCGCACCTCTGATTCCCCGCCTCTGATTCACTGCGCCTGATTCCCTGCATCTGATTGCCCGCCTCAAATACTCCGCCTCTGATTCCCCACCTCTGATTCCCCGCATCTGATTCCCCGCCTCTGATTCCCGGCCTCTGATTCCCCGCCTCTGATTCCCCGCCCTTGATTCCCCGCCTCTGATTCCCCGCCTCTGATTCCCCACCTCTGATTCCCTGCATCAGATTCCCTTCATCTGATTCCCTGCCTCTGATTCCCTGCCTCTGATTCCCTGCATCTGATTGTCCGCCTCAAATACTCCGCCTCTGATTCCCCGCCTCTGATTCCCCGCATCTGATTCCCCGCCTCTGATTCCCCGCCTCTGATTCCCCGCCTCTGATTCCCCGCCCTTGATTCCCCGCCTCTGATTCCCCGCCTCTGATTCCCCGCATATGTTTACCCGCCTCTGTTTATCCACCATTTTCCCAAATCTCTTTCCCCACCTCTGATTCCATGCCTCTGATTCCCCGCCTCTGATTCCCCGCCTCTGATTCCCCGCCTCTGATTCACTGCCTCCCTTTCCGCGCAACTTTCCTGGCCTACGTTTCCCCACATCTCTTTCCCCACCTCTGATTCCACGCCTCTGATTCCCCGCCTCTGATTGCCCGCCTCTGATTCCCCGCCTCTGATTCCCCATCTCTGATTCCCCATCTCTGATTCCCCGCCTCTGATACCCTGCCTCTGAATCCCCGCCTCTGATTCCCCGCCTCTGATTCCCCGCCTCCGATTCCACGCCTCTGATTCCCAGCCTCTGATTCCCCGACTCTGATTCCCCACCTCCGATTCACTGCATCCCATTCCGCGCAACTTTCCCGGCCTACATTTCCCCACATATCTTTCCCCGCCTCTGATTCCACGCCTCTGATTCCCCGCCTCTGATTTCCCGCCTCTGATTCCCGGCCTCTGATTCCCTGCCTCAGATTCCCTGCCTCAGATTCCCTGCCTCAGATTCCCTTCATCTGATTCCCTGCCTCTGATTCCCCGCCTCTGATTCCCTGCCTCTGATTCCCCGCCTCTGATTCCCTGCCTATGATTCCCCGCCTATGTTTATCCGCCTCTGTTTACCCACCTGTTTCCCCACATCTCTTTCCTCACCTCTGATTCCACGCATCTAATTCCCCGCCACTGATTGCCCGCCTCTGATTTCCTGCCTCTGATTCCCCGCCTCTGATTCCCCGCCTCTGATACCCCGCCTCTGATTCCCCACCTCTGATTCCCTGCATTTGATTCCCCACCTCGGATTCCCCGCCTCTGATTCCCCGCCTCTGATTCAACGCCTCTGATTCCCCGCCTCTGATTCCCTGCCTCTGAAAACCTGCCTCTGATGCACTGCCTCTGATTCTCTGCCTCTGATTCCCTGCCTCTGATTCCCTGCCTCTGATTCCCCGCCTCCAATTCCGCACCTCTGATTCCCCGCCTCTGATTCCCTGCCTCTGATTCCCTGCCTCTGATTCCCTACATCTGATTGCCCGCCTCTGATACTCCGCCTCTGATTCCCCGCCTCTGATTCCCTGCCTCAGATTCCCCGCTTCTGATTCCGCACCCATGTTTCACCGCCTCTGTTGCTCTGCTTCTGATTTCCCGGCTCAGATTCGCCGGCTCTGATTCCGCACCTCTGATTCCACGCCTCTCTTTCTGTGTCTCTGATTCCCCGCCTCTGATTCCCCGCCTCTGATTCCCCGCCTCTGATACCCTGCCTCTCTTTCCCTGCCTCTATTTCCGTGCATCTTTCTCTGCATGTCATTTCCCACATCTCATTTCCCCCCTCTGATAACCCGCCTCAGATTTCCTGCATTTGATTCCCCACCTCTGATTCCCCGCCTCTGATACCCTGTATTTGATTCCCCGCTTCTGATTCCACGCATCTGATTCCCCGCCTCTGATTCCCCGCCTCTGATTCCCCGCCTCTGATTCCCCGCCTCAGATTCCCCGCCTCTGATTCCCTGCATCAGATTCCCTTCATCTGATTCCCTGCCTCTGATTCCCCGCCTCTGATTCCCCGCCTCTGATTCAACGCCTCTGATACCCCGCCTCTGATTCCCTGCCTCTGAAAACCTGCCTCTGATTCCCTGCCTCTGATTCTCTGCCTCTGATTCCCTGCCTCTGATTCCCTGCCTCTGATTCCCCACCTCTGATTCCCCGCCTCCGATTCCGCACCTCTGATTCCCCGCCTCTGATTCCCTGCCTCTGATTCCCTGCATCTGATTGCCCGCTTCAAATACTCCGCCTCTTATTCCCCACCTCTGGTTCCCCGCCTCAGATTCTCTGACTCTGATTTCCTGCCTCTGATTCCCTGCCTCAGATTCCCTGCATCTGATTGCCCACCTCTGATACTCCGCCTCTGATTCCCCGCCTCTGATTCCTTGCCTCTGATTCCCCGACTCTGATTCCCCGCCTCTGAATCCCCGCCTCTGAATCCCCGCCTCTTATTCCACGTCTCTGATTCCCCACCTCAGATTCCCCGCCTCTGATTCCCCACCTCTGATTCACTCCCTCCCTTTCCGTGCAACTTTCCCCGGCCTACATTACCCCACATATCATTCCCCGCCTCTAATTCAACACCTCTGATTCCCCGCATCTGATTCCCCGCCTCTGATTCCCAGCCTCTGATTCCCGGCCTCTGATTCCCCGCCTCTGATTCCCCGCCCTTGATTCCCCACCTCTGATTCACTGCCTCCCTTTCCGTGCAACTTACCCCGTCCTACGTTTCCCCACATATCTTTTCCCGCCTCTGATTCCACGCCTCTGATTCCCCGCCTCTGATTGCCCGCCTCTGATTCCCTGCCTCTGATTCCCTGCCTCAGATTCCCTGCCTCAGATTCCCTTCATCTGATTCCCTGCCTCTGATTCCCCGCCTCAGATTCCCTGCCTCTGATTCCCTGCCTCTGATTCCCTGCCTCTGATTCCCTTATCTGATTGCCCTCCTCTGATTCCCCGCCTCTGATTCCCCGCCTCGGATTCCCTGCCTCTGATTCCCCGCCTATGTTTACCCGCCTCTGTTTCCCCACCTCAGGTTCCCCGCCTCAGATTCTCTGACTCTGATTTCCTGCCTCTGATTCCCTGCCTCAGATTCCCTGCATCTGATTGCCCACCTCTGATACTCCGCCTCTGATTCCCCGCCTCTGATTCCTTGCCTCTGATTCCCCGCCTCTGATTCCCCGCCTCTGAATCCCCGCCTCTGAATCCCCGCCTCTTATTCCACGTCTCTGATTCCCCACCTCAGATTCCCCGCCTCTGATTCCCCACCTCTGATTCACTCCCTCCCTTTCCGTGCAACTTTCCCCGGCCTACATTACCCCACATATCATTCCCCGCCTCTAATTCAACGCCTCTGATTCCACGCCTCTGATTCCCCGCCTCTGATTGCCCGCCTCTGTTTCCCTGCCTCTGATTCCCTGCCTCAGATTCCCTGCCTCAGATTCCCTTATCTGATTCCCTGCCTCTGAATCCCCGCCTTGGATTCCCTGCCTCTGATTCCCCGCATCTGATTCTCCGCCTCAGATTCCCCACCTCTGATTCCCTATCTCTGATTCACCCCCTCTGATTCCCCACCTCTGATTCCCCGCCTCTGATTCCCCGCCTCTGATAACCTGCCTTTGATTCCCTGCCTCTGATTCTCTGCCTCTGATTCCCTGCCTCAGATTCCCTTCATCTGATTTCCTGCCTCTGATTCCACGCCTCTGATTCCCTGCCTCTGATTCCCCGCCTATGTTTATCCGCCTCTGTTTACCCACCTGTTTCCCCACATCTCTTTCCTCACCTCTGATTCCACGCATCTAATTCCCCGCCTCTGATTGCCCGCCTCTGATTTCCTGCCTCTGATTCCCCGCCTCGGATTCCCCGCCTCTGATTCCCCGCCTCTGATTCCCCGCCTCTGATTCCCTGCCTCTGAAAACCTGCCTCTGATTCACTGCCTCTGATTCTCTGCCTCTGATTCCCTGCCTCTGATTCCCTGCCTCTGATTCCCCGCCTCCGATTCCGCACCTCTGATTCCCGGCCTCTGATTCCCTGCCTCTGATTCCCTGCCTCTGATTCCCTGCATCTGATTGCCCGCCTCTGATACTCCGCCTCTGATTGCCCGCCTCTGATTCCTTGCCTCTGATTCCCCGCCTATGTCTACCCGCATCTGTTTACCCGCCTGTTTCGCCGCCTCTGATTCCCCACCTCATATTCCCCGCCTCAGATTCCCTGCCTCTGATTCCCTGCCTCTGATTCCCTGCCTCTGATTCACTGCATCTGATTGCCCTCCTCTGATTCCCCGCCTCTGATTCCCCGCCTTGGATTCCCTGCCTCTGATTCCCCGCCTATGTTTACCCGCCTCTGTTTCCCCACCTCAGCTTCCCCGCCTCAGATTCGCTGCCTCTGATTCCCTGCCTCTGATTCCCTGCCTCTGATTCCCTGCATCTGATTGCCCGCCTCTGATACTCCGCCTCTGATTCCCCACCTCTGATTCCCTGCCTCTGATTGCCCGCCTCTGATTCCCTGCCTCTGATTCCCCGCTTCTGATTCCCTGCCTCTGATTCTCCGCCTCTGATTCCCCGCCTCTGATTCCCCGCCTCAGATTCCCCGCCTCAGATTCGCTGACTCTTATTCCCTGCCTCTGATTCCCTGCCTCAGATTCCCTGCATCTGATTGCCCGCCTCTGATACTCCGCCTCTGATTCCCCGCCTCTGATTCCTTGCCTCTGATTCACCGCCTCTGATTCCCCGCCTCTGAATCCCCGCCTCTGAATCCCCGCCTCTTATTCCACGTCTCTGATTCCCCACCTCAGATTCCCCGCCTCTGATTCCCCACCTCTGATTCACTCCCTCCCTTTCCGTGCAACTTTCCCCGGCCTACATTACCCCACATATCATTCCCCGCCTCTGATTCCCCGCCTCTGATTGCCCGCCTCTGATTCCCTGCCTCTGATTCCCTGCCTCAGATTCCCTGCCTCAGATTCCCTTCATCTGATTCCCTGCCTCTGAATCCCCGCCTTGGATTCCCTGCCTCTGATTCCCCGCATCTGATTCTCCGCCTCAGATTCCCCACCTCTGATTCCCTGTCTCTGATTCACCCCCTCTGATTCCCCACCTCTGATTCCCCGCCTCTGATTCCCCACCTCTGATAACCTGCCTTTGATTCCCTGCCTCTGATTCTCTGCCTCTGATTCCCTGCCTCTGATTCACTGCCTCCCATTCCGCGCAACTTTCCCGGCCTACATTTCCCCACATATCTTTCCCCGCCTCTGATTCCATGCCTCTGATTCCCCGCCTCTGATTTCCCGCCTCTGATTCCCGTCCTCTGATTTCCTGCCTCAGATTCCCTGCCTCAGATTCCCTTCATCTGATTCCCTGCCTCTGATTCCCCGCCTCTGATTCCCTGCCTCTGATTCCCCGCCTATGTTTATCCGCCTCTGTTTACCCACCTGTTTCCCCACATCTCTTTCCTCACCTCTGATTCCACGCATCTAATTCCCCACCTCTGATTGCCCGCCTCTGATTTCCTGCCTCTGATTCCCCGCCTCGGATTCCCCGCCTCTGATTCCCCGCCTCTGATTCCCCGCCTCTGATTCCCTGCCTCTGAAAACCTGCCTCTGATTCACTGCCTCTGATTCTCTGCCTCTGATTCCCTGCCTCTGATTCCCTGCCTCTGATTCCCCGCCTCCGATTCCGCACCTCTGATTCCCGGCCTCTGATTCCCTGCCTCTGATTCCCTGCCTCTGATTCCCTGCATCTGATTGCCCGCCTCTGATACTCCGCCTCTGATTCCCCGCCTCTGATTCCTTGCCTCTGATTCCCCGCCTATGTTTACCCGCATCTGTTTACCCGCCTGTTTCGCCGCCTCTGATTCCCCACCTCAGATTCCCCGCCTCAGATTCCCTGCCTCTGATTCCCTGCCTCTGATTCCCTGCCTCTGATTCACTGCATCTGATTGCCCTCCTCTGATTCCCCGCCTCTGATTCCCTGCCTTGGATTCCCTGCCTCTGATTCCCCGCCTATGTTTACCCGCCTCTGTTTCCCCACCTCAGGTTCCCCACCTCAGATTCGCTGCCTCTGATTCCCTGCCTCTGATTCCCTGCCTCTGATTCCCTGCATCTGATTGCCCGCGTCTGATACTCCGCCTCTGATTCCCCACCCTTGATTCCTTGCCTCTGATTGCCCGCCTCTGATTCCCTGCCTCCGATTCCGCACCTCTGATTCCCGGCCTCTGATTCCCTGCCTCTGATTCCCTGCCTCTGATTCCCTGCATCTGATTGCCCGCCTCTGATACTCCGCCTCTGATTGCCCGCCTCTGATTCCTTGCCTCTGATTCCCCGCCTATGTCTACCCGCATCTGTTTACCCGCCTGTTTCGCCGCCTCTGATTCCCCACCTCATATCCCCCGCCTCAGATTCCCTGCCTCTGATTCCCTGCCTCTGATTCCCTGCCTCTGATTCACTGCATCTGATTGCCCTCCTCTGATTCCCCGCCTCTGATTCCCCGCCTTGGATTCCCTGCCTCTGATTCCCCGCCTATGTTTACCCACCTCTGTTTCCCCACCTCAGGTTCCCCGCCTCAGATTCGCTGCCTCTGATTCCCTGCCTCTGATTCCCTGCCTCTGATTCCCTGCATCTGATTGCCCACCTCTGATACTCCGCCTCTGATTCCCCACCTCTGATTCCTTGCCTCTGATTGCCCACCTCTGATTCCCTGCCTCTCATTCCCTGCCTCTGATTCCCTGCCTCAGATTCACTTCATCTGATTCCCTGCCTCTGATTCCCCGCCTCTGATTCCCTGCCTCTGATTCCCCGCCTCTGATTCCCCGCCTCTGATTCCCCGCCTCAGATTCCCCGCCTCAGATTCGCTGACTCTGATTCCCTGCCTCTGATTCCCTGCCTCAGATTCCCTGCATCTGATTGCCAGCCTCTGATACTCCGCCTCTGATTCCCCGCCTCTGATTCCTTGCCTCTGATTCCCCGCCTCTGATTCCCCGCCTCTGAATCCCCGCCTCTGAATCCCCGCCTCTTATTCCACGTCTCTGATTCCCCACCTCAGATTCCCCGCCTCTGATTCCCCACCTCTGATTCACTCCCTCCCTTTCCGTGCAACTTTCCCCGGCCTACATTACCCCACATATCATTCCCCGCCTCTGATTCAACGCCTCTGATTCCACGCCTCTGATTCCCCGCCTCTGATTGCCCGCCTCTGATTCCCTGCCTCTGATTCCCTGCCTCAGATTCCCTGCCTCAGATTCCCTTCATCTGATTCCCTGCCTCTGAATCCCCGCCTTGGATTCCCTGCCTCTGATTCCCCGCATCTGATTCTCCGCCTCAGATTCCCCACCTCTGATTCCCTGTCTCTGATTCACCCCCTCTGATACCCCACCTCTGATAACCTGCCTTTGATTCCCTGCCTCTGATTCTCTGCCTCTGATTCCCTGCCTCTGATTCACTGCCTCCCATTCCGCGCAACTTTCCCGGCCTACATTTCCCCACATATCTTTCCCCGCCTCTGATTCCACGCCTCTGATTCCCCGCCTCTGATTTCCCACCTCTGATTCCCGTCCTCTGATTCCCTGCCTCAGATTCCCTGCCTCAGATTCCCTTCATCTGATTCCCTGCCTCTGATTCCCCACCTCTGATTCCCTGCCTCTGATTCCCCGCCTATGTTTATCCGCCTCTGTTTACCGACCTGTTTCCCCACATCTCTTTCCTCACCTCTGATTCCACGCATCTAATTCCCCGCCTCTGATTGCCCGCCTCTGATTTCCTGCCTCTGATTCCCCGCCTCGGATTCCCCGCCTCTGATTCCCCGCCTCTGATTCCCCGCCTCTGATTCCCTGCCTCTGAAAACCTGCCTCTGATTCACTGCCTCTGATTCTTTGCCTCTGATTCCCTGCCTCTGATTCCCTGCCTCTGATTCCCCGCCTCCGATTCCGCACCTCTGATTCCCGGCCTCTGATTCCCTGCCTCTGATTCCCTGCCTCTGATTCCCTGCATCTGATTGCCCGCCTCTGATACTCCGCCTCTGATTCCCCGCCTCTGATTCCTTGCCTCTGATTCCCCGCCTATGTTTACCCGCATCTGTTTACCCGCCTGTTTCGCCGCCTCTGATTCCCCACCTCAGATTCCCCGCCTCAGATTCCCTGCCTCTGATTCCCTGCTACTGATTCCCTGCCTCTGATTCACTGCATCTGATTGCCCTCCTCTGATTCCCCGCCTCTGATTCCCTGCCTTGGATTCCCTGCCTCTGATTCCCCGCCTATGTTTACCCGCCTCTGTTTCCCCACCTCAGGTTCCCCGCCTCAGATTCGCTGCCTCTGATTCCCTGCCTCTGATTCCCTGCCTCTGATACCCTGCATCTGATTGCCCGCCTCTGATACTCCGCCTCTGATTCCCCACCCTTGATTCCTTGCCTCTGATTGCCCGCCTCTGATTCCCTGCCTCTGATTCCCTGCCTCTGATTCCCTGCCTCAGATTCACTTCATCTGTTTCCCTGCCTCTGATTCCCCGCCTCTGATTCCCTGCCTCTGATTCCCCGCCTCTGATTCCCCGCCTCTGATTCCCCGCCTCAGATTCCCCACCTCTGATTCCCTGCATCAGATTCCCTTCATCTGATTCCCTGCCTCTGATTCCCCGCCTCTGATTCCCTGCGTCTTATTCCCCACCTATGTATACCCGCCTCTGTTTAACCGCCTGTTTCCCCACATCTCTTTCCCCACCTCTGATTCCACGCCTCTGATTGCCCGCCTCTGACTCCCCGCCACTGATGCCCCGCCTCTGATTCCCCACCTCTGATTCCCTGCATCTGATTCCCCGCCTCGGATTCCCCGCCTCTGATTCCCCGCCTCTGATTCAACGCCTCCGATACCCCGCCTCTGATTCCCTGCCTCTGAAAACCTGCCTCTGATTCCCTGCCTCTGATTCTCTGCCTCTGATTCCCCACCTCTGATTCCCCGCCTCCGATTCCGCACCTCTGATTCCCCGCCTCTGATTCCCTGCCTCTGATTCCCTGCATCTGATTGCCCGCCTCAAATACTCCGCCTCTGATTCCCCACCTCTGATTCCCCGCATCTGATTCCCCGCCTCTGATTCCCCGCCTCTGATTCCCCGCCTCTGATTCCCCGCCTCTGATTCCCCGCCCTTGATTCCCCGCATCTGATTCCCCGCCTCTGATTCCCCACCTCTGATTAACTGCCCCCCTCTCCGTGCAACTTACCCCGGCCTACGTTTCCCCACATATCTTTCCCCGCCTCTGATTCCACGCCTCTGATTCCCCGCCTCTGATTGCCCGCCTCTGATTCCCTGCCTCTGATTCCCTGCCTCAGATTCCCTGCCTCAGATTCCCTTCATCTGATTCCCTGCCTCTGATTCCCCGCCTCAGATTCCCTGCCTCTGATTCCCTGCCTCTGATTCCCCGCCTATGTTTACCCGCCTCTGTTTCCCAACCTCAGGTTCCCCACCTCAGATTCGCTGACTCTGATTCCCTGCCTCTGATTCCCTTATCTGATTGCCCTCCTCTGATTCCCCGCCTCTGATTCCCCGCCTCGGATTCCCTGCCTCTGATTCCCCGCCTATGTTTACCCGCCTCTGTTTCCCCACCTCAGGTTCCCCACCTCAGATTCGCTGACTCTGATTCCCTGCCTCTGATTCCCTGCCTCAGATTCCCTGCGTCTGATTGCCCGCCTCTGATACTCCGCCTCTGATTCCCCGCCTCTGATTCCTTGCCTCTGATTCCCCGCCTCTGATTCCCCGCCTCTGAATCCCCGCCTCTGAATCCGCGCCTCTTATTCCACGTCTCTGATTCCCCGCCTCAGATTCCCCGCCTCTGATTCCCCACCTCTGATTCACTCCCTCCCTTTCCGTTACAACTTTCCCCGGCCTACATTACCCCACATATCATTCCCCGCCTCTGATTCCACGCCTCTGATTCCCCGCCTCTGATTGCCCGCCTCTGATTCCCTGCCTCTGATTCCCTACCTCAGATTCCCTGCCTCAGATTCCCTTCATCTGATTCCCTGCCTCTGAATCCCCGCCTTGGATTCCCTGCCTCTGATTCCCCGCATCTGATTCTCCGCCTCAGATTCCCCACCTCTGATTCCCTGTCTCTGATTCACCCCCTCTGATTCCCCACCTCTGATTCCCCGCCTCTGATTCCCCGCCTCTGATAACCTGCCTCTGATTCCCTGCCTCTGATTCTCTGCCTCTGATTCCCTGCCTCTGATTCCCTGCCTCTGATTCCACACCTCTGATTCCCCGCCTCCGATTCCGCACCTCTGATTCCCCGCCTCTGATTCCCCGCATCTGATTCCCCACTTCCGATTCCCCGCCTCTGATTCCCCGCCTCTGATTCCCCGCCTCTGATTCCCCACCTGTGATTCCCCACCTCTTATTACCGCCCTCTGATTAGCCGCCTCCCTTTCTGCGCAACTTTCCCGGCCTCCGTTTACCCACATCTCTTTCCCCGCCTCTGATTCCACATCTCTGATTCCCCACCTCTGATTCCCCCCTCTGATACCCTGACACTGATTCCCTGCCTCTGATTCCCCGCCTCTGATACCCTGCCTCTCTTTCCCTGCCTCTGATTCCCCACCTCTGATTCCCCGCTTCTGATTCCCCGCCTCTGATTCCCCGCCTCTGATTCCCCGCCTCTGATACCCTGCCTCTCTTTCCCTGCCTCTATTTCTGTGCCTCTTTCTCTGCATCTCGTTTCCCACATCTCATTTTCCCCCTCTGATAACCCGCCTCGGATTCCCTGCCTCCGATTCCCTGCCTCCGATTCCCTGCCTCAGATTCCCTGCCTCTGATTACCTGCCTCTGATTCCCCGCCTCTGATTCCCTGCCTCTGATTCCCCGCCTCTGATTCCCTGACTCTGATTCACCGCCTCCATTTCCGCGCAACTTTCCTGGCCTACGTTTCCCCACATCTCTTTCCCCACCTCTGATTCCACGCCTCTGATTCCCCGCCTCTGATTGCCCGCCTCTGATTCCCCGCCTCTGATTCCCCACCTCTGATTCCCCGTCTCTGATTCTCCGCCTCTGATACCCCGCCTCTGAATCCCCGCCTCTGATTCCCAGCCTCTGATTCCCCGCCTCTGATTCCCCGCGTCTGATTCCCTTCCTCAGATTCCCTGCCTCTGATTCCCCACCTCTGATTCCCCGCTTCCGATTCCGCACCCATGTTTCACCGCCGCTGTTGCTCTGCTTCTGATTTCCCGGCTCAGATTCGCCGGCACTGATTCCGCACCTCTGATTCCACGCCTCTCTTTCTGTGTCTCTGATTCCCTGCCTCTGATTCCCCGCCTCTGATTCCCCGCCTCTGATACCGTGCCTCTCTTTCCCTGCCTCTATTTCCGTGCCTCTTTCTCTGCATCTAGTTTCCCACATCTCATTTCCCCCCTCTGATAATCCGCCTCAGATTCCCTGCCTCCGATTCCCTGCCTCAGATTCCCTGCCTCTGAATCCCTGCCTCTGATTCCCCGCCTCTGATTCCCCGCCTCTGATTCCCCGCATATGTTTACCCGCCTCTGTTTATCCACCTGTTTCCCACATCTCTTTCCCAACCTCTGATTCCACGCCTCTGATTCCCCGCCTCTGATTCCCCACCTCTGATTCCCCGACTCTGATTCACTGCCTCCCTTTCCGCGCAACTTTCCTGGCATACGTTTCCCCACATCTCTTTCCCCACCTCTGATTCCACGCCTCTGATTCCCCGCCTCTGATTGCCCGCCTCTGATTCCCCGCCTCTGATTCCCCGTCTCTGATTCCCCGCATCTGATACCCTGCCTCTGAATCCCTGCCTCTGATTCCCTGCCTCTGTTCCCCGCCTCTGATTCCACGCCTCTGATTCCCAGCCTCTGATTCCCCGACTCTGATTCCCCACCTCTGATTCACTGCCTCCCATTCAGCGCAACTTTCCCGGCCTACATTTCCCCACATATCTTTCCCCGCCTCTGATTCCATGCCTCTGATTCCCCGCCTCTGATTTCCCGCCTCAGATTCCCCACCTCTGATTCCCTGTCTCTGATTCACCCCCTCTGATTCCCCACCTCTGATTCCCCGCCTCTGATTCCCCGCCTCTGATAACCTGCCTCTGATTCCCTGCCTCTGATTCTCTGCCTCTGATTCCCTGCCTCTGATTCCCTGCCTCTGATTCCACACCTCTGATTCCCCGCCTCCGATTCCGCACCTCTGATTCCCCGCCTCTGATTCCCCGCATCTGATTCCCCACTTCCGATTCCCCGCCTCTGATTCCCCGCCTCTGATTCCCCGCCTCTGATTCCCCACCTGTGATTCCCCACCTCTTATTACCGCCCTCTGATTAGCCGCCTCCCTTTCTGCGCAACTTTCCCGGCCTCCGTTTACCCACATCTCTTTCCCCGCCTCTGATTCCACATCTCTGATTCCCCACCTCTGATTCCCCCCTCTGATACCCTGACACTGATTCCCTGCCTCTGATTCCCCGCCTCTGATACCCTGCCTCTCTTTCCCTGCCTCTGATTCCCCACCTCTGATTCCCCGCTTCTGATTCCCCGCCTCTGATTCCCCGCCTCTGATTCCCCGCCTCTGATACCCTGCCTCTCTTTCCCTGCCTCTATTTCTGTGCCTCTTTCTCTGCATCTCGTTTCCCACATCTCATTTTCCCCCTCTGATAACCCGCCTCGGATTCCCTGCCTCCGATTCCCTGCCTCCGATTCCCTGCCTCAGATTCCCTGCCTCTGATTACCTGCCTCTGATTCCCCGCCTCTGATTCCCTGCCTCTGATTCCCCGCCTCTGATTCCCTGACTCTGATTCACCGCCTCCATTTCCGCGCAACTTTCCTGGCCTACGTTTCCCCACATCTCTTTCCCCACCTCTGATTCCACGCCTCTGATTCCCCGCCTCTGATTGCCCGCCTCTGATTCCCCGCCTCTGATTCCCCACCTCTGATTCCCCGTCTCTGATTCTCCGCCTCTGATACCCCGCCTCTGAATCCCCGCCTCTGATTCCCAGCCTCTGATTCCCCGCCTCTGATTCCCCGCGTCTGATTCCCTGCCTCAGATTCCCTGCCTCTGATTCCCCACCTCTGATTCCCCGCTTCCGATTCCGCACCCATGTTTCACCGCCGCTGTTGCTCTGCTTCTGATTTCCCGGCTCAGATTCGCCGGCACTGATTCCGCACCTCTGATTCCACGCCTCTCTTTCTGTGTCTCTGATTCCCTGCCTCTGATTCCCCGCCTCTGATTCCCCGCCTCTGATACCGTGCCTCTCTTTCCCTGCCTCTATTTCCGTGCCTCTTTCTCTGCATCTAGTTTCCCACATCTCATTTCCCCCCTCTGATAATCCGCCTCAGATTCCCTGCCTCCGATTCCCTGCCTCAGATTCCCTGCCTCTGAATCCCTGCCTCTGATTCCCCGCCTCTGATTCCCCGCCTCTGATTCCCCGCATATGTTTACCCGCCTCTGTTTATCCACCTGTTTCCCACATCTCTTTCCCAACCTCTGATTCCACGCCTCTGATTCCCCGCCTCTGATTCCCCACCTCTGATTCCCCGACTCTGATTCACTGCCTCCCTTTCCGCGCAACTTTCCTGGCATACGTTTCCCCACATCTCTTTCCCCACCTCTGATTCCACGCCTCTGATTCCCCGCCTCTGATTGCCCGCCTCTGATTCCCCGCCTCTGATTCCCCGTCTCTGATTCCCCGCATCTGATACCCTGCCTCTGAATCCCTGCCTCTGATTCCCTGCCTCTGTTCCCCGCCTCTGATTCCACGCCTCTGATTCCCAGCCTCTGATTCCCCGACTCTGATTCCCCACCTCTGATTCACTGCCTCCCATTCAGCGCAACTTTCCCGGCCTACATTTCCCCACATATCTTTCCCCGCCTCTGATTCCATGCCTCTGATTCCCCGCCTCTGATTTCCCGCCTCTGATTCCCGGCCTCTGATTCCCTGCCTCAGATTCCCTGCCTCAGATTCCCTTCATCTGATTCCCTGCCTCTGATTCCCCGCCTCTGATTCCCTGCCTCTGATTCCCCGCATATGTTTATACGCCTCTGTTTACCCACCTGTTTCCCCACATCTCTTTCCTCACCTCTGATTCCACGCATCTAATTACCCGCCTCTGATTGCCCGCCTCTGATTTCCTGCCTCTGATTCCCCGCCTCTGATTCCCCGCCTCTGATACCCCGCCTCTGATTCCCCACATCTGATTCCCTGCATTTGATTCCCCGCCTCGGATTCCCCGCCTCTGATTCCCCGCCTCTGATTCCCTGCCTCTGAAAACCTGCCTCTGATTCACTGCCTCTGATTCTCTGCCTCTGATTCCCTGCCTCTGATTCCCTGCCTCTGATTCCCCGCCTCCGATTCCGCACCTCAGATTCCCCGCCTCTGATTCCCTGCCTCTGATTCCCTGCCTCTGATTCCCTGCATCTGATTGCCCGCCTCTGATACTCCGCCTCTGATTCCCCGCCTCTGATTCCTTGCCTCTGATTCCCCGCCTATGTTTACCCGCATCTGTTTACCCGCCTGTTTCGCCGCCTCTGATTCCCCACCTCAGATTCCCCGCCTCAGATTCCCTGCCTCTGATTCCCTGCCTCTGATTCCCTGCCTCTGATTCCCTTATCTGATTGCCCTCCTCTGATTCCCCGCCTCTGATTCCCTGCCTCTGATTCCCCGCCTATGTTTACCCGCATCTGTTTACCCGCCTGTTTCGCCGCCTCTGATTCCCCACCTCTGATTCCCTGCCTCTGATTCCCTGCCTCTGATTCCCTTATCTGATTCCCCGCCTCTGAATCCCCGCCTCTGATTCCCCGCCTCTTATTCCACGTCTCTGATTCCCCGCCTCAGATTCCCCGCCTCTGATTCCCCACCTCTGATTCACTGCCCCCTTTCCGTGCAACTTTCCCCGGCCTACATTACCCCACATATCATTCCCAGCCTCTGATTCCACGCCTCTGATTCCCCGCCTCTGATTGCCCGCCTCTGATTCCCGGCCTCTGATTCCCTGCCTCAGATTCCCTGCCTCAGATTCCCTTCATCTGATTCCCTGCCTCTGAATCCCCGCCTTGGATTCCCTGCCTCTGATTCCCCGCATATGATTCTCCGCCTCAGATTCCCCACCTCTGATTCCCTGTCTCTGATTCACCCCCTCTGATTCCCCACCTCTGATTCCCCGCCTCTGATTCCCCGCCTCTGATAACCTGCCTCTGATTCCCTGCCTCTGATTCTCTGCCTCTGATTCCCTGCCTCTGATTCCCTGCCTCTGATTCCACACCTCTGATTCCCTGCCTCCGATTCCGCACCTCTGATTCCCCGCCTCTGATTCCCCGCATCTGATTCCCCGCTTCTGATTCCCCGCTTCTGATTCCCCGCCTCTGATTCCCCGCCTCTGATTCCCCACCTCTGATTCCCCACCTCTTATTCCCGCCCTCTGATTAGCCGCCTCCCTTTCTGCGCAACTTTCCCGGCCTCCGTTTACCCACATCTCTTTCCCCGCCTCTGATTCCACATCTCTGATTCCCCACCTCTGATTCCCCCCTCTGATACCCTGCCACTGATTCCCTGCCTCTGATTCCCCACCTCTGATACCCTGCCTCTCTTTCTCTGTCTCTGATTCCCCACCTCTGATCCCCGCTTCTGATTCCCCGCCTCTGATTCCCCGCCTCTGATTCCCCGCCTCTGATACCCTGCCTCTCTTTCCCTGCCTCTATTTCCGTGCCTCTTTCTCTGCATCTCGTTTCCCACATCTCATTTCCCCCCTGTGATAAACCGCCTCAGATTCCCTGCCTCCGATTCCCTGCCTCAGATTCCCTGCCTCTGATTCCCCGCCTCTGATTCCCTGCCTCTGATTCCCCGCCTCTGATTCCCTGCCTCTGATTCACCGCCTCCCTTTCCGCGCAACTTTCCTGGCCTACGTTTCCCCACATCTCTTTCCCCACCTCTGATTCCACGCCTCTGATTCCCCGCCACTGATTGCCCGCCTCTGATTCTCCGCCTCTGATTCCCCACCTCTGATTCCCCGTCTCTGATTCCCCGCCTCTGATACCCCGCATCTGATTCCCTGCCTCAGATTCCCTGCCTCTGATTCCCCACCTCTGATTCCCCGCTTCCGATTCCGCACTCATGTTTCACCGCCGCTGTTGCTCTGCTTCTGATTTCCCGGCTCAGATTCGCCGGCTCTGATTCCGCACATCTGATTCCACGCCTCTCTTTCTGTGTCTCTGATTCCCCGCCTCTGATTCCCCGCCTCTGATTCCCCGCCTCTGATACCCTGCCTCTCTTTCCCTGCCTCTATTTCCGTGCCTCTTTCTCTGCATCTCGTTTCCCACATCTCATTTCCCCCCTCTGATAACCCGCCTCAGATTCCCTGCCTCCGATTCCCTGCCTCAGATTCCCTGCCTCTGATTCCCTGCCTCTGATTCCCCGCCTCTGATTCCCCGCATATGTTTACCCGCCTCTGTTTATCCACCTGTTTCCCACATCTCTTTCCCCACCTCTGATTCCACGCCTCTTATTCCCCGCCTCTGATTCCCCGCCTCTGATTCACTGCCTCCTTTTCCGCGCAACTTTCCTGGCCTACGTTTCCCCACATCTCTTTCCCCACCTCTGATTCCACGCCTCTGATATCCAGCCTCTGATTCCCCGCCTCTGATTCCCCGCCTCTGATTCCCCGTCTCTGATTCCCCGCCTCTGATACCCTGCCTCTGAATCCCCGCCTCTGATTCCCCGCCTCTGATTCCCCGCCTCTGATTCCACGCCTCTGATTCCCAGCCTCTGATTCCCCGACTCTGATTCCCCACCTCTGATTCACTGCCTCCTATTCCGCGCAACTTTCCCGGCCTACATTTCCCCACATATCTTTCCCCGCCTCTGATTCCACGCCTCTGATTCCCCGCCTCTGATTTCCCGCCTCTGATTCCCGGCCTCTGATTCCCTGCCTCAGATTCCATGCCTCAGATTCCCTTCATCTGATTCCCTGCCTCTGATTCCCCGCCTCTGATTCCCTGCCTCTGATTCCCCGCCTATGTTTATCCGCCTCTGTTTACCCACCTGTTTACCCACATCTGATTCCTCACCTCTGATTCCACGCATCTAATTCCCCGCCTCTGATTGCCTGCCTCTGATTTCCTGCCTCTGATTCCCCGGCTCTGATTCCCCGCCTCTGATACCCCGCCTCTGATTCCCCACCTCTGATTCCCTGCATTTGATTCCCCGCCTCGGATTCCCCGCCTCTGATTCCCCGCCTCTGATTCAACGCCTCTGATTCCCCGCCTCTGATTCCCTGCCTCTGATTCACTGCCTCTGATTCTCTGCCTCTGATTCCCTGCCTCTGATTCCCTGCCTCTGATTCCTCGCCTCCGATTCCGCACCTCTTATTCCCCGCCTCTGATTCCCTGCCTCTGATTCCCTGCCTCTGATTCCCTGCATCTGATTGCCCGCCTCTGATACTCCGCCTCTGATTCCCCGCCTCTGATTCCCTGCCTCAGATCCCTGCCTCTGATTCCCAACCTCTGATTCCCCGCTTCCGATTCCACACCCATGTTTCACCGCCTCTGTTGCTCTGCTTCTGATTTCCCGGCTCAGATTCGCCGGCTCTGATTCCGCACCTCTGATTCCACGCCTCTCTTTCTGTGTCTCTGATTCCCCGCCTCTGATTCCCCGCCTCTGATTCCCCGCCTCTGATACCCTGCCTCTCTTTCCCTGCCTCTAATTCCGTGCCTCTTTCTCTGCATCTCATTTCCCACATCTCATTTCCCCCCTATGATAACCCGCCTCAGATTTCCTGACTTTGATTCCCCACCTCTGATTCCCCGCCTCTGATACCCTGCATCTTATTCCCCGCTTCTGATTCCCCGCATCTGATTCCCCGCCTCTGATTCCCCGCCTCAGATTCCCCGCCTCTGATTCCCTGCATCAGATTCCCTTCATCTGATTCCCTGCCTCTGATTCCCCGCCTCTGATTCCCTGCGTCTGATTCCCCACCTATGTATACACGCCTCTGTTTAACCGCCTGTTTCCCCACATCTCTTTCCCCACCTCTGATTCCACGCCTCTGATTCCCCGCCTCTGATTGCCTGCCTTTGATTTCCTGCCTCTGATTCCCCGCCTCTGATTCCCCGCCTCTGATACCCCGCCTCTGATTCCCCACCTCTGATTCCCTGCATCTGATTCCCCGCCTCGGATTCCCCGCCTCTGATTCCCCGCCTCTGATTCAACGCCTCTGATACCCCGCCTCTGATTCCCTGCCTCTGAAAACCTGCCTCTGATTCCATGCCTCTGATTCTCTGCCTCTGATTCCCTGCCTCTGACTATCTGCCTCTGATTCCCCGCCTCAAATACTCCGCCTCTGATTCCCCACCTCTGATTCCCCGCATCTGATTCCCCGCCTCTGATTCCCCGCCTCTGATTCCCCACCTCTGATTCCCCGCCTCTGATTCCCCGCCCTTGATTCCCCGCCTCTGATTCCTCGCCTCTGATTCCCCATCTCTGATTCACTGCCTCCCTTTCCGTGCAACTTACCCCGGCCTACATTTCCCCACATATCTTTCCCCGCCTCTGATTCCACGCCTCTGATTCCCCGCCTCTGATTGCCCGCCTCTGATTCCCTGCCTCTGATTCCCTGCCTCAGATTCCCTGCCTCAGATTCCCTTCATCTGATTCCCTGCCTCTGATTCCCCGCCTCAGATTCCCTGCCTCTGATTCCCTGCCTCTGATTCCCTGCCTCTGATTCCCTTATCTGATTGCCCTCCTCTGATTCCCCGCCTCTGATTCCCCGCCTCGGATTCCCTGCCTCTGATTCCCCGCCTATGTTTACCCGCCTCTGTTTCCCCACCTCTGGTTCCCCGCCTCAGATTCGCTGACTCTGATTCCCTGCCTCTGATTCCCTGCTTCAGATTCCCTGCATCTGATTGCCCGCCTCTGATACTCCGCCTCTGATTCCCCGCCTCTGATTCCTTGCCTCTGATTCCCCGCCTCTGATTCCCCGCCTCTTAATCCCCGCCTCTGAATCCCCGCCTCTTATTCCACGTCTCTGATTCCCCGCCTCAGATTCCCCGCCTCTGATTCCCCGCCTCTGATTCCACGCCTCTGATTCCCAGCCTCTGATTCACCGACTCTGATTCCCCACCTCTGATTCACTGCCTCCTATTCCGCGCAACTTTCCCGGCCTACATTTCCCCACATATCTTTCCCCGCCTCTGATTCCACGCCTCTGATTCCCCGCCTCTGATTTCCCGCCTCTGATTCCCGGCCTCTGATTCCCTGCCTCAGATTCCCTGCCTCAGATTCCCTTCATCTGATTCCCTGCCTCTGATTCCCCGCCTCTGATTCCCTGCCTCTGATTCCCCGCCTATGTTTATCCGCCTCTGTTTACCCACCTGTTTACCCACATCTGTTTCCTCACCTCTGATTCCACGCATCTAATTCCCCGCCTCTGATTGCCTGCCCCTGATTTCCTGCCTCTGATTCCCCGGCTCTGATTCCCCGCCTCTGATACCCCGCCTCTGATTCCCCACCTCTGATTCCCTGCATTTGATTCCCCGCCTCGGATTCCCCGCCTCTGATTCCCCGCCTCTGATTCAACGCCTCTGATTCCCCGCCTCTGATTCCCTGCCTCTGAAAACCTGCCTCTGATTCACTGCCTCTGATTCTCTGCCTCTGATTCCCTGCCTCTGATTCCCTGCCTCTGATTCCCCGCCTCCGATTCCGCACCTCTTATTCCCCGCCTCTGATTCCCTGCCTCTGATTCCCTGCCTCTGATTCCCTGCATCTGATTGCCCGCCTCTGATACTCCGACTCTGATTCCCCGCCTCTGATTCCCTGCCTCAGATCCCTGCCTCTGATTCCCCACCTCTGATTCCCCGCTTCCGATTCCGCACCCATGTTTCACCGCCTCTGTTGCTCTGCTTCTGATTTCCCGGCTCAGATTCGCCGGCTCTGATTCCGCACCTCTGATTCCACGCCTCTCTTTCTGTGTCTCTGATTCCCCGCCTCTGATTCCCCGCCTCTGATTCCCCGCCTCTGATACCCTGCCTCTCTTTCCCTGCCTCTATTTCCGTGCCTCTTTCTCTGCATCTCATTTCCCACATCTCATTTCCCCCCTATGATAACCCGCCTCAGATTTCCTGACTTTGATTCCCCACCTCTGATTCCCCGCCTCTGATACCCTGCATCTGATTCCCCGCTTCTGATTCCCCACATCTGATTCCCCGCCTCTGATTCCCCGCCTCAGATTCCCCGCCTCTGATTCCCTGCATCAGATTCCCTTCATCTGATTCCCTGCCTCTGATTCCCCGCCTCTGATTCCCTGCGTCTGATTCCCCACCTATGTATACCCGCCTCTGTTTAACCGCCTGTTTCCCCACATCTCTTTCCCCACCTCTGATTCCACGCCTCTGATTCCCCGCCTCTGATTGCCTGCTTCTGATTTCCTGCCTCTGATTCCCCGCCTCTGATTCCCCGCCTCTGATACCCCGCCTCTGATTCCCCACCTCTGATTCCCTGCATCTGATTCCCCGCCTCGGATTCCCCGCCTCTGATTCCCCGCCTCTGATTCAACGCCTCTGATACCCCGCCTCTGATTCCCTGCCTCTGAAAACCTGCCTCTGATTCCCTGCCTCTGATTCTCTGCCTCTGATTCCCTGCCTCTGATTATCTGCCTCTGATTCCCCACCTCTGATTCCCCGCCTCCAATTCCGCACCTCTGATTCCCCGCCTCTGATTCCCTGCCTCTGATTCCCTGCATCTGATTGCCCGCCTCAAATACTCCGCCTCTGATTCCCCACATCTGATTCCCCGCATCTGATTCCCCGCCTCTGATTCCCCGCCTCTGATTCCCCGCCTCTGATTCCCCGCCTCTGATTCCCCGCCCTTGATTCCCCTCCTCTGATTCCCCGCCTCTGATTCCCCATCTCTGATTCACTGCCTCCCTTTCCGTGCAACTTACCCCGGCCTACGTTTCCCCACATATCTTTCCCCGCCTCTGATTCCACGCCTCTGATTCCCCGCCTCTGATTGCCCGCCTCTGATTCCCTGCCTCTGATTCCCTGCCTCAGATTCCCTGCCTCAGATTCCCTTCATCTGATTCCCTGCCTCTGATTCCCCGCCTCAGATGCCCAGCCTCTGATTCCCTGCCTCTGATTCCCTTATCTGATTGCCCTCCTCTGATTCCCCGCCTCTGATTCCCCGCCTCGGATTCCATGCCTCTGATTCCCCGCCTATGTTTACCCGCCTCTGTTTCCCCACCTCTGGTTCCCAGCCTCAGATTCGCTGACTCTGATTCCCTGCCTCTGATTCCCTGCCTCAGATTCCCTGCATCTGATTGCCCGCCTCTGATACTCCGCCTCTGATTCCCCGCCTCTGATTCCTTGCCTCTGATTCCCCGCCTCTGATTCCCCGCCTCTGAATCCCCGCCTCTGAATCCCCGCCTCTTATTCCACGTCTCTGATTCCCCGCCTAAGATTCCCCGCCTCTGATTCCCCACCTCTGATTCACTCCCTCCCTTTCCGTGCAACTTTCCCCGGCCTACATTACCCCACATATCATTCCCCGCCTCTGATTCCACGCCTCTGATTCCCCGCCTCTGATTGCCCGCCTCTGATTCCCTGCCTCTGATTCCCTGCCTCAGATTCCCTGCCTCAGATTCCCTTCATCTGATTCCCTGCCTCTGAATCCACGCCTTGGATTCCCTGCCTCTGATTCCCCGCATCTGATTCTCCGCCTCAGATTCCCCACCTCTGATTCCCTGTCTCTGATTCACGCCCTCTGATTCCCCACCTCTGATTCCCCGCCTCTGATTCCCCGCCTCTGATAACCTGCCTCTGATTCCCTGCCTCTGATTCTCTGCCTCTGATTCCCTGCCTCTGATTCCCTGCCTCTGATTCCACACCTCTGATTCCCCGCCTCCGATTCCGCACCTCTGATTCCCCGCCTCTGATTCCCCGCATCTGATTCCCCGCTTCTGATTCCCCACCTCTTATTCCCGCCCTCTGATTAGCCGCCTCCCTTTCTGCGCAACTTTCCCGGCCTCCGTTTACCCACATCTCTTTCCCCGCCTCTGATTCCACATCTCTGATTCCCCACCTCTGATTCCCCCCTCTGATACCCTGCCACTGATTCCCTGCCTCTGATTCCCCGCCTCTGATAACCTGCCTCTCTTTCCCTGCCTCTGATTCCCCACCTCTGATTCCCCGCTTCTGATTCCCCGCCTCTGATTCCCCGCCTCTGATTCCCCGCCTCTGATACCCTGCCTCTCTTTCCCTGCCTCTATTTCCGTGCCGCTTTCTCTGCATCTCGTTTCCCACATCTCATTTCCCCCCTCTGATAACCCGCCTCAGATTCCCTGCCTCCGATTCCCTGCCTCTGATTCCCCACCTCTGATTCCCCGCTTCCGATTCCGCACCCATGTTTCACCGCATCTGTTGCTCTGCTTCTGATTTCCCGGCTCAGATTCGCCGGCTCTGATTCCGCACCTCTGATTCCACGCCTCTCTTTCTGTGTCTCTGATTCCCCGCCTCTGATTCCCCGCCTCTGGTACCCTGCCTCTCTTTCCCTGCCTCTATTTCCGTGCCTCTTTCTCTGCATCTCATTTCCCACATCGCATTTCCCCCCTCTGATAACCCGCCTCAGATTTCCTGACTTTGATTCCCCACCTCTGATTCCCCGCCTCTGATACCCTGCATCTGATTCCCCGCTTCTGATTCCCCGCATCTGATTCCCCGCCTCTGATTCCCCGCCTCAGATTCCCCGCCTCTGATTCCCTGCCTCTGATTCCCTGCCTCAGATTCCCTGCCTCAGATTCCCCGCCTCTGATTCCCTGCGTCTGATTCCCCACCTATGTATACCCGCCTCTGTTTAACCGCCTGTTTCCCCACATCTCTTTCCCCACCTCTGATTCCACGCCTCTGATTCCCCGCCTCTGATTGACTGCCTCTGATTTCCTGCCTCTGATTCCCCGCCTCTGATTCCCCTCCTCTGATACCCCGCCTCTGATTCCCCACCTCTGATTCCCTGCATCTGATTCCCCGCCTCGGATTCCCCGCCACTGATTCCCCGCCTCTGATTCAACGCCTCTGATACCCCGCCTCTGATGCCCTGCCGCTGAAAACCTGCCTCTGATTCCCTGCCATTGATTCTCTGCCTCTGATTCCCTGCCTCTGATTCCCTGCCTCTGATTCCCCACCTCTGATTCCCCGCCTCCGATTCCGCACCTCTGATTTCCCGCCTCTGATTCCCTGCCTCTGATTCCCTGCATCTGATTGCCCGCCTCAAATACTCCGCCTCTGATACCCCACCTCTGATTCCCCGCATATGATTCCCCGCCTCTGATTCCCCGTCTCTGATTCCCCGCCTCTGATTCCCCGCCTCTGATTCCCCGCCCTTGATTCCCCGCCTCTGATTCCCCGCCTCTGATTCCCCATCTCTGATTCACTGCCTCCCTTTCCGTGCAACTTACCCCGGCCTACGTTTCCCCACATATCTTTCCCCGCCTCTGATTCCACGCCTCTGATTCCCCGCCTCTGATTGCCCGCCTCTGATTCCCTGCCTCTGATTCCCTGCCTCAGATTCCCTGCCTCAGATTCCCTTCATCTGATTCCCTGCCTCTGATTCCCCGCCTCAGATTCCCTGCCTCTGATTCCCTGCCTCTGATTCCCTACCTCTGATTCCCTTATCTGATTGCCCTCCTCTGATTCCCCGCCTCTGATTCCCCCCCTCGGATTCCCTGCCTCTGATTCCCCGCCAATGTTTACCCGCCTCTGTTTCCCTGCCTCAGATTCCCTGCATCTGATTGCCCGCCTCTGATACTCCGCCTCTGATTCCCCGCCTCTGATTCCTTGCCTCTGATTCCCCGCCTCTGATACCCCGCCTCTGAATCCCCGCCTCTTATTCCACGTCTCTGATTCCCCGCCTCAGATTCCCCGCCTCTGATTCCCCACATCTGATTCACTCCCTCCCTTTCCGTGCAACTTTCCCCGGCCTACATTACCCCACATATCATTCCCCGCCTCTGATTCCACGCCTCTGATTCCCCGCCTCTGATTGCCCGCCTCTGATTCCCTGCCTCTGATTCCCTGCCTCAGATTCCCTGCCTCAGATTCCCTTCATCTGATTCCCTGCCTCTGAATCCCCGCCTTGGATTCCCTGCCTTTGATTCCCCGCATCTGATTCTCCGCCTCAGATTCCCCACCTCTGATTCCCTGTCTCTGATTCACCCCCTCTGATTCCCCACCTCTGATTCCCCGCCTCTGATTCCCCGCCTCTGATAACCTGCCTCTGATTCCCTGCCTCTGATTCTCTGCCTCTGATTCCCTGCCTCTCATTCCACACCTCTGATTCCCCGCCTCCGATTCCGCACCTCTGGTTCCCCGCCTCTGATTCCCCGCATCTGATTCCCCGCTTCTGATTCCCCACCTTTTATTCCCGCCCTCTGATTAGCCACCTCCCTTTCTGCGCAACTTTCCTGGCCTCCGTTTACCCACATCTCTTTCCCCGCCTCTGATTCCACATCTCTGATTCCCCACCTCTGATTCCCCCCTCTGATACCCTGCCACTGATTCCCTGCCTCTGATTCCCCGCCTCTGATAACCTGCCTCTCTTTCCCTGCCTCTGATTCCCCACCTCTGATTCCCCGCTTCTGATTCCCCGCCTCTGATTCCCCGCCTCTGATTCCCCGCCTCTGATACCCTGCCTCTCTTTCCCTGCTCTATTTCCGTGCCTCTTTCTCTGCATCTCGTTTCCCACATCTCATTTCCCCCCTCTGATAACCCGCCTCAGATTCCCTGCCTCCGATTCCCTGCCTCAGATTCCCTGCCTCTGATTCCCTGCCTCTGATTCCCCGCCTCTGATTCCCTGCCTCTGATTCCCCGCCTCTGATTCCCCGCCTCTGATACCCTGCCTCTCTTTCCCTGCCTCTGGTTCCCCGCCTCTGATACCCTGCCTCTGATTCCCCGCCTCTGATTCTCCGCGTCTGATTCCCTGCCTCAGATTCCCCACCTCTGATTCCCCGTCTCTGATTCCCCGCTTCCGATTCCGCACCCATGTTTCACCGCCGCTGTTGCTCTGCTTCTGATTTCCCGGCTCAGATTCGCCGGCTCTGATTCCGTACCTCTGATTCCACGCCTCTCTTTCTGTGTCTCTGATTCCCCGCCTCTGATTCCCCGCCTCTGATTCCCCGACTCTGATACCGTGCCTCTCTTTCCCTGCCTCTATTTCCGTGCCTCTTTCTCTGCATCTCGTTTCCCACATCTCATTTCCCCCCTCTGATAACCCGCCTCAGATTCCCTGCCTCCGATTCCCTGCCTCAGATTCCCTGCCTCTGATTCCCTGCCTCTGATTCCCCGCCTCTGATTCCCCGCCTCTGATTCCCCGCCTTTGATTCACTGCCTCCCTTTCCGCGCAACTTTCCTGGCATACGTTTCCCCACATCTCTTTCCCCACCTCTGATTCCACGCCTCTGATTCCCCGCCTCTGATTGCCCGCCTCTGATTCCCCGCCTCTGATTCCCCGTCTCTGATTCCCCGCCTCTGATACCCTGCCTCTGAATCCCCGCCTCTGATTCCCCGCCTCTGATTCCCCGCCTCTGATTCCACGCCTCTGATTCCCAGCCTCTGATTCCCCGACTCTGATTCCCCACCTCTGATTCACTACCTCCCATTCCGCGCAACTTTCCCGGCCTACATTTCCCCACATATCTTTCCCCGCCTCTGATTCCACGCCTCTGATTCCCCGCCTCTGATTTCCCGCCTCTGATTCCCGGCCTCAGATTCCCTGCCTCAGATTCCCTGCCTCAGATTCCCTTCATCTGATTCCCTGCCTCTGATTCCCCGCCTCTGATTCCCTGCATCTGATTCCCCGCCTATGTTTATCCGCCTCTGTTTACCCACCTGTTTCCCACATCTCTTTCCCAACCTCTGATTCCACGCCTCTGATTCCCCGCCTCTGATTCCCTGCCTCTGATTCCCTGCCTCTGATTCTCTGCCTGATTCCCTGCCTCTGATTCCCTGCCTCTGATTCCACACCTCTGATTCCCCGCCTCCGATTCCGCACCTCTGATTCCCCGCCTCCGATTCCGCACCTCTGATTCCCACCTCTGATTCCCCGCATCTGATTCCCCGCTTCTGATTCCCCACCTCTTATTCCCGCCCTCTGATTAGCCGCCTCCCTTTCTGCGCAACTTTCCCGGCCTCCGATTACCCACATCTCTTTCCCTGCCTCTGATTCCACATCTCTGATTCCCCACCTCTGATTCCCCCCTCTGATACCCTGCCACTGATTCCCTGCCTCTGATTCCCTGCCTCTGATAACCTGCCTCTCTTTCCCTGCCTCTGATTCCCCACCTCTGATTCCCCGCTTCTGATTCCCCGCCTCTGATTCCCCGCCTCTGATTCCCCGCCTCTGATAACCTGCCTCTCTTTCCCTGCCTCTGATTCCCCACCTCTGATTCCCCGCTTCTGATTCCCCGCCTCTGATTCCCCGCCTCTGATTCCCCGCCTCTGATACCATGCCTCTCTTTCCCTGCCTCTATTTCCGTGCCGCTTTCTCTGCATCTCGTTTCCCACATCTCATTTCCCCCCTCTGATAACCCGACTCAGATTCCCTGCCTCCGATTCCCTGCCTCTGATTCCCCACCTCTGATTCCCCGCTTCCGATTCCGCACCCATGTTTCACCGCCTCTGTTGCTCTGCTTCTGATTTCCCGGCTCAGATTCGCCGGCTCTGATTCCGCACCTCTGATTCCACGCCTCTCTTTCTGTGTCTCTGATTCCCCGCCTCTGATTCCCCGCCTCTGATTCCCCGCCTCTGGTACCCTGCCTCTCTTTCCCTGCCTCTATTTCCGTGCCTCTTTCTCTGCATCTCATTTCCCACATCTCATTTCCCCCCTCTGATAACCCGCCTCAGATTTCCTGACTTTGATTCCCCAACTCTGATTCCCACCTCTGATTCCCCACCTCTGATTCCCCAACTTTGATTCACTGCATCTGATTCCCTGCCTCTGATTCCCCGCATCTGATTCCCCAACTCTGATTCCCCGCTTCTGATTCCCATCCTCTGATTCCACAACACTGATTCCCCTCCTCTGAATCCCCATCTCTGATTCCCCAACTCTGATTCCCCGCCTCTGATTCCCCATCTCTGATACCCCATCTCTGATTCCCCAATTCTGATTCCCCGCCTCCAATGCCCCACCTCTCATTCCCCATCTCTGATTCCCCATCTCTGATTCCCCGCCTCCGATTCACCATTTCTGATTGCCCGCCATTGAATCCGCAACTCTGATTCCACGCTTCTGATTCCCCGGCACTGATTCCCGGCCTCTGATTCCCAGCCTCTGATTCCCTGCCTCTGATTCCCCGCCTCTGATTCCCCGCCTCTGATTCCTGGCCTCTGATTCCCCGCCTCTGATTCCTGCCTCTGAATCCCCGCCTCTGATTCCCCGCCTCTGATTCCCCATATCTGATTCATCACCTCTGATTCCCCGCCTCAGATTGACCGCCACTTATTCCCATCCTCTGATTCCCCATCTCTGATTCACCACCTCTGATTCCCCACCTCGGATCCCTACCTTTGATTCCCCAACTCTGATTCCCTGCCTCTGATTCTCTGCCTCTGATTCCCCACCTCTGATTCCCTGTCTATGATTTCCCGCCTCTGATTCCACACCTCTGATTCCCCGCTTCTGATTCCCCATCTGTGATTCATCACCTCTGATTCCCCACCTCTGATTCCACTCCTCTGATTCACCAACTCTGTTTCCTCGCATCTGATTCCCCACCTCTGATTCCCCGCCTCTGATTCCCTGCCTCTGATTCCCCAACTCTGATTCCCCACCTCTGATTCCATGCCTTAGATTCATCACCTCTGATTCCCCGCCTCTGATTCCCCATCTCTGATTCCCCACCTCTGATTCCCGGCCTCTGATTCCCCGCCTCTGATTCCCCGCTTCTGATTCCCGGTCTCTGATTCCCCACCTCTGATTCTCTGCTTCTGATTCACCGCCTCTGATTCCCCACCTCTGTTTCCCCGCATCTGATTCCCCAACTCTGATTCATCACCTCTGATTCCCCACCTCTGATTCCAGGCCTCTGATTCCCCACCTCTGATTCCACAACTCTGATTCTCTACCTCTGATTTTCCATCTCTGATTCCTCGCCTCTGATTCCCCATCTCTGATTTCCCGCCTCTGATTCCACACCTCTGATTCCCCGCTTCTGATTCCCCATCTGTGATTCATCACCTTTGATTCCCCACCTCTGATTCCCCTCCTCTGATTGACCAACTCTGTTTCCTCGCATCTAATTCCCCACCTCTCATTCCCCGCCTCTGATTCCCCGCCTCTGATTCCCCAACTCTGATTCCCCACCTCTGATTCCATGCCTTAGATTCATCACCTCTGATTCCCCACCTCTGATTCCCCGCCTCTGATTCCCCAACTTTGATTCCCTGCATCTGATTCCCTGCCTCTGATTCCCCGCATCTGATTCCCTGCCTCTGATTCCCAGTCTCTGATTCCCCACCTCTGATTCCACAACTCTGATTCCCCGCCTCTGATTCCCCGCCTCTGATAACCTGCCTCTGATTCCCTGCCTCTGATTCTCTGCCTCTGATTCCCTGCCTCTCATTCCACACCTCTGATTCCCCGCCTCCGATTCCGCACCTCTGATTCCCCGCCTCTGATTCCCCGCATCTGATTCCCCGCTTCTGATTCCCCACCTTTTATTCCCGCCCTCTGATTAGCCACCTCCCTTTCTGCGCAACTTTCCTGGCCTCCGTTTACCCACATCTCTTTCCCCGCCTCTGATTCCACATCTCTGATTCCCCACCTCTGATTCCCCCCTCTGATACCCTGCCACTGATTCCCTGCCTCTGATTCCCCGCCTCTGATAACCTGCCTCTCTTTCCCTGCCTCTGATTCCCCACCTCTGATTCCCCGCTTCTGATTCCCCGCTTCTGATTCCCCGCCTCTTATTCCCCGCCTCTGATACCCTGCCTCTCTTTCCCTGCTCTATTTCCGTGCCTCTTTCTCTGCATCTCGTTTCCCACATCTCATTTCCCCCCTCTGATAACCCGCCTCAGATTCCCTGCCTCCGATTCCCTGCCTCAGATTCCCTGCCTCTGATTCCCTGCCTCTGATTCCCCGCCTCTGATTCCCTGCCTCTGATTCCCCGCCTCTGATTCCCCGCCTCTGATACCCTGCCTCTCTTTCCCTGCCTCTGGTTCCCCGCCTCTGATACCCTGCCTCTGATTCCCCGCCTCTGATTCTCCGCGTCTGATTCCCTGCCTCAGATTCCCCACCTCTGATTCCCCGTCTCTGATTCCCCGCTTCCGATTCCGCACCCATGTTTCACCGCCGCTGTTGCTCTGCTTCTGATTTCCCGGCTCAGATTCGCCGGCTCTGATTCCGTACCTCTGATTCCACGCCTCTCTTTCTGTGTCTCTGATTCCCCGCCTCTGATTCCCCGCCTCTGATTCCCCGACTCTGATACCGTGCCTCTCTTTCCCTGCCTCTATTTCCGTGCCTCTTTCTCTGCATCTCGTTTCCCACATCTCATTTCCCCCCTCTGATAACCCGCCTCAGATTCCCTGCCTCCGATTCCCTGCCTCAGATTCCCTGCCTCTGATTCCCTGCCTCTGATTCCCCGCCTCTGATTCCCCGCCTCTGATTCCCCGCCTTTGATTCACTGCCTCCCTTTCCGCGCAACTTTCCTGGCATACGTTTCCCCACATCTCTTTCCCCACCTCTGATTCCACGCCTCTGATTCCCCGCCTCTGATTGCCCGCCTCTGATTCCCCGCCTCTGATTCCCCGTCTCTGATTCCCCGCCTCTGATACCCTGCCTCTGAATCCCCGCCTCTGATTCCCCGCCTCTGATTCCCCGCCTCTGATTCCACGCCTCTGATTCCCAGCCTCTGATTCCCCGACTCTGATTCCCCACCTCTGATTCACTACCTCCCATTCCGCGCAACTTTCCCGGCCTACATTTCCCCACATATCTTTCCCCGCCTCTGATTCCACGCCTCTGATTCCCCGCCTCTGATTTCCGGCCTCTGATTCCCGGCCTCAGATTCCCTGCCTCAGATTCCCTGCCTCAGATTCCCTTCATCTGATTCCCTGCCTCTGATTCCCCGCCTCTGATTCCCTGCATCTGATTCCCCGCCTATGTTCATCCGCCTCTGTTTACCCACCTGTTTCCCACATCTCTTTCCCAACCTCTGATTCCACGCCTCTGATTCCCCGCCTCTGATTCCCTGCCTCTGATTCCCTGCCTCTGATTCTCTGCCTGATTCCCTGCCTCTGATTCCCTGCCTCTGATTCCACACCTCTGATTCCCCGCCTCCGATTCCGCACCTCTGATTCCCCGCCTCCGATTCCGCACCTCTGATTCCCACCTCTGATTCCCCGCATCTGATTCCCCGCTTCTGATTCCCCACCTCTTATTCCCGCCCTCTGATTAGCCGCCTCCCTTTCTGCGCAACTTTCCCGGCCTCCGATTACCCACATCTCTTTCCCTGCCTCTGATTCCACATCTCTGATTCCCCACCTCTGATTCCCCCCTCTGATACCCTGCCACTGATTCCCTGCCTCTGATTCCCTGCCTCTGATAACCTGCCTCTCTTTCCCTGCCTCTGATTCCCCACCTCTGATTCCCCGCTTCTGATTCCCCGCCTCTGATTCCCCGCCTCTGATTCCCCGCCTCTGATAACCTGCCTCTCTTTCCCTGCCTCTGATTCCCCACCTCTGATTCCCCGCTTCTGATTCCCCGCCTCTGATTCCCCGCCTCTGATTCCCCGCCTCTGATACCCTGCCTCTCTTTCCCTGCCTCTATTTCCGTGCCGCTTTCTCTGCATCTCGTTTCCCACATCTCATTTCCCCCCTCTGATAACCCGACTCAGATTCCCTGCCTCCGATTCCCTGCCTCTGATTCCCCACCTCTGATTCCCCGCTTCCGATTCCGCACCCATGTTTCACCGCCTCTGTTGCTCTGCTTCTGATTTCCCGGCTCAGATTCGCCGGCTCTGATTCCGCACCTCTGATTCCACGCCTCTCTTTCTGTGTCTCTGATTCCCCGCCTCTGATTCCCCGCCTCTGATTCCCCGCCTCTGGTACCCTGCCTCTCTTTCCCTGCCTCTATTTCCGTGCCTCTTTCTCTGCATCTCATTTCCCACATCTCATTTCCCCCCTCTGATAACCCGCCTCAGATTTCCTGACTTTGATTCCCCAACTCTGATTCCCACCTCTGATTCCCCACCACTGATTCCCCAACTTTGATTCACTGCATCTGATTCCCTGCCTCTGATTCCCCGCATCTGATTCCCCAACTCTGATTCCCCGCTTCTGATTCCCATCCTCTGATTCCACAACACTGATTCCCCTCCTCTGAATCCCCATCTCTGATTCCCCAACTCTGATTCCCCGCCTCTGATTCCCCATCTCTGATACCCCATCTCTGATTCCCCAATTCTGATTCCCCGCCTCCAATGCCCCACCTCTCATTCCCCATCTCTGATTCCCCATCTCTGATTCCCCGCCTCCGATTCACCATTTCTGATTGCCCGCCATTGATTCCGCAACTCTGATTCCACGCTTCTGATTCCCCGGCACTGATTCCCGGCCTCTGATTCCCAGCCTCTGATTCCCTGCCTCTGATTCCCCGCCTCTGATTCCCCGCCTCTGATTCCTGGCCTCTGATTCCCCGCCTCTGATTCCTGCCTCTGAATCCCCGCCTCTGATTCCCCGCCTCTGATTCCCCATATCTGATTCATCACCTCTGATTCCCCGCCTCAGATTGACCGCCACTTATTCCCATCCTCTGATTCCCCATCTCTGATTCACCACCTCTGATTCCCCACCTCGGATCCCTACCTTTGATTCCCCAACTCTGATTCCCTGCCTCTGATTCTCTGCCTCTGATTCCCCACCTCTGATTCCCTGTCTATGATTTCCCGCCTCTGATTCCACACCTCTGATTCCCCGCTTCTGATTCCCCATCTGTGATTCATCACCTCTGATTCCCCACCTCTGATTCCACTCCTCTGATTCACCAACTCTGTTTCCTCGCATCTGATTCCCCACCTCTGATTCCCCGCCTCTGATTCCCTGCCTCTGATTCCCCAACTCTGATACCCCACCTCTGATTCCATGCCTTAGATTCATCACCTCTGATTCCCCGCCTCTGATTCCCCATCTCTGATTCCCCACCTCTGATTCCCGGCCTCTGATTCCCCGCCTCTGATTCCCCGCTTCTGATTCCCGGGCTCTGATTCCCCACCTCTGATTCTCTGCTTCTGATTCACCGCCTCTGATTCCCCACCTCTGTTTCCCCGCATCTGATTCCCCAACTCTGATTCATCACCTCTGATTCCCCACCTCTGATTCCACGCCTCTGATTCCCCACCTCTGATTCCACAACTCTGATTCTCTACCTCTGATTTTCCATCTCTGATTCCTCGCCTCTGATTCCCCATCTCTGATTTCCCGCCTCTGATTCCACACCTCTGATTCCCCGCTTCTGATTCCCCATCTGTGATTCATCACCTTTGATTCCCCACCTCTGATTCCCCTCCTCTGATTGACCAACTCTGTTTCCTCGCATCTAATTCCCCACCTCTCATTCCCCGCCTCTGATTCCCCGCCTCTGATTCCCCAACTCTGATTCCCCACCTCTGATTCCATGCCTTAGATTCATCACCTCTGATTCCCCACCTCTGATTCCCCGCCTCTGATTCCCCAACTTTGATTCCCTGCATCTGATTCCCTGCCTCTGATTCCCCGCATCTGATTCCCTGCCTCTGATTCCCAGTCTCTGATTCCCCACCTCTGATTCCACAACTCTGATTCCCCACCTCTGAATCCCCATCTCTGATTCACCAACTCTGATTCCCCAACTCTGAATCCCCATCTCTGATTCTCCAACTATGATTCCCCGCCTCTGATTTCCCCATCTCTGATTCCCCGCCTCTGATTCCCCAACTCTGATTCCCTGCCTCTGATTCTCTGCCTCTGATTCCACACCTCTGATTCCCCTCTTCTGATTCCCCATCTCTGATTCATCACCTCTGATTCCCCACCTCTGATTCCCCTCCTCTGATTCCCCAACTCTGATTCCTCGCATCTGATTCCCCACCTCTGATTCCCCGCCTCTGATTCCCCACCTCTGATTCCCCAACTCTGATTCCCCACCTCTGATTCCATGCCTTAGATTCATCACCTCTGATTCCCCGCCTCTGATTCCCCATCTCTGATTCACCACCTCTCATTCCCCACCTCTGATTTCCGCCTCTGATTCCCCAATTCTGATTCCCCGCATCTGATTCCCTGCCTCTGATTCCCAGTCTCTGATTCCCCATGTCTGATTCCCCACCTCTGATTCCCCACCTCTGATTCCCCGCCTCTGATTCCTCGCCTCTGATTCCCCAACTCTTATTCCTCGCATCTGATTCCCCACCTCTGATTCCCCGCCTCTGATTCCCCACCTCTGATTCCCCCACTCTGATTCCCCACCTCTGATTCCATGCCTTAGATTCATCACCTCTGATTCCCCACCTCTGATTCCCCATCTATGATTCACCACCTATCATTCCCCACCTCTGATTTCTGCCTCTGATTCCCCAATTCTGATTCCCCGCATCTGATTCCCTGCCTCTGATTCCCAGTCTCTGATTCCCCATGTCTGATTCCCCACCTCTGATTCCCCACCTCTGATTCACCGCCTCTGATTCCTCGCCTCTGATTCCCCGCATCTGATTCCCGGCCTCTGATTCCCCGCCTCTGATTCTCTGCTTCTGATTCACCGCCTCTGATTCCCCGCCTCTGTTTCCCCGCATCTGATTCCCCATCTCAGATTCCACGCCTCTGATTCCCCACCTCTGATTCCACAACTCTGATTCTCCACCTCTGATTCCCCATCTCTGATTCCCCAACTCTGATTCCCCGCCTCTGAATCCCCGCCTCTGATTTCCTGCCTCTGATTCCCCGCCTCTGATTCTCCGCGTCTGATTCCCTGCCTCAGATTCCCTGCCTCTGATTCCCCACCTCTGATTCCCCGCTTCCGATTCCGCTCCCATGTTTCACCGCCGCTGTTGCTCTGCTTCTGATTTCCCGGCTCAGATTCGCCGGCTCTGATTCCGTACCTCTGATTCCACGCCTCTCTTTCTGTGTCTCTGATTCCCCGCCTCTGATTCCCCGCCTCTGATTCCCCGACTCTGATACCGTGCCTCTCTTTCCCTGCCTCTATTTCCGTGCCTCTTTCTCTGCATCTCGTTTCCCACATCTCATTTCCCCCCTCTGATAACCCGCCTCAGATTCCCTGCCTCCGATTCCCTGCCTCAGATTCCCTGCCTCTGATTCCCTGCCTCTGATTCCCCGCCTCTGATTCCCCGCCTCTGATTCCCCGCCTCTGATTCACTGCCTCCCTTTCCGCGCAACTTTCCTGGCATACGTTTCCCCACATCTCTTTCCCCACGTCTGATTCCACGCCTCTGATTCCCCGCCTCTGATTGCCCGCCTCTGATTCCCCGCCTCTGATTCCCCGTCTCTGATTCCCCGCCTCTGATACCCTGCCTCTGAATCCCCGCCTCTGATTCCCCGCCTCTGATTCCCCGCCTCTGATTCCACGCCTCTGATTCCCAGCCTCTGATTCCCCGACTCTGATTCCCCACCTCTGATTCACTACCTCCCATTCCGCGCAACTTTCCCGGCCTACATTTCCCCACATATCTTTCCCCGCCTCTGATTCCACGCCTCTGATTCCCCGCCTCTGATTTCCCGCCTCTGATTCCCGGCCTCAGATTCCCTGCCTCAGATTTCCTGCCTCAGATTCCCTTCATCTGATTCCCTGCCTCTGATTCCCCGCCTCTGATTCCCTGAATCTGATTCCCCGCCTATGTTTATCCGCCTCTGTTTACCCACCTGTTTCCCACATCTCTTTCCCAACCTCTGATTCCACGCCTCTGATTCCCCGCCTCTGATTCCCTGCCTCTGATTCCCTGCCTCTGATTCTCTGCCTGATTCCCTGCCTCTGATTCCCTGCCTCTGATTCCACACCTCTGATTCCCCGCCTCCGATTCCGCACCTCTGATTCCCCACCTCTGATTCCCCGCATCTGATTCCCCGCTTCTGATTCCCCACCTCTTATTCCCGCCCTCTGATTAGCCGCCTCCCTTTCTGCGCAACTTTCCCGGCCTCCGTTTACCCACATCTCTTTCCCTGCCTCTGATTCCACATCTCTGATTCCCACCTCTGATTCCCCCCTCTGATACCCTGCCACTGATTCCCTGCCTCTGATTCCCCGCCTCTGATAACCTGCCTCTCTTTCCCTGCCTCTGATTCCCCACCTCTGATTCCCCGCTTCTGATTCCCCGCCTCTGATTCCCCGCCTCTGATTCCCCGCCTCTGATAACCTGCCTCTCTTTCCCTGCCTCTGATTCCCCACCTCTGATTCCCCGCTTCTGATTCCCCGCCTCTGATTCCCCGCCTCTGATTCCCCGCCTCTGATACCCTGCCTCTCTTTCCCTGCCTCTATTTCCGTGCCGCTTTCTCTGCATCTCGTTTCCCACATCTCATTTCCCCCCTCTGATAACCCGACTCAGATTCCCTGCCTCCGATTCCCTGCCTCTGATTCCCCACCTCTGATTCCCCGCTTCCGATTCCGCACCCATGTTTCACCGCCTCTGTTGCTCTGCTTCTGATTTCCCGGCTCAGATTCGCCGGCTCTGATTCCGCACCTCTGATTCCACGCCTCTCTTTCTGTGTCTCTGATTCCCCGCCTCTGATTCCCCGCCTCTGATTCCCCGCCTCTGGTACCCTGCCTCTCTTTCCCTGCCTCTATTTCCGTGCCTCTTTCTCTGCATCTCATTTCCCACATCTCATTTCCCCCCTCTGATAACCCGCCTCAGATTTCCTGACTTTGATTCCCCAACTCTGATTCCCACCTCTGATTCCCCACCACTGATTCCCCAACTTTGATTCACTGCATCTGATTCCCTGCCTCTGATTCCCCGCATCTGATTCCCCAACTCTGATTCCCCGCTTCTGATTCCCATCCTCTGATTCCACAACACTGATTCCCCTCCTCTGAATCCCCATCTCTGATTCCCCAACTCTGATTCCTGGCCTCTGATTCCCCATCTCTGATACCCCATCTCTGATTCCCCAAATCTGATTCCCCGCCTCCAATGCCCCACCTCTCATTCCCCATCTCTGATTCCCCATCTCTGATTCCCCGCCTCCGATTCACCATTTCTGATTGCCCGCCATTGATTCCGCAACTCTGATTCCACGCCTCTGATTCCCCGGCACTGATTCCCGGCCTCTGATTCCCAGCCTCTGATTCCCTGCCTCTGATTCCCCGCCTCTGATTCCCCGCCTCTGATTCCTGGCCTCTGATTCCCCGCCTCTGATTCCTGCCTCTGAATCCCCGCCTCTGATTCCCCGCCTCTGATTCCCCATATCTGATTCATCACCTCTGATTCCCCGCCTCAGATTGACCGCCACTTATTCCCATCCTCTGATTCCCCATCTCTGATTCACCACCTCTGATTCCCCACCTCGGATCCCTACCTTTGATTCCCCAACTCTGATTCCCTGCCTCTGATTCTCTGCCTCTGATTCCCCACCTCTGATTCCCTGTCTATGATTTCCCGCCTCTGATTCCACACCTCTGATTCCCCGCTTCTGATTCCCATCTGTGATTCATCACCTCTGATTCCCCACCTCTGATTCCCCACCTCTGATTCCACTCCTCTGATTCACCAACTCTGTTTCCTCGCATCTGATTCCCCACCTCTGATTCCCCGCCTCTGATTCCCTGCCTCTGATTCCCCAACTCTGATTCCCCACCTCTGATTCCATGCCTTAGATTCATCACCTCTGATTCCCCGCCTCTGATTCCCCATCTCTGATTCCCCACCTCTGATTCCCGGCCTCTGATTCCCCGCCTCTGATTCCCCGCTTCTGATTCCCGGTCTCTGATTCCCCACCTCTGATTCTCTGCTTCTGATTCACCGCCTCTGATTCCCCACCTCTGTTTCCCCGCATCTGATTCCCCAACTCTGATTCATCACCTCTGATTCCCCACCTCTGATTCCACGCCTCTGATTCCCCACCTCTGATTCCACAACTCTGATTCTCTACCTCTGATTTTCCATCTCTGATTCCTCGCTTCTGATTCCCCATCTCTGATTTCCCGCCTCTGATTCCACACCTCTGATTCCCCGCTTCTGATTCCCCATCTGTGATTCATCACCTTTGATTCCCCACCTCTGATTCCCCTCCTCTGATTGACCAACTCTGTTTCCTCGCATCTGATTCCCCACCTCTGATTCCCCGCCTCTGATTCCCCGCCTCTGATTCCCCAACTCTGATTCCCCACCTCTGATTCCATGCCTTAGATTCATCACCTCTGATTCCCCACCTCTGATTCCCCGCCTCTGATTCCCCAACTTTGATTCCCTGCATCTGATTCCCTGCCTCTGATTCCCCGCATCTGATTCCCTGCCTCTGATTCCCAGTCTCTGATTCCCCACCTCTGATTCCACAACTCTGATTCCCCACCTCTGAATCCCCATCTCTGATTCACCAACTCTGATTCCCCACCTCTGAATCCCCATCTCTGATTCTCCAACTCTGATTCCCCGCCTCTGATTTCCCCATCTCTCATTCCCCGCCTCTGATTCCCCAACTCTGATTCCCTGCCTCTGATTCTCTGCCTCTGATTCCACACCTCTGATTCCCCTCCTCTGATTCCCCAACTCTGATTCCTCGCATCTGATTCCCCACCTCTGATTCCCCGCCTCTGATTCCCCACCTCTGATTCCCCAACTCTGATTCCCCACCTCTGATTCCATGCCTTAGATTCATCACCTCTGATTCCCCGCCTCTGATTCCCCATCTCTGATTCACCACCTCTCATTCCCCACCTCTGATTTCCGCCTCTGATTCCCCAATTCTGATTCCCCGCATCTGATTCCCTGCCTCTGATTCCCAGTCTCTGATTCCCCATGTCTGATTCCCCACCTCTGATTCCCCACCTCTGATTCCCCGCCTCTGATTCCTCGCCTCTGATTCCCCAACTCTGATTCCTCGCATCTGATTCCCCACCTCTGATTCCCCGCCTCTGATTCCCCACCTCTGATTCCCCCACTCTGATTCCCCACCTCTGATTCCATGCCTTAGATTCATCACCTCTGATTCCCCACCTCTGATTCCCCATCTATGATTCACCACCTATCATTCCCCACCTCTGATTTCTGCCTCTGATTCCCCAATTCTGATTCCCCGCATCTGATTCCCTGCCTCTGATTCCCAGTCTCTGATTCCCCATGTCTGATTCCCCACCTCTGATTCCCCACCTCTGATTCACCGCCTCTGATTCCTCGCCTCTGATTCCCCGCATCTGATTCCCGGCCTCTGATTCCCCGCCTCTGATTCTCTGCTTCTGATTCACCGCCTCTGATTCCCCGCCTCTGTTTCCCCGCATCTGATTCCCCATCTCAGATTCCACGCCTCTGATTCCCCACCTCTGATTCCACAACTCTGATTCTCCACCTCTGATTCCCCATCTCTGATTCCCCAACTCTGATTCCCCGCCTCTGAATCCCCGCCTCTGATTTCCTGCCTCTGATTCCCCGCCTCTGATTCTCCGCGTCTGATTCCCTGCCTCAGATTCCCTGCCTCTGATTCCCCACCTCTGATTCCCCGCTTCCGATTCCGCTCCCATGTTTCACCGCCGCTATTGCTCTGCTTCTGATTTCCCGGCTCAGATTCGCCGGCTCTGATTCCGTACCTCTGATTCCACGCCTCTCTTTCTGTGTCTCTGATTCCCCGCCTCTGATTCCCCGCCTCTGATTCCCCGACTCTGATACCGTGCCTCTCTTTCCCTGCCTCTATTTCCGTGCCTCTTTCTCTGCATCTCGTTTCCCACATCTCATTTCCCCCCTCTGATAACCCGCCTCAGATTCCCTGCCTCCGATTCCCTGCCTCAGATTCCCTGCCTCTGATTCCCTGCCTCTGATTCCCCGCCTCTGAATCCCCGCCTCTGATTCCCCGCCTCTGATTCACTGCCTCCCTTTCCGCGCAACTTTCCTGGCATACGTTTCCCCACATCTCTTTCCCCACGTCTGATTCCACGCCTCTGATTCCCCGCCTCTGATTGCCCGCCTCTGATTCCCCGCCTCTGATTCCCCGTCTCTGATTCCCCGCCTCTGATACCCTGCCTCTGAATCCCCGCCTCTGATTCCCCGCCTCTGATTCCCCGCCTCTGATTCCACGCCTCTGATTCCCAGCCTCTGATTCCCCGACTCTGATTCCCCACCTCTGATTCACTACCTCCCATTCCGCGCAACTTTCCCGGCCTACATTTCCCCACATATCTTTCCCCGCCTCTGATTCCACGCCTCTGATTCCCCGCCTCTGATTTCCCGCCTCTGATTCCCGGCCTCAGATTCCCTGCCTCAGATTTCCTGCCTCAGATTCCCTTCATCTGATTCCCTGCCTCTGATTCCCCGCCTCTGATTCCCTGAATCTGATTCCCCGCCTATGTTTATCCGCCTCTGTTTACCCACCTGTTTCCCACATCTCTTTCCCAACCTCTGATTCCACGCCTCTGATTCCCCGCCTCTGATTCCCTGCCTCTGATTCCCTGCCTCTGATTCTCTGCCTGATTCCCTGCCTCTGATTCCCTGCCTCTGATTCCACACCTCTGATTCCCCGCCTCCGATTCCGCACCTCTGATTCCCCACCTCTGATTCCCCGCATCTGATTCCCCGCTTCTGATTCCCCACCTCTTATTCCCGCCCTCTGATTAGCCGCCTCCCTTTCTGCGCAACTTTCCCGGCCTCCGTTTACCCACATCTCTTTCCCTGCCTCTGATTCCACATCTCTGATTCCCCACCTCTGATTCCCCCCTCTGATACCCTGCCACTGATTCCCTGCCTCTGATTCCCCGCCTCTGATAACCTGCCTCTCTTTCCCTGCCTCTGATTCCCCACCTCTGATTCCCCGCTTCTGATTCCCCGCCTCTGATTCCCCGCCTCTGATTCCCCGCCTCTGATAACCTGCCTCTCTTTCCCTGCCTCTGATTCCCCACCTCTGATTCCCCGCTTCTGATTCCCCGCCTCTGATTCCCCGCCTCTGATTCCCCGCCTCTGATACCCTGCCTCTCTTTCCCTGCCTCTATTTCCGTGCCGCTTTCTCTGCATCTCGTTTCCCACATCTCATTTCCCCCCTCTGATAACCCGACTCAGATTCCCTGCCTCCGATTCCCTGCCTCTGATTCCCCACCTCTGATTCCCCGCTTCCGATTCCGCACCCATGTTTCACCGCCTCTGTTGCTCTGCTTCTGATTTCCCGGCTCAGATTCGCCGGCTCTGATTCCACACCTCTGATTCCACGCCTCTCTTTCTGTGTCTCTGATTCCCCGCCTCTGATTCCCCGCCTCTGATTCCCCGCCTCTGGTACCCTGCCTCTCTTTCCCTGCCTCTATTTCCGTGCCTCTTTCTCTGCATCTCATTTCCCACATCTCATTTCCCCCCTCTGATAACCCGCCTCAGATTTCATGACTTTGATTCCCCAACTCTGATTCCCACCTCTGATTCCCCACCTCTGATTCCCCAACTTTGATTCACTGCATCTGATTCCCTGCCTCTGATTCCCCGCATCTGATTCCCCAACTCTGATTCCCCGCTTCTGATTCCCATCCTCTGATTCCACAACACTGATTCCCCTCCTCTGAATCCCCATCTCTGATTCCCCAACTCTGATTCCCGGCCTCTGATTCCCCATCTCTGATACCCCATCTCTGATTCCCCAATTCTGATTCCCCGCCTCCAATGCCCCACCTCTCATTCCCCATCTCTGATTCCCCATCTCTGATTCCCCGCCTCCGATTCACCATTTCTGATTGCCCGCCATTGATTCCGCAACTCTGATTCCACGCCTCTGATTCCCCGGCACTGATTCCCGGCCTCTGATTCCCAGCCTCTGATTCCCTGCCTCTGATTCCATGCCTTAGATTCATCACCTCTGATTCCCCGCCTCTGATTCCCCATCTCTGATTCCCCACCTCTGATTCCCGGCCTCTGATTCCCCGCCTCTGATTCCCCGCTTCTGATTCCCGGTCTCTGATTCCCCACCTCTGATTCTCTGCTTCTGATTCACCGCCTCTGATTCCCCACCTCTGTTTCCCCGCATCTGATTCCCCAACTCTGATTCATCACCTCTGATTCCCCACATCTGATTCCACGCCTCTGATTCCCCACCTCTGATTCCACAACTCTGATTCTCTACCTCTGATTTTCCATCTCTGATTCCTCGCCTCTGATTCCCCATCTCTGATTTCCCGCCTCTGATTCCACACCTCTGATTCCCCGCTTCTGATTCCCCATCTGTGATTCATCACCTTTGATTCCCCACCTCTGATTCCCCTCCTCTTATTGACCAACTCTGTTTCCTCGCATCTGATTCCCCACCTCTGATTCCCCGCCTCTGATTCCCCGCCTCTGATTCCCCAACTCTGATTCCCCACCTCTGATTCCATGCCTTAGATTCATCACCTCTGATTCCCCACCTCTGATTCCCCGCCTCTGATTCCCCAACTTTGATTCCCTGCATCTGATTCCCTGCCTCTGATTCCCCGCATCTGATTCCCTGCCTCTGATTCCCAGTCTCTGATTCCCCACCTCTGATTCCACAACTCTGATTCCCCACCTCTGAATCCCCATCTCTGATTCTCCAACTCTGATTCCCCACCTCTGAATCCCCATCTCTGATTCTCCAACTCTGATTCCCCGCCTCTGATTTCCCCATCTCTGATTCCCCGCCTCTGATTCCCCAACTCTGATTCCCTGCCTCTGATTCTCTGCCTCTGATTCCACACCTCTGATTCCCCTCTTCTGATTCCCCATCTCTGATTCATCACCTCTGATTCCCCACCTCTGATTCCCCTCCTCTGATTCCCCAACTCTGATTCCTCGCATCTGATTCCCCACCTCTGATTCCCCGCCTCTGATTCCCCACCTCTGATTCCCCAACTCTGATTCCCCACCTCTGATTCCATGCCTTAGATTCATCACCTCTGATTCCCCGCCTCTGATTCCCCATCTCTGATTCACCACCTCTCATTCCCCACCTCTGATTTCCGCCTCTGATTCCCCAATTCTGATTCCCCGCATCTGATTCCCTGCCTCTGATTCCCAGTCTCTGATTCCCCATGTCTGATTCCCCACCTCTGATTCCCCACCTCTGATTCCCCGCCTCTGATTCCTCGCCTCTGATTCCCCAACTCTGATTCCTCGCATCTGATTCCCCACCTCTGATTCCCCGCCTCTGATTCCCCACCTCTGATTCCCCCACTCTGATTCCCCACCTCTGATTCCATGCCTTAGATTCATCACCTCTGATTCCCCGCCTCTGATTCCCCATCTCTGATTCACCACCTATCATTCCCCACCTCTGATTTCTGCCTCTGATTCCCCAATTCTGATTCCCCGCATCTGATTCCCTGCCTCTGATTCCCAGTCTCTGATTCCCCATGTCTGATTCCCCACCTCTGATTCCCCACCTCTGATTCCCCGCCTCTGATTCCTCGCCTCTGATTCCCCGCATCTGATTCCCGGCCTCTGATTCCCCGCCTCTGATTCTCTGCTTCTGATTCACCGCCTCTGATTCCCCGCCTCTGTTTCCCCGCATCTGATTCCCCATCTCAGATTCCACGCCTCTGATTCCCCACCTCTGATTCCACAACTCTGATTCTCCACCTCTGATTCCCCATCTCTGATTCCCCAACTCTGATTCCCCGCCTCTGATTCCCCACCTCTCATTCCCCATCTCTGAATCCCCATCTCTGATTCCTAGCCTCTGATTCCCAATCTCTGATTCCCCGCCTCTGATTCCCGAACTCTGATTCCCCGCCTCTAATTCTTTCCCTCTGATTCCACAACTCTGATTCTCCACCTCTCATTCCCCATCTCTGACTCCCCATTTCTGATTCCTCGCCTCCGATTCCCCATCTCTGATTCCCCGCCTCTGATTCCCCAACTCTGATTCCCCGTCTCTGATTTCCCGCCTCTGATTCCCAGCCTCTGATTCCCCGCCTCTGATTCCCTGCCGCTGATTCCCCATTTCTGATTCATCACCTCTGATTCCCCACCTCTGATTCCCCCCCTCTGATTCCCCAAATTTGATTCATTGCATCTCATTCCCCGCCTCTGATTCCCCGCATCTGATACACCATCTCTGATTCACCGCCTCTGATGACCCACCTCTCATTCCCCATCTCTGATTCCCCATCTCTGATTCCCTGCCTCTGATTCCCAATCTCTGATTCCCCGCCTCTGATTCCCCAACTCTGATTCCCCGCCACTGATTCCCCGCCTCTGATTACCGGCCTCTGATTCTCCGCCTCTGATTCCCTGCCTCTGATTCACTGCCTCTGATTCCCCGCCTCCGATTTCCCAACTCTGATTCCCCATCTCTGATTCCCCAACTTTGATTCTGCGCCTCTGATTCCCGGCCTCTGACTCCCCGCCTCTGATTCCCTGCCTCTGATTCCCTGCCTCTGATTCCCTGCCTCTGATTCCCCATCTTAGATTCATCACTTCTGATTCCCCACCTCTGATTCCCCGCCTCTGATTCCCCAACTCTATTCCCCGCATCTGATTCCCTGCCTCTGATTCCCCGCCTCTGATTCCCTGCCTCTGAATCTGTGCCTCTGATTTTCTGCCTCTGATTCCCTGCCTCTGATTCCCTGCCTCTGATTCCCCATCTCTGATTCCCCACCTCTGATTCCCCACCTCTGAATCCCCGCCTCTGATTCCCCGCCTGTGATTCCCCGACTCTGATTTCCCACATCTGATTCCCTGCCTCTGATTCCCTATCTCTGATTCCCCACCTCTGATTCCCCGCCTCTGATTCCCCAACTTTGATTCCCTGCATCTGATTCCCTGCCTCTGATTCCCCGCATCTGATTCCCCAACTCTGATTCCCCGCTTCTGATTCCCATCCTCTGATTCCACAACACTGATTCCCCTCCTCTGAATCCCCATCTCTGATTCCCCAACTCTGATTCCCCGCCTCTGATTCCCCATCTCTGATTCCCCATCTCTGATTCCCCAATTCTGATTCCCCGCCTCCGATGCCCCACCTCTCATTCCCCATCTCTGATTCCCCATCTCTGATTCCCCGCCTCTGATTCCCCATTTCTGATTCCCCGCCATTGATTCCCCAACTCTGATTCCTCGCCTCTGATTCCCCGCTTCTGATTCGCGGCCTCTGATTCCCCGCCTCTGATTCTCTGCTTCTGATTCCACGCCTCTGATTCCCCACCTCTGATTCCACAACTCTGATTCTCCACCTCTGATTCCCCATCTCTGATTCCCCAACTCTGATTCCTCGCCTCTGATTCCCCACCTCTCATTCCCCATCTCTGACTCCCCATCTCTGATTCCTCGCCTCTGATTCCCCGCCTCTGATTCCCCAACTCTGATTCCCCGCCTCTAATTCTTTGCCTCTGATTCCACAACTCTGATTCTCCACCTCTAATTCCCCATCTCTGACTCCCCATCTCTGATTCCCTGCCTCTGATTCCCCGCCTCTGATAACCTGCCTCTCTTTCCCTGCCTCTGATTCCCCACCTCTGATTCCCCGCTTCTGATTCCCCGCCTCTGATTCCCCGCCTCTGATTCCCCGCCTCTGATACCCTGCCTCTCTTTCCCTGCCTCTATTTCCGTGCCGCTTTCTCTGCATCTCGTTTCCCACATCTCATTTCCCCCCTCTGATAACCCGACTCAGATTCCCTGCCTCCGATTCCCTGCCTCTGATTCCCCACCTCTGATTCCCCGCTTCCGATTCCGCACCCATGTTTCACCGCCTCTGTTGCTCTGCTTCTGATTTCCCGGCTCAGATTCGCCGGCTCTGATTCCACACCTCTGATTCCACGCCTCTCTTTCTGTGTCTCTGATTCCCCGCCTCTGATTCCCCGCCTCTGATTCCCCGCCTCTGGTACCCTGCCTCTCTTTCCCTGCCTCTATTTCCGTGCCTCTTTCTCTGCATCTCATTTCCCACATCTCATTTCCCCCCTCTGATAACCCGCCTCAGATTTCCTGACTTTGATTCCCCAACTCTGATTCCCACCTCTGATTCCCCACCTCTGATTCCCCAACTTTGATTCACTGCATCTGATTCCCTGCCTCTGATTCCCCGCATCTGATTCCCCAACTCTGATTCCCCGCTTCTGATTCCCATCCTCTGATTCCACAACACTGATTCCCCTCCTCTGAATCCCCATCTCTGATTCCCCAACTCTGATTCCCGGCCTCTGATTCCCCATCTCTGATACCCCATCTCTGATTCCCCAATTCTGATTCCCCGCCTCCAATGCCCCACCTCTCATTCCCCATCTCTGATTCCCCATCTCTGATTCCCCGCCTCCGATTCACCATTTCTGATTGCCCGCCATTGATTCCGCAACTCTGATTCCACGCCTCTGATTCCCCGGCACTGATTCCCGGCCTCTGATTCCCAGCCTCTGATTCCCTGCCTCTGATTCCCCGCCTCTGATTCCCCGCCTCTGATTCCTGGCCTCTGATTCCCCGCCTCTGATTCCTGCCTCTGAATCCCCGCCTCTGATTCCCCGCCTCTGATTCCCCATATCTGATTCATCACCTCTGATTCCCCGCCTCAGATTGACCGCCACTTATTCCCATCCTCTGATTCCCCATCTCTGATTCACCACCTCTGATTCCCCACCTCGGATCCCTACCTTTGATTCCCCAACTCTGATTCCCTGCCTCTGATTCTCTGCCTCTGATTCCCCACCTCTGATTCCCTGTCTATGATTTCCCGCCTCTGATTCCACACCTCTGATTCCCCGCTTCTGATTCCCATCTGTGATTCATCACCTCTGATTCCCAACCTCTGATTCCCCTCCTCTGATTCACCAACTCTGTTTCCTCGCATCTGATTCCCCACCTCTGATTCCCCGCCTCTGATTCCCCGCCTCTGATTCCCCAACTCTGATTCCCCACCTCTGATTCCATGCCTTAGATTCATCACCTCTGATTCCCCGCCTCTGATTCCCCATCTCTGATTCCCCACCTCTGATTCCCGGCCTCTGATTCCCCGCCTCTGATTCCCCTCTTCTGATTCCCGGTCTCTGATTCCCCACCTCTGATTCTCTGCTTCTGATTCACCGCCTCTGATTCCCCACCTCTGTTTCCCCGCATCTGATTCCCCAACTCTGATTCATCACCTCTGATTCCCCACATCTGATTCCACGCCTCTGATTCCCCACCTCTGATTCCACAACTCTGATTCTCTACCTCTGATTTTCCATCTCTGATTCCTCGCCTCTGATTCCCCATCTCTGATTTCCCGCCTCTGATTCCACACCTCTGATTCCCCGCTTCTGATTCCCCATCTGTGATTCATCACCTTTGATTCCCCACCTCTGATTCCCCTCCTCTTATTGACCAACTCTGTTTCCTCGCATCTGATTCCCCACCTCTGATTCCCCGCCTCTGATTCCCCGCCTCTGATTCCCCAACTCTGATTCCCCACCTCTGATTCCATGCCTTAGATTCATCACCTCTGATTCCCCACCTCTGATTCCCCGCCTCTGATTCCCCAACTTTGATTCCCTGCATCTGATTCCCTGCCTCTGATTCCCCGCATCTGATTCCCTGCCTCTGATTCCCAGTCTCTGATTCCCCACCTCTGATTCCACAACTCTGATTCCCCACCTCTGAATCCCCATCTCTGATTCTCCAACTCTGATTCCCCACCTTTGAATCCCCATCTCTGATTCTCCAACTCTGATTCCCTGCCTCTGATTTCCCCATCTCTGATTCCCCGCCTCTGATTCCCCAACTCTGATTCCCTGCCTCTGATTCTCTGCCTCTGATTCCACACCTCTGATTCCCCTCTTCTGATTCCCCATCTCTGATTCATCACCTCTGATTCCCCACCTCTGATTCCCCTCCTCTGATTCCCCAACTCTGATTCCTCGCATCTGATTCCCCACCTCTGATTCCCCGCCTCTGATTCCCCACCTCTGATTCCCCAACTCTGATTCCCCACCTCTGATTCCATGCCTTAGATTCATCACCTCTGATTCCCCGCCTCTGATTCCCCATCTCTGATTCACCACCTCTCATTCCCCACCTCTGATTTCCGCCTCTGATTCCCCAATTCTGATTCCCCGCATCTGATTCCCTGCCTCTGATTCCCAGTCTCTGATTCCCCATGTCTGATTCCCCACCTCTGATTCCCCACCTCTGATTCCCCGCCTCTGATTCCTCGCCTCTGATTCCCCAACTCTGATTCCTCGCATCTGATTCCCCACCTCTGATTCCCCGCCTCTGATTCCCCACCTCTGAATCCCCCACTCTGATTCCCCACCTCTGATTCCATGCCTTAGATTCATCACCTCTGATTCCCCGCCTCTGATTCCCCATCTCTGATTCACCACCTATCATTCCCCACCTCTGATTTCTGCCTCTGATTCCCCAATTCTGATTCCCCGCATCTGATTCCCTGCCTCTGATTCCCAGTCTCTGATTCCCCATGTCTGATTCCCCACCTCTGATTCCCCACCTCTGATTCCCCGCCTCTGATTCCTCGCCTCTGATTCCCCGCATCTGATTCCCGGCCTCTGATTCCCCGCCTCTGATTCTCTGCTTCTGATTCACCGCCTCTGATTCCCCGCCTCTGTTTCCCCGCATCTGATTCCCCATCTCAGATTCCACGCCTCTGATTCCCCACCTCTGATTCCACAACTCTGATTCTCCACCTCTGATTCCCCATCTCTGATTCCCCAACTCTGATTCCCCGCCTCTGATTCCCCACCTCTCATTCCCCATCTCTGAATCCCCATCTCTGATTCCTAGCCTCTGATTCCCAATCTCTGATTCCCCGCCTCTGATTCCCGAACTCTGATTCCCCGCCTCTAATTCTTTCCCTCTGATTCCACAACTCTGATTCTCCACCTCTCATTCCCCATCTCTGACTCCCCATTTCTGATTCCTCGCCTCCGATTCCCCATCTCTGATTCCCCGCCTCTGATTCCCCAACTCTGATTCCCCGTCTCTGATTTCCCGCCTCTGATTCCCAGCCTCTGATTCCCCGCCTCTGATTCCCTGCCGCTGATTCCCCATTTCTGATTCATCACCTCTGATTCCCCACCTCTGATTCCCCCCCTCTGATTCCCCAAATTTGATTCATTGCATCTCATTCCCCGCCTCTGATTCCCCGCATCTGATACACCATCTCTGATTCACCGCCTCTGATGACCCACCTCTCATTCCCCATCTCTGATTCCCCATCTCTGATTCCCTGCCTCTGATTCCCAATCTCTGATTCCCCGCCTCTGATTCCCCAACTCTGATTCCCCGCCACTGATTCCCCGCCTCTGATTACCGGCCTCTGATTCTCCGCCTCTGATTCCCTGCCTCTGATTCACTGCCTCTGATTCCCCGCCTCCGATTTCCCAACTCTGATTCCCCATCTCTGATTCCCCAACTTTGATTCTGCGCCTCTGATTCCCGGCCTCTGACTCCCCGCCTCTGATTCCCTGCCTCTGATTCCCTGCCTCTGATTCCCTGCCTCTGATTCCCCATCTTAGATTCATCACTTCTGATTCCCCACCTCTGATTCCCCGCCTCTGATTCCCCAACTCTATTCCCCGCATCTGATTCCCTGCCTCTGATTCCCCGCCTCTGATTCCCTGCCTCTGAATCTGTGCCTCTGATTTTCTGCCTCTGATTCCCTGCCTCTGATTCCCTGCCTCTGATTCCCCATCTCTGATTCCCCACCTCTGATTCCCCACCTCTGAATCCACGCCTCTGATTCCCCGCCTGTGATTCCCCGACTCTGATTTCCCACATCTGATTCCCTGCCTCTGATTCCCCATCTCTGATTCCCCACCTCTGATTCCCCGCCTCTGATTCCCCAACTTTGATTCCCTGCATCTGATTCCCTGCCTCTGATTCCCCGCATCTGATTCCCCAACTCTGATTCCCCGCTTCTGATTCCCATCCTCTGATTCCACAACACTGATTCCCCTCCTCTGAATCCCCATCTCTGATTCCCCAACTCTGATTCCCCGCCTCTGATTCCCCATCTCTGATTCCCCATCTCTGATTCCCCAATTCTGATTCCCCGCCTCCGATGCCCCACCTCTCATTCCCCATCTCTGATTCCCCATCTCTGATTCCCCGCCTCTGATTCCCCATTTCTGATTCCCCGCCATTGATTCCCCAACTCTGATTCCTCGCCTCTGATTCCCCGCTTCTGATTCGCGGCCTCTGATTCCCCGCCTCTGATTCTCTGCTTCTGATTCCACGCCTCTGATTCCCCACCTCTGATTCCACAACTCTGATTCTCCACCTCTGATTCCCCATCTCTGATTCCCCAACTCTGATTCCTCGCCTCTGATTCCCCACCTCTCATTCCCCATCTCTGACTCCCCATCTCTGATTCCTCGCCTCTGATTCCCCGCCTCTGATTCCCCAACTCTGATTCCCCGCCTCTAATTCTTTGCCTCTGATTCCACAACTCTGATTCTCCACCTCTCATTCCCCATCTCTGACTCCCCATCTCTGATTCCTCGCCTCTGATTCCCCATCTCTGATTCCCCGCCTCTGATTCCCCAACTCTGATTCCCCGTCTCTGATTTCCCGCCTCTGATTCCCAGCCTCTGATTCCCCGCCTCTGATTCCCTGCCGCTGATTCCCCATTTCTGATTCATCACCTCTGATTCCCCACCTCTGATTCCCCCCCTCTGATTACCCAAATTTGATTCATTGCATCTCATTCCCCGCCTCCGATTCCCCGCATCTGATACACCAACTCTGATTCACCGCTTCTGATGACCCACCTCTCATTCCCCATCTCTGATTCCCCATCTCTGATTCCCCGCCTCTGATTCCCCAACTCTGATTCCCCGCCACTGATTCCCCGCCTCTGATTCCCAGCCTCTAATTCTCCGCCTCTGATTCCCTGCCTCTGATTCACCGCCTCTGATTCCCCGCCTCTGATTTCCCACCTCTGATTCCCCATCTCTGATTCCCCAACTCTGATTCCGCGCCTCTGATTCCCGGCCTCTGACTCCCCGCCTCTGATTCCCTGCATCTGATTCCCTGCCTCTGATTCCCTGCCTCTGATTCCCCATCTTTGATTCATCATCTCTGATTCCCCACCTCTGATTCCCCGCCTCTGATTCCCCAACTCTGATTCCCCGCATCTGATTCCCTGCCTGTGATTCCCCGCCTCTGATTCCCCGCCTCTGATTCCCCGGCTCTGATTCCCCGCCTCTGATTCCCCGACTCTGATTTCCCACATCTGATTTCCAGACTCTGATTCCCCATCTCTGTTTCATCACCTCTGATTCCCCACCTCTGATTCCCCGCCTCTGATTCCCCAACTTTGATTCACTGCATCTGATTCCCTGCCTCTGATTCCCCGCATCTGATTCCCCAACTCTGATTCCCCGCTTCTGATTCCCATCCTCTGATTCCACAACACTGATTCCCCTCCTCTGAATCCCCATCTCTGATTCCCCAACTCTGATTCCCCGCCTCTGATTCCCCATCTCTGATACCCCATCTCTGATTCCCCAATTCTGATTCCCCGCCTCCAATGCCCCACCTCTCATTCCCCATCTCTGATTCCCCATCTCTGATTCCCCGCCTCTGATTCACCATTTCTGATTGCCCGCCATTGATTCCCCAACTCTGATTCCACGCCTCTGATTCCCCGGCACTGATTCCCGGCCTCTGATTCCCAGCCTCTGATTCCCTGCCTCTGATTCCCCGCCTCTGATTCCCTGCCTCTGATTCCTGGCCTCTGATTCCCCGCCTCTGATTCCTACCTCTGAATCCCCGCCTCTGATTCCCCGCCTCTGATTCCCCATATCTGATTCATCACCTCTGATTCCCCACCTCTGATTGACCGCCTCTGATTCCCCATCTCTGATTCACCACCTCTCATTCCCCACCTCTGATTTCTGCCTCTGATTCCCCAATTCTGATTCCCCGCATCTGATTCCCTGCCTCTGATTCCCAGTCTCTGATTCCCCATGTCTGATTCCCCACCTCTGATTCCCCACCTCTGATTTCCCGCCTCTGATTCCTCGCCTCTGATTCCCCGCATCTGATTCCCGGCCTCTGATTCCCCGCCTCTGATTCTCTGCTTCTGATTCACCGCCTCTGATTCCCCGCCTCTGTTTCCTCGCCTCTGATTCCCAATCTCTGATTCCCCGCCTCTGATTCCCGAACTCTGATTCCCCGCCTCTAATTCTTTCCCTCTGATTCCACAACTCTGATTCTCCACCTCTCATTCCCCATCTCTGACTCCCCATTTCTGATTCCTCGCCTCTGATTCCCCATCTCTGATTCCCCGCCTCTGATTCCCCAACTCTGATTCCCCATCTCTGATTTCCCGCCTCTGATTCCCAGCCTCTGATTCCCCGCCTCTGATTCCCTGCCGATGATTCCCCATTTCTGATTCATCACCTCTGATTCCCCACCTCTGATTCCCCCCCTCTGATTCCCCAAATTTGATTCATTGCATCTCATTCCCCGCCTCTGATTCCCCGCATCTGATACACCAACTCTGATTCACCGCCTCTGATGACCCACCTCTCATTCCCCATCTCTGATTCCCCATCTCTGATTCCCTGCCTCTGATTCCCAATCTCTGATTCCCCACCTCTGATTCCCCAACTCTGATTCCCCGCCACTGATTCCCCGCCTCTGATTCCCGGCCTCTGATTCTCCGCCTCTGATTCCCTGCCTCTGATTCACCGCCTCTGATTCCCCGCCTCTGATTTCCCAACTCTGATTCCCCATCTCTGATTCCCCAACTTTGATTCTGCGCCTCTGATTCCCGGCCTCTGACTCCCCGCCTCTGATTCCCTGCCTCTGATTCCCTGCCTCTGATTCCCCATCTTAGATTCATCACTTCTGATTCCCCACCTCTGATTCCCCGCCTCTGATTCCTCAACTCTATTCCCCGCATCTGATTCCCTGCCTCTGATTCCCCGCCTCTGATTCCCTGCCTCTGAATCTGTGCCTCTGATTTTCTGCCTCTGATTCCCTGCCTCTGATTCCCTGCCTCTGATTCCCCATCTCTGATTCCCCACCTCTGATTCCCCACCTCTGAATCCCCGCCTCTGAATCCCCGCCTGTGGTTCCCCGACTCTGATTTCCCACATCTGATTCCCTGCCTCTGATTCCCCATCTCTGATTCCCCACCTCTGTTTCCCCGCCTCTGATTCCCCAACTTTGATTCCCTGCATCTGATTCCCTGCCTCTGATTCCCCGCATCTGATTCCCCAACTCTGATTCCCTGCCTCTGATTCCCCATCTCTGATTCCCCATCTCTGATTCCCCAATTCTGATTCCCCGCATCCGATGCCCCACCTCTCATTCCCCATCTCTGATTCCCCATCTCTGATTCCCCGCCTCTGATTCCCCATTTCTGATTCCCCGCCATTGATTCCCCAACTCTGATTCCTCGCCTCTGATTCCCCGCTTCTGATTCGCGGCCTCTGATTCCCCGCCTCTGATTCTCTGCTTCTGATTCCACGCCTCTGATTCCCCACCTCTGATTCCACAACTCTGATTCTCCACCTCTGATTCCCCATGTCTGATTCCCCAACTCTGATTCCTCGCCTCTGATTCCCCACCTCTCATTCCCCATCTCTGACTCCCCATCTCTGATTCCTCGCCTCTGATTCCCCGCCTCTGATTCCCCAACTCTGATTCCCCGCCTCTAATTCTTTGCCTCTGATTCCACAACTCTGATTCTCCACCTCTCATTCCCCATCTCTGACTCCCCATCTCTGATTCCTCGCCTCTGATTCCCCATCTCTGATTCCCCGCCTCTGATTACCCAACTCTGATTCCCCGTCTCTGATTTCCCGCCTCTGATTCCCAGCCTCTGATTCCCCGCCTCTGATTCCCTGCCGCTGATTTCCCATTTCTGATTCATCACCTCTGATTCCCCACCTCTGATTCCCCCCTTCTGATTACCCAAATTTGATTCATTGCATCTCATTCCCCGCCTCCGATTTCCCGCATCTGATACACCAACTCTGATTCACCGCTTCTGATGACCCACCTCTCATTCCCCATCTCTGATTCCGCATCTCTGATTCCCCGCCTCTGATTCCCCAACTCTGATTCCCCGCCACTGATTCCCCGCCTCTGATTCCCAGCCTCTGATTCTCCGCCTCTGATTCCCTGCCTCTGATTCACCGCCTCTGATTCCCCGCCTCTGATTTCCCACCTCCGATTCCCCATCTCTGATTCCCCAACTCTGATTCCGCGCCTCTGATTCCCGGCCTCTGACTCCCCGCCTCTGTTTCCCTGCCTCTGATTCCCTGCCTCTGATTCCCTGCCTCTGATTCCCCATCTTAGATTCATCATCTCTGATTCCCCAACTCTGATTCCCCGCCTCTGATTCCCCAACTCTGATTCCCCGCATCTGATTCCCTGCCTGTGATTCCCCGCCTCTGATTCCCCGCCTCTGATTCCCCAACTCTGATTCCCCGCCTCTGATTCCCCAACTCTGATTCCCCGCATCTGATTCCCTGCCTGTGATTCCCCGCCTCTGATTCCCCGCCTCTGATTCCCCAACTCTGATTCCCCGCATCTGATTCCCCGACTCTGATTTCCCGCCTCTGATTCCACACCACTGATTCCCCGCTTCTGATTCCCCATCTGTGATTCATCACCTCTGATTCCCCACCTCTTATTCCCCTCCTCTGATTCACCAACTCAGTTTCCTCGCATCTGATTCCCAACCTCTGATTCCCCGCCTCTGATTCCCCGCCTCTGATTCCCCAACTCTGATTCCCCACCTCTGATTCCATGCCTTAGATTCATCACCTCTGATTCCCCGCCTCTGATTCCCCATCTCTGATTCCCCAACTCTGATTCCCGGCCTCTGATTCCCCGCCTCTGATTCCCCGCTTCTGATTCCCGGCCTCTGATTCCCCACCTCTGATTCTCTGCTTCTGATACACCGCCTCTGATTCCCCACCTCTGTTTCCCCGCATCTGATTCCCCATCTCTGATTCATCACCTCTGATTCCCCACCTCTGATTCCACGCCTCTGATTCCCCACCTCTGATTCCACAACTCTGATTCTCTACCTCTGATTCCCCATCTCTGATTCCTCGCCTCTGATTCCCCATCTCTGATTTCCCACCTCTGATTCCACACCTCTGATTCCCCGCTTCTGATTCCCCATCTGTGATTCATCACCTCTGATTCCCTGCCTCTGATTCCCCTCCTCTGATTCACCAACTCTGATTCCCTGTCTCTGATTTCCGGCCTCTGATTCCACACCTCTGATTCCCCGCTTCTGATTCCCCATCTGTGATTCATCACCTCTGATTCCCCACCTCTGATTCCCCTCCTCTGATTCACCAACTCTGTTTCCTCGCATCTGATTCCCCACCTCTGATTCCCCGCCTCTGATTCCCCGCCTCTGATTCCCCAACTCTGATTCCCCACCTCTGATTCCATGCCTTAGATTCATCACCTCTGATTCCCCACCTCTGATTCCCCGCCTCTGATTCCCCAACTTTGATTCCCTGCATCTGATTCCCTGCCTCTGATTCCCCGCATCTGATTCCCTGCCTCTGATTCCCAGTCTCTGATTCCCCATGTCTGATTCCCCACCTCTGATTCCCCACCTCTGATTCCCCGCCTCTGATTCCTCGCCTCTGATTCCCCGCATCTGATTCCCGGCCTCTGATTCCCCGCCTCTGATTCTCTGCTTCTGATTCACCGCCTCTGATTCCCCGCCTCTGTTTCCCCGCATCTGATTCCCCATCTCTGATTCCACGCCTCTGATTCCCCATCTCTGATTCCACAACTCTGATTCTCCACCTCTGATTCCCCATCTCTGATTCCCCAACTCTGATTCCCCGCCTCTGATTCCACACCTCTCATTCCCCATCTCTTAATCCCCATCTCTGATTCCTCACCTCTGATTCCCAATCTCTGATTCCCCGCCTCTGATTCCCGAACTCTGATTCCCCGCCTCTAATTCTTTCCCTCTGATTCCACAACTCTGATTCTCCACCTCTCATTCCCCAACTCTGACTCCCCATTTCTGATTCCTCGCCTCTGATTCCCCATCTGTGATTCCCCGCCTCTGATTCCCCAACTCTGATTCCCCGTCTCTGATTTCCCGCCTCTGATTCCCAGCCTCCGATTCCCCGCCTCTGATTCCCTGCCGCTGATTCCCCATTTCTGATTCATCACCTCTGATTCCCCACCTCTGATTCCCCCCCTCTGATTCCCCAAATTTGATTCATTGCATCTCATTCCCCGCCTCTGATTCTTCGCATCTGATACACCAACTCTGATTCACCGCCTCTGATGACCCACCTCTCATTCCCCATCTCTGATTCCCCATCTCTGATTCCCTGCCTCTGATTCCCAATCTCTGATTCCCCGCCTCTGATTCCCCAACTCTGATTCCCCGCCACTGATTCCCCGCCTCTGATTCCCGGACTCTGATTCTCCGCCTCTGATTCCCTGCCTCTGATTCACCGCCTCTGATTCCCCGCCTCTGATTTCCCACCTCTGATTCCCCATCTCTGATTCCCCAACTTTGATTCTGCGCCTCTGATTCCCGGCCTCTGACTCCCCGCCTCTGATTCCCTGCCTCTGATACCCTGCCTCTGATTCCCTGTCTCTGATTCCCCATCTTAGATTCATCACTTCTGATTCCCCACCTCTGATTCCCCGCCTCTGATTCCCCAACTCTATTCCCCGCATCTGATTCCCTGCCTCTGATTCCCCGCCTCTGATTCCCTGCCTCTGAATCTGTGCCTCTGATTCTCTGCCTCTGATTCCCTGCCTCTGATTCCCTGCCTCTGATTCCCCATCTCTGATTCCCGTCCTCTGATTCCCCACCTCTGAATCCCCGCCCCTGATTCCCCGCCTGTGATTCCCCGACTCTGATTTCCCACATCTGATTCCCTGCCTCTGATTCCCCATCTCGGATTCCCCACCTCTGATTCCCCGCCTCTGATTCCCCAACTTTGATTCCCTGCATCTGATTCCCTGCCTCTGATTCCCCGCATCTGATTCCCCAACTCTGATTCCCCGCTTCTGATTCCCATCCTCTGATTCCACAACACTGATTCCCCTCCTCTGAATCCCCATCTCTGATTCCCCAACTCTGATTCCCCGCCTCTGATTCCCCATCTCTGATTCCCCATCTCTGATTCCCCAATTCTGATTCCCCGCCTCCGATGCCCCACCTCTCATTCCCCATCTCTGATTCCCCATCTCTGATTCCCCGCCTCTGATTCCCCAACTCTGATTCCCCGCCTCTGATTCCCCATCTCTGATTCCCCATCTCTGATTCCCCAATTCTGATTCCCCGCCTCAGATGCCCCACCTCTCATTCCCCATCTCTGATTCCCCATCTCTGATTCCCCGCCTCTGATTCCCCGCCTCTGATTCCCCAATTCTGATTCCCCGCCTCCGATGCCCCACCTCTCATTCCCCATCTCTGATTCCCCATCTCTGATTCCCTGCCTCTGATTCCCCACCTCTGATTCCCCGCCTCTGATTCCCCAACTCTGATTCCCCGCATCTGATTCCCTGCCTGTGATTCCCCGCCTCTGATTCCCCGCCTCTGATTCCCCGGCTCTGATTCCCCGCCTCTGATTCCCCGACTCTGATTTCCCACATCTGATTTCGAGTCTCTGATTCCCCATCTCTGTTTCATCACCTCTGATTCCCCACCTCTGATTCCCCGCCTCTGATTCCCCAACTTTGATTCACTGCATCTGATTCCCTGCCTCTGATTCCCCACATCTGATTCCCCAACTCTGATTCCCCGCTTCTGATTCCCATCCTCTGATTCCACAACACTGATTCCCCTCCTCTGAATCCCCATCTCTGATTCCCCAACTCTGATTCCCCGCCTCTGATTCCCCATCTCTGATACCCCATCTCTGATTCCCCAATTCTGATTCCCCGCCTCCAATGCCCCACCTCTCATTCCCCATCTCTGATTCCCCATCTCTGATTCCCCGCCTCCGATTCACCATTTCTGATTGCCCGCCATTGATTCCGCAACTCTGATTCCACGCCTCTGATTCCCCGGCACTGATTCCCGGCCTCTGATTCCCAGCCTCTGATTCCCTGCCTCTGATTCCCCGCCTCTGATTCCCCGCCTCTGATTCCTGGCCTCTGATTCCCCGCCTCTGATTCCTGCCTCTGAATCCCCGCCTCTGATTCCCCGCCTCTGATTCCCCATATCTGATTCATCACCTCTGATTCCCCGCCTCAGATTGACCGCCACTGATTCCCATCCTCTGATTCCCCATCTCTGATTCACCACCTCTGATTCCCAACCTCGGATCCCTACCTTTGATTCCCCAACTCTGATTCCCTGCCTCTGATTCTCTGCCTCTGATTCCCCACCTCTGATTCCCTGTCTCTGATTCCCCGCTTCTGATTCCCCATCTGTGATTCATCACCTCTGATTCCCCACCTCTGATTCCCCTCCTCTGATTCACCAACTCTGTTTCCTCGCATCTGATTCCCCACCTCTGATTCCCCGCCTCTGATTCCCCGCCTCTGATTCCCCAACTCTGATTCCCCACCTCTGATTCAATGCCTTAGATTCATCACCTCTGATTCCCCGCCTCTGATTCCCCATCTCTGATTCCCCACCTCTGATTCCCGGCCTCTGATTCCCCACCTCTGATTCCCCGCTTCTGATTCCCGGTCTCTGATTCCCCACCTCTGATTCTCTGCTTCTGATTCACCGCCTCTGATTCCCCACCTCTGTTTCCCCGCATCTGATTCCCCAACTCTGATTCATCACCTCTGATTCCCCACCTCTGATTCCACGCCTCTGATTCCCCACCTCTGATTCCACAACTCTGATTCTCTACCTCTGATTTTCCATCTCTGATTCCTCGCCTCTGATTCCCCATCTCTGATTTCCCGCCTCTGATTCCACACCTCTGATTCCCCGCTTCTGATTCCCCATCTGTGATTCATCACCTCTGATTCCCTGCCTCTGAATCCACTCCTCTGATTCACCAACTCTGATTCCCTGTCTCTGATTTCCCGCCTCTGATTCCACACCTCTGATTCCCCGCTTCTGATTCCCCATCTGTGATTCATCACCTTTGATTCCCCACCTCTGATTCCCCTCCTCTGATTGACCAACTCTGTTTCCTCGCATCTGATTCCCCACCTCTGATTCCCCGCCTCTGATTCCCCGCCTCTGATTCCCCAACTCTGATTCCCCACCTCTGATTCCATGCCTTAGATTCATCACCTCTGATTCCCCACCTCTGATTCCCCGCCTCTGATTCCCCAACTTTGATTCCCTGCATCTGATTCTCTGCCTCTGATTCCCCTCATCTGATTCCCTGCCTCTGATTCCCAGTCTCTGATTCCCCATGTCTGATTCCCCACCTCTGATTCCCCACCTCTGATTCCCCGCCTGTGATTCCTCGCCTCTGATTCCCCGCATCTGATTCCCGGCCTATGATTCCCCGCCTCTGATTCTCTGCTTCTGATTCACCGCCTCTGATTCCCCGCCTCTGTTTCCCCGCATCTGATTCCCCATCTCTGATTCCACGCCTCTGATTCCCCACCTCTGATTCCACAACTCTGATTCTCCACCTCTCATTCCTCATCTCTGACTCCCCATTTCTGATTCCTCGCCTCTGATTCCCCATCTCTGATTCCCCGCCTCTGATTCCCCAACTCTGATTCCCCGACTCTGATTTCCCGCCTCTGATTCCCCACCTCTGATTCCCCCCCTCTGATTCCCCAAATTTGATTCATTGCATCTCATTCCCCGCCTCTGATTCCCCGCATCTGATACACCAACTCTGATTCACCGCCTCTGATGACCCACCTCTCATTCCCCATCTCTGATTCCCCATCTCTGATTCCCTGCCTCTGATTCCCAATCTCTGATTCCCCGCCTCTGATTCCCCAACTCTGATTCCCCGCCACTGATTCCCTGCCTCTGATTCCCGGCCTCTGATTCTCCGCCTCTGATTCCCTGCCTCTGATTCACCGCCTCTGATTCCCCGCCTCTGATTTCCCACCTCTGATTCCCCATCTCTGATTCCCCAACTTTGATTCTGCGCCTCTGATTCCCGGCCTCTGACTCCCCGCCTCTGATTCCCTGCCTCTGATTCCCTGCCTCTGATTCCCTGCCTCTGATTCCCCATCTTAGATTCATCACTTCTGATTCCCCACCTCTGATTCCCCGCCTCTGATTCCCCAACTTTATTCCCCGCATCTGATTCCCTGCCTCTGATTCCCCGCCTCTGATTCCCTTCCTCTGAATCTGTGCCTCTGATTCTCTGCCTCTGATTCCCTGCCTCTGATTCCCTGCCTCTTATTCCCCATCTCTGATTCCCCACCTCTGATTCCCCACCTCTGAATCCCCGCCTCTGATTCCCCGCCTGTGATTCCCCGACTCTGATTTCCCACATCTGATTCCCTGCCTCTGATTCCCCATCTCTGATTCCCCACCTCTGATTCCCCGCCTCTGATTCCCCAACTTTGATTCCCTGCATCTGATTCCCTGCCTCTGATACCCCGCATCTGATTCCCCAACTCTGATTCCCCGCTTCTGATTCCCATTCTCTGATTCCACAACACTGATTCCCCTCCTCTGAATCCCCATCTCTGATTCCCCAACTCTGATTCCCCGCCTCTGATTCCCCATCTCTGATTCCCCATCTCTGATTCCCCAATTCTGATTCCCCGCCTCCGATGCCCCACCTCTCATTCCCCATCTCTGATTCCCCATCTCTGATTCCCCGCCTCTGATTCCCCATTTCTGATTCCCCGCCATTGATTCCCCAACTCTGATTCCTCGCCTCTGATTCCCCGCTTCTGATTCGCGGCCTCTGATTCCCCGCCTCTGATTCTCTGCTTCTGATTCCACGCCTCTGATTCCCCACCTCTGATTCCACAACTCTGATTCTCCACCTCTGATTCCCCATCTCTGACTCCCCATCTCTGATTCCTCGCCTCTGATTCCCCGCCTCTGATTCCCCAACTCTGATTCCCCGCCTCTAATTCTTTGCCTCTGATTCCACAACTCTGATTCTCCACCTCTCATTCCCCATCTCTGACTCCCCATCTCTGATTCCTCGCCTCTGATTCCCCATCTCTGATTCCCCGCCTCTGATTCCCCAACTCTGATTCCCCGTCTCTGATTTCCCGCCTCTGATTCCCAGCCTCTGATTCCCCGCCTCTGATTCCCTGCCGCTGATTCCCCATTTCTGATTCATCACCTCTGATTCCCCACCTCTGATTCCCCCCCTTTGATTACCCAAATTTGATTCATTGCATCTCATTCCCCGCCTCCGATTCCCCGCATCTGATACACCAACTCTGATTCACCGCTTCTGATGACCCACCTCTCATTCCCCATCTCTGATTCCCCATCTCTGATACACCGCCTCTGATTCCCCGCCTCTGATTTCCCACCACTGATTCCCCATCTCTGATTCCCCAACTCTGATTCCGCGCCTCTGATTCCCGGCCTCTGACACCCCGCCTCTGATTCCTTGCCTCTGATTCCCTGCCTCTGATTCCCTGCCTCTGATTCCCCATCTTTGATTCATCATCTCTGATTCCCCACCTCTGATTCCCCGCCTCTGATTCCCCAACTCTGATTCCCCGCATCTGATTCCCTGCCTGTGATTCCCCGCCTCTGATTCCCCGCCTCTGATTCCCCGGCTCTGATTCCCCGCCTCTGATTCCCCGACTCTGATTTCCCACCTCTGATTCCCCGCCTCTGATTCCCCAACTTTGATTCACTGCATCTGATTCCCTGCCTCTGATTCCCCGCTTCTGATTCCCATCCTCTGATTCCACAACACTGATTCCCCTCCTCTGAATCCCCATCTCTGATTCCCCAACTCTGATTCCCCGCCTCTGATTCCCCATCTCTGATACCCCATCTCTGATTCCCCAATTCTGATTCCCCGCCTCCAATGCCCCACCTCTCATTCCCCATCTCTGATTCCCCATCTCTGATTCCCCGCCTCTGATTCCCCATTTCTGATTGCCCGCCATTGATTCCCCAACTCTGATTCCACGCCTCTGATTCCCCGGCACTGATTCCCGGCCTCTGATTCCCAGCCTCTGATTCCCTGCCTCTGATTCCCCGCCTCTGATTCCCCGCCTCTGATTCCCCGCCTCTGATTTCCCGCCTCTGATTCCTGGCCTCTGATTCCCCGCCTCTGATTCCTACCTCTGAATCCCCGCCTCTGATTCCCCGCCTCTGATTCCCCATATCTGATTCATCACCTCTGATTCCCCGCCTCTGATTGACCGCCACTGATTCCCATCCTCTGATTCCCCATCTCTGATTCACCACCTCTGATTCCCCACCTCGGATCCCTACCTTTGATTCCCCAACTCTGATTCCCTGCCTCTGATTCTCTGCCTCTTATTCCCCACCTCTGATTCCCTGTCTCTGATTTCCCGCCTCTGATTCCACACCACTGATTCCCCGCTTCTGATTCCCCATCTGTGATTCATCACCTCTGATTCCCCGCCTCTGATTCCCCGCCTCTGATTCCCCAACTCTGATTCCCCACCTCTGATTCCATGCCTTAGATTCATCACCTCTGATTCCCCGCCTCTGATTCCCCATCTCTGATTCCCCACCTCTGATTCCCGGCCTCTGATTCCCCGACTCTGATTCCCCGCTTCTGATTCCCGGCCTCTGATTCCCCACCTCTGATTCTCTGCTTCTGATACACCGCCTCTGATTCCCCACCTCTGTTTCCCCGCATCTGATTCCCCATCTCTGATTCATCACCTCTGATTCCCCACCTCTGATTCCACGCCTCTGATTCCCCACCTCTGATTCCACAACTCTGATTCTCTACCTCTGATTCCCCATCTCTGATTCCTCGCCTCTGATTCCCCATCTCTGATTTCCCACCTCTGATTCCACACCTCTGATTCCCCGCTTCTGATTCCCCATCTGTGATTCATCACCTCTGATTCCCTGCCTCTGATTCCCCTCCTCTGATTCACCAACTCTGATTCCCTGTCTCTGATTTCCCGCCTCTGATTCCACACCTCTGATTCCCCGCTTCTGATTCCCCATCTGTGATTCATCAGCTCTGATTCCCCACCTCTGATTCCCCTCCTCTGATTCACCAACTCTGTTTCCTCGCATCTGATTCCCCACCTCTGACTCCCCGCCTCTGATTCCCCGCCTCTGATTCCCCAACTCTGATTCCCCACCTCTGATTCCATGCCTTAGATTCATCACCTCTGATTCCCCACCTCTGATTCCCCGCCTCTGATTCCCCAACTTTGATTCCCTGCATCTGATTCCCTGCCTCTGATTCCACGCATCTGATTCCCTGCCTCTGATTCCCAGTCTCTGATTCCCCATGTCTGATTCCCCACCTCTGATTCCCCACCTCTGATTCCCCGCCTCTGATTCCTCGCCTCTGATTCCCCGCATCTGATTCCCGGCCTCTGATTCCCCGCCTCTGATTCTCTGCTTCTGATTCACCGCCTCTGATTCCCCGCCTCTGTTTCCCCGCATCTGATTCCCCATCTCTGATTCCACGCCTCTGATTCCCCATCTCTGATTCCACAACTCTGATTCTCCACCTCTGATTCCCCATCTCTGATTCCCCAACTCTGATTCCCCGCCTCTGATTCCACACCTCTCATTCCCCATCTCTGAATCCCCATCTCTGATTCCTCACCTCTGATTCCCAATCTCTGATTCCCCGCCTCTGATTCCCGAACTCTGATTCCCCGCCTCTAATTCTTTCCCTCTGATTCCACAACTCTGATTCTCCACCTCTCATTCCCCAACTCTGACTCCCCATTTCTGATTCCTCGCCTCTGATTCCACATCTCTGATTCCCCGCCTCTGATTCCCCAACTCTGATTCCCCGTCTCTGATTTCCCGCCTCTGATTCCCAGCCTCTGATTCCCCGCCTCTGATTCCCTGCCGCTGATTCCCCATTTCTGATTCATCACCTCTGATTCCCCACCTCTGATTCCCCCCCTCTGATTCCCCAAATTTGATTCATTGCATCTCATTCCCCGCCTCTGATTCCCCGCATCTGATACACCAACTCTGATTCACCGCCTCTGATGACCCACCTCTCATTCCCCATCTCTGATTCCCCATCTCTGATTCCCTGCCTCTGATTCCCAATCTCTGATTCCCCGCCTCTGATTCCCCAACTCTGATTCCCCGCCACTGATTCCCCGCCTCTGATTCCCGGACTCTGATTCTCCGCCTCTGATTCCCTGCCGCAGATTCACCGCCTCTGATTCCCCGCCTCTGATTTCCCACCTCTGATTCCCCATCTCTGATTCCCCAACTTTGATTCTGCGCCTCTGATTCCCGGCCTCTGACTCTCCGCCTCTGATTCCCTGCCTCTGATACCCTGCCTCTGATTCCCTGTCTCTGATTCCCCATCTTAGATTCATCACTTCTGATTCCCCACCTCTTATTCCCCGCCTCTGATTCCCCAACTCTATTCCCCGCATCTGATTCCCTGCCTCTGATTCCCCGCCTCTGATTCCCTGCCTCTGAATCTATGCCTCTGATTCTCTGCCTCTGATTCCCTGCCTCTGATTCCCTGCCTCTGATTCCCCATCTCTGATTCCCGACCTCTGATTCCCCACCTCTGAATCCCCGCCCCTGATTCCCCGCCTGTGATTCCCCGACTCTGATTTCCCACATCTGATTCCCTGCCTCTGATTCCCCATCTCTGATTCCCCACCTCTGATTCCCCGCCTCTGATTCCCCAACTTTGATTCCCTGCATCTGATTCCCTGCCTCTGATTCGCCGCATCTGATTCCCCAACTCTGATTCCCCGCTTCTGATTCCCATCCTCTGATTCCACAACACTGATTCCCCTCCTCTGAATCCCCATCTCTGATTCCCCAACTCTGATTCCCCGCCTCTGATTCCCCATCTCTGATTCCCCATCTCTGATTCCCCAATTCTGATTCCCCGCCTCCGATGCCCCACCTCTCATTCCCCATCTCTGATTCCCCATCTCTGATTCCCCGCCTCTGATTCCAAAACTCTGATTCCCCGCCTCTGATTCCCCATCTCTGATTCCCCATCTCTGATTCCCCAATTCTGATTCCCCGCCTCCGATGCCCCACCTCTCATTCCCCATCTCTGATTCCCCATCTCTGATTCCCTGCCTCTGATTCCCTGCCTCTGATTCCCTGCCTCTGATTCCCCATCTTTGATTCATCATCTCTGATTCCCCACCTCTGATTCCCCGCCTCTGATTCCCCAACTCTGATTCCCCGCATCTGATTCCCTGCCTGTGATTCCCCGCCTCTGATTCCCCGCCTCTGATTCCCCGGCTCTGATTCCCCGCCTCTGATTCCCCGACTCTGATTTCCCACATCTGATTTCGAGTCTCTGATTCCCCATCTCTGTTTCATCACCTCTGATTCCCCACCTCTGATTCCCCACCTCTGATTCCACAACTTTGATTCACTGCATCTGATTCCCTGCCTCTGATTCCCCGCATCTGATTCCCCAACTCTGATTCCCCGCTTCTGATTCCCATCCTCTGATTCCACAACACTGATTCCCCTCCTCTGAATCCCCATCTCTGATTCCCCAACTCTGATTCCCCGCCTCTGATTCCCCATCTCTGATACCCCATCTCTGATTCCCCAATTCTGATTCCCCGCCTCCAATGCCCCACCTCTCATTCCCCATCTCTGATTCCCCATCTCTGATTCCCCGCCTCCGATTCACCATTTCTGATTGCCCGCCATTGATTCCGCAACTCTGATTCCACGCCTCTGATTCCCCGGCACTGATTCCCGGCCTCTGATTCCCAGCCTCTGATTCCCTGCCTCTGATTCCCCGCCTCTGATTCCCCGCCTCTGATTCCTGGCCTCTGATTCCCCGCCTCTGATTCCTGCATCTGAATCCCCGCCTCTGATTCCCCGCCTCTGATTCCCCATATCTGATTCATCACCTCTGATTCCCCGCCTCAGATTGACCGCCACTGATTCCCATCCTCTGATTCCCCATCTCTGATTCACCACCTCTGATTCCCCACCTCGGATCCCTACCTTTGATTCCCCAACTCTGATTCCCTGCCTCTGATTCTCTGCCTCTGATTCCCCACCTCTGATTCCCTGTCTCTGATTTCCCGCCTCTGATTCCACACCTCTGATTCCCCGCTTCTGATTCCCCATCTGTGATTCATCACCTCTGATTCCCCACCTCTGATTCCCCTCCTCTGATTCACCAACTCTGTTTCCTCGCATCTGATTCCCCACCTCTGATTCCCCGCCTCTGATTCCCCGCCTCTGATTCCCCAACTCTGATTCCCCACCTCTGATTCCATGCCTTAGATTCATCACCTCCGATTCCCCGCCTCTGATTCCCCATCTCTGATTCCCCACCTCTGATTCCCGGCCTCTGATTCCCCGCCTCTGATTCCCCGCTTCTGATTCCCGGTCTCTGATTCCCCACCTCTGATTCTCTGCTTCTGATTCACCGCCTCTGATTCCCCACCTCTGTTTCCCCGCATCTGATTCCCCAACTCTGATTCATCACCTCTGATTCCCCACCTCTGATTCCACGCCTCTGATTCCCCACCTCTGATTCCACAACTCTGATTCTCTACCTCTGATTTTCCATCTCTGATTCCTCGCCTCTGATTCCCCATCTCTGATTTCCCGCCTCTGATTCCACACCTCTGATTCCCCGCTTCTGATTCCCCATCTGTGATTCATCACCTCTGATTCCCTGCCTCTGAATCCACTCCTCTGATTCACCAACTCTGATTCCCTGTCTCTGATTTCCCGCCTCTGATTCCACACCTCTGATTCCCCGCTTCTGATTCCCCATCTGTGATTCATCACCTTTGATTCCCCACCTCTGATTCCCCTCCTCTGATTGACCAACTCTGTTTCCTCGCATCTGATTCCCCACCTCTGATTCCCCGCCTCTGATTCCCCGCCTCTGATTCCCCAACTCTGATTACCCACCTCTGATTCCATGCCTTAGATTCATCACCTCTGATTCCCCACCTCTGATTCCCCGCCTCTGATTCCCCAACTTTGATTCCCTGCATCTGATTCCCTGCCTCTGGTTCCCCGCATCTGATTCTCTGATTCCCAGTCTCTGATTCCCCATGTCTGATTCCCCACCTCTGATTCCCCACCTCTGATTCCCCGCCACTGATTCCTCGCCTCTGATTCCCCGCATCTGATTCCCGGCCTATGATTCCCCGCCTCTGATTCTCTGCTTCTGATTCACCGCCTCTGATTCCCCGCCTCTGTTTCCCCGCATCTGATTCCCCATCTCTGATTCCACGCCTCTGATTCCCCACCTCTGATTCCACAAATCTGATTCTCCACCTCTGATTCCCCATCTCTGATTCCCCAACTCTGATTCCCCGCCTCTGATTCCCCACCTCTCATTCCCCATCTCTGAATCCCAATCTCTGATTCCTCGCCTCTGATTCCCAATCTCTGATTCCCCGCCTCTGATTCCCGAACTCTGATTCCCCGCCTCTAATTCTTTCCCTTTGATTCCAGTACTCTGATTCTCCACCTCTCATTCCTCATCTCTGACTCCCCATTTCTGATTCCTCGCCTCTGATTCCCCATCTCTGATTCCCCGCCTCTGATTCCCCAACTCTGATTCCCCGTCTCTGATTTCCCGCCTCTGATTCCCCACCTCTGATTCCCCCCCTCTGATTCCCCAAATTTGATTCATTGCATCTCATTCCCCGCCTCTGATTCCCCGCATCTGATACACCAACTCTGATTCACCGCCTCTGATGACCCACCTCTCATTCCCCATCTCTGATTCCCCATCTCTGATTCCCTGCCTCTGATTCCCAATCTCTGATTCCCCGCCTCTGATTCCCCAACTCTGATTCCCCGCCACTGATTCCCCGCCTCTGATTCCCGGCCTCTGATTCTCCGCCTCTGATTCCCTGCCTCTGATTCACCGCCTCTGATTCCCCGCCTCTGATTTCCCACCTCTGATTCCCCATCTCTGATTCCCCAACTTTGATTCTGCGCCTCTGATTCCCGGCCTCTGACTCCCCGCCTCTGATTCCCTGCCTCTGATTCCCTGCCTCTGATTCCCTGCCTCTGATTCCCCATCTTAGATTCATCACTTCTGATTCCCCACCTCTGATTCCCCGCCTCTGATTCCCCAACTTTATTCCCCGCATCTGATTCCCTGCCTCTGATTCCCCGCCTCTGATTCCCTGCCTCTGAATCTGTGCCTCTGATTCTCTGCCTCTGATTCCCTGCCTCTGATTCCCTGCCTCTTATTCCCCATCTCTGATTCCCCACCTCTGATTCCCCACCTCTGAATCCCCGCCTCTGATTCCCCGCCTGTGATTCCCCGACTCTGATTTCCCACATCTGATTCCCTGCCTCTGATTCCCCATCTCTGATTCCCCACCTCTGATTCCCCGCCTCTGATTCCCCAACTTTGATTCCCTGCATCTGATTCCCTGCCTCTGATTCCCCGCATCTGATTCCCCAACTCTGATTCCCCGCTTCTGATTCCCATCCTCTGATTCCACAACACTGATTCCCCTCCTCTGAATCCCGATCTCTGATTCCCCAACTCTGATTCCTCGCCTCTGATTCCCCATCTCTGATTCCCCATCTCTGATTCCCCAATTCTGATTCCCCGCCTCCGATGCCCCACCTCTCATTCCCCATCTCTGATTCCCCATCTCTGATTCCCCGCCTCTGATTCCCCATTTCTGATTCCCCGCCATTGATTCCCCAACTCTGATTCCTCGCCTCTGATTCCCTGCTTCTGATTCGCGGCCTCTGATTCCCCGCCTCTGATTCTCTGCTTCTGATTCCACGCCTCTGATTCCCCACCTCTGATTCCACAACTCTGATTCTCCACCTCTGATTCCCCATCTCTGACTCCCCATCTCTGATTCCTCGCCTCTGATTCCCCGCCTCTGATTCCCCAACTCTGATTCCCCGCCTCTAATTCTTTGCCTCTGATTCCACAACTCTGATTCTCCACCTCTCATTCCCCATCTCTGACTCCCCATCTCTGATTCCTCGCCTCTGATTCCACATGTCTGATTCCCCGCCTCTGATTCCCCAACTCTGATTCCCCGTCTCTGATTTCCCGCCTCTGATTCCCAGCCTCTGAATCCCCGCCTCTGATTCCCTGCCGCTGATTCCCCATTTCTGATTCATCACCTCTGATTCCCCACCTCTGATTCCCCCCCTCTGATTACCCAAATTTGATTCATTGCATCTCATTCCCCGCCTCCGATTCCCCGCATCTGATACACCAACTCTGATTCACCGCTTCTGATGACCCACCTCTCATTCCCCATCTCTGATTCCCCATCTCTGATACACCGCCTCTGATTCCCCGCCTCTGATTTCCCACCACTGATTCCCCATCTCTGATTCCCCAACTCTGATTCCGCGCCTCTGATTCCCGGCCTCTGACTCCCCGCCTCTGATTCCTTGCCTCTGATTCCCTGCCTCTGATTCCCTGCCTCTGATTCCCCATCTTTGATTCATCATCTCTGATTCCCCACCTCTGATTCCCCGCCTCTGATTCCCCAACTCTGATTCCCCGCATCTGATTCCCTGCCTGTGATTCCCCGCCTCTGATTCCCCGCCTCTGATTCCCAGGCTCTGATTCCCCGCCTCTGATTCCCCGACTCTGATTTCCCACCTCTGATTCCCCGCATCTGATTCCCCAACTCTGATTCCCCGCTTCTGATTCCCATCCTCTGATTCCACATCACTGATTCCCCTCCTCTGAATCCCCATCTCTGATTCCCCAACTCTGATTCCCCGCCTCTGATTCCCCATCTCTGATACCCCATCTCTGATTCCCCAATTCTGATTCCCCGCCTCCAATGCCCCACCTCTCATTCCCCATCTCTGATTCCCCATCTCTGATTCCCCGCCTCTGATTCCCCATTTCTGATTGCCCGCCATTGATTCCCCAACTCTGATTCCACGCCTCTGATTCCCCGGCACTGATTCCCGGCCTCTGATTCCCAGCCTCTGATTCCCTGCCTCTGATTCCCCGCCTCTGATTCCCCGCCTCTGATTCCTGGCCTCTGATTCCCCGCCTCTGATTCCTGCCTCTGAATCCCCGCCTCTGATTCCCCGCCTCTGATTCCCCATATCTGATTCATCACCTCTGATTCCCCGCCTCTGATTGACCGCCACTGATTCCCATCCTCTGATTCCCCATCTCTGATTCACCACCTCTGATTCCCCACCTCGGATCCCTACCTTTGATTCCCCAACTCTGATTCCCTGCCTCTGTATCTCTGCCTCTGATTCCCCACCTCTGATTCTCTGCTTCTGATTCACCGCCTCTGATTCCCCGCCTCTGTTTCCCCGCATCTGATTCCCCATCTCTGATTCCACGCCTCTGATTCCCCACCTCTGATTCCACAACTCTGATTCTCCACCTCTGATTCCCCATCTCTGATTCCCCAACTCTGATTCCCCGCCTCTGATTCCCCACCTCTCATTCCCCATCTCTGAATCCCAATCTCTGATTCCTCTCCTCTGATTCCCAATCTCTGATTCCCCGCCTCTGATTCCCGAACTCTGAATCCCCGCCTCTAATTCTTTCCCTCTGATTCCACAACTCTGATTCTCCACCTCTCATTCCCCATCTCTGACTCCCCATTTCTGATTCCTCGCCTCTGATTCCCCATCTCTGATTCACCGCCTCTGATTCCCCAACTCTGATTCCCCGTCTCTGATTTCCCGCCTCTGATTCCCAGCCTCTGATTCCCCGCCTCTGATTCCCTGCCGCTGATTCCCCATTTCTGATTCATCACCTCTGATTCCCCACCTCTGATTCCCCCCCTCTGATTCCCCAAATTTGATTCTTTGCATCTCATTCCCCGCCTCTGATTCCCCGCATCTGATACACCAACTCTGATTCACCGCCTCTGATGACCCACCTCTCATTCCCCATCTCTGATTCCCCATCTCTGATTCCCTGCCTCTGATTCCCAATCTCTGATTCCCCACCTCTGATTCCCCAACTCTGATTCCCCGCCACTGATTCCCCGCCTCTGATTCGCGGCCTCTGATTCTCCGCCTCTGATTCCCTGCCTCTGATTCACCGCCTCTGATTCCCAGCCTCTGATTCCCTGCCTCTGATTCCCTGCCTCTGATTCCCCATCTTAGATTCATCACTTCTGATTCCCCACCTCTGATTCCACGCCTCTGATTCCCCAACTCTATTCCCTGCATCTGATTCCCTGCCTCTGATTCCCCACCTCTGATTCCCCGCCTCTGATTCCCCAACTCTATTCCCCACATCTGATTCCCCACCTCTGAATCCCCGCCTCTGATTCCCCGCCTGTGATTCCCCGACTCTGATTTCCCACATCTGATTCCCTGCCTCTGATTCCCCATCTCTGATTCCCCACCTCTGATTCCCCGCCTCTGATTCCCCAACTTTGATTCCCTGCATCTGATTCCCTGCCTCTGATTCCCCGCATCTGATTCCCCAACTCTGATTCCCCGCTTCTGATTCCCATCCTCTGATTCCACAACACTGACTCCCCTCCTCTGAATCCCCATCTCTGATTCCCCAACTCTGATTCCCCGCCTCTGATTCCCCATCTCTGATTCCCCATCTCTGATTCCCCAATTCTGATTCCCCGCCTCCGATGCCCCACCTCTCATTCCCCATCTCTGATTCCCCATCTCTGATTCCCCGCGTCTGATTCCCCATTTCTGATTCCCCGCCATTGATTCCCCAACTCTGATTCCTCGCCTCTGATTCCCCGCTTCTGATTCGCGGCCTCTGATTCCCCGCCTCTGATTCTCTGCTTCTGATTCCACGCCTCTGATTCCCCACCTCTGATTCCACAACTCTGATTCTCCACCTCTGATTCCCCATCTCTGATTCCCCAACTCTGATTCCTCGCCTCTGATTCCCCACCTCTCATTCCCCATCTCTGACTCCCCATCTCTGATTCCTCGCCTCTGATTCCCCGCCTCTGATTCCCCAACTCTGATTCCCCGCCTCTAATTCTTTGCCTCTGATTCCACAACTCTGATTCTCCACCTCTCATTCCCCATATCTGACTCCCCATCTCTGATTCCTCGCCTCTGATTCCCCATCTCTGATTCCCCGCCTCTGATTCCCCAACTCTGATTCCCCGTCTCTGATTTCCCGCCTCTGATTCCCAGCCTCTGATTCCCCGCCTCTGATTCCCTGCCGCTGATACCCCATTTCTGATTCATCACCTCTGATTCCCCACCTCTGATTCGCCCCCTCTGATTAACCAAATTTGATTCATTGCATCTCATTCCCCGCCTCCGATTCCCCGCATCTGATACACCAACTCTGATTCACCGCTTCTGATGACCCACCTCTCATTCCCCATCTCTGATTCCCCATCTCTGATTCCCCGCCTCTGATTCCCCAACTCTGATTCCCCGCCACTGATTCCCCGCCTCTGATTCCCAGCCTCTGATTCTCCGCCTCTGATTCCCTGCCTCTGATTCACCGCCTCTGATTCCCCGCCTCTGATTTCCCACCTCTGATTACCCATCTCTGATTCCCCAACTCTGATTCCGCGCCTCTGATTCCCGGCCTCTGACTCCCCGCCTCTGATTCCCTGCCTCTGATTCCCTGTCTCTGATTCCCCATCTTAGATTCATCACTTCTGATTCCCCACCTCTGATTCCCCGCCTCTGATTCCCCAACTCTATTCCCCGCATCTGATTCCCTGCCTCTGATTCCCCGCCTCTGATTCCCTGCCTCTGAATCTGTGCCTCTGATTCTCTGCCTCGGATTCCCTGCCTCTGATTCCCTGCCTCTGATTCCCCATCTCTGATTCCCCACCTCTGATTCCCCACCTCTGAATCCCCGCCTCTGATTCCCCGCCTGTGATTCCCCGACTCTGATTTCCCACATCTGATTCCCTGCCTTTGATTCCCCATCTCTGATTCCCCACCTCTGATTCCCCGCCTCTGATTCCCCAACTTTGATTCCCTGCATCTGATTCCCTGCCTCTGATTCCCCGCATCTGATTCCCCAACTCTGATTCCCCGCTTCTGATTCCCATCCTCTGATTCCACAACACTGATTCCCCTCCTCTGAATCCCCATCTCTGATTCCCCAACTCTGATTCTCCGCCTCTGATTCCCCATCTCTGATTCCCCATCTCTGATTCCCCAATTCTGATTCCCCGCCTCCGATGCCCCACCTCTCATTCCCCATCTCTGATTCCCCATCTCTGATTCCCCGCCTCTGATTCCCCAACTCTGATTCCCCGCCTCTGATTCCCCATCTCTGATTCCCCATCTCTGATTCCCCAATTCTGATTCCCCGTCTCAGATGCCCCACCTCTCATTCCCCATCTCTGATTCCCCATCTCTGATTCCCCGCCTCTGATTCCCCGCCTCTGATTCCCCAATTCTGATTCCCCGCCTCCGATGCCCCACCTCTCATTCCCCATCTCTGATTCCCCATCTCTGATTCCCTGCCTCTGATTCCCTGCCTCTGATTCCCTGCCTCTGATTCCCTTCCTCTGATTCCCTGCCTCTGATTCCCCATCTTTGATTCATCATCTCTGATTCCCCACCTCTGATTCCCCGCCTCTGATTCCCCAACTCTGATTCCCCGCATCTGATTCCCTGCCTGTGATTCCCCGCCTCTGATTCCCCGCCACTGATTCCCCGGCTCTGATTCCCCGCCTCTGATTCCCCGACTCTGATTTCCCACATCTGATTTCCAGTCTCTGATTCCCCATCTCTGTTTCATCACCTCTGATTCCCCACCTCTGATTCCCCGCCTCTGATTCCCCAACTTTGATTCACTGCATCTGATTCCCTGCCTCTGATTCCCCGCATCTGATTCCCCAACTCTGATTCCCCGCTTCTGATTCCCATCCTCTGATTCCACAACACTGATTCCCCTCCTCTGAATCCCCATCTCTGATTCCCCAACTCTGATTCCCCGCCTCTGATTCCCCATCTCTGATACCCCATCTCTGATTCCCCAATTCTGATTCCCCGCCTCCAATGCCCCACCTCTCATTCCCCATCTCTGATTCCCCATCTCTGATTCCCCGCCTCTGATTCACCATTTCTGATTGCCCGCCATTGATTCCCCAACTCTGATTCCACGCCTCTGATTCCCCGGCACTGATTCCCGGCCTCTGATTCCCAGCCTCTGATTCCCTGCCTCTGATTCCCCGCCTCTGATTCCCCGCCTCTGATTCCTGGCCTCTGATTCCCCGCCTCTGATTCCTGCCTCTGAATCCCCGCCTCTGATTCCCCGCCTCTGATTCCCCATATCTGATTCATCACCTCTGATTCCCCGCCTCAGATTGACCGCCACTGATTCCCATCCTCTGATTCCCATCCTCTGATTCCCCACCTCTGATTCCATGTCTTAGATTCTTCACCTCTGATTCCCCGCCTCTGATTCCCCATCTCTGATTCCCCACCTCTGATTCCCGGCCTCTGATTCCCCGCCTCTGATTCCCCGCTTCTGATTCCCGGCCTCTGATTCCCCACCTCTGATTCTCTGCTTCTGATTCACCGCCTTTGATTCCCCACCTCTGTTTCCCCGCATCTGATTCCCCATCTCTGATTCATCACCTCTGATTCCCCACCTCTGATTCCACGCCTCTGATTCCCCACCTCTGATTCCACAACTCTGATTCTCTACCTCTGATTCCCCATCTCTGATTCCTAGCCTCTGATTCCCCATCTCTGATTTCCCTCCTCTGATTCCACACCTCTGATTCCCCGCTTCTGATTCCCCATCTGTGATTCATCACCTCTGATTCCCCACCTCTGATTCCCCTCCTCTGATTCACCAACTCTGTTTCCTCGCATCTGATTCCCCACCTCTGATTCCCCGCCTCTGATTCCCCGCCTCTGATTCCCCAACTCTGATTCCCCACCTCTGATTCCATGCCTTAGATTCATCACCTCTGATTCCCCACCTCTGATTCCCCGCCTCTGATTCCCCAACTTTGATTCCCTGCATCTGATTCCCTGCCTGTGATTCCCCGCATCTGATTCCCTGCCTCTGATTCCCAGTCTCTGATTCCCCATGTCTGATTCCCCACCTCTGATTCCCCACCTCTGATTCCCCGCCTCTGATTCCTCGCCTCTGATTCCCCGCATCTGATTCCCGGCCTCTGATTCCCCGCCTCTGATTCTCTGCTTCTGATTCACCGCCTCTGATTCCCCGCCTCTGTTTCCCCGCATCTGATTCCCCATCTCTGATTCCACGCCTCTGATTCCCCACCTCTGATTCCACAACTCTGATTCTCCACCTCTGATTCCCCATCTCTGATTCCCCAACTCTGATTCCCCGCCTCTGATTCCCCACCTCTCATTCCCCATCTCTGAATCCCCATCTCTGATTCCTCGCCTCTGATTCCCAATCTCTGATTCCCCGCCTCTGATTCCCGAACTCTGATTCCCCGCCTCTAATTCTTTCCCTCTGATTCCACAACTCTGATTCTCCACCTCTCATTCCCCAACACTGACTCCCCATTTCTGATTCCTCGCCTCTGATTCCCCATCTCTGATTCCCCGCCTCTGATTCCCCAACTCTGATTCCCCGCATCTGATTCCCTGCCTGTGATTCCCCGCCTCTGATTCCCCGCCTCTGATTCCCCGGCTCTGATTCCCCGCCTCTGATTCCCCGACTCTGATTTCCCACATCTGATTTCCAGACTCTGATTCCCTATCTCTGTTTCATCACCTCTGATTCCCCACCTCTGATTCCCCGCCTCTGATTCCCCAACTTTGATTCACTGCATCTGATTCCCTGCCTCTGATTCCCCGCATCTGATTCCCCAACTCTGATTCCCCGCTTCTGATTCCCATCCTCTGATTCCACAACACTGATTCCCCTCCTCTGAATCCCCATCTCTGATTCCCCAACTCTGATTCCCCGCCTCTGATTCCCCATCTCTGATACCCCATCTCTGATTCCCCAATTCTGATTCCCCGCCTCCAATGCCCCACCTCTCATTCCCCATCTCTGATTCCCCATCTCTGATTCCCCGCCTCTGATTCCCCATTTCTGATTGCCCGCCATTGATTCCCCAACTCTGATTCCACGCCTCTGATTCCCCGGCACTGATTCCCGGCCTCTGATTCCCAGCCTCTGATTCCCTGCCTCTGATTCCCCGCCTCTGATTCCCCGCCTCTGATTCCTGGCCTCTGATTCCCCGCCTCTGATTCCTACCTCTGAATCCCCGCCTCTGATTCCCCGCCTCTGATTCCCCATATCTGATTCATCACCTCTGATTCCCCGCCTCTGATTGACCGCCACTGATTCCCATCCTCTGATTCCCCATCTCTGATTCACCACCTCTGAATCCCCACCTCGGATCCCTACCTTTGATTCCCCAACTCTGATTCCCTGCCTCTGATTCTCTGCCTCTGATTCCCCACCTCTGATTCCCTGTCTCTGATTTCCCGCCTCTGATTCCACACCTCTGATTCCCCGCTTCTGATTCCCCATCTGTGATTCATCACCTCTGATTCCCCACCTCTTATTCCCCTCCTCTGATTCACCAACTCTGTTTCCTCGCATCTGATTCCCAACCTCTGATTCCCCGCCTCTGATTCCCCGCCTCTGATTCCCCAACTCTGATTCCCGACCTCTGATTCCATGTCTTAGATTCATCACCTCTGATTCCCCGCCTCTGATTCCCCATCTCTGATTCCCCACCTCTGATTCCCGGCCTCTGATTCCCCGCCTCTGATTCCCCGCTTCTGATTCCCGGCCTCTGATTTCCCACCTCTGATTCTCTGCTTCTGATTCACCGCCTTTGATTCCCCACCTCTGTTTCCCCGCATCTGATTCCCCATCTCTGATTCATCACCTCTGATTCCCCACCTCTGATTCCACGCCTCTGATTCCCCACCTCTGATTCCACAACTCTGATTCTCTACCTCTGATTCCCCATCTCTGATTCCTCGCCTCTGATTCCCCATCTCTGATTTCCCTCCTCTGATTCCACACCTCTGATTCCACGCTTCTGATTCCCCATCTGTGATTCATCACCTCTGATTCCCCACCTCTGATTCCCCACCTCTGATTCCACTCCTCTGATTCACCAACTCTGTTTCCTCGCATCTGATTCCCCACCTCTGATTCCCCGCCTCTGATTCCCCGCCTCTGATTCCCCAACTCTGATTCCCCACCTCTGATTCCATGCCTTAGATTCATCACCTCTGATTCCCCACCTCTGATTCCCCGCCTCTGATTCCCCAACTTTGATTCCCTGCATCTGATTCCCTGCCTCTGATTCCCCGCATCTGATTCCCTGCCTCTGATTCCCAGTCTCTGATTCCCCATGTCTGATTCCACACCTCTGATTCCCCACCTCTGATTCCCCGCCTCTGATTCCTCGCCTCTGATTCCCCGCATCTGATTCCCGGCCTCTGATTCCCCGCCTCTGATTCACCGCCTCTGATTCACCGCCTCTGATTCCCCGCCTCTGTTTCCCCGCATCTGATTCCCCATCTCTGATTCCACGCCTCTGATTCCCCACCTCTGATTCCACAACTCTGATTCTCCACCTCTGATTCCCCATCTCTGATTCCCCAACTCTGATTCCCCGCCTCTGATTCCCCACCTCTCATTCCCCATCTCTGAATCCCCATCTCTGATTCCTCGCCTCTGATTCCCAATCTCTGATTCCCCGCCTCTGATTCCCGAACTCTGATTCCCCGCCTCTAATTCTTTCCCTCTGATTCCACAACTCTGATTCTCCACCTCTCATTCCCCAACACTGACTCCCCATTTCTGATTCCTCGCCTCTGATTCCCCATCTCTGATTCCCCGCCTCTGATTCCCCAACTCTGATTCCCCGTCTCTGATTTCCCGCCTCTGATTCCCAGCCTCTGATTCCCCGCGTCTGATTCCCTGCCGCTGATTCCCCATTTCTGATTCATCACCTCTGATTCCCCACCTCTGATTCCCCCCCTCTGATTCCCCAAATTTGATTCATTGCATCTCATTCCCCGCCTCTGATTCCCCGCATCTGATACACCAACTCTGATTCACCGCCTCTGATGACCCACCTCTCATTCCCCATCTCTGATTCCCCATCTCTGATTCCCTGCCTCTGATTCCCAATCTCTGATTCCCCGCCTCTGATTCCCCAACTCTGATTCCCCGCCACTGATTCCCCGCCTCTGATTCCCGGACTCTGATTCTCCGCCTCTGATTCCCTGCCTCTGATTCACCGCCTCTGATTCCCCGCCTCTGATTTCCCACCTCTGATTCCCCATCTCTGATTCCCAAACTTTGATTCTGCGCCTCTGATTCCCGGCCTCTGACTCCCCGCCTCTGATTCCCTGCCTCTGATTCCCTGCCTCTGATTCCCTGTCTCTGATTCCCCATCTTAGATTCATCACTTCTGATTCCCCACCTCTGATTCCCCGCCTCTGATTCCCCAACTCTATTCCCCGCATCTGATTCCCTGCCTCTGATTCCCCGCCTCTGATTCCCTGCCTCTGAATCTGTGCCTCTGATTCTCTGCCTCGGATTCCCTGCCTCTGATTCCCTGCCTCTGATTCCCCATCTCTGATTCCCCACTTCTGATTCCCCACCTCTGAATCCCCGCCTCTGATTCCCCGCCTGTGATTCCCCGACTCTGATTTCCCACATCTGATTCCCTGCCTCTGATTCCCCATCTCTGATTCCCCGCATCTGATTCCCCAACTCTGATTCCCCGCTTCTGATTCCCATCCTCTGATTCCACAACACTGATTCCCCTCCTCTGAATCCCCATCTCTGATTCCCCAACTCTGACTCCCCGCCTCTGATTCCCCATCTCTGATTCCCCATCTCTGATTCCCCATCTCTGATTCCCCACCTCTGATTCCCCACCTCTGATTCCCCATCTCTGATTCCCCATCTCTGATTCCCCAATTCTGATTCCCCGCCTCCGATGCCCCACCTCTCATTCCCCATCTCTGATTCCCCATCTCTGATTCCCCGCCTCTGATTCCCCAACTCTGATTCCCCGCCTCTGATTCCCCATCTCTGATTCCCCATCTCTGATTCCCCAATTCTGATTCCCCGTCTCAGATGCCCCACCTCTCATTCCCCATCTCTGATTCCCCATCTCTGATTCCCCGCCTCTGATTCCCCGCCTCTGATTCCCCAATTCTGATTCCCCGCCTCCGATGCCCCACCTCTCATTCCCCATCTCTGATTCCCCATCTCTGATTCCCCGCCTCTGATTCCCCGCCTCTGATTCCCCAATTCTGATTCCCCGCCTCTGATTCCCCAACTCTGATTCCCCGCATCTGATTCCCTGCCTGTGATTCCCCGCCTCTGATTCCCTGCCTCTGATTCCCCGGCTCTGATTCCCCGCCTCTGATTCCCCGACTCTGATTTCCCACATCTGATTTCCAGTCTCTGATTCCCCATCTCTGTTTCATCACCTCTGATTCCCCACCTCTGATTCCCCGCCTCTGATTCCCCAACTTTGATTCACTGCATCTGATTCCCTGCCTCTGATTCCCCGCATCTGATTCCCCATCTCTGATTCCCCGCTTCTGATTCCCATCCTCTGATTCCACAACACTGATTCCCCTCCTCTGAATCCCCATCTCTGATTCCCCAACTCTGATTCCCCGCCTCTGATTCCCCATCTCTGATACCCCATCTCTGATTCCCCAATTCTGATTCCCCGCCTCCAATACCCCACCTCTCATTCCCCATCTCTGATTCCCCATCTCTGATTCCCCGCCTCTGATTCACCATTTCTGATTGCCCGCCATTGATTCCCCAACTCTGATTCCACGCCTCTGATTCCCCGGCACTGATTCACGGCCTCTGATTCCCAGCCTCTGATTCCCTGCCTCTGATTCCCCGCCTCTGATTCCCCGCCTCTGATTCCTGGCCTCTGATTCCCCGCCTCTGATTCCTGCCTCTGAATCCCCGCCTCTGATTCCCCGCCTCTGATTCCCCATATCTGATTCATCACCTCTGATTCCCCACCTCAGATTGACCGCCACTGATTCCCATCCTCTGATTCCCATCCTCTGATTCCCCACCTCTGATTCCATGTCTTAGATTCATCACCTCTGATTCCCCGCCTCTGATTCCCCATCTCTGATTCCCCACCTCTGATTTCCGGCCTCTGATTCCCCGCCTCTGATTCCCCGCTTCTGATTCCCGGCCTCTGATTCCCCACCTCTGATTCTCTGCTTCTGATTCACCGCCTTTGATTCCCCACCTCTGTTTCCCCGCATCTGATTCCCCATCTCTGATTCATCACCTCTGATTCCCCACTTCTGATTCCACGCCTCTGATTCCCCACCTCTGATTCCACAACTCTGATTCTCTACCTCTGATTCCCCATCTCTGATTCCTCGCCTCTGATTCCCCATCTCTGATTTCCCTCCTCTGATTCCACACCTCTGATTCCCCGCTTCTGATTCCCCATCTGTGATTCATCACCTCTGATTCCCCACCTCTGATTCCCCTCCTCTGATTCACCAACTCTGTTTCCTCGCATCTGATTCCCCACCTCTGATTCCCCGCCTCTGATTCCCCACCTCTGATTCCCCAACTCTGATTCCCCACCTCTGATTCCATGCCTTAGATTCATCACCTCTGATTCCCCACCTCTGATTCCCCGCCTCTGATTCCCCAACTTTGATTCCCTGCATCTGATTCCCTGCCTCTGATTCCCCGCATCTGATTCCCTGCCTCTGATTCCCAGTCTCTGATTCCCCATGTCTGATTCCCCACCTCTGATTCCCCACCTCTGATTCCCCGCCTCTGATTCCTCGCCTCTGATTCCCCGCCTCTGATTCCCAATCTCTGATACCCCGCCTCTGATTCCCGAACTCTGATTCCCCACCTCTAATTCTTTCCCTCTGATTCCACAACTCTGATTCTCCACCTCTCATTCCCCAACACTGACTCCCCATTTCTGATTCCTCGCCTCTGATTCCCCATCTCTGATTCCCCGCCTCTGATTCCCCAACTCTGATTCCCCGTCTCTGATTTCCCGCCTCTGATTCCCAGCCTCTGATTCCCCGCCTCTGATTCCCTGCCGCTGATTCCACATTTCTGATTCATCACCTCTGATTCCCCACCTCTGATTCCCCCCCTCTGATTCCCCAAATTTGATTAATTGCATCTCATTCCCCGCCTCTGATTCCCCGCATCTGATACACCAACTCTGATTCACCGCCTCTGATGACCCACCTCTCATTCCCCATCTCTGATTCCCCATCTCTGATTCCCTGCCTCTGATTCCCAATCTCTGATTCCCCGCCTCTGATTCCCCAACTCTGATTCCCCGCCACTGATTCCCCGCCTCTGATTCCCGGACTCTGATTCTCCGCCTCTGATTCCCTGCCTCTGATTCACCGCCTCTGATTCCCCGCCTCTGATTTCCCAACGCTGATTCCCCATCTCTGATTCCCAAACTTTGATTCTGCGCCTCTGATTCCCGGCCTCTGACTCCCCGCCTCTGATTCCCTGCCTCTGATTCCCTGCCTCTGATTCCCTGTCTCTGATTCCCCATCTTAGATTCATCACTTCTGATTCCCCACCTCTGATTCCCCACCTCTGATTCCCCAACTCTATTCCCCGCATCTGATTCCCTGCCTCTGATTCCCCGCCTCTGATTCCCTGCCTCTGAATCTGTGCCTCTGATTCTCTGCCTCGGATTCCCTGCCTCTGATTCCCTGCCTCTGATTCCCCATCTCTGATTCCCCACCTCTGATTCCCCACCTCTGAATCCCCGCCTCTGATTCCCCGCCTGTGATTCCCCGACTCTGATTTCCCACATCTGATTCCCTGCCTCTGATTCCCCATCTCTGATTCCCCACCTCTGATTCCCCGCCTCTGATTCCCCAACTTTGATTCCCTGCATCTGATTCCCTGCCTCTGATTCCCCGCATCTGATTCCCCAACTCTGATTCCCCGCTTCTGATTCCCATCCTCTGATTCCACAACACTGATTCCCCTCCTCTGAATCCCCATCTCTGATTCCCCAACTCTGATTCCCCACCTCTGATTCCCCATCTCTGATTCCCCATCTCTGATTCCCCAATTCTGATTCCCGCCTCCGATGCCCCACCTCTCATTCCCCAACTCTGATTCCCATCTCTGATTCCCCGCCTCTGATTCCCCAACTCTGATTCCCTGCCTCTGATTCCCCATCTCTGATTCCCCATCTCTGATTCCCCAATTCTGATTCCCCGTCTCAGATGCCCCACCTCTCATTCCCCATCTCTGATTCCCCATCTCTGATTCCCCGCCTCTGATTCCCCGCCTCTGATTCCCCAATTCTGATTCCCCGCCTCCGATGCCCCACCTCTCATTCCCCATCTCTGATTCCCCATCTCTGATTCCTTGCCTCTGATTCCCTGCCTCTGATTCCCTGCCTCTGATTCCCTTCCTCTGATTCCCTGCCTCTGATTCCCCATCTTTGATTCATCATCTCTGATTCCCCACCTCTGATTCCCCGCCTCTGATTCCCCAACTCTGATTCCCCGCATCTGATTCCCTGCCTGTGATTCCCCGCCTCTGATTCCCCGCCTCTGATTCCCCGGCTCTGATTCCCCGCCTCTGATTCCCCGACTCTGATTTCCCACATCTGATTTCCAGTCTCTGATTCCCCATCTCTGTTTCATCACCTCTGATTCCCCACCTCTGATTCCCCGCCTCTGATTCCCCAACTTTGATTCACTGCATCTGATTCCCTGCCTCTGATTCCCCGCATCTGATTCCCCAACTCTGATTCCCCGCTTCTGATTCCCATCCTCTGATTCCACAACACTGATTCCCCTCCTCTGAATCCCCATCTCTGATTCCCCAACTCTGATTCCCCGCCTCTGATTCCCCATCACTGATACCCCATCTCTGATTCCCCAATTCTGATTCCCCGCCTCCAATGCCCCACCTCTCATTCCCCATCTCTGATTCCCCATCTCTGATTCCCCGCCTCTGATTCACCATTTCTGATTGCCCGCCATTGATTCCCCAACACTGATTCCCGGCCTCTGATTCCCAGCCTCTGATTCCCTGCCTCTGATTCCCCGCCTTTGATTCCCCGCCTCTGATTCCTGGCCTCTGATTCCCCGCCTCTGATTCCTGCCTCTGAATCCCCGCCTCTGATTCCCCGCCTCTGATTCCCCATATCTGATTCATCACCTCTGATTCCCCGCCTCAGATTGACCGCCACTGATTCCCATCCTCTGATTCCCATCCTCTGATTCCCCACCTCTGATTCCATGTCTTAGATTCATCACCTCTGATTCCCCGCCTCTGATTCCCCATCTCTGATTCCCCACCTCTGATTCCCGGCCTCTGATTCCCCGCCTCTGATTCCCCGCTTCTGATTCCCGGCCTCTGATTCCCCACCTCTGATTCTCTGCTTCTGATTCACCGCCTTTGATTCCCCACCTCTGTTTCCCCGCATCTGATTCCCCATCTCTGATTCATCACCTCTGATTCCCCACCTCTGATTCCACGCCTCTGATTCCCCACCTCTGATTCCACAACTCTGATTCTCTACCTCTGATTCCCCATCTCTGATTCCTCGCCTCTGATTCCCCATCTCTGATTTCCCTCCTCTGATTCCACACGTCTGATTCCCCGCTTCTGATTCCCCATCTGTGATTCATCACCTCTGATTCACCACCTCTGATTCCCCTCCTCTGATTCACCAACCCTGTTTCCTCGCATCTGATTCCGCACCTCTGATTCCCCGCCTCTGATTCCCCGCCTCTGATTCCCCAACTCTGATTCCCCACCTCTGATTCCATGCCTTAGATTCATCACCTCTGATTCCCCACCTCTGATTCCCCGCCTCTGATTCCCCAACTTTGATTCCCTGCATCTGATTCCCTGCCTCTGATTCCCCGCATCTGATTCCCTGCCTCTGATTCCCAGTCTCTGATTCCCCATGTCTGATTCCCCACCTCTGATTCCCCACCTCTGATTCCCCGCCTCTGATTCCTCGCCTCTGATTCCCCGCATCTGATTCCCGGCCTCTGATTCCCCGCCTCTGATTCTCTGCTTCTGATTCACCGCCTCTGATTCCCCGCCTCTGTTTCCCCGCATCTGATTCCCCATCTCTGATTCCACGCCTCTGATTCCCCACCTCTGATTCCACAACTCTGATTCTCCACCTCTGATTCCCCATCTCTGATTCCCCAACTCTGATTCCCCGCCTCTGATTCCCCACCTCTCATTCCCCATCTCTGAATCCCCATCTCTGATTCCTCGCCTCTGATTCCCAATCTCTGATTCCCCGCCTCTGATTCCCGAACTCTGATTCCCCGCCTCTAATTCTTTCCCTCTGATTCCACAACTCTGATTCTCCACCTCTCATTCCCCAACACTGACTCCCCATTTCTGATTCCTCGCCTCTGATTCCCCATCTCTGATTCCCCGCCTCTGATTCCCCAACTCTGATTCCCCGTCTCTGATTTCCCGCCTCTGATTCCCAGCCTCTGATTCCCCGCCTCTGATTCCCTGCCGCTGATTCCCCATTTCTGATTCATCACCTCTGATTCTCCACCTCTGATTCCCCCCCTCTGATTCCCCAAATTTGATTCATTGCATCTCATTCCCCGCCTCTGATTCCCCGCATCTGATACACCAACTCTGATTCACCGCCTCTGATGACCCACCTCTCATTCCCCATCTCTAATTCCCCATCTCTGATTCCCTGCCTCTGATTCCCAATCTCTGATTCCCCGCCTCTGATTCCCCAACTCTGATTCCCCGCCACTGATTCCCCGCCTCTGATTCCCGGACTCTGATTCTCCGCCTCTGATTCCCTGCCTCTGATTCACCGCCTCTGATTCCCCGCCTCTGATTTCCCAACTCTGATTCCCCATCTCTGATTCCCAAACTTTGATTCTGCGCCTCTGATTCCCGGCCTCTGACTCCCCGCCTCTGATTCCCTTCCTCTGATTCCCTGCCTCTGATTCCCTGTCTCTGATTCCCCATCTTAGATTCATCACTTCTGATTCCCCACCTCTGATTCCCCGCCTCTGATTCCCCAACTCTATTCCCCGCATCTGATTCCCTGCCTCTGATTCCCCGCCTCTGATTCCCTGCCTCTGAATCTGTGCCTCTGATTCTCTGCCTCGGATTCCCTGCCTCTGATTCCCTGCCTCTGATTCCCCATCTCTGATTCCCCACCTCTGATTCCCCACCTCTGAATCCCCGCCTCTGATTCCCCGCCTGTGATTCCCCGACTCTGATTTCCCACATCTGATTCCCTGCCTCTGATTCCCCATCTCTGATTCCCCACCTCTGATTCCCCGCCTCTGATTCCCCAACTTTGATTCCCTGCATCTGATTCCCTGCCTCTGATTCCCCGCATCTGATTCCCCAACTCTGATTCCCCGCTTCTGATTCCCATCCTCTGATTCCACAACACTGATTCCCCTCCTCTGAATCCCCATCTCTGATTCCCCAACTCTGATTCCCCGCCTCTGATTCCCCATCTCTGATTCCCCATCTCTGATTCCCCAATTCTGATTCCCCGCCTCCGATGCCCCACCTCTCATTCCCCATCTCTGATTCCCCATCTCTGATTCCCCGCCTCTGATTCCCCAACTCTGATTCCCCGCCTCTGATTCCCCATCTCTGATTCCCCATCTCTGATTCCCCAATTCTGATTCCCCGCCTCAGATGCCCCACCTCTCATTCCCCATCTCTGATTCCCCATCTCTGATTCCCCGCCTCTGATTCCCCGCCTCTGATTCCCCAATTCTGATTCCCCGCCTCCGATGCCCCACCTCTCATTCCCCATCTCTGATTCCCCATCTCTGATTCCCTGCCTCTGATTCCCTGCCTCTGATTCCCTTCCTCTGAATCCCTGCCTCTGATTCCCCATCTTTGATTCATCATCTCTGATTCCCCACCTCTGATTCCCCGCCTCTGATTCCCCAACTCTGATTCCCCGCATCTGATTCCCTGCCTGTGATTCCCCAACTCTGATTTCCCACATCTGATTTCCAGTCTCTGATTCCCCATCTCTGTTTCATCACCTCTGATTCCCCACCTCTGATTCCCCGCCTCTGATTCCCCAACTTTGATTCACTGCATCTGATTCCCTGCCTCTGATTCCCCGCATCTGATTCCCCAACTCTGATTCCCCGCTTCTGATTCCCATCCTCTGATTCCACAACACTGATTCCCCTCCTCTGAATCCCCATCTCTGATTCCCCAACTCTGATTCCCCGCCTCTGATTCCCCATCTCTGATACCCCATCTCTGATTCCCCAATTCTGATTCCCCGCCTCCAATGCCCCACCTCTCATTCCCCATCTCTGATTCCCCATCTCTGATTCCCCGCCTCTGATTCACCATTTCTGATTGCCCGCCATTGATTCCCCAACTCTGATTCCACGCCTCTGATTCCCCGGCACTGATTCCCGGCCTCTGATTCCCAGCCTCTGATTCCCTGCCTCTGATTCCCCAACTCTGATTCCCCGCCACTGATTCCCCGCCTCTGATTCCCGGACTCTGATTCTCCGCCTCTGATTCCCTGCCTCTGATTCACCGCCTCTGATTCCCCGCCTCTGATTTCCCAACGCTGATTCCCCATCTCTGATTCCCAAACTTTGATTCTGCGCCTCTGATTCCCGGCCTCTGACTCCCCGCCTCTGATTCCCTGCCTCTGATTCCCTGCCTCTGATTCCCTGTCTCTGATTCCCCATCTTAGATTCATCACTTCTGATTCCCCACCTCTGATTCCCCACCTCTGATTCCCCAACTCTATTCCCCGCATCTGATTCCCTGCCTCTGATTCCCCGCCTCTGATTCCCTGCCTCTGAATCTGTGCCTCTGATTCTCTGCCTCGGATTCCCTGCCTCTGATTCCCTGCCTCTGATTCCCCATCTCTGATTCCCCACCTCTGATTCCCCACCTCTGAATCCCCGCCTCTGATTCCCCGCCTGTGATTCCCCGACTCTGATTTCCCACATCTGATTCCCTGCCTCTGATTCCCCATCTCTGATTCCCCACCTCTGATTCCCCGCCTCTGATTCCCCAACTTTGATTCCCTGCATCTGATTCCCTGCCTCTGATTCCCCGCATCTGATTCCCCAACTCTGATTCCCCGCTTCTGATTCCCATCCTCTGATTCCACAACACTGATTCCCCTCCTCTGAATCCCCATCTCTGATTCCCCAACTCTGATTCCCCACCTCTGATTCCCCATCTCTGATTCCCCATCTCTGATTCCCCAATTCTGATTCCCGCCTCCGATGCCCCACCTCTCATTCCCCAACTCTGATTCCCATCTCTGATTCCCCGCCTCTGATTCCCCAACTCTGATTCCCTGCCTCTGATTCCCCATCTCTGATTCCCCATCTCTGATTCCCCAATTCTGATTCCCCGTCTCAGATGCCCCACCTCTCATTCCCCATCTCTGATTCCCCATCTCTGATTCCCCGCCTCTGATTCCCCGCCTCTGATTCCCCAATTCTGATTCCCCGCCTCCGATGCCCCACCTCTCATTCCCCATCTCTGATTCCCCATCTCTGATTCCTTGCCTCTGATTCCCTGCCTCTGATTCCCTGCCTCTGATTCCCTTCCTCTGATTCCCTGCCTCTGATTCCCCATCTTTGATTCATCATCTCTGATTCCCCACCTCTGATTCCCCGCCTCTGAATCCCCAACTCTGATTCCCCGCATCTGATTCCCTGCCTGTGATTCCCCGCCTCTGATTCCCCGCCTCTGATTCCCCGGCTCTGATTCCCCGCCTCTGATTCCCCGACTCTGATTTCCCACATCTGATTTCCAGTCTCTGATTCCCCATCTCTGTTTCATCACCTCTGATTCCCCACCTCTGATTCCCCGCCTCTGATTCCCCAACTTTGATTCACTGCATCTGATTCCCTGCCTCTGATTCCCCGCATCTGATTCCCCAACTCTGATTCCCCGCTTCTGATTCCCATCCTCTGATTCCACAACACTGATTCCCCTCCTCTGAATCCCCATCTCTGATTCCCCAACTCTGATTCCCCGCCTCTGATTCCCCATCACTGATACCCCATCTCTGATTCCCCAATTCTGATTCCCCGCCTCCAATGCCCCACCTCTCATTCCCCATCTCTGATTCCCCATCTCTGATTCCCCGCCTCTGATTCACCATTTCTGATTGCCCGCCATTGATTCCCCAACACTGATTCCCGGCCTCTGATTCCCAGCCTCTGATTCCCTGCCTCTGATTCCCCGCCTCTGATTCCCCGCCTCTGATTCCTGGCCTCTGATTCCCCGCCTCTGATTCCTGCCTCTGAATCCCCGCCTCTGATTCCCCGCCTCTGATTCCCCATATCTGATTCATCACCTCTGATTCCCCGCCTCAGATTGACCGCCACTGATTCCCATCCTCTGATTCCCATCCTCTGATTCCCCACCTCTGATTCCATGTCTTAGATTCATCACCTCTGATTCCCCGCCTCTGATTCCCCATCTCTGATTCCCCACCTCTGATTCCCGGCCTCTGATTCCCCGCCTCTGATTCCCCGCTTCTGATTCCCGGCCTCTGATTCCCCACCTCTGATTCTCTGCTTCTGATTCACCGCCTTTGATTCCCCACCTCTGTTTCCCCGCATCTGATTCCCCATCTCTGATTCATCACCTCTGATTCCCCACCTCTGATTCCACGCCTCTGATTCCCCACCTCTGATTCCACAACTCTGATTCTCTACCTCTGATTCCCCATCTCTGATTCCTCGCCTCTGATTCCCCATCTCTGATTTCCCTCCTCTGATTCCACACGTCTGATTCCCCGCTTCTGATTCCCCATCTGTGATTCATCACCTCTGATTCACCACCTCTGATTCCCCTCCTCTGATTCACCAACCCTGTTTCCTCGCATCTGATTCCGCACCTCTGATTCCCCGCCTCTGATTCCCCGCCTCTGATTCCCCAACTCTGATTCCCCACCTCTGATTCCATGCCTTAGATTCATCACCTCTGATTCCCCACCTCTGATTCCCCGCCTCTGATTCCCCAACTTTGATTCCCTGCACCTGATTCCCTGCCTCTGATTCCCCGCATCTGATTCCCTGCCTCTGATTCCCAGTCTCTGATTCCCCATGTCTGATTCCCCACCTCTGATTCCCCACCTCTGATTCCCCGCCTCTGATTCCTCGCCTCTGATTCCCCGCATCTGATTCCCGGCCTCTGATTCCCCGCCTCTGATTCTCTGCTTCTGATTCACCGCCTCTGATTCCCCGCCTCTGTTTCCCCGCATCTGATTCCCCATCTCTGATTCCACGCCTCTGATTCCCCACCTCTGATTCCACAACTCTGATTCTCCACCTCTGATTCCCCATCTCTGATTCCCCAACTCTGATTCCCCGCCTCTGATTCCCCACCTCTCATTCCCCATCTCTGAATCCCCATCTCTGATTCCTCGCCTCTGATTCCCAATCTCTGATTCCCCGCCTCTGATTCCCGAACTCTGATTCCCCGCCTCTAATTCTTTCCCTCTGATTCCACAACTCTGATTCTCCACCTCTCATTCCCCAACACTGACTCCCCATTTCTGATTCCTCGCCTCTGATTCCCCATCTCTGATTCCCCGCCTCTGATTCCCCAACTCTGATTCCCCGTCTCTGATTTCCCGCCTCTGATTCCCAGCCTCTGATTCCCCGCCTCTGATTCCCTGCCGCTGATTCCCCATTTCTGATTCATCACCTCTGATTCTCCACCTCTGATTCCCCCCCTCTGATTCCCCAAATTTGATTCATTGCATCTCATTCCCCGCCTCTGATTCCCCGCATCTGATACACCAACTCTGATTCACCGCCTCTGATGACCCACCTCTCATTCCCCATCTCTAATTCCCCATCTCTGATTCCCTGCCTCTGATTCCCAATCTCTGATTCCCCGCCTCTGATTCCCCAACTCTGATTCCCCGCCACTGATTCCCCGCCTCTGATTCCCGGACTCTGATTCTCCGCCTCTGATTCCCTGCCTCTGATTCACCGCCTCTGATTCCCCGCCTCTGATTTCCCAACTCTGATTCCCCATCTCTGATTCCCAAACTTTGATTCTGCGCCTCTGATTCCCGGCCTCTGACTCCCCGCCTCTGATTCCCTTCCTCTGATTCCCTGCCTCTGATTCCCTGTCTCTGATTCCCCATCTTAGATTCATCACTTCTGATTCCCCACCTCTGATTCCCCGCCTCTGATTCCCCAACTCTATTCCCCGCATCTGATTCCCTGCCTCTGATTCCCCGCCTCTGATTCCCTGCCTCTGAATCTGTGCCTCTGATTCTCTGCCTCGGATTCCCTGCCTCTGATTCCCTGCCTCTGATTCCCCATCTCTGATTCCCCACCTCTGATTCCCCACCTCTGAATCCCCGCCTCTGATTCCCCGCCTGTGATTCCCCGACTCTGATTTCCCACATCTGATTCCCTGCCTCTGATTCCCCATCTCTGATTCCCCACCTCTGATTCCCCGCCTCTGATTCCCCAACTTTGATTCCCTGCATCTGATTCCCTGCCTCTGATTCCCCGCATCTGATTCCCCAACTCTGATTCCCCGCTTCTGATTCCCATCCTCTGATTCCACAACACTGATTCCCCTCCTCTGAATCCCCATCTCTGATTCCCCAACTCTGATTCCCCGCCTCTGATTCCCCATCTCTGATTCCCCATCTCTGATTCCCCAATTCTGATTCCCCGCCTCCGATGCCCCACCTCTCATTCCCCATCTCTGATTCCCCATCTCTGATTCCCCGCCTCTGATTCCCCAACTCTGATTCCCCGCCTCTGATTCCCCATCTCTGATTCCCCATCTCTGATTCCCCAATTCTGATTCCCCGCCTCAGATGCCCCACCTCTCATTCCCCATCTCTGATTCCCCATCTCTGATTCCCCGCCTCTGATTCCCCGCCTCTGATTCCCCAATTCTGATTCCCCGCCTCCGATGCCCCACCTCTCATTCCCCATCTCTGATTCCCCATCTCTGATTCCCTGCCTCTGATTCCCTGCCTCTGATTCCCTTCCTCTGAATCCCTGCCTCTGATTCCCCATCTTTGATTCATCATCTCTGATTCCCCACCTCTGATTCCCCGCCTCTGATTCCCCAACTCTGATTCCCCGCATCTGATTCCCTGCCTGTGATTCCCCAACTCTGATTTCCCACATCTGATTTCCAGTCTCTGATTCCCCATCTCTGTTTCATCACCTCTGATTCCCCACCTCTGATTCCCCGCCTCTGATTCCCCAACTTTGATTCACTGCATCTGATTCCCTGCCTCTGATTCCCCGCATCTGATTCCCCAACTCTGATTCCCCGCTTCTGATTCCCATCCTCTGATTCCACAACACTGATTCCCCTCCTCTGAATCCCCATCTCTGATTCCCCAACTCTGATTCCCCGCCTCTGATTCCCCATCTCTGATACCCCATCTCTGATTCCCCAATTCTGATTCCCCGCCTCCAATGCCCCACCTCTCATTCCCCATCTCTGATTCCCCATCTCTGATTCCCCGCCTCTGATTCACCATTTCTGATTGCCCGCCATTGATTCCCCAACTCTGATTCCACGCCTCTGATTCCCCGGCACTGATTCCCGGCCTCTGATTCCCAGCCTCTGATTCCCTGCCTCTGATTCCCCGCCTCTGATTCCCCGCCTCTGATTCCTGGCCTCTGATTCCCCGCCTCTGATTCCTGCCTCTGAATCCCCGCCTCTGATTCCCCGCCTCTGATTCCCCATATCTGATTCATCACCTCTGATTCCCCGCCTCAGATTGACCGCCACTGATTCCCATCCTCTGATTCCCCATCTCTGATTCACCACCTCTGATTCCCCACCTCGGATCCCTACCTTTGATTCCCCAACTCTGATTCCCTGCCTCTGATTCTCTGCCTCTGATTCCCCACCTCTGATTCCCTGTCTCTGATTTCCCGCCTCTGATTCCACACCTCTGATTCCCCGCTTCTGATTCCCCATCTGTGATTCATCACCTCTGATTCCCCACCTCTGATTCCCCTCCTCTGATTCACCAACTCTGTTTCCTCGCATCTGATTCCCCACCTCTGATTCCCCGCCTCTGATTCCCCGCCTCTGATTCCCCAACTCTGATTCCCCACCTCTGATTCCATGCCTTAGATTCATCACCTCTGATTCCCCGCCTCTGATTCCCCATCTCTGATTCCCCACCTCTGATTCCCGGCCTCTGATTCCCCGCCTCTGATTCCCCGCTTCTGATTCCCGGCCTCTGATTCCCCACCTCTGATTCTCTGCTTCTGATTCACCGCCTCTGATTCCCCACCTCTGTTTCCCCGCATCTGATTCCCCAACTCTGATTCATCACCTCTGATTCCCCACCTCTGATTCCTCGCCTCTGATTCCCCACCTCTGATTCCACAACTCTGATTCTCTACCTCTGATTTTCCATCTCTGATTCCTCGCCTCTGATTCCCCATCTCTGATTTCCCGCCTCTGATTCCACACCTCTGATTCCCCGCTTCTGATTCCCCATCTGTGATTCATCACCTCTGATTCCCTGCCTCTGAATCCACTCCTCTGATTCACCAACTGTGATTCCCTGTCTCTGATTTCCTGCCTCTGATCCCACACCTCTGATTCCCCGCTTCTGATTCCCCATCTGTGATTCATCACCTTTGATTCCCCACCTCTGATTCCCCTCCTCTGATTGACCAACTCTGTTTCCTCGCATCTGATTCCCCACCTCTGATTCCCCGCCTCTGATTCCCCGCCTCTGATTCCCCAACTCTGATTCCCCACCTCTGATTCCATGCCTTAGATTCATCACCTCTGATTCCCCACCTCTGATTCCCAGCCTCTGATTCCCCAACTTTGATTCCCTGCATCTGATTCCCTGCCTCTGATTCCCCGCATCTGATTCCCTGCCTCTGATTCCCAGTCTCTGATTCCCCATGTCTGATTCCCCACCTCTGATTCCCCACCTCTGATTCCCCGCCTCTGATTCCTCGCCTCTGATTCCCCGCATCTGATTCCCGGCCTATGATTCCCCGCCTCTGATTCTCTGCTTCTGATTCACCGCCTCTGATTCCCCGCCTCTGTTTCCCCGCATCTGATTCCCCATCTCTGATTCCACGCCTCTGATTCCCCACCTCTGATTCCACAACTCTGATTCTCCACCTCTGATTCCCCATCTCTGATTCCCCAACTCTGATTCCCCGCCTCTGATTCCCCACCTCTCATTCCCCATCTCTGAATCCCCATCTCTGATTCCTCGCCTCTGATTCCCAATCTCTGATTCCCCGCCTCTGATTCCCGAACTCTGATTCCCCGCCTCTAATTCTTTCCCTCTGATTCCACAACTCTGATTCTCCACCTCTCATTCCTCATCTCTGACTCCCCATTTCTGATTCCTCGCCTCTGATTCCCCATCTCTGATTCCCCGCCTCTGATTCCCCAACTCTGATTCCCCGTCTCTGATTTCCCGCCTCTGATTCCCCACCTCTGATTCCCCCCCTCTGATTCCCCAAATTTGATTCACTGCATCTCATTCCCCGCCTCTGATTCCCCGCATCTGATACACCAACTCTGATTCACCGCCTCTGATGACCCACCTCTCATTCCCCATCTCTGATTCCCCATCTCTGATTCCCTGCCTCTGATTCCCAATCTCTGATTCCCCGCCTCTGATTCCCCAACTCTGATTCCCCGCCACTGATTCCCCGCCTCTGATTCCCGGCCTCTGATTCTCCGCCTCTGATTCCCTGCCTCTGATTCACCGCCTCTGATTCCCCGCCTCTGATTTCCCACCTCTGATTCCCCATCTCTGATTCCCCAACTTTGATTCTGCGCCTCTGATTCCAGGCCTCTGACTCCCCGCCTCTGATTCCCTGCCTCTGATTCCCTGCCTCTGATTCCCTGACTCTGATTCCCCATCTTAGATTCATCACTTCTGATTCCCCACCTCTGTTTCCCCGCCTCTGATTCCCCAACTCTATTCCCCGCATCTGATTCCCTGCCTCTGATTCCCCGCCTCTGATTCCCTGCCTCTGAATCTGTGCCTCTGATTCCCTGCCTCTGATTCCCCATCTCTGATTCCCCACCTCTGATTCCCCACCTCTGAATCCCCGCCTCTGATTCCCCGCCTGTGATTCCCCGACTCTGATTTCCCACATCTGATTCCCTGCCTCTGATTCCCCATCTCTGATTCCCCACCTCTGATTCCCCGCCTCTGATTCCCCAACTTTGATTCCCTGCATCTGATTCCCTGCCTCTGATTCCCCGCATCTGATTCCCCAACTCTGATTCCCCGCTTCTGATTCCCATCCTCTGATTACACAACACTGATTCCCCTCCTCTGAATCCCCATCTCTGATTCCCCAACTCTGATTCCCCGCCTCTGATTCCCCATCTCTGATTCCCCATCTCTGATTCCCCAATTCTGATTCCCCGCCTCCGACGCCCCACCTCTCATTCCCCATCTCTGATTCCCCATCTCTGATACCCTGCCTCTGATTCCCCATTTCTGATTCCCCGCCATTGATTCCCCAACTCTGATTCCTCGCCTCTGATTCCCCGCTTCTGATTCGCGGCCTCTGATTCCCCGCCTCTGATTCTCTGCTTCTGATTCCACGCCTCTGATTCCCCACCTCTGATTCCACAACTCTGATTCTCCACCTCTGATTCCCCATCTCTGATTCCCCAACTCTGATTCCTCGCCTCTGATTCCCCACCTCTCATTCCCCATCTCTGACTCCCCATCTCTGATTCCTCGCCTCTGATTCCCCGCCTCTGATTCCCCAACTCTGATTCCCCGCCTCTAATTCTTTGCCTCTGATTCCACAACTCTGATTCTCCACCTCTCATTCCCCATCTCTTACTCCCCATCTCTGATTCCTCGCCTCTGTTTCCCCATCTCTGATTCCCTGCCTCTGATTCCCCAACTCTGATTCCCCGTCTCTGAATTCCCGCCTCTGATTCCCAGCCTCTGATTCCCCGCCTCTGATTCCCTGCCGCTGATTCCCCATTTCTGATTCATCACCTCTGAATCCCCACCTCTGATTCCCCCCCTCTGATTACCCAAATTTGATTCATTGCATCTCATTCCCCGCCTCCGATTCCCCGCATCTGATACACCAACTCTGATTCACCGCTTCTGATGACCCACCTCTCATTCCCCATCTCTGATTCCCCATCTCTGATTCCCCGCCTCTGATTCCCCAACTCTGATTCCCCGCCACTGATTCCCCGCCTCTGATTCCCGGCCTCTGATTCTCCGCCTCTGATTCCCTGCCTCTGATTCACCGCCTCTGATTCCCCACCTCTGATTTCCCACCACTGATTCCCCATCTCTGATTCCCCAACTCTGATTCCGCGCCTCTGATTCCCGGCCTCTGACTCCCCGCCTCTGATTCCCTGCCTCTGATTCCCTGCCTCTGATTCCCTGCCTCTGATTCCCCATCTTTGATTCATCATCTCTGATTCCCCACCTCTGATTCCCCGCCTCTGATTCCCCAACTCTGATTCCCCGCATCTGATTCCCTGCCTGTGATTCCCCGCCTCTGATTCCCCGCCTCTGATTCCCCGGCTCTGATTCCCCGCCTCTGATTCCCCGACTCTGATTTCCCACATCTGATTTCCAGACTCTGATTCCCCATCTCTGTTTCATCACCTCTGATTCCCCACCTCTGATTCCAAGCCTCTGATTCCCCAACTTTGATTCACTGCATCTGATTCCCTGCCTCTGATTCCCCGCTTCTGATTCCCATCCTCTGATTCCACAACACTGATTCCCCTCCTCTGAATCCCCATCTCTGATTCCCCAACTCTGATTCCACGCCTCTGATTACCCATCTCTGATACCCCATCTCTGATTCCCCAATTCTGATTCCCCGCCTCCAATGCCCCACCTCTCATTCCCCATCTCTGATTCCCCATCTCTGATTCCCCGCCTCTGATTCCCCATTTCTGATTGCCCGCCATTGATTCCCCAACTCTGATTCCACGCCTCTGATTCCCCGGCACTGATTCCCGGCCTCTGATTCCCAGCCTCTGATTCCCTGCCTCTGATTCCCCGCCTCTGATTCCCCGCCTCTGATTCCTGGCCTCTGATTCCTGCCTCTGAATCCCCGCCTCTGATTCCCCGCCTCTGATTCCCCATATCTGATTCATCACCTCTGATTCCCCGCCTCTGATTGACCGCCACTGATTCCCATCCTCTGATTCCCCATCTCTGATTCACCACCTCTGATTCCCCACCTCGGATCCCTACCTTTGATTCCCCAACTCTGATTCCCTGCCTCTGATTCTCTGCCTCTGATTCCCCACCTCTGATTCCCTGTCTCTGATTTCCCGCCTCTGATTCCACACCTCTGATTCCCCGCTTCTGATTCCCCATCTGTGATTCATCACCTCTGATTCCCCACCTCTGATTCACCAACTCTGTTTCCTCGCATCTGATTCCCCACCTCTGATTCCCCGCCTCTGATTCCCCGCCTCTGATTCCCCAACTCTGATTCCCCACCTCTGATTCCATGCCTTAGATTCATCACCTCTGATTCCCCGCCTCTGATTCCCCATCTCTGATTCCCCACCTCTGATTCCCGGCCTCTGATTCCCCGCCTCTGATTCCCCGCTTCTGATTCCCGGCCTCTGATTCCCCACCTCTGATTCTCTGCTTCTGATTCACCGCCTCTGATTCCCCACCTCTGTTTCCCCGCATCTGATTCCCCATCTCTGATTCATCACCTCTGATTCCCCACCTCTGATTCCACGCCTCTGATTCCCCACCTCTGATTCCACAACTCTGATTCTCTACCTCTGATTCCCCATCTCTGATTCCTCGCCTCTGATTCCCCAACTCTGATTCCCCGCCTCTAATTCCCCATCTTTGATACATCACCTCTGAATCCCCGCCTCTGATTCCCCGCCTCTGATTCCCCATATCTGATTCATCACCTCTGATTCCCCGCCTCAGATTGACCGCCACTGATTTCCATCCTCTGATTCCCCATCTCTGATTCACCACCTCTGATTCCCCACCTCGGATCCCTACCTTTGATTCCCCAACTCTGATTCCCTGCCTCTGATTCTCTGCCTCTGATTCCCCACCTCTGATTCCCTGTCTCTGATTTCCCGCCTCTGATTCCACACCTCTGATTCCCCGCTTCTGATTCCCCATCTGTGATTCATCACCTCTGATTCCCCACCTCTGATTCCCCTCCTCTGATTCACCAACTCTGTTTCCTCGCATCTGATTCCCCACCTCTGATTCCCCGCCTCTGATTCCCCGCCTCTGATTCCCCAACTCTGATTCCCCACCTCTGATTCCATGCCTTAGATTCATCACCTCTGATTCCCCGCCTCTGATTCCCCATCTCTGATTCCCCACCTCTGATTCCCCGCTTCTGATTCCCGGCCTCTGATTCCCCACCTCTGATTCTCTGCTTCTGATTCACCGCCTCTGATTCCCCACCTCTGTTTCCCCGCATCTGATTCCCCAACTCTGATTCATCACCTCTGATTCCCCACCTCTGATTCCACGCCTCTGATTCCCCACCTCTGATTCCACAACTCTGATTCTCTACCTCTGATTTTCCATCTCTGATTCCTCGCCTCTGATTCCCCATCTCTGATTTCCCGCCTCTGATTCCACACCTCTGATTCCCCGCTTCTGATTCCCCATCTGTGATTCATCACCTCTGATTCCCTGCCTCTGAATCCACTCCTCTGATTCACCAACTGTGATTCCCTGTCTCTGATTTCCTGCCTCTGATCCCACACCTCTGATTCCCCGCTTCTGATTCCCCATCTGTGATTCATCACCTTTGATTCCCCACCTCTGATTCCCCTCCTCTGATTGACCAACTCTGTTTCCTCGCATCTGATTCCCCACCTCTGATTCCCCGCCTCTGATTCCCCGCCTCTGATTCCCCAACTCTGATTCCCCACCTCTGATTCCATGCCTTAGATTCATCACCTCTGATTCCCCACCTCTGATTCCCCGCCTCTGATTCCCCAACTTTGATTCCCTGCATCTGATTCCCTGCCTCTGATTCCCCGCATCTGATTCCCTGCCTCTGATTCCCAGTCTCTGATTCCCCATGTCTGATTCCCCACCTCTGATTCCCCACCTCTGATTCCCCGCCTCTGATTCCTCGCCTCTGATTCCCCGCATCTGATTCCCGGCCTATGATTCCCCGCCTCTGATTCTCTGCTTCTGATTCACCGCCTCTGATTCCCCGCCTCTGTTTCCCCGCATCTGATTCCCCATCTCTGATTCCACACCTCTGATTCCCCACCTCTGATTCCACAACTCTGATTCTCCACCTCTGATTCACAATCTCTGATTCCCCAACTCTGATTCCCCGCCTCTGATTCCCCACCTCTCATTCCCCATCTCTGAATCCCCATCTCTGATTCCTCGCCTCTGATTCCCAATCTCTGATTCCCCGCCTCTGATTCCCGAACTCTGATTCCCCGCCTCTAATTCTTTCCCTCTGATTCCACAACTCTGATTCTCCACCTCTCATTCCTCATCTCTGACTCCCCATTTCTGATTCCTCGCCTCTGATTCCCCATCTCTGATTCCCCGCCTCTGATTCCCCAACTCTGATTCCCCGTCTCTGATTTCCCGCCTCTGCTTCCCCACCTCTGATTCCCCCCCTCTGATTCCCCAAATTTGATTCATTGCATCTCATTCCCCGCCTCTGATTCCCCGCATCTGATACACCAACTCTGATTCACCGCCTCTGATGACCCACCTCTCATTCCCCATCTCTGATTCCCCATCTCTGATTCCCTGCCTCTGATTCCCAATCTCTGATTCCCCGCCTCTGATTCCCCAACTCTGATTCCCCGCCACTGATTCCCCGCCTCTGATTCCCGGCCTCTGATACTCCGCCTCTGATTCCCTGCCTCTGATTCACCGCCTCTGATTCCCCGCCTCAGATTTCCCACCTCTGATTCCCCATCTCTGATTCCCCAACTTTGATTCTGCGCCTCTGATTCCCGGCCTCTGACTCCCCGCCTCTGATTCCCTGCCTCTGATTCCCTGCCTCTTATTCCCTGCCTCTGATTCCACATCTTAGATTCATCACTTCTGATTCCCCACCTCTGATTCCCCGCCTCTGATTCCCCAACTCTATTCCCCGCATCTGATTCCCTGCCTCTGATTCCCCGCCTCTGATTCCCTGCCTCTGAATCTGTGCCTCTGATTCTCTGCCTCTGATTCCCTGCCTCTGATTCCCTGCCTCTGATTCCCCATCTCTGATTCCCCACCTCTGATTCCCCACCTCTGAATCCCCGCCTCTGATTCCCCGCCTGTGATTCCCCGACTCTGATTTCCCACATCTGATTCCCTGCCTCTGATTCCCCATCTCTGATTCCCCACCTCTGATTCCCCGCCTCTGATTCCCCAACTTTGATTCCCTGCATCTGATTCCCTGCCTCTGATTCCCCGCATCTGATTCCCCAACTCTGATTCCCCGCTTCTGATTCCCATCCTCTGATTACACAACACTGATTCCCCTCCTCTGAATCCCCATCTCTGATTCCCCAACTCTGATTCCCCGCCTCTGATTCCACATCTCTGATTCCCCATCTCTGATTCCCCAATTCTGATTCCCCGCCTCCGATGCCCCACCTCTCATTCCCCATCTCTGATTCCCCATCTCTGATTCCCTGCCTCTGATTCCCCATTTCTGATTCCCCGCCATTGATTCCCCAACTCTGATTCCTCGCCTCTGATTCCCCGCTTCTGATTCGCGGCCTCTGATTCCCCGCCTCTGATTCCACAACTCTGATTCTCCACCTCTGATTCCCCATCTCTGATTCCCCAACTCTGATTCCTCGCCTCTGATTCCCCACCTCTCATTCCCCATCTCTGACTCCCCATCTCTGATTCCTCGCCTCTGATTCCCCGCCTCTGATTCCCCAACTCTGATTCCCCGCCTCTAATTCTTTGCCTCTGATTCCACAACTCTGATTCTCCACCTCTCATTCCCCATCTCTGACTCCCCATCTCTGATTCCTCGCCTCTGTTTCCCCATCTCTGATTCCCTGCCTCTGATTCCCCAACTCTGATTCCCCGTCTCTGATTTCCCGCCTCTGATTCCCAGCCTCTGATTCCCCGCCTCTGATTCCCTGCCGCTGATTCCCCGTTTCTGATTCATCACCTCTGATTCCCCACCTCTGATTCCCCCCCTCTGATTACCCAAATTTGATTCATTGCATCTCATTCCCCGCCTCCGATTCCCCGCATCTGATACACCAACTCTGATTCACCGCTTCTGATGACCCACCTCTCATTCCCCATCTCTGATTCCCCATCTCTGATTCCCCGCCTCTGATTCCCCAACTCTGATTCCCCGCCACTGATTCCCTGCCTCTGATTCCCGGCCTCTGATTCTCCGCCTCTGATTCCCTGCCTCTGATTCACCGCCTCTGATTCCCCACCTCTGATTTCCCACCACTGATTCCCCATCTCTGATTCCCCAACTCTGTTTCCGCGCCTCTGATTCCCGGCCTCTGACTCCCCGCCTCTGATTCCCTGCCTCTGATTCCCTGCCTCTGATTCCCCATCTTTGATTCATCATCTCTGATTCCCCACCTCTGATTCCCCACCTCTGATTCCCCGCATCTGATTCCCTGCCTGTGATTCCCCGCCTCTGATTCCCCGCCTCTGATTCCCCGGCTCTGATTCCCCGCCTCTGATTCCCCGACTCTGATTTCCCACATCTGATTTCCAGACTCTGATTCCCCATCTCTGTTTCATCACCTCTGATTCCCCACCTCTGATTCCACGCCTCTGATTCCCCAACTTTGATTCACTGCATCTGATTCCCTGCCTCTGATTCCCCGCTTCTGATTCCCATCCTCTGATTCCACAACACTGATTCCCCTCCTCTGAATCCCCATCTCTGATTCCCCAACTCTGATTCCCCGCCTCTGATTCCCCATCTCTGATACCCCATCTCTGATTCCCCAATTCTGATTCCCCGCCTCCAATGCCCCAACTCTCATTCCCCATCTCTGATTCCCCATCTCTGATTCCCCGCCTCTGATTCCCCATTTCTGATTGCCCGCCATTGATTCCCCAACTCTGATTCCACGCCTCTGATTCCCCGGCACTGATTCCCGGCCTCTGATTCCCAGCCTCTGATTCCCTGCCTCTGATTCCCCGCCTCTGATTCCCCGCCTCTGATTCCTGGCCTCTGATTCCCCGCCTCTGATTCCTGCCTCTGAATCCCCGCCTCTGATTCCCCGCCTCTGATTCCCCATATCTGATTCATCACCTCTGATTCCCCGCCTCTGATTGACCGCCACTGATTCCCATCCTCTGATTCCCCACCTCGGATCCCTACCTTTGATTCCCCAACTCTGATTCCCTGCCTCTGATTCTCTGCCTCTGATTCCCCACCTCTGATTCCCTGTCTCTGATTTCCCGCCTCTGATTCCACACCTCTGATTCCCCGCTTCTGATTCCCCATCTGTGATTCATCACCTCTGATTCCCCACCTCTGATTCCCCTCCTCTGATTCACCAACTCTGTTTCCTCGCATCTGATTCCCCACCTCTGATTCCCCGCCTCTGATTCACCGCCTCTGATTCCCCAACTCTGATTCCCCACCTCTGATTCCATGCCTTAGATTCATCACCTCTGATTCCCCGCCTCTGATTCCCCATCTCTGATTCCCCACCTCTGATTCCCGGCCTCTGATTCCCCGCCTCTGATTCCCCGCTTCTGATTCCCGGCCTCTGATTCCCCACCTCTGATTCTCTGCTTCTGATTCACCGCCTCTGATTCCCCACCTCTGTTTCCCCGCATCTGATTCCCCATCTCTGATTCATCACCTCTGATTCCCCACCTCTGATTCCACGCCTCTGATTCCCCACCTCTGATTCCACAACTCTGATTCTCTACCTCTGATTCCCCATCTCTGATTCCTCGCCTCTGATTCCCCAACTCTGATTCCCCGCCTCTAATTCCCCATCTTTGATACATCACCTCTGATTCCCCACCTCTGATTCCCCGCCTCTGATTCCCCAACTCATATTCCCCGCATCTGATTCCCTGCCTCTGATTCCGCGCCTCTGATTCCCCATCTCTGATTCCCCACCTCTGATTCCCCACCTCTGATTCCCCACCTCTGAATCCCCGCCTCTGATTCCCGCCTCTGATTCCCCGACTCTGATTTCCCACATCTGATTCCCTGCCTCTGATTCCCCATCTCTTATTCATCACCTCTGATTCCCCAACTCTGATTCCCCGCCTCTGATTCCCCAACTTTGATTCCCTGCATTTGATTCCCTGCCTCTGATTCCCCGCATCTGATTCCCCAACTCTGATTCCCCGCTTCTGATTCCCATCCTCTGATTCCACAACACTGATTCCCCTCCTCTGAATCCCCATCTCTGATTCCCCAACTCTGATTCCCCGCCTCTGATTCCCCATCTCTGATTCCCCATCTCTGATTCCCCATCTCTGATTCCCCAATTCTGATTCCCCGCCTCCGATGCCCCACCTCTCATTCCCCATCTCTGATACCCCATCTCTGATTCCCCGCCTCTGATTCCCCATTTCGGATTCCCCGCCATTGATTCCCCAACTCTGATTCCTCGCCTCTGATTCCCCGCTTCTGAATCCCAGCCTCTGATTCCCCGCCTCTGATTCTCTGCTTCTGATTCACCGCCTCTGATTCCCCGCCTCTGTTTCCCCGCATCTGATACCCCATCTCTGATTCCACGCCTCTGATTCCCAACCTCTGATTCCACAACTCTGATTCCCCAACTCTGATTCCCCGCCTCTGATTCCCCACCTCTCATACCCCATCTCTGATTCCCCATCTCTGATTCCTCGCCTCTGATTCCCCATCTCTGATTCCCCGTCTCTGTTTCCCCAACTCTGATTCCCCGCCTCTAATTCTTTGCCTCTGATTCCACAACACTGATTCTCCACCTCTGATTCCCCATCTCTGACTCCCCATCTCTGATTCCTCGCCTCTGATTCCCCATCTCTGATTCCCTGCCTCTGATTCCCCAACTCTGATTCCCCGTCTCTGATTTCCCGCCTCTGATTCCCAGCCTCTGATTCCCCGCCTCTGATTCCCTGCCTCTGATTCCCCATTTCTGATTCATCACCTCTGATTCCCCACCTCTGATTCCCCCCCTCTGATTACCCAAATTTGATTCATTGCATCTCATTCCCCGCCTCCGATTCCCCGCATCTGATACACCAACTCTGATTCACCGCTTCTGATGACCCACCTCTCATTCCCCATCTCTGATTCCCCATCTCAGATTCCCTGCCTCTGATTCCCAATCTCTGATTCCCAATCTCTGATTCCCCGCCTCTGATTCCCCAACTCTGATTCCCCGCCACTGATTCCCCGCCTCTGATTCCCGGCCTCTGATTCTCCGCCTCTGATTCCCTGCCTCTGATTCACCGCCTCTGATTCCCCGCCTCTGATTTCCCACCTCTGATTCCCCATCTCTGATTCCCCAACTCTGATTCCGCGCCTCTGATTCCCCATCTCTGATTCCCCATCTCTGTTTCATCACCTCTGATTCCCCACCTCTGATTCCCCGCCTCTGATTCCCCAACTTTGATTCACTGCATCTGATTCCCTGCCTCTGATTCCCCGCATCTGATTCCCCAACTCTGATTCCCCACTTCTGATTCCCATCCTCTGATTCCACAACACTGATTCCCCTCCTCTGAATCCCCATCTCTGATTCCCCAACTCTGATTCCCCGCCTCAGATTCCCCATCTCTGATACCCCATCTCTGATTCCCCAATTCTGATTCCCCGCCTCCAATGCCCCACCTCTCATTCCCCATCTCTGATTCCCCATCTCTGATTCCCCTCCTCTGATTCCCCATTTCTGATTGCCCGCCATTGATTCCCCAACTCTGATTCCACGCCTCTGATTCCCTGGCACTGATTCCCGGCCTCTGATTCCCAGCCTCTGATTCCCTGCCTCTGATTCCCCGCCTCTGATTCCCCGCCTCTGATTCCTGGCCTCTGATTCCCAGCCTCTGATTCCCCGGCACTGATTCCCGGCCTCTGATTCCCAGCCTCTGATTCCCTGCCTCTGATTCCCCGCCTCTGATTCCCCGCCTCTGATTCCTGCCTCTGAATCCCCGCCTCTGATTCCCCGCCTCTGATTCCCCATATCTGATTCATCACCTCTGATTCCCCGCCTCTGATTGACCGCCACTGATTCCCATCCTGTGATTCCCCATCTCTGATTCACCACCTCTGATTCCCCACCTCGGATCCCTACCTTTGATTCCACAACTCTGATTCCCTGCCTCTGATTCTCTGCCTCTGATTCCCCACCTCTGATACCCTGTCTCTGATTTCCCGCCTCTGATTCCACACCTCTGATTCCCCGCTTCTGATTCCCCATCTGTGATTCATCACCTCTGATTCCCCACCTCTGATTCCCCTCCTCTGATTCACCAACTCTGTTTCCTCGCATCTGATTCCCCACCTCTGATTCCCCGCCTCTGATTCCCTGCCTCTGATTCCCCAACTCTGATTCCCCACCTCTGATTCCATGCCTTAGATTCATCACCTCTGATTCCCCGCCTCTGATTCCCCATCTCTGATTCCCCACCTCTGATTCCCGGCCTCTGATTCCCCGCCTCTGATTCCCCGCTTCTGATTCCCGGCCTCTGATTCCCCACCTCTGATTCTCTGCTTCTGATTCACCGCCTCTGATTCCCCACCTCTGTTTCCCCGCATCTGATTCCCCATCTCTGATTCATCACCTCTGATTCCCCACCTCTGATTCCACACCTCTGATTCCCCACCTCTGATTCCACAACTCTGATTCTCTACCTCTGATTCCCCATCTCTGATTCCTCGCCTCTGATTCCCCATCTCTGATTCCCTGCCTCTGATTCCCCAACTCTGATTCCCCGCCTCTAATTCCCCATCTTTGATACATCACCTCTGATTCCCCACCTCTGATTCCCCGCCTCTGATTCCCCAACTCTGATTCCCCGCATCTGATTCCCTGCCTCTGATTCCGCGCCTCTGATTCCCCGCTTCTGATTCTCTGCCTCTGATTCCCTGCCTCTGATTCTCTGCCTCTGATTCCCTGCCTCTGATTCCCCATCTCTGATTCCCCACCTCTGATTCCCCACCTCTGAATCCCCGCCTCTGATTCCCGCCTCTGATTCCCCGACTCTGATTTCCCACATCTGATTCCCTGCCTCTGATTCCCCATCTCTGATTCATCACCTCTGATTCCCCACCTCTGATTCCCCAACTTTGATTCCCTGCATTTGATTCCCTGCCTCTGATTCCCCGCATCTGATTCCCCAACTCTGATTCCCCGCTTCTGATTCCCATCCTCTGATTCCACAACACTGATTCCCCTCCTCTGAATCCCCATCTCTGATTCCCCAACTCTGATTCCCCGCCTCTGATTCCCCATCTCTGATTCCCCATCTCTGATTCCCCATCTCTGATTCCCCAATTCTGATTCCCCGCCTCCGATGCCCCACCTCTCATTCCCCATCTCTGATACCCCATCTCTGATTCCCCGCCTCTGATTCCCCATTTCGGATTCCCCGCCATTGATTCCCCAACTCTGATTCCTCGCCTCTGATTCCCCGCTTCTGAATCCCAGCCTCTGATTCCCCGCCTCTGATTCTCTGCTTCTGATTCACCGCCTCTGATTCCCCGCCTCTGTTTCCCCGCATCTGATACCCCATCTCTGATTCCACGCCTCTGATTCCCAACCTCTGATTCCACAACTCTGATTCCCCAACTCTGATTCCCCGCCTCTGATTCCCAACCTCTCATACCCCATCTCTGATTCCCCATCTCTGATTCCTCGCCTCTGATTCCCCATCTCTGATTCCCCGTCTCTGATTCCCCAACTCTGATTCCCCGCCTCTAATTCTTTGCCTCTGATTCCACAACACTGATTCTCCACCTCTCATTCCCCATCTCTGACTCCCCATCTCTGATTCCTCGCCTCTGATTCCCCATCTCTGATTCCCTGCCTCTGATTCCCCAACTCTGATTCCCCGTCTCTGATTTCCCGCCTCTGATTCCCAGCCTCTGATTCCCTGCCTCTGATTCCCTGCCTCTGATTCCCCATTTCTGATTCATCACCTCTGATTCCCCACCTCTGATTCCCCCCCTCTGATTACCCAAATTTGATTCATTGCATCTCATTCCCCGCCTCCGATTCCCCGCATCTGATACACCAACTCTGATTCCCCGCCTCTGATTTCCCACCTCTGATTCCCCATCTCTGATTCCCCAACTCTGATTCCGCGCCTCTGATTCCCGGCCTCTGACGCCCCGCCTCTAATTCCCTGCCTCTGATTCCCTGCCTCTGATTCCCTGCCTCTGATTCCCCATCTTCGATTCATCACCTCTGATTCCCCACCTCTGATTCCCTGCCTCTGATTCCCCAACTCTGATTCCCCGCATCTGATTCCCTGCCTCTCATTCCCCGCCTCTGATTCCCCGCCTCTGATTCCCTGCCTCTGATTCCCCATCTCTGATTCCCCACCTCTGATTACCCGCCTCTGATTCCCCGCCTCTGATTCCCCGACTCTGATTTCCCACATCTGATTCCCTGCCTCTGATTCCCCAACTTTGATTCCCTGCATCTGATTCCCTGCCTCTGATTCCCCATCTCTTATTCCCCAACTCTGATTCCCTGCCTCTGATTCACCGCCTCTGATTCCCCGCCTCCAATGCCCCACCTCTCATTCCCCATCTCTGATTCCCCATCTCTGATTCCCCGCCTCTGATTCCCCATTTCTGATTCCCCGCCATTGATTCCCCAACTCTGATTCCACGCCTCTGATTCCCCGGCACTGATTCCCGGCCTCTGATTCCCCGCCTCTGATTCCCTGCCTCTGATTCCCCGCCTCTGATTCCCCGCCTCTGATTCCTGGCCTCTGATTCCCCGCCTCTGATTCCTGCCTCTGAATCCCCGCCTCTGATTCCCCGCCTCTGATTTCCCACCTCTGATTCCCCATCTCTGATTCCCCAACTTTGATTCTGCGCCTCTGATTCCCGGCCTCTGACTCCCCGCCTCTGATTCCCTGCCTCTGATTCCCTGCCTCTGATTCCCTGCCTCTGATTCCCCATCTTAGATTCATCACTTCTGATTCCCCACCTCTGATTCCCCGCCTCTGATTCCCCAACTCTATTCCCCGCATCTGATTCCCTGCCTCTGATTCCCCGCCTCTGATTCCCTGCCTCTGAATCTGTGCCTCTGATTCTCTGCCTCTGATTCCCTGCCTCTGATTCCCTGCCTCTGATTCCCCATCTCTGATTCCCCACCTCTGATTCCCCACCTCTGAATCCCCGCCTCTGATTCCCCGCCTGTGATTCCCCGACTCTGATTTCCCACATCTGATTCCCTGCCTCTGATTCCCCATCTCTGATTCCCCACCTCTGATTCCCCGCCTCTGATTCCCCAACTTTGATTCCCTGCATCTGATTCCCTGCCTCTGATTCCCCGCATCTGATTCCCCAACTCTGATTCCCCGCTTCTGATTCCCATCCTCTGGTTACACAACACTGATTCCCCTCCTCTGAATCCCCATCTCTGATTCCCCAACTCTGATTCCCCGCCTCTGATTCCCCATCTCTGATTCCCCATCTCTGATTCCCCAATTCTGATTCCCCGCCTCCGATGCCCCACCTCTCATTCCCCATCTCTGATTCCCCATCTCTGATTCCCCGCCTCTGATTCCCCATCTCTGATTCCCCATCTCTGATTCCCCAATTTTTGATTCCCCGCCCCCGATGCCCCACCTCTCATTCCCCATCTCTGATTCCCCATTTCTGATTCCCCGCCATTGATTCCCCAACTCTGATTCCTCGCCTCTGATTCCCCGCTTCTGATTCGCGGCCTCTGATTCCCCGCCTCTGATTCTCTGCTTCTGATTCCACGCCTCTGATTCCCCACCTCTGATTCCACAACTCTGATTCTCCACCTCTGATTCCCCATCTCTGATTCCCCAACTCTGATTCCCCATCTCTGATTCCCCAACTCTGATTCTCCACCTCTGATTCCCCATCTCTGATTCCCCAACACTGATTCCCCGCCTCTGATTCCCCATCTCTGATTCCCCATCTCTGATTCCCCAATTCTGATTCCCCGCCTCCGATGCCCCACCTCTCATTCCCCATCTCTGATTCCCCATTTCTGATTCCCCGCCATTGATTCCCCAACTCTGATTCCTCGCCTCTGATTCCCCGCTTCTGATTCGCGGCCTCTGATTCCCCGCCTCTGATTCTCTGCTTCTGATTCCACGCCTTTGATTCCCCACCTCTGATTCAACAACTCTGATTCTCCACCTCTGATTCCCCATCTCTGATTCCCCAACTCTGATTCCTCGCCTCTGATTCCCCACCTCTCATTCCCCATCTCTGATTCCCCGCATCTGATTCCCTGCCTCTGATTCCGCGCCTCTGATTCCCCGCTTCTGATTCTCTGCCTCTGATTCCCTGCCTCTGATTCTCTGCCTCTGATTCCCTGCCTCTGATTCCCCATCTCTGATTCCCCACCTCTGATTCCCCACCTCTGAATCCCCGCCTCTGATTCCCGCCTCTGATTCCCCGACTCTGATTTCCCACATCTGATTCCCTGCCTCTGATTCCCCATCTCTGATTCATCACCTCTGATTCCCCACCTCTGATTCCCCAACTTTGATTCCCTGCATTTGATTCCCTGCCTCTGATTCCCCGCATCTGATTCCCCAACTCTGATTCCCCGCTTCTGATTCCCATCCTCTGATTCCACAACACTGATTCCCCTCCTCTGAATCCCCATCTCTGATTCCCCAACTCTGATTCCCCGCCTCTGATTCCCCATCTCTGATTCCCCATCTCTGATTCCCCATCTCTGATTCCCCAATTCTGATTCCCCGCCTCCGATGCCCCACCTCTCATTCCCCATCTCTGATATCCCATCTCTGATTCCCCGCCTCTGATTCCCCATTTCGGATTCCCCGCCATTGATTCCCCAACTCTGATTCCTCGCCTCTGATTCCCCGCTTCTGAATCCCAGCCTCTGATTCCCCGCCTCTGATTCTCTGCTTCTGATTCACCGCCTCTGATTCCCCGCCTCTGTTTCCCCGCATCTGATACCCCATCTCTGATTCCACGCCTCTGATTCCCAACCTCTGATTCCACAACTCTGATTCCCCAACTCTGATTCCCCGCCTCTGATTCCCAACCTCTCATACCCCATCTCTGATTCCCCATCTCTGATTCCTCGCCTCTGATTCCCCATCTCTGATTCCCCGTCTCTGATTCCCCAACTCTGATTCCCCGCCTCTAATTCTTTGCCTCTGATTCCACAACACTGATTCTTCACCTCTCATTCCCCATCTCTGACTCCCCATCTCTGATTCCTCGCCTCTGATTCCCCATCTCTGATTCCCTGCCTCTGATTCCCCAACTCTGATTCCCCGTCTCTGATTTCCCGCCTCTGATTCCCAGCCTCTGATTCCCCGCCTCTGATTCCCTGCCTCTGATTCCCCATTTCTGATTCATCACCTCTGATTCCCCACCTCTGATTCCCCCCCTCTGATTACCCAAATTTGATTCATTGCATCTCATTCCCCGCCTCCGATTCCCCGCATCTGATACACCAACTCTGATTCCCCGCCTCTGATTTCCCACCTCTGATTCCCCATCTCTGATTCCCCAACTCTGATTCCGCGCCTCTGATTCCCGGCCTCTGACGCCCCGCCTCTAATTCCCTGCCTCTGATTCCCTGCCTCTGATTCCCTGCCTCTGATTCCCCATCTTCGATTCATCACCTCTGATTCCCCACCTCTGATTCCCTGCCTCTGATTCCCCAACTCTGATTCCCCGCATCTGATTCCCTGCCTCTCATTCCCCGCCTCTGATTCCCCGCCTCTGATTCCCTGCCTCTGATTCCCCGCCTCTGATTCCCCGACTCTGATTTCCCACATCTGATTCCCTGCCTCTGATTCCCCAACTTTGATTCCCTGCATCTGATTCCCTGCCTCTGATTCCCCATCTCTTATTCCCCAACTCTGATTCCCTGCCTCTGATTCACCGCCTCTGATTCCCCGCCTCCAATGCCCCACCTCTCATTCCCCATCTCTGATTCCCCATCTCTGATTCCCCGCCTCTGATTCCCCATTTCTGATTCCCCGCCATTGATTCCCCAACTCTGATTCCACGCCTCTGATTCCCCGGCACTGATTCCCGGCCTCTGATTCCCCGCCTCTGATTCCCTGCCTCTGATTCCCCGCCTCTGATTCCCCGCCTCTGATTCCTGGCCTCTGATTCCCCGCCTCTGATTCCTGCCTCTGAATCCCCGCCTCTGATTCCCCGCCTCTGATTTCCCACCTCTGATTCCCCATCTCTGATTCCCCAACTTTGATTCTGCGCCTCTGATTCCCGGCCTCTGACTCCCCGCCTCTGATTCCCTGCCTCTGATTCCCTGCCTCTGATTCCCTGCCTCTGATTCCCCATCTTAGATTCATCACTTTTGATTCCCCACCTCTGATTCCCCGCCTCTGATTCCCCAACTCTATTCCCCGCATCTGATTCCCTGCCTCTGATTCCCCGCCTCTGATTCCCTGCCTCTGAATCTGTGCCTCTGATTCTCTGCCTCTGATTCCCTGCCTCTGATTCCCTGCCTCTGATTCCCCATCTCTGATTCCCCACCTCTGATTCCCCACCTCTGAATCCCCGCCTCTGATTCCCCGCCTGTGATTCCCCGACTCTGATTTCCCACATCTGATTCCCTGCCTCTGATTCCCCATCTCTGATTCCCCACCTCTGATTCCCCGCCTCTGATTCCCCAACTTTGATTCCCTGCATCTGATTCCCTGCCTCTGATTCCCCGCATCTGATTCCCCAACTCTGATTCCCCGCTTCTGATTCCCATCCTCTGGTTACACAACACTGATTCCCCTCCTCTGAATCCCCATCTCTGATTCCCCAACTCTGATTCCCCGCCTCTGATTCCCCATCTCTGATTCCCCATCTCTGATTCCCCAATTCTGATTCCCCGCCTCCGATGCCCCACCTCTCATTCCCCATCTCTTATTCCCCATCTCTGATTCCCCGCCTCTGATTCCCCATCTCTGATTCCCCATCTCTGATTCCCCAATTCTGATTCCCCGCCCCCGATGCCCCACCTCTCATTCCCCATCTCTGATTCCCCATTTCTGATTCCCCGCCATTGATTCCCCAACTCTGATTCCTCACCTCTGATTCCCCGCTTCTGATTCGCGGCCTCTGATTCCCCGCCTCTGATTCTCTGCTTCTGATTCCACGCCTCTGATCCCCACCTCTGATTCCACAACTCTGATTCTCCACCTCTGATTCCCCATCTCTGATTCCCCAACTCTGATTCCCCATCTCTGATTCCCCAACTCTGATTCTCCACCTCTGATTCCCCATCTCTGATTCCCCAACTCTGATTCCCCGCCTCTGATTCCCCATCTCTGATTCCCCGACTCTGATTTCCCACATCTGATTCCCTGCCTCTGATTCCCCAACTTTGATTCCCTGCATCTGATTCCCTGCCTCTGATTCCCCATCTCTTATTCCCCAACTCTGATTCCCTGCCTCTGATTCACCGCCTCTGATTCCCCGCCTCCAATGCCCCACCTCTCATTCCCCATCTCTGATTCCCCATCTCTGATTCCCCGCCTCTGATTCCCCATTTCTGATTCCCCGCCATTGATTCCCCAACTCTGATTCCACGCCTCTGATTCCCCGGCACTGATTCCCGGCCTCTGATTCCCCGCCTCTGATTCCCTGCCTCTGATTCCCCGCCTCTGATTTCCCGCCTCTGATTCCTGGCCTCTGATTCCCCGCCTCTGATTCCTGCCTCTGAATCCCCGCCTCTGATTCCCCGCCTCTGATTTCCCACCTCTGATTCCCCATCTCTGATTCCCCAACTTTGATTCTGCGCCTCTGATTCCCGGCCTCTGACTCCCCGCCTCTGATTCCCTGCCTCTGATTCCCTGCCTCTGATTCCCTGCCTCTGATTCCCCATCTTAGATTCATCACTTTTGATTCCCCACCTCTGATTCCCCGCCTCTGATTCCCCAACTCTATTCCCCGCATCTGATTCCCTGCCTCTGATTCCCCGCCTCTGATTCCCTGCCTCTGAATCTGTGCCTCTGATTCTCTGCCTCTGATTCCCTGCCTCTGATTCCCTGCCTCTGATTCCCCATCTCTGATTCCCCACCTCTGATTCCCCACCTCTGAATCCCCGCCTCTGATTCCCCGCCTGTGATTCCCCGACTCTGATTTCCCACATCTGATTCCCTGCCTCTGATTCCCCATCTCTGATTCCCCACCTCTGATTCCCCGCCTCTGATTCCCCAACTTTGATTCCCTGCATCTGATTCCCTGCCTCTGATTCCCCGCATCTGATTCCCCAACTCTGATTCCCCGCTTCTGATTCCCATCCTCTGGTTACACAACACTGATTCCCCTCCTCTGAATCCCCATCTCTGATTCCCCAACTCTGATTCCCCGCCTCTGATTCCCCATCTCTGATTCCCCATCTCTGATTCCCCAATTCTGATTCCCCGCCTCCGATGCCCCACCTCTCATTCCCCATCTCTTATTCCCCATCTCTGATTCCCCGCCTCTGATTCCCCATCTCTGATTCCCCATCTCTGATTCCCCAATTCTGATTCCCCGCCCCCGATGCCCCACCTCTCATTCCCCATCTCTGATTCCCCATTTCTGATTCCCCGCCATTGATTCCCCAACTCTGATTCCTCGCCTCTGATTCCCCGCTTCTGATTCGCGGCCTCTGATTCCCCGCCTCTGATTCTCTGCTTCTGATTCCACGCCTCTGATCCCCACCTCTGATTCCACAACTCTGATTCTCCACCTCTGATTCCCCATCTCTGATTCCCCAACTCTGATTCCCCATCTCTGATTCCCCAACTCTGATTCTCCACCTCTGATTCCCCATCTCTGATTCCCCAACTCTGATTCCCCGCCTCTGATTCCCCATCTCTGATTCCCCATCTCTGATTCCCCAATTCTGATTCCCCGCCTCCGATGCCCCACCTCTCATTCCCCATCTCTGATTCCCCATTTCTGATTCCCCGCCATTGATTCCCCAACTCTGATTCCTCGCCTCTGATTCCCCGCTTCTGATTCGCGGCCTCTGATTCCCCGCCTCTGATTCTCTGCTTCTGATTCCACGCCTTTGATTCCCCACCTCTGATTCAACAACTCTGATTCTCCACCTCTGATTCCCCATCTCTGATTCCCCAACTCTGATTCCTCGCCTCTGATTCCCCACCTCTCATTCCCCATCTCTGACTCCCCATCTCTGATTCCTCGCCTCTGATTCCCCGCCTCTGATTCCCCAACTCTGATTCCCCGCCTCTAATTCTTTGCCTCTGATTCCACAACTCTGATTCTCCACCTCTCATTCCCCATCTCTGACTCCCCATCTCTGATTCCTCACCTCTGTTTCCCCATCTCTGATTCCCCGCCTCTGATTCCCCAACTCTGATTCCCCGTCTCTGATTTCCCGCCTCTGATTCCCAGCCTCTGATTCCCCGCCTCTGATTCCCTGCCGCTGATTCCCCATTTCTGATTCATCACCTCTGATTCCCCACCTCTGATTCCCCCCCTCTGATTACCCAAATTTGATTCATTGCATCTCATTCCCCGCCTCCGATTCCCCGCATCTGATACACCAACTCTGATTCACCGCTTCTGATGACCCACCTCTCATTCCCCATCTCTGATTCCCCATCTCTGATTCCCCGCCTCTGATTCCCCAACTCTGATTCCCCGCCACTGATTCCCCGCCTCTGATTCCCGGCCTCTGATACTCCGCCTCTGATTCCCTGCCTCTGATTCACCGCCTCTGATTCCCCGCCTCTGATTTCCCACCACTGATTCCCCATCTCTGATTCCCCAACTCTGATTCCGCGCCTCTGATTCCCGGCCTCTGACTCCCCGCCTCTGATTCCCTGCCTCTGATTCCCTGCCTCTGATTCCCTGCCTCTGATTCCCCATCTTTGATTCATCATCTCTGATTCCCCACCTCTGATTCCCCGCCTCTGATTCCCCAACTCTGATTCCCCGACTCTGATTTCCCACATCTGATTTCCAGACTCTGATTCCCCATCTCTGTTTCATCACCTCTGATTCCCCACCTCTGATTCCCCGCCTCTGATTCCCCAACTTTGATTCACTGCATCTGATTCCCTGCCTCTGATTCCCCGCTTCTGATTCCCATCCTCTGATTCCACAACACTGATTCCCCTCCTCTGAATCCCCATCTCTGATTCCCCAACTCTGATTCCCCGCCTCTGATTCCCCATCTCTGATACCCCATCTCTGATTCCCCAATTCTGATTCCCCGCCTCCAATGCCCCACCTCTCATTCCCCATCTCTGATTCCCCATCTCTGATTCCCCGCCTCTGATTCCCCATTTCTGATTGCCCGCCATTGATTCCCCAACTCTGATTCCACGCCTCTGATTCCCCGGCACTGATTCCCGGCCTCTGATTCCCAGCCTCTGATTCCCTGCCTCTGATTCCCCGCCTCTGATTCGCCGCCTCTGATTCCTGGCCTCTGATTCCCCGCCTCTGATTCCTGCCTCTGAATCCCCGCCTCTGATTCCCCGCCTCTGATTCCCCATATCTGATTCATCACCTCTGATTCCCCGCCTCTGATCCCTACCTCTGATTCCCCACCTCTGATTCCCTGTCTCTGATTTCCCGCCTCTGATTCCACACCTCTGATTCCCCGCTTCTGATTCCCCATCTGTGATTCATCACCTCTGATTCCCCACCTCTGATTCCCCTCCTCTGATTCACCAACTCTGTTTCCTCGCATCTGATTCCCCACCTCTGATTCCCCGCCTCTGATTCCCCGCCTCTGATTCCCCAACTCTGATTCCCCACCTCTGATTCCATGCCTTAGATTCATCACCTCTGATTCCCCGCCTCTGATTCCCCATCTCTGATTCATCACCTCTGATTCCCCACCTCTGATTCCACGCCTCTTATTCCCCACCTCTGATTCCACAACTCTGATTCTCTACCTCTGATTCCCCATCTCTGATTCCTCGCCTCTGATTCCCCATCTCTGATTCCCTGCCTCTGATTCCCCAACTCTGATTCCCCACCTCTGATTCCCCGCCTCTGATTCCCCAACTCATATTCCCCGCATCTGATTCCCTGCCTCTGATTCCGCGCCTCTGATTCCCCGCTTCTGATTCTCTGCCTCTGAAACTGTGCCTCTGATTCTCTGCCTCTGATTCCCTGCCTCTGATTCCCCATCTCTGATTCCCCACCTCTGATTCCCCACCTCTGAATCCCCGCCTCTGATTCCCGCCTCTGATTCCCCGACTCTGATTTCCCACATCTGATTCCCTGCCTCTGATTCCCCATCTCTGATTCATCACCTCTGATTCCCCACCTCTGATTCCCCGCCTCTGATTCCCCAACTTTGATTCCCTGCATTTGATTCCCTGCCTCTGATTCCCCACATCTGATTCCCCAACTCTGATTCCCCGCTTCTGATTCCCATCCTCTGATTCCACAACACTGATTCCCCTCCTCTGAATCCCCATCTCTGATTCCCCAACTCTGATTCCCCGCCTCTGATTCCCCATCTCTGATTCCCCATCTCTGATTCCCCATCTCTGATTCCCCAATTCTGATTCCCCGCCTCCGATGCCCCACCTCTCATTCCCCATCTCTGATACCCCATCTCCGATTCCCCGCCTCTGATTCCCCATTTCGGATTCCCCGCCATTGATTCCCCAACTCTGATTCCTCGCCTCTGATTCCCCGCTTCTGATTCCCAGCCTCTGATTCCCCGCCTCTGATTCTCTGCTTCTGATTCACCGCCTCTGATTCCCCGCCTCTGTTTCCCCGCATCTGATACCCCATCTCTGATTCCACGCCTCTGATTCCCAACCTCTGATTCCACAACTCTGATTCCCCAACTCTGATTCCCCGCCTCTGATTCCCCACCTCTCATACCCCATCTCTGATTCCCCATCTCTGATTCCTCTCCTCTGATTCCCCATCTCTGATTCCCCGTCTCTGATTCCCCAACTCTGATTCCCTGCCTCTAATTCTTTGCCTCTGATTCCACAACACTGATTCTCCACCTCTCATTCCCCATCTCTGACTCCCCATCTCTGATTCCTCGCCTCTGATTCCCCAACTCTGATTCCCCGTCTCTGATTTCCCGCCTCTGATTCCCAGCCTCTGATTCCCCGACTCTGATTCCCTGCCTCTGATTCCCCATTTCTGATTCATCACCTCTGATTCCCCACCTCTGATTCCCCCCCTCTGATTACCCAAATTTGATTCATTGCATCTCATTCCCCGCCTCCGATTCCCCGCTTCTGATACACCAACTCTGATTCACCGCTTCTGATGACCCACCTCTCATTCCCCATCTCTGATTCCCCATCTCTGATTCCCTGCCTCTGATTCCCAATCTCTGATTCCCAATCTCTGATTCCCCGCCTCTGATTCCCCAACTCTGATTCCCCGCGACTGATTCCCCGCCTCTGATTCCCGGCCTCTGATTCTCCGCCTCTGATTCCCTGCCTCTGATTCACCGCCTCTGATTCCCCGCCTCTGATTTCCCACCTCTGATTCCCCATCTCTGATTCCCCAACTCTGATTCCGCGCCTCTGATTCCCCATCTCTGATTCCCCATCTCTGTTTCATCACCTCTGATTCCCCACCTCTGATTCCCCGCCTCTGATTCCCCAACTTTGATTCACTGCATCTGATTCCCTGCCTCTGATTCCCCGCATCTGATTCCCCAACTCTGATTCCCCGCTTCTGATTCCCATCCTCTGATTCCACAACACTGATTCCCCTCCTCTGAATCCCCATCTCTGATTCCCCAACTCTGATTCCCCGCCTCTGATTCCCCATCTCTGATACCCCATCTCTGATTCCCCAATTCTGATTCCCCGCCTCCAATGCCCCACCTCTCATTCCCCATCTCTGATTCCCCATCTCTGATTCCCCTCCTCTGATTCCCCATTTCTGATAGCCCGCCATTGATTCCCCAACTCTGATTCCACGCCTCTGATTCCCCGGCACTGATTCCCGGCCTCTGATTCCCAGCCTCTGATTCCCTGCCTCTGATTCCCCGCCTCTGATTCCCCGCCTCTGATTCCTGGCCTCTGATTCCCAGCCTCTGATTCCCCGGCACTGATTCCCGGCCTCTGATTCCCAGCCTCTGATTCCCTGCCTCTGATTCCCCGCCTCTGATTCCCCGCCTCTGATTCCTGCCTCTGAATCCCCGCCTCTGATTCCCCAACTCTGATTCCCCGCCACTGATTCCCCGCCTCTGATTCCCGGCCTCTGATACTCCGCCTCTGATTCCCTGCCTCTGATTCACCGCCTCTGATTCCCCGCCTCTGATTTCCCACCACTGATTCCCCATCTCTGATTCCCCAACTCTGATTCCGCGCCTCTGATTCCCGGCCTCTGACTCCCCGCCTCTGATTCCCTGCCTCTGATTCCCTGCCTCTGATTCCCTGCCTCTGATTCCCCATCTTTGATTCATCATCTCTGATTCCCCACCTCTGATTCCCCGCCTCTGATTCCCCAACTCTGATTCCCCGACTCTGATTTCCCACATCTGATTTCCAGACTCTGATTCCCCATCTCTGTTTCATCACCTCTGATTCCCCACCTCTGATTCCCCGCCTCTGATTCCCCAACTTTGATTCACTGCATCTGATTCCCTGCCTCTGATTCCCCGCTTCTGATTCCCATCCTCTGATTCCACAACACTGATTCCCCTCCTCTGAATCCCCATCTCTGATTCCCCAACTCTGATTCCCCGCCTCTGATTCCCCATCTCTGATACCCCATCTCTGATTCCCCAATTCTGATTCCCCGCCTCCAATGCCCCACCTCTCATTCCCCATCTCTGATTCCCCATCTCTGATTCCCCGCCTCTGATTCCCCATTTCTGATTGCCCGCCATTGATTCCCCAACTCTGATTCCACGCCTCTGATTCCCCGGCACTGATTCCCGGCCTCTGATTCCCAGCCTCTGATTCCCTGCCTCTGATTCCCCGCCTCTGATTCCCCGCCTCTGATTCCTGGCCTCTGATTCCCCGCCTCTGATTCCTGCCTCTGAATCCCCGCCTCTGATTCCCCGCCTCTGATTCCCCATATCTGATTCATCACCTCTGATTCCCCGCCTCTGATCCCTACCTCTGATTCCCCACCTCTGATTCCCTGTCTCTGATTTCCCGCCTCTGATTCCACACCTCTGATTCCCCGCTTCTGATTCCCCATCTGTGATTCATCACCTCTGATTCCCCACCTCTGATTCCCCTCCTCTGATTCACCAACTCTGTTTCCTCGCATCTGATTCCCCACCTCTGATTCCCCGCCTCTGATTCCCCGCCTCTGATTCCCCAACTCTGATTCCCCACCTCTGATTCCATGCCTTAGATTCATCACCTCTGATTCCCCGCCTCTGATTCCCCATCTCTGATTCCCCACCTCTGATTCCCGGCCTCTGATTCCCCGCCTCTGATTCCCCGCTTCTGATTCCCGGCCTCTGATTCCCCACCTCTGATTCTCTGCTTCTGATTCACCGCCTCTGATTCCCCACCTCTGTTTCCCCGCATCTGATTCCCCATCTCTGATTCATCACCTCTGATTCCCCACCTCTGATTCCACGCCTCTGATTCCCCACCTCTGATTCCACAACTCTGATTCTCTACCTCTCATTCCCCATCTCTGATTCCCCATCTCTGATTCCCCGCCTCTGATTCCCCAACTCTGATTCCCCGCCACTGATTCCCCGCCTCTGATTCCCGGCCTCTGATACTCCGCCTCTGATTCCCTGCCTCTGATTCACCGCCTCTGATTCCCCGCCTCTGATTTCCCACCACTGATTCCCCATCTCTGATTCCCCAACTCTGATTCCGCGCCTCTGATTCCCGGCCTCTGACTCCCCGCCTCTGATTCCCTGCCTCTGATTCCCTGCCTCTGATTCCCTGCCTCTGATTCCCCATCTTTGATTCATCATCTCTGATTCCCCACCTCTGATTCCCCGCCTCTGATTCCCCAACTCTGATTCCCCGACTCTGATTTCCCACATCTGATTTCCAGACTCTGATTCCCCATCTCTGTTTCATCACCTCTGATTCCCCACCTCTGATTCCCCGCCTCTGATTCCCCAACTTTGATTCACTGCATCTGATTCCCTGCCTCTGATTCCCCGCTTCTGATTCCCATCCTCTGATTCCACAACACTGATTCCCCTCCTCTGAATCCCCATCTCTGATTCCCCAACTCTGATTCCCCGCCTCTGATTCCCCATCTCTGATACCCCATCTCTGATTCCCCAATTCTGATTCCCCGCCTCCAATGCCCCACCTCTCATTCCCCATCTCTGATTCCCCATCTCTGATTCCCCGCCTCTGATTCCCCATTTCTGATTGCCCGCCATTGATTCCCCAACTCTGATTCCACGCCTCTGATTCCCCGGCACTGATTCCCGGCCTCTGATTCCCAGCCTCTGATTCCCTGCCTCTGATTCCCCGCCTCTGATTCGCCGCCTCTGATTCCTGGCCTCTGATTCCCCGCCTCTGATTCCTGCCTCTGAATCCCCGCCTCTGATTCCCCGCCTCTGATTCCCCATATCTGATTCATCACCTCTGATTCCCCGCCTCTGATCCCTACCTCTGATTCCCCACCTCTGATTCCCTGTCTCTGATTTCCCGCCTCTGATTCCACACCTCTGATTCCCCGCTTCTGATTCCCCATCTGTGATTCATCACCTCTGATTCCCCACCTCTGATTCCCCTCCTCTGATTCACCAACTCTGTTTCCTCGCATCTGATTCCCCACCTCTGATTCCCCGCCTCTGATTCCCCGCCTCTGATTCCCCAACTCTGATTCCCCACCTCTGATTCCATGCCTTAGATTCATCACCTCTGATTCCCCGCCTCTGATTCCCCATCTCTGATTCATCACCTCTGATTCCCCACCTCTGATTCCACGCCTCTGATTCCCCACCTCTGATTCCACAACTCTGATTCTCTACCTCTGATTCCCCATCTCTGATTCCTCGCCTCTGATTCCCCATCTCTGATTCCCTGCCTCTGATTCCCCAACTCTGATTCCCCACCTCTGATTCCCCGCCTCTGATTCCCCAACTCATATTCCCCGCATCTGATTCCCTGCCTCTGATTCCGCGCCTCTGATTCCCCGCTTCTGATTCTCTGCCTCTGAAACTGTGCCTCTGATTCTCTGCCTCTGATTCCCTGCCTCTGATTCCCCATCTCTGATTCCCCACCTCTGATTCCCCACCTCTGAATCCCCGCCTCTGATTCCCGCCTCTGATTCCCCGACTCTGATTTCCCACATCTGATTCCCTGCCTCTGATTCCCCATCTCTGATTCATCACCTCTGATTCCCCACCTCTGATTCCCCGCCTCTGATTCCCCAACTTTGATTCCCTGCATTTGATTCCCTGCCTCTGATTCCCCACATCTGATTCCCCAACTCTGATTCCCCGCTTCTGATTCCCATCCTCTGATTCCACAACACTGATTCCCCTCCTCTGAATCCCCATCTCTGATTCCCCAACTCTGATTCCCCGCCTCTGATTCCCCATCTCTGATTCCCCATCTCTGATTCCCCATCTCTGATTCCCCAATTCTGATTCCCCGCCTCCGATGCCCCACCTCTCATTCCCCATCTCTGATACCCCATCTCCGATTCCCCGCCTCTGATTCCCCATTTCGGATTCCCCGCCATTGATTCCCCAACTCTGATTCCTCGCCTCTGATTCCCCGCTTCTGATTCCCAGCCTCTGATTCCCCGCCTCTGATTCTCTGCTTCTGATTCACCGCCTCTGATTCCCCGCCTCTGTTTCCCCGCATCTGATACCCCATCTCTGATTCCACGCCTCTGATTCCCAACCTCTGATTCCACAACTCTGATTCCCCAACTCTGATTCCCCGCCTCTGATTCCCCACCTCTCATACCCCATCTCTGATTCCCCATCTCTGATTCCTCTCCTCTGATTCCCCATCTCTGATTCCCCGTCTCTGATTCCCCAACTCTGATTCCCTGCCTCTAATTCTTTGCCTCTGATTCCACAACACTGATTCTCCACCTCTCATTCCCCATCTCTGACTCCCCATCTCTGATTCCTCGCCTCTGATTCCCCAACTCTGATTCCCCGTCTCTGATTTCCCGCCTCTGATTCCCAGCCTCTGATTCCCCGACTCTGATTCCCTGCCTCTGATTCCCCATTTCTGATTCATCACCTCTGATTCCCCACCTCTGATTCCCCCCCTCTGATTACCCAAATTTGATTCATTGCATCTCATTCCCCGCCTCCGATTCCCCGCATCTGATACACCAACTCTGATTCACCGCTTCTGATGACCCACCTCTCATTCCCCATCTCTGATTCCCCATCTCTGATTCCCTGCCTCTGATTCCCAATCTCTGATTCCCAATCTCTGATTCCCCGCCTCTGATTCCCCAACTCTGATTCCCCGCCACTGATTCCCCGCCTCTGATTCCCGGCCTCTGATTCTCCGCCTCTGATTCCCTGCCTCTGATTCACCGCCTCTGATTCCCCGCCTCTGATTTCCCACCTCTGATTCCCCATCTCTGATTCCCCAACTCTGATTCCGCGCCTCTGATTCCCCATCTCTGATTCCCCATCTCTGTTTCATCACCTCTGATTCCCCACCTCTGATTCCCCGCCTCTGATTCCCCAACTTTGATTCACTGCATCTGATTCCCTGCCTCTGATTCCCCGCATCTGATTCCCCAACTCTGATTCCCCGCTTCTGATTCCCATCCTCTGATTCCACAACACTGATTCCCCTCCTCTGAATCCCCATCTCTGATTCCCCAACTCTGATTCCCCGCCTCTGATTCCCCATCTCTGATACCCCATCTCTGATTCCCCAATTCTGATTCCCCGCCTCCAATGCCCCACCTCTCATTCCCCATCTCTGATTCCCCATCTCTGATTCCCCTCCTCTGATTCCCCATTTCTGATAGCCCGCCATTGATTCCCCAACTCTGATTCCACGCCTCTGATTCCCCGGCACTGATTCCCGGCCTCTGATTCCCAGCCTCTGATTCCCTGCCTCTGATTCCCCGCCTCTGATTCCCCGCCTCTGATTCCTGGCCTCTGATTCCCAGCCTCTGATTCCCCGGCACTGATTCCCGGCCTCTGATTCCCAGCCTCTGATTCCCTGCCTCTGATTCCCCGCCTCTGATTCCCCGCCTCTGATTCCTGCCTCTGAATCCCCGCCTCTGATTCCCCAACTCTGATTCCCCGCCACTGATTCCCCGCCTCTGATTCCCGGCCTCTGATACTCCGCCTCTGATTCCCTGCCTCTGATTCACCGCCTCTGATTCCCCGCCTCTGATTTCCCACCACTGATTCCCCATCTCTGATTCCCCAACTCTGATTCCGCGCCTCTGATTCCCGGCCTCTGACTCCCCGCCTCTGATTCCCTGCCTCTGATTCCCTGCCTCTGATTCCCTGCCTCTGATTCCCCATCTTTGATTCATCATCTCTGATTCCCCACCTCTGATTCCCCGCCTCTGATTCCCCAACTCTGATTCCCCGACTCTGATTTCCCACATCTGATTTCCAGACTCTGATTCCCCATCTCTGTTTCATCACCTCTGATTCCCCACCTCTGATTCCCCGCCTCTGAATCCCCAACTTTGATTCACTGCATCTGATTCCCTGCCTCTGATTCCCCGCTTCTGATTCCCATCCTCTGATTCCACAACACTGATTCCCCTCCTCTGAATCCCCATCTCTGATTCCCCAACTCTGATTCCCCGCCTCTGATTCCCCATCTCTGATACCCCATCTCTGATTCCCCAATTCTGATTCCCCGCCTCCAATGCCCCACCTCTCATTCCCCATCTCTGATTCCCCATCTCTGATTCCCCGCCTCTGATTCCCCATTTCTGATTGCCCGCCATTGATTCCCCAACTCTGATTCCACGCCTCTGATTCCCCGGCACTGATTCCCGGCCTCTGATTCCCAGCCTCTGATTCCCTGCCTCTGATTCCCCGCCTCTGATTCCCCGCCTCTGATTCCTGGCCTCTGATTCCCCGCCTCTGATTCCTGCCTCTGAATCCCCGCCTCTGATTCCCCGCCTCTGATTCCCCATATCTGATTCATCACCTCTGATTCCCCGCCTCTGATCCCTACCTCTGATTCCCCACCTCTGATTCCCTGTCTCTGATTTCCCGCCTCTGATTCCACACCTCTGATTCCCCGCTTCTGATTCCCCATCTGTGATTCATCACCTCTGATTCCCCACCTCTGATTCCCCTCCTCTGATTCACCAACTCTGTTTCCTCGCATCTGATTCCCCACCTCTGATTCCCCGCCTCTGATTCCCCGCCTCTGATTCCCCAACTCTGATTCCCCACCTCTGATTCCATGCCTTAGATTCATCACCTCTGATTCCCCGCCTCTGATTCCCCATCTCTGATTCCCCACCTCTGATTCCCGGCCTCTGATTCCCCGCCTCTGATTCCCCGCTTCTGATTCCCGGCCTCTGATTCCCCACCTCTGATTCTCTGCTTCTGATTCACCGCCTCTGATTCCCCACCTCTGTTTCCCCGCATCTGATTCCCCATCTCTGATTCATCACCTCTGATTCCCCACCTCTGATTCCACGCCTCTGATTCCCCACCTCTGATTCCACAACTCTGATTCTCTACCTCTGATTCCCCATCTCTGATTCCTCGCCTCTGATTCCCCATCTCTGATTCCCTGCCTCTGATTCCCCGCCTCTGATTCCCCAACTCATATTCCCCGCATCTGATTCCCTGCCTCTGATTCCGCGCCTCTGATTCCCCGCTTCTGATTCTCTGCCTCTGAAACTGTGCCTCTGATTCTCTGCCTCTGATTCCCTGCCTCTGATTCCCCATCTCTGATTCCCCACCTCTGATTCCCCACCTCTGAATCCCCGCCTCTGATTCCCGCCTCTGATTCCCCGACTCTGATTTCCCACATCTGATTCCCTGCCTCTGATTCCCCATCTCTGATTCATCACCTCTGATTCCCCACCTCTGATTCCCCGCCTCTGATTCCCCAACTTTGATTCCCTGCATTTGATTCCCTGCCTCTGATTCCCCACATCTGATTCCCCAACTCTGATTCCCCGCTTCTGATTCCCATCCTCTGATTCCACAACACTGATTCCCCTCCTCTGAATCCCCATCTCTGATTCCCCAACTCTGATTCCCCGCCTCTGATTCCCCATCTCTGATTCCCCATCTCTGATTCCCCATCTCTGATTCCCCAATTCTGATTCCCCGCCTCCGATGCCCCACCTCTCATTCCCCATCTCTGATACCCCATCTCCGATTCCCCGCCTCTGATTCCCCATTTCGGATTCCCCGCCATTGATTCCCCAACTCTGATTCCTCGCCTCTGATTCCCCGCTTCTGATTCCCAGCCTCTGATTCCCCGCCTCTGATTCTCTGCTTCTGATTCACCGCCTCTGATTCCCCGCCTCTGTTTCCCCGCATCTGATACCCCATCTCTGATTCCACGCCTCTGATTCCCAACCTCTGATTCCACAACTCTGATTCCCCAACTCTGATTCCCCGCCTCTGATTCCCCACCTCTCATACCCCATCTCTGATTCCCCATCTCTGATTCCTCGCCTCTGATTCCCCATCTCTGATTCCCCGTCTCTGATTCCCCAACTCTGATTCCCTGCCTCTAATTCTTTGCCTCTGATTCCACAACACTGATTCTCCACCTCTCATTCCCCATCTCTGACTCCCCATCTCTGATTCCTCGCCTCTGATTCCCCAACTCTGATTCCCCGTCTCTGATTTCCCGCCTCTGATTCCCAGCCTCTGATTCCCCGCCTCTGATTCCCTGCCTCTGATTCCCCATTTCTGATTCATCACCTCTGATTCCCCACCTCTGATTCCCCCCCTCTGATTACCCAAATTTGATTCATTGCATCTCATTCCCCGCCTCCGATTCCCCGCATCTGATACACCAACTCTGATTCACCGCTTCTGATGACCCACCTCTCATTCCCCATCTCTGATTCCCCATCTCTGATTCCCTGCCTCTGATTCCCAATCTCTGATTCCCAATCTCTGATTCCCCGCCTCTAATTCCCCAACTCTGATTCCCCGCCACTGATTCCCCGCCTCTGATTCCCGGCCTCTGATTCTCCGCCTCTGATTCCCTGCCTCTGATTCACCGCCTCTGATTCCCCGCCTCTGATTTCCCACCTCTGATTCCCCATCTCTGATTCCCCAACTCTGATTCCGCGCCTCTGATTCCCCATCTCTGATTCCCCATCTCTGTTTCATCACCTCTGATTCCCCACCTCTGATTCCCCGCCTCTGATTCCCCAACTTTGATTCACTGCATCTGATTCCCTGCCTCTGATTCCCCGCATCTGATTCCCCAACTCTGATTCCCCGCTTCTGATTCCCATCCTCTGATTCCACAACACTGATTCCCCTCCTCTGAATCCCCATCTCTGATTCCCCAACTCTGATTCCCCGCCTCTGATTCCCCATCTCTGATACCCCATCTCTGATTCCCCAATTCCGATTCCCCGCCTCCAATGCCCCACCTCTCATTCCCCATCTCTGATTCCCCATCTCTGATTCCCCTCCTCTGATTCCCCATTTCTGATAGCCCGCCATTGATTCCCCAACTCTGATTCCACGCCTCTGATTCCCCGGCACTGATTCCCGGCCTCTGATTCCCAGCCTCTGATTCCCTGCCTCTGATTCCCCGCCTCTGATTCCCCGCCTCTGATTCCTGGCCTCTGATTCCCAGCCTCTGATTCCCCGGCACTGATTCCCGGCCTCTGATTCCCAGCCTCTGATTCCCTGCCTCTGATTCCCCGCCTCTGATTCCCCGCCTCTGATTCCTGCCTCTGAATCCCCGCCTCTGATTCCCCGCCTCTGATTCCCCATATCTGATTCATCACCTCTGATTCCCCGCCTCTGATTGACCGCCACTGATTCCCATCCTGTGATTCCCCATCTCTGATTCACCACCTCTGATTCCCCACCTCGGATCCCTACCTTTGATTCCCCAACTCTGATTCCCTGCCTCTGATTCTCTGCCTCTGATTCCCCGCCTCTGATTCCCCATCTCTGATTCCCTGCCTCTGATTCCCCAACTCTGATTCCCCGCCTCTAATTCCCCATCTTTGATACATCACCTCTGATTCCCCACCTCTGATTCCCTGCCTCTGATTCCGCGCCTCTGATTCCCCGCTTCTGATTCCCTGCCTCTGATTCCCCACCTCTGATTCCCCACCTCTGAATCCCCGCCTCTGATTCCCGCCTCTGATTCCCCGACTCTGATTTCCCACATCTGATTCCCTGCCTCTGATTCCCCATCTCTGATTCATCACCTCTGATTCCCCACCTCTGATTCCCCGCCTCTGATTCCCCAACTTTGATTCCCTGCATTTGATTCCCTGCCTCTGATTCCCCGCATCTGATTCCCCAACTCTGATTCCCCGCTTCTGATTCCCATCCTCTGATTCCACAACACTGATTCCCCTCCTCTGAATCCCCATCTCTGATTCCCCAACTCTGATTCCCCGCCTCTGATTCCCCATCTCTGATTCCCCATCTCTGATTCCCCATCTCTGATTCCCCATCTCTGATTCCCCAATTCTGATTCCCCGCCTCCGATGCCCCACCTCTCATTCCCCATCTCTGATTCCCCAACTCTGATTCCTCGCCTCTGATTCCCCGCTTCTGATTCCCAGCCTCTGATTCCCCGCCTCTGATTCTCTGCTTCTGATTCACCGCCTCTGATTCCCCGCCTCTGTTTCCCCGCATCTGATACCCCATCTCTGATTCCACGCCTCTGATTCCCAACCTCTGATTCCACAACTCTGATTCCCCAACTCTGATTCCCCGCCTCTGATTCCCCACCTCTCATACCCCATCTCTGATTCCCCATCTCTGATTCCTCGCCTCTGATTCCCCACCTCTCATTCCCCATCTCTGACTCCCCATCTCTGATTCCTCGCCTCTGATTCCCCGCCTCTGATTCCCCAACTCTGATTCCCCGCCTCTAATTCTTTGCCTCTGATTCCACAACTCTGATTCTCCACCTCTCATTCCCCATCTCTGACTCCCCATCTCTGATTCCTCGCCTCTGATTCCCCATCTCTGATTCCACGCCTCTGATTCCCAACCTCTGATTCCACAACTCTGATTCCCCAACTCTGATTCCCCGTCTCTGATTTCCCGCCTCTGATTCCCAGCCTCTGATTCCCCGCCTCTGATTCCCTGCCTCTGATTCCCCATTTCTGATTCATCACCTCTGATTCCCCACCTCTGATTCCCCCCCTCTGATTACCCAAATTTGATTCATTGCATCTCATTCCCCGCCTCCGATTCCCCGCATCTGATACACCAACTTTGATTCACCGCTTCTGATGACCCACCTCTCATTCCCCATCTCTGATTCCCCATCTCTCATTCCCTGCCTCTGATTCCCAATCTCTGATTCCCCGCCTCTGATTCCCCAACTCTGATTCCCCGCCACTGATTCCCCGCCTCTGATTCCCGGCCTCTGATTCTCCGCCTCTGATTCCCTGCCTCTGATTCACCGCCTCTGATTCCCCGCCTCTGATTTCCCACCTCTGATTCCCCATCTCTGATTCCCCAACTCTGATTCCGCGCCTCTGATTCCCGGCCTCTGACTCCCCGCCTCTAATTCCCTGCCTCTGATTCCCTGCCTCTGATTCCCTGCCTCTGATTCCCCATCTTCGATTCATCACCTCTGATTCCCCACCTCTGATTCCCTGCCTCTGATTCCCCAACTCTGATTCCCCGCATCTGATTCCCTGCCTCTCATTCCCCGCCTCTGATTCCCCGCCTCTGATTCCCTGCCTCTGATTCCCCATCTCTGATTCCCCACCTCTGATTACCCGCCTCTGATTCCCCGCCTCTGATTCCCCGACTCTGATTTCCCACATCTGATTCCCTGCCTCTGATTCCCCAACGTTGATTCCCTGCATCTGATTCCCTGCCTCTGATTCCCCATCTCTGATTCCCCAACTCTGATTCCCTGCCTCTGATTCACCGCCTCTGATTCCCCGCCTCCAATGCCCCACCTCTCATTCCCCATCTCTGATTCCCCATCTCTGATTCCCCGCCTCTGATTCCCCATTTCTGATTCCCCGCCATTGATTCCCCAACTCTGATTCCACGCCTCTGATTCCCCGGCACTGATTCCCGGCCTCTGATTCCCCGCCTCTGATTCCCTGCCTCTGATTCCCCGCCTCTGATTCCCCGCCTCTGATTCCTGGCCTCTGATTCCCCGCCTCTGATTCCTGCCTCTGAATCCCCGCCTCTGATTCTCCGCCTCTGATTCCCCATATCTGATTCATCACCTCTGATTCCGCACCTCTGATTCCCCGCCTCTGATTCCCCGCGTCTGATTCCCCATCTCTCATTCCCCGCCTCTGATTCCCCATCTCTGATTCCCAAACTCTTCTTCCCTCCCTCTGATTCCCCATCTCTGATTCCCCATATGTGATTCACAATTCTGATTCCCCGCCTCTGATGCCCCACCTCTCATTCCCCATCTCTGATTCCCCATCTCAGATTACCATCCTCTGATTCCCCACCACTGATTCCCCGCTTCTGATTCCCCATCTCTGATTCATCACCTCTGATTCCCCACCTCTGATTTCCCTCCTCTGATTCCCCAACCCTGATTCTTCGCATCTTATTCCCCACCTCTGATTCCCCGCCTCTGATTCCCCAACTCTGATACCCCACCTCTGTTTCCACAACTCTGATTCTCCACCTCTGAATCCCCATCTCTGATTCCCCAAATCTGATTCCCGGCCTCTGATTAACCATATCTGTTTCCCCATCTCTAATTCCCTAATTCTGATTCTCCGCCTCTGATGCCCCACCTCTCATTCCCCATCTCTGATTCCCCATCTCTGATTCCCCGCCTCTCATTCCCAATCTCTCATACCCCGCCTATGATTCCCGGCCTCTGACTCCTCGCCTCTGATCCCTGCCTCTGAATCCCGGCACCTGATTCCCCGTCTCAGATTCCCCACCTCTGATTCCCCGCCTCTGATTCCCCATCTCTGATTCCCAAACTCTTCTTCCCTCCCACTGATTCCCCATCTCTGATTCCGCATATGTGATTCACAATTCTGATTCCCCGCCTCTGATGCCCCACCTCTCATTCCCCATCTCTGATTCCCCATCTCAGTTTACCAGCCTCTGATTCCCCGCCTCTCATTCCCTGCCTCTGATTCCTGGCCTCTGATTCCCCGCCTCTGATTCCCCAACTCTGATTCCCCGCCTCTGATTCCCCACCTCTGATTCCCTGCCTTTGATTCCCCGCCTCTGATTCCCCATTTCTGATTCATCACCACTGATTCCCCACCTCTGATTCCCCGCCTCTGATTCCCCAACTTTGATTCATTGCATCTCATTCCCCGCCTCTGATTAACCGCATCTGATACACCAACTCTGATTCCCCGCCTCTGATTCCCCACCTCTGATTCCACAACTCTGATTCCCCACCTCTGAATCCCCATCTCTGATTCTCCAACTCTGATTCCCCGCCTCTGATTTCCCCATCTCTGATTCCCCGCCTCTGATTCCCCAACTCTGATTCCCTGCCTCTGATTCTCTGCTTCTGATTCCACACCTCTGATTCCTCTCTTCTGATTCCCCATCTCTGATTCATCACCTCTGATTCCCCACCTCTGATTCCCCTCCTCTGATTCCCCAACTATGATTCCTCGCATCTGATTCCCCACCTCTGATTCCCCGCCTCTGATTCCCCACCTCTGATTCCCCAACTCTGATTCCCCACCTCTGATTCCATGCCTTGGATTCATCACCTCTGATTCCCCGCCTCTGATTCCCCATCTCTGATTCACCACCTCTCATTCCCCACCTCTGATTTCCGCCTCTGATTCCACAACTCTGATTCCCGCATCTGATTCCCTGCCTCTGATTCCCAGTCTCTGATTCCCCATGTCTGATTCCCCACCTCTGATTCCCCGCCTCTGATTCCCTGCCTCTGATTCCCCGCCTCTGATTCCCCGCCTCTGATTCCTGGCCTCTGATTCCCCGCCTCTGATTCCTGCCTCTGAATCCCCGCCTCTGATTCCCCGCCTCTGATTTCCCACCTCTGATTCCCCATCTCTGATTCCCCAACTTTGATTCTGCGCCTCTGATTCCCGGCCTCTGACTCCCCACCTCTGATTCCCTGCCTCTGATTCCCTGCCTCTGATTCCCTGCCTCTGATTCCCCATCTTAGATTCATCACTTCTGATTCCCCACCACTGATTCCCCGCCTCTGATTCCCCAACTCTATTCCCCGCATCTGATTCCCTGCCTCTGATTCCCCGCCTCTGATTCCCTGCCTCTGAATCTGTGCCTCTGATTCTCTGCCTCTGATTCCCTGCCTCTGATTCCCTGCCTCTGATTCCCCATCTCTGATTCCCCACCTCTGATTCCCCACCTCTGAATCCCCGCCTCTGATTCCCCGCCTGTGATTCCCCGACTCTGATTTCCCACATCTGATTCCCTGCCTCTGATTCCCCATCTCTGATTCCCCACCTCTGATTCCCCGCCTCTGATTCCCCAACTTTGATTCCCTGCATCTGATTCCCTGCCTCTGATTCCCCGCATCTGATTCCCCAACTCTGATTCCCCGCTTCTGATTCCCATCCTCTGGTTACACAACACTGATTCCCCTCCTCTAAATCCCCATCTCTGATTCCCCAACTCTGATTCCCCGCCTCTGATTCCCCATCTCTGATTCCCCATCTCTGATTCCCCAATTCTGATTCCCCGCCTCCGATGCCCCACCTCTCATTCCCCATCTCTGATTCCCCATCTCTGATTCCCCGCCTCTGATTCCCCATCTCTGATTCCCCATCTCTGATTCCCCAATTCTGATTCCCCGCCCCCGATGCCCCACCTCTCATTCCCCATCTCTGATTCCCCATTTCTGATTCCCCGCCATTGATACCCCAACTCTGATTCCTCGCCTCTGATTCCCCGCTTCTGATTCGCGGCCTCTGATTCCCCGCCTCTGATTCTCTGCTTCTGATTCCACGCCTCTGATTCCCCACCTCTGATTCCACAACTCTGATTCTCCACCTCTGATTCCCCATCTCTGATTCCCCAACTCTGATTCCCCATCTCTGATTCCCCAACTCTAATTCTCCACCTCTGATTCCCCATCTCTGATTCCCCAACTCTGATTCCCCGCCTCTGATTCCCCATCTCTGATTCCCCATCTCTGATTCCCCAATTCTGATTCCCCGCCTCCGATGCCCCACCTCTCATTCCCCATCTCTGATTCCCCATTTCTGATTCCCCGCCATTGATTCCCCAACTCTGATTCCTCGCCTCTGATTCCCCGCTTCTGATTCGCGGCCTCTGATTCCCCGCCTCTGATTCTCTGCTTCTGATTCCACGCCTCTGATTCCCCACCTCTGATTCAACAACTCTGATTCTCCACCTCTGATTCCCCATCTCTGATTCCCCAACTCTGATTCCTCGCCTCTGATTCCCCACCTCTCATTCCCCATCTCTGACTCCCCATCTCTGATACCTCGCCTCTGATTCCCCGCCTCTGATTCCCCAACTCTGATTCCCCGCCTCTAATTCTTTGCCTCTGATTCCACAACTCTGATTCTCCACCTCTCATTCCCCATCTCTGACTCCCCATCTCTGATTCCTCGCCTCTGTTTCCCCATCTCTGATTCCCCGCCTCTGATTCCCCAACTCTGATTCCCCGTCTCTGATTTCCCGCCTCTGATTCCCAGCCTCTGATTCCCCGCCTCTGATTCCCTGCCGCTGATTCCCCATTTCTGATTCATCACCTCTGATTCCCCACCTCTGATTCCCCCCCTCTGATTACCCAAATTTGATTCATTGCATCTCATTCCCCGCCTCCGATTCCCCGCATCTGATACACCAACTCTGATTCACCGCTTCTGATGACCCACCTCTCATTCCCCATCTCTGATTCCCCATCTCTGATTCCCCGCCTCTGATTCCCCAACTCTGATTCCCCGCCACTGATTCCCCGCCTCTGATTCCCGGCCTCTGATACTCCGCCTCTGATTCCCTGCCTCTGATTCACCGCCTCTGATTCCCCGCCTCTGATTTCCCACCACTGATTCCCCATCTCTGATTCCCCAACTCTGATTCCGCGCCTCTGATTCCCGGCCTCTGACTCCCCACCTCTGATTCCCTGCCTCTGATTCCCTGCCTCTGATTCCCTGCCTCTGATTCCCCATCTTTGATTCATCATCTCTGATTCCCCACCTCTGATTCCCCGCCTCTGATTCCCCAACTCTGATTCCCCGACTCTGATTTCCCACATCTGATTTCCAGACTCTGATTCCCCATCTCTGTTTCATCACCTCTGATTCCCCACCTCTGATTCCCCGCCTCTGATTCCCCAACTTTGATTCACTGCATCTGATTCCCTGCCTCTGATTCCCCGCTTCTGATTCCCATCCTCTGATTCCACAACACTGATTCCCCGCCTCTGATTCCCCATCTCTGATACCCCATCTCTGATTCCCCAATTCTGATTCCCCGCCTCCAATGCCCCACCTCTCATTCCCCATCTCTGATTCCCCATCTCTGATTCCCCGCCTCTGATTCCCCATTTCTGATTGCCCGCCATTGATTCCCCAACTCTGATTCCACGCCTCTGATTCCCCGGCACTGATTCCCGGCCTCTGATTCCCAGCCTCTGATTCCCTGCCTCTGATTCCCCGCCTCTGATTCCCCGCCTCTGATTCCTGGCCTCTGATTCCCCGCCTCTGATTCCTGCCTCTGAATCCCCGCCTCTGATTCCCCGCCTCTGATTCCCCATATCTGATTCATCACCTCTGATTCCCCGCCTCTGTTTGACCGCCACTGATTCCCATCCTCTGATTCCCTGTCTCTGATTTCCCGCCTCTGATTCCACACCTCTGATTCCCCGCTTCTGATTCCCCATCTGTGATTCATCACCTCTGATTCCCCACCTCTGATTCCCCTCCTCTGATTCACCAACTCTGTTTCCTCGCATCTGATTCCCCACCTCTGATTCCCCGCCTCTGATTCCCCGCCTCTGATTCCCCAACTCTGATTCCCCACCTCTGATTCCATGCCTTAGATTCATCACCTCTGATTCCCCGCCTCTGATTCCCCATCTCTGATTCCCCACCTCTGATTCCCGGCCTCTGATTCCCCGCCTCTGATTCCCCGCTTCTGATTCCCGGCCTCTGATTCCCCACCTCTGATTCTCTGCTTCTGATTCACCGCCTCTGATTCCCCACCTCTGTTTCCCCGCATCTGATTCACCATCTCTGATTCATCACCTCTGATTCCCCACCTCTGATTCCACGCCTCTGATTCCCCACCTCTGATTCCACAACTCTGATTCTCTACCTCTGATTCCCCATCTCTGATTCCTCGCCTCTGATTCCCCATCTCTGATTCCCTGCCTCTGATTCCCCAACTCTGATTCCCCACCTCTGATTCCCCGCCTCTGATTCCCCAACTCATATTCCCCGCATCTGATTCCCTGCCTCTGATTCCGCGCCTCTGATTCCCCGCTTCTGATTCTCTGCCTCTGATTCCCTGCCTCTGATTCCCCATCTCTGATTCCCCATCTCTGATTCATCACCTCTGATTCCCCACCTCTGATTCCCCGCCTCTGATTCCCCAACATTGATTCCCTGCATTTGATTCCCTGCCTCTGATTCCCCGCATCTGATTCCCCAACTCTGATTCCCCGCTTCTGATTCCCATCCTCTGATTCCACAACACTGATTCCCCTCCTCTGAATCCCCATCTCTGATTCCCCAACTCTGATTCCCCGCCTCTGATTCCCCATCTCTGATTCCCCATCTCTGATTCCCCATCTCTGATTCCCCAATTCTGATTCCCCGCCTCCGATTCCCCACCTCTCATTCCCCATCTCTGATACCCCATCTCTGATTCCCCGCCTCTGATTCCCCATTTCGGATTCCCTGCCATTGATTCCCCAACTCTGATTCCTCGCCTCTGATTCCCCGCTTCTGATTCCCAGCCTCTGATTCCCCGCCTCTGATTCTCTGCTTCTGATTCACCGCCTCTGATTCCCCGCCTCTGTTTCCCCGCATCTGATACCCCATCTCTGATTCCACGCCTCTGATTCCCAACCTCTGATTCCACAACTCTGATTCCCCAACTCTGATTCCCCGCCTCTGATTCCCCACCTCTCATACCCCATCTCTGATTCCCCATCTCTGATTCCTCGCCTCTGATTCCCCATCTCTGATTCCCCGTCTCTGATTCCCCAACTCTGATTCCCCGCCTCTAATTCTTTGCCTCTGATTCCACAACACTGATTCTCCACCTCTCATTCCCCATCTCTGACTCCCCATCTCTGATTCCTCGCCTCTGATTCCCCAACTCTGATTCCCCGTCTCTGATTTCCCGCCTCTGATTCCCAGCCTCTGATTCCCCGCCTCTGATTCCCTGCCTCTGATTCCCCATTTCTGATTCATCACCTCTGATTCCCCACCTCTGATTCCCCCCCTCTGATTACCCAAATTTGATTCATTGCATCTCATTCCCCGCCTCCGATTCCCCGCATCTGATACACCAACTCTGATTCACCGCTTCTGATGACCCACCTCTCATTCCCCATCTCTGATTCCCCATCTCTGATTCCCTGCCTCTGATTCCCAATCTCTGAATCCCAATCTCTGATTCCCCGCCTCTGATTCCCCAACTCTGATTCCCCGCCACTGATTCCCCGCCTCTGATTCCCGGCCTCTGATTCTCCGCCTCTGATTCCCTGCCTCTGATTCACCGCCTCTGATTCCCCGCCTCTGATTTCCCACCTCTGATTCCCCATCTCTGATTCCCCAACTCTGATTCCGCGCCTCTGATTCCCCATCTCTGATTCCCCATCTCTGTTTCATCACCTCTGATTCCCCACCTCTGATTCCCCGCCTCTGATTCCCCAACTTTGATTCACTGCATCTGATTCCCTGCCTCTGATTCCCCGCATCTGATTCCCCAACTCTGATTCCCCGCTTCTGATTCCCATCCTCTGATTCCACAACACTGATTCCCCTCCTCTGAATCCCCATCTCTGATTCCCCAACTCTGATTCCCCGCCTCTGATTCCCCATCACTGATACCCCATCTCTGATTCCCCAATTCTGATTCCCCGCCTCCAATGCCCCACCTCTCATTCCCCATCTCTGATTCCCCATCTCTGATTCCCCTCCTCTGATTCCCCATTTCTGATAGCCCGCCATTGATTCCCCAACTCTGATTCCACGCCTCTGATTCCCCGGCACTGATTCCCGGCCTCTGATTCCCAGCCTCTGATTCCCTGCCTCTGATTCCCCGCCTCTGATTCCCCGCCTCTGATTCCTGGCCTCTGATTCCCAGCCTCTGATTCCCCGGCACTGATTCCCGGCCTCTGATTCCCAGCCTCTGATTCCCTGCCTCTGATTCCCCGCCTCTGATTCCCCGCCTCTGATTCCTGCCTCTGAATCCCCGCCTCTGATTCCCCGCCTCTGATTCCCCATATCTGATTCATCACCTCTGATTCCCCGCCTCTGATTGACCGCCACTGATTCCCATCCTGTAATTCCCCAACTCTGATTCCCTGCCTCTGATTCTCTGCCTCTGATTCCTCGCCTCTGATTCCCCATCTCTGATTCCCTGCCTCTGATTCCCCAACTCTGATTCCCCGCCTCTAATTCCCCATCTTTGATACATCACCTCTGATTCCCCACCACTGATTCCCCGCCTCTGACTCCCCAACTCTGATTCCCCGCCTCTGATTCTCTGCCTCTGATTCCCTGCCTCTGATTCCCCATCTCTGATTCCCCACCTCTGATTCCCCACCTCTGAATCCCCGCCTCTGATTCCCGCCTCTGATTCCCCGACTCTGATTCCCCACCTCTGATTCCCCGCCTCTGATTCCCCAACTTTGATTCCCTGCATTTGATTCCCTGCCTCTGATTCCCCGCATCTGATTCCCCAACTCTGATTCCCCGCTTCTGATTCCCATCCTCTGATTCCACAACACTGATTCCCCTCCTCTGAATCCCCATCTCTGATTCCCCAACTCTGATTCCCCGCCTCTGATTCCCCATCTCTGATTCCCCATCTCTGATTCCCCATCTCTGATTCCCCATCTCTGATTCCCCAATTCTGATTCCCCGCCTCCGATGCCCCACCTCTCATTCCCCATCTCTGATACCCCATCTCTGATTCCTCGCCTCTGATTCCCCGCTTCTGATTCCCAGCCTCTGATTCCCCGCCTCTGATTCTCTGCTTCTGATTCACCGCCTCTGATTCCCCGCCTCTGTTTCCCCGCATCTGATACCCCATCTCTGATTCCACGCCTCTGATTCCCAACCTCTGATTCCACAACTCTGATTCCCCAACTCTGATTCCCCGCCTCTGATTCCCCACCTCTCATACCCCATCTCTGATTCCCCATCTCTGATTCCTCGCCTCTGATTCCCCACCTCTCATTCCCCATCTCTGACTCCCCATCTCTGATTCCTCGCCTCTGATTCCCCGCCTCTGATTCCCCAACTCTGATTCCCCAACTTTGATTCATTGCATCTCATTCCCCGCCTCTGATTAACCGCATCTGATACACCAACTCTGATTCCCCGCCTCTGATTCCCCACCTCTGATTCCACAACTCTGATTCCCCACCTCTGAATCCCCATCTCTGATTCTCCAACTCTGATTCCCCGCCTCTGATTTCCCCATCTCTGATTCCCCGCCTCTGATTCCCCAACTCTGATTCCCTGCCTCTGATTCTCTGCTTCTGATTCCACACCTCTGATTCCTCTCTTCTGATTCCCCATCTCTGATTCATCACCTCTGATTCCCCACCTCTGATTCCCCTCCTCTGATTCCCCAACTATGATTCCTCGCATCTGATTCCCCACCTCTGATTCCCCGCCTCTGATTCCCCACCTCTGATTCCCCAACTCTGATTCCCCACCTCTGATTCCATGCCTTGGATTCATCACCTCTGATTCCCCGCCTCTGATTCCCCATCTCTGATTCACCACCTCTCATTCCCCACCTCTGATTTCCGCCTCTGATTCCACAACTCTGATTCCCCGCATCTGATTCCCTGCCTCTGATTCCCAGTCTCTGATTCCCCATGTCTGATACCCCACCTCTGATTCCCCGCCTCTGATTCCCTGCCTCTGATTCCCCGCCTCTGATTCCCCGCCTCTGATTCCTGGCCTCTGATTCCCCGCCTCTGATTCCTGCCTCTGAATCCCCGCCTCTGATTCCCCGCCTCTGATTTCCCACCTCTGATTCCCCATCTCTGATTCCCCAACTTTGATTCTGCGCCTCTGATTCCCGGCCTCTGACTCCCCGCCTCTGATTCCCTGCCTCTGATTCCCTGCCTCTGATTCCCTGCCTCTGATTCCCCATCTTAGATTCATCACTTCTGATTCCCCACCTCTGATTCCCCGCCTCTGATTCCCCAACTCTATTCCCCGCATCTGATTCCCTGCCTCTGATTCCCCGCCTCTGATTCCCTGCCTCTGAATCTGTGCCTCTGATTCTCTGCCTCTGATTCCCTGCCTCTGATTCCCTGCCTCTGATTCCCCATCTCTGATTCCCCACCTCTGATTCCCCACCTCTGAATCCCCGCCTCTGATTCCCCGCCTGTGATTCCCCGACTCTGATTTCCCACATCTGATTCCCTGCCTCTGATTCCCCATCTCTGATTCCCCACCTCTGATTCCCCGCCTCTGATTCCCCAACTTTGATTCCCTGCATCTGATTCCCTGCCTCTGATTCCCCGCATCTGATTCCCCAACTCTGATTCCCCGCTTCTGATTCCCATCCTCTGGTTACACAACACTGATTCCCCTCCTCTAAATCCCCATCTCTGATTCCCCAACTCTGATTCCCCGCCTCTGATTCCCCATCTCTGATTCCCCATCTCTGATTCCCCAATTCTGATTCCCCGCCTCCGATGCCCCACCTCTCATTCCCCATCACTGATTCCCCATCTCTGATTCCCCGCCTCTGATTCCCCATCTCTGATTCCCCATCTCTGATTCCCCAATTCTGATTCCCCGCCCCCGATGCCCCACCTCTCATTCCCCATCTCTGATTCCCCATTTCTGATTCCCCGCCATTGATTCCCCAACTCTGATTCCTCGCCTCTGATTCCCCGCTTCTGATTCGCGGCCTCTGATTCCCCGCCTCTGATTCTCTGCTTCTGATTCCACGCCTCTGATTCCCCACCTCTGATTCCACAACTCTGATTCTCCACCTCTGATTCCCCATCTCTGATTCCCCAACTCTGATTCCCCATCTCTGATTCCCCAACTCTAATTCTCCACCTCTGATTCCCCATCTCTGATTCCCCAACTCTGATTCCCCGCCTCTGATTCCCCATCTCTGATTCCCCATCTCTGATTCCCCAATTCTGATTCCCCGCCTCCGATGCCCCACCTCTCATTCCCCATCTCTGATTCCCCATTTCTGATTCCCCGCCATTGATTCCCCAACTCTGATTCCTCGCCTCTGATTCCCCGCTTCTGATTCGCGGCCTCTGATTCCCCGCCTCTGATTCTCTGCTTCTGATTCCACGCCTCTGATTCCCCACCTCTGATTCAACAACTCTGATTCTCCACCTCTGATTCCCCATCTCTGATTCCCCAACTCTGATTCCTCGCCTCTGATTCCCCACCTCTCATTCCCCATCTCTGACTCCCCATCTCTGATTCCTCGCCTCTGATTCCCCGCCTCTGATTCCCCAACTCTGATTCCCCGCCTCTAATTCTTTGCCTCTGATTCCACAACTCTGATTCTCCACCTCTCATTCCCCATCTCTGACTCCCCATCTCTGATTCCTCGCCTCTGTTTCCCCATCTCTGATTCCCCGCCTCTGATTCCCCAACTCTGATTCCCCGTCTCTGATTTCCCGCCTCTGATTCCCAGCCTCTGATTCCCCGCCTCTGATTCCCTGCCGCTGATTCCCCATTTCTGATTCATCACCTCTGATTCCCCACCTCTGATTCCCCCCCTCTGATTACCCAAATTTGATTCATTGCATCTCATTCCCCGCCTCCGATTCCCCGCATCTGATACACCAACTCTGATTCACCGCTTCTGATGACCCACCTCTCATTCCCCATCTCTGATTCCCCATCTCTGATTCCCCGCCTCTGATTCCCCAACTCTGATTCCCCGCCACTGATTCCCCGCCTCTGATTCCCGGCCTCTGATACTCCTCCTCTGATTCCCTGCCTCTGATTCACCGCCTCTGATTCCCCGCCTCTGATTTCCCACCACTGATTCCCCATCTCTGATTCCCCAACTCTGATTCCGCGCCTCTGATTCCCGGCCTCTGACTCCCCGCCTCTGATTCCCTGCCTCTGATTCCCTGCCTCTGATTCCCTGCCTCTGATTCCCCATCTTTGATTCATCATCTCTGATTCCCCACCTCTGATTCCCCGCCTCTGATTCCCCAACTCTGATTCCCCGACTCTGATTTCCCACATCTGATTTCCAGACTCTGATTCCCCATCTCTGTTTCATCACCTCTGATTCCCCACCTCTGATTCCCCGCCTCTGATTCCCCAACTTTGATTCACTGCATCTGATTCCCTGCCTCTGATTCCCCGCTTCTGATTCCCATCCTCTGATTCCACAACACTGATTCCCCGCCTCTGATTCCCCATCTCTGATACCCCATCTCTGATTCCCCAATTCTGATTCCCCGCCTCCAATGCCCCACCTCTCATTCCCCATCTCTGATTCCCCATCTCTGATTCCCCGCCTCTGATTCCCCATTTCTGATTGCCCGCCATTGATTCCCCAACTCTGATTCCACGCCTCTGATTCCCCGGCACTGATTCCCGGCCTCTGATTCCCAGCCTCTGATTCCCTGCCTCTGATTCCCCGCCTCTGATTCCCCGCCTCTGATTCCTGGCCTCTGATTCCCCGCCTCTGATTCCTGCCTCTGAATCCCCGCCTCTGATTCCCCGCCTCTGATTCCCCATATCTGATTCATCACCTCTGATTCCCCGCCTCTGATTGACCGCCACTGATTCCCATCCTCTGATTCCCTGTCTCTGATTTCCCGCCTCTGATTCCACACCTCTGATTCCCCGCTTCTGATTCCCCATCTGTGATTCATCACCTCTGATTCCCCACCTCTGATTCCCCTCCTCTGATTCACCAACTCTGTTTCCTCGCATCTGATTCCCCACCTCTGATTCCCCGCCTCTGATTCCCCGCCTCTGATTCCCCAACTCTGATTCCCCACCTCTGATTCCATGCCTTAGATTCATCACCTCTGATTCCCCGCCTCTGATTCCCCATCTCTGATTCCCCACCTCTGATTCCCGGCCTCTGATTCCCCGCCTCTGATTCCCCGCTTCTGATTCCCGGCCTCTGATTCCCCACCTCTGATTCTCTGCTTCTGATTCACCGCCTCTGATTCCCCACCTCTGTTTCCCCGCATCTGATTCCCCATCTCTGATTCATCACCTCTGATTCCCCACCTCTGATTCCACGCTTCTGATTCCCCACCTCTGATTCCACAACTCTGATTCTCTACCTCTGATTCCCCATCTCTGATTCCTCGCCTCTGATTCCCCATCTCTGATTCCCTGCCTCTGATTCCCCAACTCTGATTCCCCACCTCTGATTCCCCGCCTCTGATTCCCCAACTCATATTCCCCGCATCTGATTCCCTGCCTCTGATTCCGCGCCTCTGATTCCCCGCTTCTGATTCTCTGCCTCTGATTCCCTGCCTCTGATTCCCCATCTCTGATTCCCCATCTCTGATTCATCACCTCTGATTCCCCACCTCTGATTCCCCGCCTCTGATTCCCCAACATTGATTCCCTGCATTTGAATCCCTGCCTCTGATTCCCCGCATCTGATTCCCCAACTCTGATTCCCCGCTTCTGATTCCCATCCTCTGATTCCACAACACTGATTCCCCTCCTCTGAATCCCCATCTCTGATTCCCCAACTCTGATTCCCCGCCTCTGATTCCCCATCTCTGATTCCCCATCTCTGATTCCCCATCTCTGATTCCCCAATTCTGATTCCCCGCCTCCGATTCCCCACCTCTCATTCCCCATCTCTGATACCCCATCTCTGATTCCCCGCCTCTGATTCCCCATTTCGGATTCCCTGCCATTGATTCCCCAACTCTGATTCCTCTCCTCTGATTCCCCGCTTCTGATTCCCAGCCTCTGATTCCCCGCCTCTGATTCTCTGCTTCTGATTCACCGCCTCTGATTCCCCGCCTCTGTTTCCCCGCATCTGATACCCCATCTCTGATTCCACGCCTCTGATTCCCAACCTCTGATTCCACAACTCTGATTCCCCAACTCTGATTCCCCGCCTCTGATTCCCCACATCTCATACCCCATCTCTGATTCCCCATCTCTGATTCCTCGCCTCTGATTCCCCATCTCTGATTCCCCGTCTCTGATTCCCCAACTCTGATTCCCCGCCTCTAATTCTTTGCCTCTGATTCCACAACACTGATTCTCCACCTCTCATTCCCCATCTCTGACTCCCCATCTCTGATTCCTCGCCTCTGATTCCCCAACTCTGATTCCCCGTCTCTGATTTCCCGCCTCTGATTCCCAGCCTCTGATTCCCCGCCTCTGATTCCCTGCCTCTGATTCCCCATTTCTGATTCATCACCTCTGATTCCCCACCTCTGATTCCCCCCCTCTGATTACCCAAATTTGATTCATTGCATCTCATTCCCCGCCTCCGATTCCCCGCATCTGATACACCAACTCTGATTCACCGCTTCTGATGACCCACCTCTCATTCCCCATCTCTGATTCCCCATCTCTGATTCCCTGCCTCTGATTCCCAATCTCTGAATCCCAATCTCTGATTCCCCGCCTCTGATTCCCCAACTCTGATTCCCCGCCACTGATTCCCCGCCTCTGATTCCCGGCCTCTGATTCTCCGCCTCTGATTCCCTGCCTCTGATTCACCGCCTCTGATTCCCCGCCTCTGATTTCCCACCTCTGATTCACCATCTCTGATTCCCCAACTCTGATTCCGCGCCTCTGATTCCCCATCTCTGATTCCCCTTCTCTGTTTCATCACCTCTGACTCCCCACCTCTGATTCCCCGCCTCTGATTCCCCAACTTTGATTCACTGCATCTGATTCCCTGCCTCTGATTCCCCGCATCTGATTCCCCAACTCTGATTCCCCGCTTCTGATTCCCATCCTCTGATTCCACAACACTGATTCCCCTCCTCTGAATCCCCATCTCTGATTCCCCAACTCTGATTCCCCGCCTCTGATTCCCCATCTCTGATACCCCATCTCTGATTCCCCAATTCTGATTCCCCGCCTCCAATGCCCCACCTCTCATTCCCCATCTCTGATTCCCCATCTCTGATTCCCCTCCTCTGATTCCCCATTTCTGATAGCCCGCCATTGATTCCCCAACTCTGATTCCACGCCTCTGATTCCCCGGCACTGATTCCCGGCCTCTGATTCCCAGCCTCTGATTCCCTGCCTCTGATTCCCCGCCTCTGATTCCCCGCCTCTGATTCCTGGCCTCTGATTCCCAGCCTCTGATTCCCCGGCACTGATTCCCGGCCTCTGATTCCCAGCCTCTGATTCCCTGCCTCTGATTCCCCGCCTCTGATTCCCCGCCTCTGATTCCTGCCTCTGAATCCCCGCCTCTGATTCCCCGCCTCTGATTCCCCATATCTGATTCATCACCTCTGATTCCCCGCCTCTGATTGACCGCCACTGATTCCCATCCTGTGATTCCCCAACTCTGATTCCCTGCCTCTGATTCTCTGCCTCTGATTCCTCGCCTCTGATTCCCCATCTCTGATTCCCTGCCTCTGATTCCCCAACTCTGATTCCCCGCCTCTAATTCCCCATCTTTGATACATCACCTCTGATTCCCCACCACTGATTCCCCGCCTCTGATTCCCCAACTCTGATTCCCCGCCTCTGATTCTCTGCCTCTGATTCCCTGCCTCTGATTCCCCATCTCTGATTCCCCACCTCTGATTCCCCACCTTTGAATCCCCGCCTCTGATTCCCGCCTCTGATTCCCCGACTCTGATTTCCCACATCTGATTCCCTGCCTCTGATTCCCCATCTCTGATTCATCACCTCTGATTCCCCACCTCTGATTCCCCGCCTCTGATTCCCCAACTTTGATTCCCTGCATTTGATTCCCTGCCTCTGATTCCCCGCATCTGATTCCCCAACTCTGATTCCCCGCTTCTGATTCCCATCCTCTGATTCCACAACACTGATTCCCCTCCTCTGAATCCCCATCTCTGATTCCCCAACTCTGATTCCCCGCCTCTGATTCCCCATCTCTGATTCCCCATCTCTGATTCCCCATCTCTGATTCCCCATCTCTGATTCCCCAATTCTGATTCCCCGCCTCCGATGCCCCACCTCTCATTCCCCATCTCTGATACCCCATCTCTGATTCCCCGCCTCTGATTCCCCATTTCGGATTCCCCGCCATTGATTTCCCAACTCTGATTCCTCGCCTCTGATTCCCCGCTTCTGATTCCCAGCCTCTGATTCCCCGCCTCTGATTCTCTGCTTCTGATTCACCGCCTCTGATTCCCCGCCTCTGTTTCCCCGCATCTGATACCCCATCTCTGATTCCACGCCTCTGATTCCCAACCTCTGATTCCACAACTCTGATTCCCCAACTCTGATTCCCCGCCTCTGATTCCCCACCTCTCATACCCCATCTCTGATTCCCCATCTCTGATTCCTCGCCTCTGATTCCCCACCTCTCATTCCCCATCTCTGACTCCCCATCTCTGATTCCTCGCCTCTGATTCCCCGCCTCTGATTCCCCAACTCTGATTCCCCGCCTCTAATTCTTTGCCTCTGATTCCACAACTCTGATTCTCCACCTCTCATTCCCCATCTCTGACTCCCCATCTCTGATTCCTCGCCTCTGATTCCCCATCTCTGATTCCCTGCCTCTGATTCCCCAACTCTGATTCCCCGTCTCTGATTTCCCGCCTCTGATTCCCAGCCTCTGATTCCCCGCCTCTGATTCCCTGCCTCTGATTCCCCATTTCTGATTCATCACCTCTGATTCCCCACCTCTGATTCCCCCCCTCTGATTACCCAAATTTGATTCATTGCATCTCATTCCCCGCCTCCGATTCCCCGCATCTGATACACCAATTCTGATTCACCGCTTCTGATGACCCACCTCTCATTCCCCATCTCTGATTCCCCATCTCTCATTCCCTGCCTCTGATTCCCAATCTCTGATTCCCCGCCTCTGATTCCCCAACTCTGATTCCCCGCCACTGATTCCCCGCCTCTGATTCCCGGCCTCTGATTCTCCGCCTCTGATTCCCTGCCTCTGATTCACCGCCTCTGATTCCCCGCCTCTGATTTCCCACCTCTGATTCCCCATCTCTGATTCCCCAACTCTGATTCCGCGCCTCTGATTCCCGGCCTCTGACTCCCCGCCTCTAATTCCCTGCCTCTGATTCCCTGCCTCTGATTCCCTGCCTCTGATTCCCCATCTTCGATTCATCACCTCTGATTCCCCACCTCTGATTCCCTGCCTCTGATTCCCCAACTCTGATTCCCCGCATCTGATTCCCTGTCTCTCATTCCCCGCCTCTGATTCCCCGCCTCTGATTCCCTGCCTCTGATTCCCCATCTCTGATTCCCCACCTCTGACTACCCGCCTCTGATTCCCCGCCTCTGATTCCCCGACTCTGATTTCCCACATCTGATTCCCTGCCTCTGATTCCCCAACTTTGATTCCCTGCATCTGATTCCCTGCCTCTGATTCCCCATCTCTGATTCCCCAACTCTGATTCCCTGCCTCTGATTCCCCGCCTCTGATTCCCCATTTCTGATTCCCCGCCATTGATTCCCCAACTCTGATTCCACGCCTCTGATTCCCCGGCACTGATTCCCGGCCTCTGATTCCCCGCCTCTGATTCCCTGCCTCTGATTCCCCGCCTCTGATTCCCCGCCTCTGATTCCTGGCCTCTGATTCCCCGCCTCTGATTCCTGCCTCTGAATCCCCGCCTCTGATTCTCCGCCTCTGATTCCCCATATCTGATTCATCACCTCTGATTCCGCACCTCTGATTCCCCGCCTCTGATTCCCCGCGTCTGATTCCCCATCTCTCATTCCCCGCCTCTGATTCCCCATCTCTGATTCCCAAACTCTTCTTCCCTCCCTCTGATTCCCCATCTCTGATTCCCCATATGTGATTCACAATTCTGATTCCCCGCCTCTGATGCCCCACCTCTCATTCCCCATCTCTGATTCCCCATCTCAGATTACCATCCTCTGATTCCCCGCCTCTCATTCCCTTCCTCTGATTCCTGGCCTCTGATTCCCCGCCTCTGATTCCCCAACTCTGATTCCCCGCCTCTGATTCCCCACCTCTGATTCCCCACCTCTGATTCCCTGCCTCTGATTCCCCGCCTCTGATTCCCCACCACTGATTCCCCGCTTCTGATTCCCCATCTCTGATTCATCACCTCTGATTCCCCACCTCTGATTACCCTCCTCTGATTCCCCAACCCTGATTCTTCGCATCTTATTCCCCACCTCTGATTCCCCGCCTCTGATTCCCCAACTCTGATACCCCACCTCTGTTTCCACAACTCAGATTCTCCACCTCTGAATCCCCATCTCTGATTCCCCAAATCTGATTCCCGGCCTCTGATTAACCATATCTGTTTCCCCATCCCTAATTCCCTAATTCTGATTCCCCGCCTCTGATTCCCGGCCTCTGATTCTCCGCCTCTGATTCCCTGCCTCTGATTCACCGCCTCTGATTCCCCGCCTCTGATTTCCCACCTCTGATTCCCCATCTCTGATTCCCCAACTCTGATTCCGCGCCTCTGATTCCCGGCCTCTGACTCCCCGCCTCTAATTCCCTGCCTCTGATTCCCTGCCTCTGATTCCCTGCCTCTGATTCCCCATCTTCGATTCATCACCTCTGATTCCCCACCTCTGATTCCCTGCCTCTGATTCCCCAACCGTGATTCCCCGCATCTGATTCCCTGCCTCTCATTCCCCGCCTCTGATTCCCCGCCTCTAATTCCCTGCCTCTGATTCCCCATCTCTGATTCCCCACCTCTGATTACCCGCCTCTGATTCCCCGCCTCTGATTCCCCGACTCTGATTTCCCACATCTGATTCCCTGCCTCTGATTCCCCAACTTTGATTCCCTGCATCTGATTCCCTGCCTCTGATTCCCCATCTCTGATTCCCCAACTCTGATTCCCTGCCTCTGATTCACCGCCTCTGATTACCCGCCTCCAATGCCCCACCTCTCATTCCCCATCTCTGATTCCCCATCTCTGATTCCCCGCCTCTGATTCCCCATTTCTGATTGCCCGCCATTGATTCCCCAACTCTGATTCCACGCCTCTGATTCCCCGGCACTGATTCCCGGCCTCTGATTCCCCGCCTCTGATTCCCTGCCTCTGATTCCCCGCCTCTGATTCCCCGCCTCTGATTCCTGGCCTCTGATTCCCCACCTCTGATTCCTGCCTCTGAATCCCCGCCTCTGATTCTCCGCCTCTGATTCCCCATATCTGATTCATCACCTCTGATTCCGCACCTCTGATTCCCCGCCTCTGATTGCCCGCGTCTGATTCCCCATCTCTCATTCCCCGCCTCTGATTCCCCATCTCTGATTCCCAAACTCTTCTTCCCTCCCTCTGATTCCCCATCTCTGATTCCCCATATGTGATTCACAATTCTGATTCCCCGCCTCTGATGCCCCACCTCTCATTCCCCATCTCTGATTCCCCATCTCAGATTACCATCCTCTGATTCCCCGCCTCTCATTCCCTTCCTCTGATTCCTGGCCTCTGATTCCCCGCCTCTGATTCCCCAACTCTGATTCCCCGCCTCTGATTCCCCACCTCTGATTCCCCACCTCTGATTCCCTGCCTCTGATTCCCCGCCTCTGATTCCCCACCACTGATTCCCCGCTTCTGATTCCCCATCTCTGATTCATCACCTCTGATTCCCCACCTCTGATTACCCTCCTCTGATTCCCCAACCCTGATTCTTCGCATCTTATTCCCCACCTCTGATTCCACGCCTCTGATTCCCCAACTCTGATACCCCGCCTCTGATTCTCTGCCTCTGATTCCCTGCCTCTGATTCCCCATCTCTGATTCCCCACCTCTGATTCCCCACCTCTGAATCCCCGCCTCTGATTCCCGCCTCTGATTCCCCGACTCTGATTTCCCACATCTGATTCCCTGCCTCTGATTCCCCATCTCTGATTCATCACCTCTGATTCCCCACCTCTGATTCCCCGCCTCTGATTCCCCAACTTTGATTCCCTGCATTTGATTCCCTGCCTCTGATTCCCCGCATCTGATTCCCCAACTCTGATTCCCCGCTTCTGATTCCCATCCTCTGATTCCACAACACTGATTCCCCTCCTCTGAATCCCCATCTCTGATTCCCCAACTCTGATTCCCCGCCTCTGATTCCCCATCTCTGATTCCCCATCTCTGATTCCCCATCTCTGATTCCCCATCTCTGATTCCCCAATTCTGATTCCCCGCCTCCGATGCCCCACCTCTCATTCCCCATCTCTGATACCCCATCTCTGATTCCCCGCCTCTGATTCCCCATTTCGGATTCCCCGCCATTGATTTCCCAACTCTGATTCCTCGCCTCTGATTCCCCGCTTCTGATTCCCAGCCTCTGATTCCCCGCCTCTGATTCTCTGCTTCTGATTCACCGCCTCTGATTCCCCGCCTCTGTTTCCCCGCATCTGATACCCCATCTCTGATTCCACGCCTCTGATTCCCAACCTCTGATTCCACAACTCTGATTCCCCAACTCTGATTCCCCGCCTCTGATTCCCCACCTCTCATACCCCATCTCTGATATCCCATCTCTGATTCCTCGCCTCTGATTCCCCACCTCTCATTCCCCATCTCTGACTCCCCATCTCTGATTCCTCGCCTCTGATTCCCCGCCTCTGATTCCCCAACTCTGATTCCCCGCCTCTAATTCTTTGCCTCTGATTCCACAACTCTGATTCTCCACCTCTCATTCCCCATCTCTGACTCACCATCTCTGATTCCTCGCCTCTGATTCCCCATCTCTGATTCCCTGCCTCTGATTCCCCAACTCTGATTCCCCGTCTCTGATTTCCCGCCTCTGATTCCCAGCCTCTGATTCCCCGCCTCTGATTCCCTGCCTCTGATTCCCCATTTCTGATTCATCACCTCTGATTCCCCACCTCTGATTCCCCCCCTCTGATTACCCAAATTTGATTCATTGCATCTCATTCCCCGCCTCCGATTCCCCGCATCTGATACACCAACTCTGATTCACCGCTTCTGATGACCCACCTCTCATTCCCCATCTCTGATTCCCCATCTCTCATTCCCTGCCTCTGATTCCCAATCTCTGATTCCCCGCCTCTGATTCCCCAACTCTGATTCCCCGCCACTGATTCCCCGCCTCTGATTCCCGGCCTCTGATTCTCCGCCTCTGATTCCCTGCCTCTGATTCACCGCCTCTGATTCCCCGCCTCTGATTTCCCACCTCTGATTCCCCATCTCTGATTCACCAACTCTGATTCTGCGCCTCTGATTCCCGGCCTCTGACTCCCCGCCTCTAATTCCCTGCCTCTGATTCCCTGCCTCTGATTCCCTGCCTCTGATTCCCCATCTTCGATTCATCACCTCTGATTCCCCACCTCTGATTCCCTGCCTCTGATTCCCCAACTCTGATTCCCCGCATCTGATTCCCTGTCTCTCATTCCCCGCCTCTGATTCCCCGCCTCTGATTCCCTGCCTCTGATTCCCCATCTCTGATTCCCCACCTCTGATTACCCGCCTCTGATTCCCCGCCTCTGATTCCCCGACTCTGATTTCCCACATCTGATTCCCTGCCTCTGATTCCCCAACTTTGATTCCCTGCATCTGATTCCCTGCCTCTGATTCCCCATCTCTGATTCCCCAACTCTGATTCCCTGCCTCTGATTCCCCGCCTCTGATTCCCCATTTCTGATTCCCCGCCATTGATTCCCCAACTCTGATTCCACGCCTCTGATTCCCCGGCACTGATTCCCGGCCTCTGATTCCCCGCCTCTGATTCCCTGCCTCTGATTCCCCGCCTCTGATTCCCCGCCTCTGATTCCTGGCCTCTGATTCCCCGCCTCTGATTCCTGCCTCTGAATCCCCGCCTCTGATTCTCCGCCTCTGATTCCCCATATCTGATTCATCACCTCTGATTCCGCACCTCTGATTCCCCGCCTCTGATTCCCCGCGTCTGATTCCCCATCTCTCATTCCCCGCCTCTGATTCCCCATCTCTGATTCCCAAACTCTTCTTCCCTCCCTCTGATTCCCCATCTCTGATTCCCCATATGTGATTCACAATTCTGATTCCCCGCCTCTGATGCCCCACCTCTCATTCCCCATCTCTGATTCCCCATCTCAGATTACCATCCTCTGATTCCCCGCCTCTCATTCCCTTCCTCTGATTCCTGGCCTCTGATTCCCCGCCTCTGATTCCCCAACTCTGATTCCCCGCCTCTGATTCCCCACCTCTGATTCCCCACCTCTGATTCCCTGCCTCTGATTCCCCGCCTCTGATTCCCCACCACTGATTCCCCGCTTCTGATTCCCCATCTCTGATTCATCACCTCTGATTCCCCACCTCTGATTACCCTCCTCTGATTCCCCAACCCTGATTCTTCGCATCTTATTCCCCACCTCTGATTCCCCGCCTCTGATTCCCCAACTCTGATACCCCACCTCTGTTTCCACAACTCTGATTCTCCACCTCTGAATCCCCATCTCTGATACCCCAAATCTGATTCCCGGCCTCTGATTAACCATATCTGTTTCCCCATCTCTAATTCCCTAATTCTGATTCCCCGCCTCTGATTCCCGGCCTCTGATTCTCCGCCTCTGATTCCCTGCCTCTGATTCACCGCCTCTGATTCCCCGCCTCTGATTTCCCACCTCTGATTCCCCATCTCTGATTCCCCAACTCTGATTCCGCGCCTCTGATTCCCGGCCTCAGACTCCCCGCCTCTAATTCCCTGCCTCTGATTCCCTGCCTCTGATTCCCTGCCTCTGATTCCCCATCTTCGATTCATCACCTCTGATTCCCCACCTCTGATTCCCTGCCTCTGATTCCCCAACTCTGATTCCCCGCATCTGATTCCCTGCCTCTCATTCCCCATCTCTGATTCCCCACCTCTGATTACCCGCCTCTGATTCCCCGCCTCTGATTCCCCGACTCTGATTTCCCACATCTGATTCCCTGCCTCTGATTCCCCAACTTTGATTCCCTGCATCTGATTCCCTGCCTCTGATTCCCCATCTCTGATTCCCCAACTCTGATTCCCTGCCTCTGATTCACCGCCTCTGATTCCCCGCCTCCAATGCCCCACCTCTCATTCCCCATCTCTGATTCCCCATCTCTGATTCCCCGCCTCTGATTCCCCATTTCTGATTCCCCGCCATTGATTCCCCAACTCTGATTCCACGCCTCTGATTCCCCGGCACTGACTCCCGGCCTCTGATTCCCCGCCTCTGATTCCCTGCCTCTGATTCCCCGCCTCTGATTCCCCGCCTCTGATTCCTGGCCTCTGATTCCCCGCCTCTGATTCCTGCCTCTGAATCCCCGCCTCTGATTCTCCGCCTCTGATTCCCCATATCTGATTCATCACCTCTGATTCCGCACCTCTGATTCCCCGCCTCTGATTGCCCGCGTCTGATTCCCCATCTCTCATTCCCCGCCTCTGATTCCCCATCTCTGATTCCCAAACTCTTCTTCCCTCCCTCTGATTCCCCATCTCTGATTCCCCATATGTGATTCACAATTCTGATTCCCCGCCTCTGATGCCCCACCTCTCATTCCCCATCTCTGATTCCCCATCTCAGATTACCATCCTCTGATTCCCCGCCTCTCATTCCCTTCCTCTGATTCCTGGCCTCTGATTCCCCGCCTCTGATTCCCCAACTCTGATTCCCCGCCTCTGATTCCCCACCTCTGATTCCCCACCTCTGATTCCCTGCCTCTGATTCCCCGCCTCTGATTCCCCACCACTGATTCCCCGCTTCTGATTCCCCATCTCTGATTCATCACCTCTGATTCCCCACCTCTGATTACCCTCCTCTGATTCCCCAACCCTGATTCTTCGCATCTTATTCCCCACCTCTGATTCCACGCCTCTGATTCCCCAACTCTGATACCCCACCTCTGTTTCCACAACTCTGATTCTCCACCTCTGAATCCCCATCTCTGATTCCCCAAATCTGATTCCCGGCCTCTGATTAACCATATCTGTTTCCCCATCTCTAATTCCCTAATTCTGATTCTCCGCCTCTGATGCCCCACCTCTCATTCCCCATCTCTGATTCCCCATCTCTGATTCCCCGCCTCTCATTCCCAATCTCTCATACCCCGCCTATGATTCCCGGCCTCTGACTCCTCGCCTCTGATCCCTGCCTCTGAATCCCGGCACCTGATTCCCCGTCTCAGATTCCCCACCTCTGATTCCCCGCCTCTGATTCCCCATCTCTGATTCCCAAACTCTTCTTCCCTCCCACTGATTCCCCATCTCTGATTCCGCATATGTGATTCACAATTCTGATTCCCCGCCTCTGATGCCCCACCTCTCATTCCCCATCTCTGATTCCCCATCTCAGTTTACCAGCCTCTGATTCCCCGCCTCTCATTCCCTGCCTCTGATTCCTGGCCTCTGATTCCCCGCCTCTGATTCCCCAACTCTGATTCCCCGCCTCTGATTCCCCACCTCTGATTCCCTGCCTTTGATTCCCCACCTCTGATTCCCCGCCTCTGATTCCCCAACTTTGATTCATTGCATCTCATTCCCCGCCTCTGATTAACCGCATCTGATACACCAACTCTGATTCCCCGCCTCTGATTCCCCACCTCTGATTCCACAACTCTGATTCCCCACCTCTGAATCCCCATCTCTGATTCTCCAACTCTGATTCCCCGCCTCTGATTTCCCCATCTCTGATTCCCCGCCTCTGATTCCCCAACTCTGATTCCCTGCCTCTGATTCTCTGCCTCTGATTCCACACCTCTGATTCCTCTCTTCTGATTCCCCATCTCTGATTCATCACCTCTGATTCCCCACCTCTGATTCCCCTCCTCTGATTCCCCAACTATGATTCCTCGCATCTGATTCCCCACCTCTGATTCCCCGCCTCTGATTCCCCACCTCTGATTCCCCAACTCTGATTCCCCACCTCTGATTCCATGCCTTGGATTCATCACGTCTGATTCCCCGCCTCTGATTCCCCATCTCTGATTCACCACCTCTCATTCCCCACCTCTGATTTCCGCCTCTGATTCCACAACTCTGATTCCCCGCATCTGATTCCCTGCCTCTGATTCCCAGTCTCTGATTCCCCATGTCTGATTCCCCACCTCTGATTCCCCACCTCTGATTCCCCGCCTCTGATTCCTGGCCTCTGATTCCCCGCCTCTGATTCCTGCCTCTGAATCCCCGCCTCTGATTCCCCGCCTCTGATTCCCCATATCTGATTCATCACCTCTGATTCCCCGCCTCTGATTGACCGCCACTGATTCCCATCCTCTGATTCCCCATCTCTGATTCACCACCTCTGATTCCCCACCTCGGATCCCTACCTTTGATTCCCCAACTCTGATTCCCTGCCTCTGATTCTCTGCCTCTGATTCCCCACCTCTGATTCCCTGTCTCTGATTTCCCGCCTCTGATTCCACACCTCTGATTCCCCGCTTCTGATTCCCCATCTGTGATTCATCACCTCTGATTCCCCACCTCTGATTCCCCGCTTCTGATTCCCGGCCTCTGATTCCCCACCTCTGATTCTCTGCTTCTGATTCACCGCCTCTGACTCCCCACCTCTGTTTCCCCGCATCTGATTCCCCATCTCTGATTCATCACCTCTGATTCCCCACCTCTGATTCCACGCCTCTGATTCCCCACCTCTGATTCCACAACTCTGATTCTCTACCTCTGATTCCCCATCTCTGATTCCTCGCCTCTGATTCCCCGCCTCTGATTCCCCAACTCTGATTCCCCACCTCTGATTCCATGCCTTAGATTCATCACCTCTGATTCCCCGCCTCTGATTCCCCGCCTCTGATTCCCCAACTCTGATTCCCCACCTCTGATTCCCCGCCTCTGATTCCCCAACTCCGATTCCCCACCTCTGATTCCATGCCTTAGATTCATCACCTCTGATTCCCCGCCTCTGATTCCCCGCTTCTGATTCCCGGCCTCTGATTCCCCACCTCTGATTCTCTGCTTCTGATTCACCGCCTCTGATTCCCCACCTCTGTTTCCCCGCATCTGATTCCCCATCTCTGATTCATCACCTCTGATTCCCCACCTCTGATTCCCCGCCTCTGATTCCCCATCTCTGATTCCCTGCCTCTGATTCCCCAACTCTGATTCCCCGCCTCTGATTCCCGCCTCTGATTCCCCGACTCTGATTTCCCACATCTGATTCCCTGCCTCTGATACCCCATCTCTGATTCATCACCTCTGATTCCCCACCTCTGATTCCCCGCCTCTGATTCCCCAACTCTGATTCCCCGCTTCTGATTCCCATCCTCTGATTCCACAACACTGATTCCCCTCCTCTGAATCCCCATCTCTGATTCCCCAACTCTGATTCCCCGCCTCTGATTCCCCATCTCTGATTCCCCATCTCTGATTCCCCATCTCAGATTCCCCAATTCTGATTCCCCGCCTCCGATGCCCCACCTCTCATTCCCCATCTCTGATACCCCATCTCTGATTCCCCGCCTCTGATTCCCCATTTCGGATTCCCCGCCATTGATTCCCCAACTCTGATTCCTCGCCTCTGATTCCCCGCCTCTGATTCCCCGCCTCTGATTCCCTGCCTCTGATTCCCCATCTCTGATTCCCCACCTCTGATTACCCGCCTCTGATTCCCCGCCTCTGATTCCCCGACTCTGATTTCCCACATCTGATTCCCTGCCTCTGATTCCCCAACTTTGATTCCCTGCATCTGATTCCCTGCCTCTGATTCCCCATCTCTGATTCCCCAACTCTGATTCCCTGCCTCTGATTCACCGCCTCTGATTCCCCGCCTCCAATGCCCCACCTCTCATTCCCCATCTCTGATTCCCCATCTCTGATTCCCCGCCTCTGATTCCCCATTTCTGATTCCCCGCCATTGATTCCCCAACTCTCATTCCACGCCTCTGATTCCCCGGCACTGATTCCCGGCCTCTGATTCCCCGCCTCTGATTCCCTGCCTCTGATTCCCCGCCTCTGATTCCCCGCCTCTGATTCCTGGCCTCTGATTCCCCGCCTCTGATTCCTGCCTCTGAATCCCCGCCTCTTATTCTCCGCCTCTGATTCCCCATATCTGATTCATCACCTCTGATTCCGCACCTCTGATTCCCCGCCTCTGATTCCCCGCGTCTGATTCCCCATCTCTCATTCCCCGCCTCTGATTCCCCATCTCTGATTCCCAAACTCTTCTTCCCTCCCTCTGATTCCCCATCTCTGATTCCCCATATGTGATTCACAATTCTGATTCCCCGCCTCTGATGCCCCACCTCTCATTCCCCATCTCTGATTTCCCATCTCAGATTACCATCCTCTGATTCCCCGCCTCTCATTCCCTTCCTCTGATTCCTGGCCTCTGATTCCCCGCCTCTGATTCCCCAACTCTGATTCCCCGCCTCTGATTCCCCACCTCTGATTCCCCACCTCTGATTCCCTGCCTCTGATTCCCCGCCTCTGATTCCCCACCACTGATTCCCCGCTTCTGATTCCCCATCTCTGATTCATCACCTCTGATTCCCCACCTCTGATTACCCTCCTCTGATTCCCCAACCCTGATTCTTCGCATCTTATTCCCCACCTCTGATTCCCCGCCTCTGATTCCCCAACTCTGATACCCCACCTCTGTTTCCACAACTCTGATTCTCCACCTCTGAATCCCCATCTCTGATTCCCCAAATCTGATTCCCGGCCTCTGATTAACCATATCTGTTTCCCCATCTCTAATTCCCTAATTCTGATTCTCCGCCTCTGATGCCCCACCTCTCATTCCCCATCTCTGATTCCCCATCTCTGATTCCCCGCCTCTCATTCCCAATCTCTCATACCCCGCCTATGATTCCCGGCCTCTGACTCCTCGCCTCTGATCCCTGCCTCTGAATCCCGGCACCTGATTCCCCGTCTCAGATTCCCCACCTCTGATTCCCCGCCTCTGATTCCCCATCTCTGATTCCCAAACTCTTCTTCCCTCCCACTGATTCCCCATCTCTGATTCCGCATATGTGATTCACAATTCTGATTCCCCGCCTCTGATGCCCCACCTCTCATTCCCCATCTCTGATTCTCCATCTCAGTTTACCAGCCTCTGATTCCCCGCCTCTCATTCCCCGCCTCTGATTCCCCAACTCTGATTCCCCGCCTCTGATTCCCCACCTCTGATTCCCTGCCTTTGATTCCCCGCCTCTGATTCCCCATTTCTGATTCATCACCACTGATTCCCCACCTCTGATTCCCCGCCTCTGATTCCCCAACTTTGATTCATTGCATCTCATTCCCCGCCTCTGATTAACCGCATCTGATACACCAACTCTGATTCCCCGCCTCTGATTCCCCACCTCTGATTCCACAACTCTGATTCCCCACCTCTGAATCCCCATCTCTGATTCTCCAACTCTGATTCCCCGCCTCTGATTTCCCCATCTCTGATTCCCCGCCTCTGATTCCCCAACTCTGATTCCCTGCCTCTGATTCTCTGCCTCTGATTCCACACCTCTGATTCCTCTCTTCTGATTCCCCATCTCTGATTCATCACCTCTGATTCCCCACCTCTGATTCCCCTCCTCTGATTCCCCAACTATGATTCCTCGCATATGATTCCCCACCTCTGATTCCCCGCCTCTGATTCCCCACCTATGATTCCCCGCCTCTGATTCCCCACCTCTGATTCCATGCCTTGGATTCATCACCTCTGATTCCCCGCCTCTGATTCCCCATCTCTGATTCACCACCTCTCATTCCCCACCTCTGATTTCCGCCTCTGATTCCACAACTCTGATTCCCCGCATCTGATTCCCTGCCTCTGATTCCCAGTCTCTGATTCCCCATGTCTGATTCCCCACCTCTGATTCCCCACCTCTGATTCCCCGCCTCTGATTCCTGGCCTCTGATTCCCCGCCTCTGATTCCTGCCTCTGAATCCCCGCCTCTGATTCCCCGCCTCTGATTCCCCATATCTGATTCATCACCTCTGATTCCCCGCCTCTGATTGACCGCCACTGATTCCCATCCTCTGATTCCCCATCTCTGATTCACCACCTCTGATTCCCCACCTCGGATCCCTACCTTTGATTCCCCAACTCTGATTCCCTGCCTCTAATTCTCTGCCTCTGATTCCCTACCTCTGATTCCCTGTCTCTGATTTCCCGCCTCTGATTCCACACCTCTGATTCCCCGCTTCTGATTCCCCATCTGTGATTCATCACCTCTGATTCCCCACCTCTGATTCCACGCCTCTGATTCCCCACCTCTGATTCCACAACTCTGATTCTCTACCTCTGATTCCCCATCTCTGATTCCTCGCCTCTGATTCCCCGCCACTGATTCCCCAACTCTGATTCCCCACCTCTGATTCCATGCCTTAGATTCATCACCTCTGATTCCCCGCCTCTGATTCCCCGCCTCTGATTCCCCAACTCTGATTCCCCACCTCTGATTCCCCGCCTCTGATTCCCCAACTCTGATTCCCCACCTCTGATTCCATGCCTTAGATTCATCACCTCTGATTCCCCGCCTCTGATTCCCCGCTTCTGATTCCCGGCCTCTGATTCCCCACCTCTGATTCTCTGCTTCTGATTCACCGCCTCTGATTCCCCACCTCTGTTTCCCCGCATCTGATTCCCCATCTCTGATTCATCACCTCTGATTCCCCACCTCTGATTCCACGCCTCTGATTCCCCACCTCTGATTCCACAACTCTGATTCTCTACCTCTGATTCCCCATCTCTGATTCCTCGCCTCTGATTCCCCATCTCTGATTCCCTGCCTCTGATTCCCCAACTCTGATTCCCCGCCTCTGATTCCCGCCTCTGATTCCCCGACTCTGATTTCCCACATCTGATTCTCTGCCTCTGAAACTGTGCCTCTGATTCTCTGCCTCTGATTCCCCGCCTCTGATTCCCGCCTCTGATTCCCCGACTCTGATTTCCCACATCTGATTCCCTGCCTCTGATTCCCCATCTCTGATTCATCACCTCTGATTCCCCACCTCTGATTCCCCGCCTCTGATTCCCCAACTCTGATTCCCCGCTTCTGATTCCCATCCTCTGATTCCACAACACTGATTCCCCTCCTCTGAATCCCCATCTCTGATTCCCCAACTCTGATTCCCCGCCTCTGATTCCCCATCTCTGATTCCCCATCTCTGATTCCCCATCTCTGATTCCCCAATTCTGATTCCCCGCCTCCGATGCCCCACCTCTCATTCCCCATCTCTGATACCCCATCTCTGATTCCCCGCCTCTGATTCCCCATTTCGGATTCCCCGCCATTGATTCCCCAACTCTGATTCCTCGCCTCTGATTAACCGCTTCTGATTCCCAGCCTCTGATTCCCCGCCTCTGATTCTCTGCTTCTGATTCACCGCCTCTGATTCCCCGCCTCTGTTTCCCCGCATCTGATACCCCATCTCTGATTCCACGCCTCTGATTCCCAACCTCTGATTCCACAACTCTGATTCCCAAACTCTGATTCCCCGCCTCTGATTCCCCACCTCTCATACCCCATCTCTGATTCCCCATCTCTGATTCCTCGCCTCTGATTCCCCATCTCTGATTCCCCGTCTCTGATTCCCCAACTCTGATTCCCCGCCTCTAATTCTTTGCCTCTGATTCCACAACACTGATTCTCCACCTCTCATTCCCCATCTCTGACTCCCCATCTCTGATTCCTCGCCTCTGATTCCCCATCTCTGATTCCCTGCCTCTGATTCCCCAACTCTGATTCCCCACCTCTGATTCCCCCCCTCTGATTACCCAAATTTGATTCATTGCATCTCATTCCCCGCCTCCGATTCCCCGCATCTGATACACCAACTCTGATTCACCGCTTCTGATGACCCACCTCTCATTCCCCATCTCTGATTCCCCATCTCTGATTCCCTGCCTCTGATTCCCAATCTCTGATTCCCAATCTCTGATTCCCCGCCTCTGATTCCCCAACTCTGATTACCCGCCACTGATTCCCCGCCTCTGATTCCCGGCCTCTGATTCTCCGCCTCTGATTCCCTGCCTCTGATTCACCGCCTCTGATTCCCCGCCTCTGATTTCCCACCTCTGATTCCCCATCTCTGATTCCCCAACTCTGATTCCGCACCTCTGATTCCCCATCTCTGATTCCCCATCTCTGTTTCATCACCTCTGATTCCCCACCTCTGATTCCCCGCCTCTGATTCCCCAACTTTGATTCACTGCATCTGATTCCCTGCCTCTGATTCCCCGCATCTGATTCCCCAACTCTGATTCCCCGCTTCTGATTCCCATCCTCTGATTCCACAACACTGATTCCCCTCCTCTGAATCCCCATCTCTGATTCCCCAACTCTGATTCCCCGCCTCTGATTCCCCATCTCTGATACCCCATCTCTGATTCCCCAATTCTGATTCCCCGCCTCCAATGCCCCACCTCTCATTCCCCATCTCTGATTCCCCATCTCTGATTCCCCTCCTCTGATTCCCCATTTCTGATTGCCCGCCATTGATTCCCCAACTCTGATTCCACGCCTCTGATTCCCCGGCACTGATTCCCGGCCTCTGATTCCCAGCCTCTGATTCCCTGCCTCTGATTCCCCGCCTCTGATTCCCCGCCTCTGATTCCTGGCCTCTGATTCCCAGCTTCTGATTCCCCGGCACTGATTCCCGGCCTCTGATTCCCAGCCTCTGATTCCCTGCCTCTGATTCCCCGCCTCTGATTCCCCGCCTCTGATTCCTGCCTCTGAATCCCGGCCTCTGATTCCCGCCTCTGATTCCCCGACTCTGATTTCCCACATCTGATTCCCTGCCTCTGATTCCCCATCTCTGATTCATCACCTCTGATTCCCCACCTCTGATTCCCCGCCTCTGATTCCCCAACTTTGATTCCCTGCATTTGATTCCCTGCCTCTGATTCCCCGCATCTGATTCCCCAACTCTGATTCCCCGCTTCTGATTCCCATCCTCTGATTCCACAACACTGATTCCCCTCCTCTGAATCCCCATCTCTGATTCCCCAACTCTGATTCCCCGCCTGTGATTCCCCATCTCTGATTCCCCATCTCTGATTCCCCATCTCTGATTCCCCAATTCTGATTCCCCGCCTCCGATGCCCCACCTCTCATTCCCCATCTCTGATACCCCATCTCTGATTCCCCGCCTCTGATTCCCCATTTCGGATTCCCCGCCATTGATTCCCCAACTCTGATTCCTCGCCTCTGATTCCCCGCTTCTGATTCCCAGCCTCTGATTCCCCGCCTCTGATTCTCTGCTTCTGATTCACCGCCTCTGATTCCCCGCCTCTGTTTCCCCGCATCTGATACCCCATCTCTGATTCCACGCCTCTGATTCCCAACCTCTGATTCCACAACTCTGATTCCCCAACTCTGATTCCCCGCCTCTGATTCCCCACCTCTCATACCCCATCTCTGATTCCCCATCTCTGATTCCTCGCCTCTGATTCCCCATCTCTGATTCCCCGTCTCTGATTCCCCAACTCTGATTCCCCGCCTCTAATTCTTTGCCTCTGATTCCACAACACTGATTCTCCACCTCTCATTCCCCATCTCTGACTCCCCATCTCTGATTCCTCGCCTCTGATTCCCCATCTCTGATTCCCTGCCTCTGATTCCCCAACTCTGATTCCCCGTCTCTGATTTCCCGCCTCTGATTCCCAGCCTCTGATTCCCCGCCTCTGATTCCCTGCCTCTGATTCCCCATTTCTGATTCATCACCTCTGATTCCCCACCTCTGATTCCCCCCCTCTGATTACCCAAATTTGATTCATTGCATCTCATTCCCCGCCTCCGATTCCCCGCATCTGATACACCAACTCTGATTCACCGCTTCTGATGACCCACCTCTCATTCCCCATCTCTGATTCCCCATCTCTGATTCCCTGCCTCTGATTCCCAATCTCTGATTCCCCGCCTCTGATTCCCCAACTCTGATTCCCCGCCACTGATTCCCCGCCTCTGATTCCCGGCCTCTGATTCTCCGCCTCTGATTCCCTGCCTCTGATTCACCGCCTCTGATTCCCCGCCTCTGATTTCCCACCTCTGATTCCCCATCTCTGATTCCCCAACTCTGATTCCGCGCCTCTGATTCCCGGCCTCTGACTCCCCGCCTCTAATTCCCTGCCTCTGATTCCCTGCCTCTGATTCCCTGCCTCTGATTCCCCATCTTCGATTCATCACCTCTGATTTCCCACCTCTGATTCCCTGCCTCTGATTCCCCAACTCTGATTCCCCGCATCTGATTTCCTGCCTCTCATTCCCCGCCTCTGATTCCCCGCCTCTGATTCCCTGCCTCTGATTCCCCATCTCTGATTCCCCACCTCTGATTACCCGCCTCTGATTCCCCGCCTCTGATTCCCCGACTCTGATTTCCCACATCTGATTCCCTGCCTCTGATTCCCCAACTTTGATTCCCTGCATCTGATTCCCTGCCTCTGATTCCCCATCTCTGATTCCCCAACTCTGATTCCCTGCCTCTGATTCACCGCCTCTGATTCCCCGCCTCCAATGCCCCACCTCTCATTCCCCATCTCTGATTCCCCATCTCTGATTCCCCGCCTCTGATTCCCCATTTCTGATTCCCCGCCATTGATTTCCCAACTCTGATTCCACGCCTCTGATTCCCCGGCACTGATTCCCGGCCTCTGATTCCCCGCCTCTGATTCCCTGCCTCTGATTCCCCGCCTCTGATTCCCCGCCTCTGATTCCTGGCCTCTGATTCCCCGCCTCTGATTCCTGCCTCTGAATCCCCGCCTCTGATTCTCCGCCTCTGATTCCCCATATCTGATTCATCACCTCTGATTCCGCACCTCTGATTCCCCGCCTCTGATTCCCCGCGTCTGATTCCCCATCTCTCATTCCCCGCCTCTGATTCCCCGCCTCTGATTCCCCATCTCTGATTCCCAAACTCTTCTTCCCTCCCTCTGATTCCCCATCTCTGATTCCCCATATGTGATTCACAATTCTGATTCCCCGCCTCTGATGCCCCACCTCTCATTCCCCATCTCTGATTCCCCATCTCAGATTACCATCCTCTGATTCCCCGCCTCTCATTCCCTTCCTCTGATTCCTGGCCTCTGATTCCCCGCCTCTGATTCCCCAACTCTGATTCCCCGCCTCTGATTCCCCACCTCTGATTCCCCACCTCTGATTCCCTGCCTCTGATTCCCCGCCTCTGATTCCCCACCACTGATTCCCCGCTTCTGATTCCCCATCTCTGATTCATCACCTCTGATTCCCCACCTCTGATTTCCCTCCTCTGATTCCCCAACCCTGATTCTTCGCATCTTATTCCCCACCTCTGATTCCCCGCCTCTGATTCCCCAACTCTGATACCCCACCTCTGTTTCCACAACTCTGATTCTCCACCTCTGAATCCCCATCTCTGATTCCCCAAATCTGATTCCCGGCCTCTGATTAACCATATCTGTTTCCCCATCTCTAATTCCCTAATTCTGATTCTCCGCCTCTGATGCCCCACCTCTCATTCCCCATCTCTGATTCCCCATCTCTGATTCCCCGCCTCTCATTCCCAATCTCTCATACCCCGCCTATGATTCCCGGCCTCTGACTCCTCGCCTCTGATCCCTGCCTCTGAATCCCGGCACCTGATTCCCCGTCTCAGATTCCCCACCTCTGATTCCCCGCCTCTGATTCCCCATCTCTGATTCCCAAACTCTTCTTCCCTCCCACTGATTCCCCATCTCTGATTCTGCATATGTGATTCACAATTCTGATTCCCCGCCTCTGATGCCCCACCTCTCATTCCCCATCTCTGATTCCCCATCTCAGTTTACCAGCCTCTGATTCCCCGCCTCTCATTCCCTGCCTCTGATTCCTGGCCTCTGATTCCCCGCCTCTGATTCCCCAACTCTGATTCCCCGCCTCTGATTCCCCACCTCTGATTCCCTGCCTTTGATTCCCCGCCTCTGATTCCCCATTTCTGATTCATCACCACTGATTCCCCACCTCTGATTCCCCGCCTCTGATTCCCCAACTTTGATTCATTGCATCTCATTCCCCGCCTCTGATTATCCGCATCTGATACACCAACTCTGATTCCCCGCCTCTGATTCCCCACCTCTGATTCCACAACTCTGATTCCCCACCTCTGAATCCCCATCTCTGATTCTCCAACTCTGATTCCCCGCCTCTGATTTCCCCATCTCTGATTCCCCGCCTCTGATTCCCCAACTCTGATTCCCTGCCTCTGATTCTCTGCCTCTGATTCCACACCTCTGATTCCTCTCTTCTGATTCCCCATCTCTGATTCATCACCTCTGATTCCCCACCTCTGATTCCCCTCCTCTGATTCCCCAACTATGATTCCTCGCATCTGATTCCCCACCTCTGATTCCCCGCCTCTGATTCCCCACCTCTGATTCCCCAACTCTGATTCCCCACCTCTGATTCCATGCCTTGGATTCATCACCTCTGATTCCCCGCCTCTGATTCCCCATCTCTGATTCACCACCTCTCATTCCCCACCTCTGATTTCCGCCTCTGATTCCCCACCTCTGATTCCCCACCTCTGATTCCCCGCCTCTGATTCCTGGCCTCTGATTCCCCGCCTCTGATTCCTGCCTCTGAATCCCCGCCTCTGATTCCCCGCCTCTGATTCCCCATATCTGATTCATCACCTCTGATTCCACGCCTCTGATTGACCGCCACTGATTCCCATCCTCTGATTCCCCATCTCTGATTCACCACCTCTGATTCCCCACCTCGGATCCCTACCTTTGATTCCCCAACTCTGATTCCCTGCCTCTGATTCTCTGCCTCTGATTCCCCACCTCTGATTCCCTGTCTCTGATTTCCCACCTCTGATTCCACACCTCTGATTCCCCGCTTCTGATTCCCCATCTGTGATTCATCACCTCTGATTCCCCACCTCTGATTCCCCTCCTCTGATTCACCAACTCTGTTTCCTCGCATCTGATTCCCCACCTCTGATTCCCCGCCTCTGATTCCCCGCCTGTGATTCCCCAACTCTGATTCCCCACCTCTGATTCCATGCCTTAGATTCATCACCTCTGATTCCCCGCCTCTGATTCCCCATCTCTGATTCCCCATCTCTGATTCCCCAATTCTGATTCCCCGCCTCTGATTCCCCGCTTCTGATTCCCGGCCTCTGATTCCCCATCTCTGATTCCCCGCCTCTGATTCCCCATTTCGGATTCCCCGCCATTGATTCCCCAACTCTGATTCCTCGCCTCTGATTAACCGCTTCTGATTCCCAGCCTCTGATTCCCCGCCTCTGATTCTCTGATTCTGATTCACCGCCTCTGATTCCCCGCCTCTGTTTCCCCGCATCTGATACCCCATCTCTGATTCCACGCCTCTGATTCCCAACCTCTGATTCCACAACTCTGATTCCCAAACTCTGATTCCCCGCCTCTGATTCCCCACCTCTCATACCCCATCTCTGATTCCCCATCTCTGATTCCTCGCCTCTGATTCCCCATCTCTGATTCCCCGTCTCTGATTCCCCAACTCTGATTCCCCGCCTCTAATTCTTTGCCTCTGATTCCACAACACTGATTCTCCACCTCTCATTCCCCATCTCTGACTCCCCATCTCTGATTCCTCGCCTCTGATTCCCCATCTCTGATTCCCTGCCTCTGATTCCCCAACTCTGATTCCCCACCTCTGATTCCCCCCCTCTGATTACCCAAATTTGATTCATTGCATCTCATTCCCCGCCTCCGATTCCCCGCATCTGATACACCAACTCTGATTCACCGCTTCTGATGACCCACCTCTCATTCCCCATCTCTGATTCCCCATCTCTGATTCCCTGCCTCTGATTCCCAATCTCTGATTCCCAATCTCTGATTCCCCGCCTCTGATTCCCCAACTCTGATTACCCGCCACTGATTCCCCGCCTCTGATTCCCGGCCTCTGATTCTCCGCCTCTGATTCCCTGCCTCTGATTCACCGCCTCTGATTCCCCGCCTCTGATTTCCCACCTCTGATTCCCCATCTCTGATTCCCCAACTCTGATTCCGCACCTCTGATTCCCCATCTCTGATTCCCCATCTCTGTTTCATCACCTCTGATTCCCCACCTCTGATTCCCCGCCTCTGATTCCCCAACTTTGATTCACTGCATCTGATTCCCTGCCTCTGATTCCCCGCATCTGATTCCCCAACTCTGATTCCCCGCTTCTGATTCCCATCCTCTGATTCCACAACACTGATTCCCCTCCTCTGAATCCCCATCTCTGATTCCCCAACTCTGATTCCCCGCCTCTGATTCCCCATCTCTGATACCCCATCTCTGATTCCCCAATTCTGATTCCCCGCCTCCAATGCCCCACCTCTCATTCCCCATCTCTGATTCCCCATCTCTGATTCCCCTCCTCTGATTCCCCATTTCTGATTGCCCGCCATTGATTCCCCAACTCTGATTCCACGCCTCTGATTCCCCGGCACTGATTCCCGGCCTCTGATTCCCAGCCTCTGATTCCCTGCCTCTGATTCCCCGCCTCTGATTCCCCGCCTCTGATTCCTGGCCTCTGATTCCCAGCTTCTGATTCCCCGGCACTGATTCCCGGCCTCTGATTCCCAGCCTCTGATTCCCTGCCTCTGATTCCCCGCCTCTGATTCCCCGCCTCTGATTCCTGCCTCTGAATCCCGGCCTCTGATTCCCGCCTCTGATTCCCCGACTCTGATTTCCCACATCTGATTCCCTGCCTCTGATTCCCCATCTCTGATTCATCACCTCTGATTCCCCACCTCTGATTCCCCGCCTCTGATTCCCCAACTTTGATTCCCTGCATTTGATTCCCTGCCTCTGATTCCCCGCATCTGATTCCCCAACTCTGATTCCCCGCTTCTGATTCCCATCCTCTGATTCCACAACACTGATTCCCCTCCTCTGAATCCCCATCTCTGATTCCCCAACTCTGATTCCCCGCCTGTGATTCCCCATCTCTGATTCCCCATCTCTGATTCCCCATCTCTGATTCCCCAATTCTGATTCCCCGTCTCCGATGCCCCACCTCTCATTCCCCATCTCTGATACCCCATCTCTGATTCCCCGCCTCTGATTCCCCATTTCGGATTCCCCGCCATTGATTCCCCAACTCTGATTCCTCGCCTCTGATTCCCCGCTTCTGATTCCCAGCCTCTGATTCCCCGCCTCTGATTCTCTGCTTCTGATTCACCGCCTCAGATTCCCCGCCTCTGTTTCCCCGCATCTGATACCCCATCTCTGATTCCACGCCTCTGATTCCCAACCTCTGATTCCACAACTCTGATTCCCCAACTCTGATTCCCCGCCTCTGATTCCCCACCTCTCATACCCCATCTCTGATTCCCCATCTCTGATTCCTCGCCTCTGATTCCCCATCTCTGATTCCCCGTCTCTGATTCCCCAACTCTGATTCCCCGCCTCTAATTCTTTGCCTCTGATTCCACAACACTGATTCTCCACCTCTCATTCCCCATCTCTGACTCCCCATCTCTGATTCCTCGCCTCTGATTCCCCATCTCTGATTCCCTGCCTCTGATTCCCCAACTCTGATTCCCCGTCTCTGATTTCCCGCCTCTGATTCCCAGCCTCTGATTCCCCGCCTCTGATTCCCTGCCTCTGATTCCCCATTTCTGATTCATCACCTCTGATTCCCCACCTCTGATTCCCCCCCTCTGATTACCCAAATTTGATTCATTGCATCTCATTCCCCGCCTCCGATTCCCCGCATCTGATACACCAACTCTGATTCACCGCTTCTGATGACCCACCTCTCATTCCCCATCTCTGATTCCCCATCTCTGATTCCCTGCCTCTGATTCCCAATCTCTGATTCCCCGCCTCTGATTCCCCAACTCTGATTCCCCGCCACTGATTCCCCGCCTCTGATTCCCGGCCTCTGATTCTCCGCCTCTGATTCCCTGCCTCTGATTCACCGCCTCTGATTCCCCGCCTCTGATTTCCCACCTCTGATTCCCCATCTCTGATTCCCCAACTCTGATTCCGCGCCTCTGATTCCCGGCCTCTGACTCCCCGCCTCTAATTCCCTGCCTCTGATTCCCTGCCTCTGATTCCCTGCCTCTGATTCCCCATCTTCGATTCATCACCTCTGATTCCCCACCTCTGATTCCCTGCCTCTGATTCCCCAACTCTGATTCCCCGCATCTGATTTCCTGCCTCTCATTCCCCGCCTCTGATTCCCCGCCTCTGATTCCCTGCCTCTGATTCCCCATCTCTGATTCCCCACCTCTGATTACCCGCCTCTGATTCCCCGCCTCTGATTCCCCGACTCTGATTTCCCACATCTGATTCCCTGCCTCTGATTCCCCAACTTTGATTCCCTGCATCTGATTCCCTGCCTCTGATTCCCCATCTCTGATTCCCCAACTCTGATTCCCTGCCTCTGATTCACCGCCTCTGATTCCCCGCCTCCAATGCCCCACCTCTCATTCCCCATCTCTGATTCCCCATCTCTGATTCCCCGCCTCTGATTCCCCATTTCTGATTCCCCGCCATTGATTTCCCAACTCTGATTCCACGCCTCTGATTCCCCGGCACTGATTCCCGGCCTCTGATTCCCCGCCTCTGATTCCCTGCCTCTGATTCCCCGCCTCTGATTCCCCGCCTCTGATTCCTGGCCTCTGATTCCCCGCCTCTGATTCCTGCCTCTGAATCCCCGCCTCTGATTCTCCGCCTCTGATTCCCCATATCTGATTCATCACCTCTGATTCCGCACCTCTGATTCCCCGCCTCTGATTCCCCGCGTCTGATTCCCCATCTCTCATTCCCCGCCTCTGATTCCCCGCCTCTGATTCCCCATCTCTGATTCCCAAACTCTTCTTCCCTCCCTCTGATTCCCCATCTCTGATTCCCCATATGTGATTCACAATTCTGATTCCCCGCCTCTGATGCCCCACCTCTCATTCCCCATCTCTGATTCCCCATCTCAGATTACCATCCTCTGATTCCCCGCCTCTCATTCCCTTCCTCTGATTCCTGGCCTCTGATTCCCCGCCTCTGATTCCCCAACTCTGATTCCCCGCCTCTGATTCCCCACCTCTGATTCCCCACCTCTGATTCCCTGCCTCTGATTCCCCGCCTCTGATTCCCCACCACTGATTCCCCGCTTCTGATTCCCCATCTCTGATTCATCACATCTGATTCCCCACCTCTGATTTCCCTCCTCTGATTCCCCAACCCTGATTCTTCGCATCTTATTCCCCACCTCTGATTCCCCGCCTCTGATTCCCCAACTCTGATACCCCACCTCTGTTTCCACAACTCTGATTCTCCACCTCTGAATCCCCATCTCTGATTCCCCAAATCTGATTCCCGGCCTCTGATTAACCATATCTGTTTCCCCATCTCTAATTCCCTAATTCTGATTCTCCGCCTCTGATGCCCCACCTCTCATTCCCCATCTCTGATTCCCCATCTCTGATTCCCCGCCTCTCATTCCCAATCTCTCATACCCCGCCTATGATTCCCGGCCTCTGACTCCTCGCCTCTGATCCCTGCCTCTGAATCCCGGCACCTGATTCCCCGTCTCAGATTCCCCACCTCTGATTCCCCGCCTCTGATTCCCCATCTCTGATTCCCAAACTCTTCTTCCCTCCCACTGATTCCCCATCTCTGATTCTGCATATGTGATTCACAATTCTGATTCCCCGCCTCTGATGCCCCACCTCTCATTCCCCATCTCTGATTCCCCATCTCAGTTTACCAGCCTCTGATTCCCCGCCTCTCATTCCCTGCCTCTGATTCCTGGCCTCTGATTCCCCGCCTCTGATTCCCCAACTCTGATTCCCCGCCTCTGATTCCCCACCTCTGATTCCCTGCCTTTGATTCCCCGCCTCTGATTCCCCATTTCTGATTCATCACCACTGATTCCCCACCTCTGATTCCCCGCCTCTGATTCCCCAACTTTGATTCATTGCATCTCATTCCCCGCCTCTGATTATCCGCATCTGATACACCAACTCTGATTCCCCGCCTCTGATTCCCCACCTCTGATTCCACAACTCTGATTCCCCACCTCTGAATCCCCATCTCTGATTCTCCAACTCTGATTCCCCGCCTCTGATTTCCCCATCTCTGATTCCCCGCCTCTGATTCCCCAACTCTGATTCCCTGCCTCTGATTCTCTGCCTCTGATTCCACACCTCTGATTCCTCTCTTCTGATTCCCCATCTCTGATTCATCACCTCTGATTCCCCACCTCTGATTCCCCTCCTCTGATTCCCCAACTATGATTCCTCGCATCTGATTCCCCACCTCTGATTCCCCGCCTCTGATTCCCCACCTCTGATTCCCCAACTCTGATTCCCCACCTCTGATTCCATGCCTTGGATTCATCACCTCTGATTCCCCGCCTCTGATTCCCCATCTCTGATTCACCACCTCTCATTCCCCACCTCTGATTTCCGCCTCTGATTCCCCACCTCTGATTCCCCACCTCTGATTCCCCGCCTCTGATTCCTGGCCTCTGATTCCCCGCCTCTGATTCCTGCCTCTGAATCCCCGCCTCTGATTCCCCGCCTCTGATTGACCGCCACTGATTCCCATCCTCTGATTCCCCATCTCTGATTCACCACCTCTGATTCCCCACCTCGGATCCCTACCTTTGATTCCCCAACTCTGATTCCCTGCCTCTGATTCTCTGCCTCTGATTCCCCACCTCTGATTCCCTGTCTCTGATTTCCCGCCTCTGATTCCACACCTCTGATTCCCCGCTTCTGATTCCCCATCTGTGATTCATCACCTCTGATTCCCCACCTCTGATTCCCCTCCTCTGATTCACCAACTCTGTTTCCTCGCATCTGATTCCGCACCTCTGATTCCCCGCCTCTGATTCCCCGCCTGTGATTCCCCAACTCTGATTCCCCACCTCTGATTCCATGCCTTAGATTCATCACCTCTGATTCCCCGCCTCTGATTCCCCATCTCTGAATCCCCACCTCTGATTCCCGGCCTCTGATTCCCCGCCTCTGATTCCCCGCTTCTGATTCCTGGCCTCTGATTCCCCACCTCTGATTCTCTGCTTCTGATTCACCGCCTCTGATTCCCCACCTCTGTTTCCCCGCATCTGATTCCCCATCTCTGATTCATCACCTCTGATTCCCCACCTCTGATTCCACGCCTCTGATTCCCCACCTCTGATTCCACAACTCTGATTCTCTACCTCTGATTCCCCATCTCTGATTCCTCGCCTCTGATTCCCCATCTCTGATTCCCTGCCTCTGATTCCCCAACTCTGATTCCCCGCCTCTAATTCCCCATCGTTGATACATCACCTCTGATTCCCCACCTCTGATTCCCCACCTCTGATTCCCCAACTCATATTCCCCGCATCTGATTCCCTGCCTCTGATTCCGCGCCTCTGATTCCCCACCTCTGAATCCCCACCTCTGATTCCCGCCTCTGATTCCCCGACTCTGATTTCCCACATCTGATTCCCTGCCTCTGATTCCCCATCTCTGATTCATCACCTCTGATTCCCCACCTCTGATTCATCACCTCTGATTCCCCACCTCTGATTCCCATCCTCTGATTCCCCAACTCTGATTCCCCGCCTCTGATTCCCCATCTATGATTCCCCATCTCTGATTCCCCATCTCTGATTCCCCAATTCTGATTCCCCGCCTCCGATGCCCCACCTCTCATTCCCCATCTCTGATACCCCATCTCTGATTCCCCGCCTCTGATTCCCCATTTCGGATTCCCCGCCATTGATTCCCCAACTCTGATTCCTCGCCTCTGATTCCCCGCTTCTGATTCCCAGCCTCTGATTCCCCGCCTCTGATTCTCTGCTTCTGATTCACCGCCTCTGATACCCCACCTCTGTTTCCCCGCATCTGATACCCCATCTCTGATTCCACGCCTCTGATTCCCAAACTCTGATTCCACAACTCTGATTCCCCAACTCTGATTCCCCGCCTCTGATTCCCCACCTCTCATACCCCATCTCTGATTCCCCATCTCTGATTCCTCGCCTCTGATTCCCCATCTCTGATTCCCCGCCTCTGTTTCCCCAACTCTGATTCCCCGCCTCTAATTCTTTTCCTCTGACTCCACAACACTGATTCTCCACCTCTCATTCCCCATCTCTGACTCCCCATCTCTGATTCCTCGCCTCTGATTCCCCATCTCTGATTCCCTGCCTCTGATTCCCAACTCTGATTCCCCGTCTCTGATTTCCCGCCTCTGATTCCCAGCCTCTGATTCACCGCCTCTGATTCCCTGCCTCTGATTCCCCATTTCTGATTCATCACCTCTGATTCCCCACCTCTGATTCCCCCCCTCTGATTACCCAAATTTGATTCATTGCATCTCATTCCCCGCCTCCGATTCCCCGCATCTGATACACCAACTCTGATTCACCGCTTCTGATGACCCACCTCTCATTCCCCATCTCTGATTCCCCATCTCTGATTCCCTGCCTCTGATTCCCAATCTCTGATTCCCAATCTCTGATTCCCCGCCTCTGATTCCCCAACTCTGATTCCCCGCCACTGATTCCCCGCCTCTGATTCCCGGCCTCTGATTCTCCGCCTCTGATTCCCTGCCTCTGATTCACCGCCTCTGATTCCCCGCCTCTGATTTCCCACCTCTGATTCCCCATCTCTGATTCCCCAACTCTGATTCCGCGCCTCTGATTCCCGGCCTCTGACTCCCCGCCTCTGTTTCATCACCTCTGATTCCCCACCTCTGATTCCCCGCCTCTGATTCCCCAACTTTGATTCACTGCATCTGATTCCCTGCCTCTGATTCCCCGCATCTGATTCCCCAACTCTGATTCCCCGCTTCTGATTCCCATCCTCTGATTCCACAACACTGATTCCCCTCCTCTGAATCCCCATCTCTGATTCCCCAACTCTGATTCCCCGCCTCTGATTCCCCATCTCTGATACCCCATCTCTGATTCCCCAATTCTGATTCCCCGCCTCCAATGCCCCACCTCTCATTCCCCATCTCTGATTCCCCATCTCTGATTCCCCTCCTCTGATTCCCCATTTCTGATAGCCCGCCATTGATTCCCCAACTCTGATTCCACGCCTCTGATTCCCCGGCACTGATTCCCGGCCTCTGATTCCCTGCCTCTGATTCCCTGCCTCTGATTCCCCGCCTCTGATTCCCCGCCTCTGATTCCTGGCCTCTGATTCCCAGCCTCTGATTCCCCGGCACTGATTCCCGGCCTCTGATTCCCAGCCTCTGATTCCCTGCCTCTGATTCCCCGCCTCTGATTCCCCGCCTCTGATTCCTGCCTCTGAATCCCCGCCTCTGATTCCCCGCCTCTGATTCCCCATATCTGATTCATCACCTCTGATTCCCCGCCTCTGATTGACCGCCACTGATTCCCATCCTGTGATTCCCCATCTCTGATTCACCACCTCTGATTCCCCACCTCGGATCCCTACCTTTGATTCCCCAACTCTGATTCCCTGCCTCTGATTCTCTGCCTCTGATTCCTCGCCTCTGATTCCCCATCTCTGATTCCCTGCCTCTGATTCCCCAACTCTGATTCCCCGCCTCTAATTCCCCATCTTTGATACATCACCTCTGATTCCCCACCTCTGATTCCCCGCCTCTGATTCCCCAACTCTGATTCCCCGCATCTGATTCCCTGCCTCTGATTCCGCGCCTCTGATTCCCCGCTTCTGATTCTCTGCCTCTGATTCTCTGCCTCTGATTCCCTGCCTCTGATTCCCCATCTCTGATTCCCCACCTCTGATTCCCCACCTCTGAATCCCCGCCTCTGATTCCCGCCTCTGATTCCCCGACTCTGATTTCCCACATCTGATTCCCTGCCTCTGATTCCCCATCTCTGATTCATCACCTCTGATTCCCTGCCTCTGATTCCCCGCCTCTGATTCCCCAACTTTGATTCCCTGCATTTGATTCCCTGCCTCTGATTCCCCGCATCTGATTCCCCAACTCTGATTCCCCGCTTCTGATTCCCATCCTCTGATTCCACAACACTGATTCCCCTCCTCTGAATCCCCATCTCTGATTCCCCAACTCTGATTCCCCGCCTCTGATTCCCCATCTCTGATTCCCCATCTCTGATTCCCCATCTCTGATTCCCCATCTCTGATTCCCCAATTCTGATTCCCCGCCTCCGATGCCCCACCTCTCATTCCCCATCTCTGATACCCCATCTCTGATTCCCCGCCTCTGATTCCCCATTTCGGATTCCCCGCCATTGATTCCCCAACTCTGATTCCTCGCCTCTGATTCCCCGCTTCTGATTCCCAGCCTCTGATTCCCCGCCTCTGATTCTCTGCTTCTGATTCACCGCCTCTGATTCCCCGCCTCTGTTTCCCCGCATCTGATACCCCATCTCTGATTCCACGCCTCTGATTCCCAACCTCTGATTCCAATACTCTGATTCCACAACTCTGATTCCCCGCCTCTGATTCCCCACCTCTCATACCCCATCTCTGATTCCCCATCTCTGATTCCTCGCCTCTGATTCCCCACCTCTCATTCCCCATCTCTGACTCCCCATCTCTGATTCCTCGCCTCTGATTCCCCGCCTCTGATTCCCCAACTCTGATTCCCCGCCTCTAATTCTTTGCCTCTGATTCCACAACTCTGATTCTCCACCTCTCATTCCCCATCTCTGATTCCCCATCTCTGATTCCTCGCCTCTGATTCCCCATCTCTGATTCCCTGCCTCTGATTCCCCAACTCTGATTCCCCGTCTCTGATTTCCCGCCTCTGATTCCCAGCCTCTGATTCCCCGCCTCTGATTCCCTGCCTCTGATTCCCCATTTCGGATTCATCACCTCTGATTCCCCACCTCTGATTCCCCCCCTCTGATTACCCAAATTTGATTCATTGCATCTCATTCCCCGCCTCCGATTCCCCGCATCTGATACACCAACTCTGATTCACCGCTTCTGATGACCCACCTCTCATTCCCCATCTCTGATTCCCCATCTCTGATTCCCTGCCTCTGATTCCCAATCTCTGATTCCCCGCCTCTGATTCCCCAACTCTGATTCCCCGCCACTGATTCCCCGCCTCTGATTCCCGGCCTCTGATTCTCCGCCTCTGATTCCCTGCCTCTGATTCACCGCCTCTGATTCCCCGCCTCTGATTTCCCACCTCTGATTCCCCATCTCTGATTCCCCAACTCTGATTCCGCGCCTCTGATTCCCGGCCTCTGACTCCCCGCCTCTAATTCCCTGCCTCTGATTCCCTGCCTCTGATTCCCTGCCTCTGATTCCCCATCTTCGATTCATCACCTCTGATTCCCCACCTCTGATTCCCTGCCTCTGATTCCCCAACTCTGATTCCCCGCATCTGATTCCCTGTCTCTCATTCCCCGCCTCTGATTCCCCGCCTCTGATTCCCTGCCTCTGATTCCCCATCTCTGATTCCCCACCTCTGATTACCCGCCTCTGATTCCCCGCCTCTGATTCCCCGACTCTGATTTCCCACATCTGATTCCCTGCCTCTGATTCCCCAACTTTGATTCCCTGCATCTGATTCCCTGCCTCTGATTCCCCATCTCTGATTCCCCAACTCTGATTCCCTGCCTCTGATTCACCGCCTCTGATTCCCCGCCTCCAATGCCCCACCTCTCATTCCCCATCTCTGATTCCCCATCTCTGATTCCCCGCCTCTGATTCCCCATTTCTGATTCCCCGCCATTGATTCCCCAACTCTGATTCCACGCCTCTGATTCCCCGGCACTGATTCCCGGCCTCTGATTCCCCGCCTCTGATTCCCTGCCTCTGATTCCCCGCCTCTGATTCCCCGCCTCTGATTCCTGGCCTCTGATTCCCCGCCTCTGATTCCTGCCTCTGAATCCCCGCCTCTGATTCTCCGCCTCTGATTCCCCATATCTGATTCATCACCTCTGATTCCGCACCTCTGATTCCCCGCCTCTGATTCCCCGCGTCTGATTCCCCATCTCTCATTCCCCGCCTCTGATTCCCCATCTCTGATTCCCAAACTCTTCTTCCCTCCCTCTGATTCCCCATCTCTGATTCCCCATATGTGATTCACAATTCTGATTCCCCGCCTCTGATGCCCCACCTCTCATTCCCCATCTCTGATTCACCATCTCAGATTACCATCCTCTGATTCCCCGCCTCTCATTCCCTTCCTCTGAATCCTGGCCTCTGATTCCCCGCCTCTGATTCCCCAACTCTGATTCCCCGCCTCTGATTCCCCACCTCTGATTCCCCACCTCTGATTCCCTGCCTCTGATTCCCCGCCACTGATTCCCCACCACTGATTCCCCGCTTCTGATTCCCCATCTCTGATTCATCACCTCTGATTCCCCACCTCTGATAACCCTCCTCTGATTCCCCAACCCTGATTCTTCGCATCTTATTCCCCACCTCTGATTCCCCGCCTCTGATTCCCCAACTCTGATACCCCACCTCTGTTTCCACAACTCTGATTCTCCACCTCTGAATCCCCATCTCTGATTCCCCAAATCTGATTCCCGGCCTCTGATTAACCATATCTGTTTCCCCATCTCTAATTCCCTAATTCTGATTCCCCGCCTCTGATTCCCGGCCTCTGATTCTCCGCCTCTGATTCCCTGCCTCTGATTCACCGCCTCTGATTCCCCGCCTCTGATTTCCCACCTCTGATTCCCCATCTCTGATTCCCCAACTCTGATTCCGCGCCTCTGATTCCCGGCCTCTGACTCCCCGCCTCTAATTCCCTGCCTCTGATTCCCTGCCTCTGATTCCCTGCCTCTGATTCCCCATCTTCGATTCATCACCTCTGATTCCCCACCTCTGATTCCCTGCCTCTGATTCCCCAACTCTGATTCCCCGCATCTGATTCCCTGCCTCTCATTCCCCGCCTCTGATTCCCCGCCTCTGATTCCCCGACTCTGATTTCCCACATCTGATTCCCTGCCTCTGATTCCCCAACTTTGATTCCCTGCATCTGATTCCCTGCCTCTGATTCCCCATCTCTGATTCCCCAACTCTGATTCCCCATCTCTGATTCCCCACCTCTGATTACCCGCCTCTGATTCCCCGCCTCTGATTCCCCGACTCTGATTTCCCACATCTGATTCCCTGCCTCTGATTCCCCAACTTTGATTCCCTGCATCTGATTCCCTGCCTCTGATTCCCCATCTCTGATTCCCCAACTCTGATTCCCTGCCTCTGATTCACCGCCTCTGATTCCCCGCCTCCAATGCCCCACCTCTCATTCCCCATCTCTGATTCCCCATCTCTGATTCCCCGCCTCTGATTCCCCATTTCTGATTCCCCGCCATTGATTCCCCAACTCTGATTCCCAGCCTCTGATTCCCTGCCTCTGATTCCCCGCCTCTGATTCCCCGCCTCTGATTCCTGGCCTCTGATTCCCAGCCTCTGATTCCCCGGCACTGATTCCCGGCCTCTGATTCCCAGCCTCTGATTCCCTGCCTCTGATTCCCCGCCTCTGATTCCCCGCCTCTGATTCCTGCCTCTGAATCCCCGCCTCTGATTCCCCGCCTCTGATTCCCCATATCTGATTCATCACCTCTGATTCCCCGCCTCTGATTGACCGCCACTGATTCCCATCCTGTGATTCCCCATCTCTGATTCACCACCTCTGATTCCCCACCTCGGATCCCTACCTTTGATTCCCCAACTCTGATTCCCTGCCTCTGATTCTCTGCCTCTGATTCCTCGCCTCTGATTCCCCATCTCTGATTCCCTGCCTCTGATTCCCCAACTCTGATTCCCCGCCTCTAATTCCCCATCTTTGATACATCACCTCTGATTCCCCACCTCTGATTCCCCGCCTCTGATTCCCCAACTCTGATTCCCCGCATCTGATTCCCTGCCTCTGATTCCGCGCCTCTGAATCCCCGCTTCTGATTCTCTGCCTCTGATTCTCTGCCTCTGATTCCCTGCCTCTGATTCCCCATCTCTGATTCCCCACCTCTGATTCCCCACCTCTGAATCCCCGCCTCTGATTCCCGCCTCTGATTCCCCGACTCTGATTTCCCACATCAGATTCCCTGCCTCTGATTCCCCATCTCTGATTCATCACCTCTGATTCCCTGCCTCTGATTCCCCGCCTCTGATTCCCCAACTTTGATTCCCTGCATTTGATTCCCTGCCTCTGATTCCCCGCATCTGATTCCCCAACTCTGATTCCCCGCTTCTGATTCCCATCCTCTGATTCCACAACACTGATTCCCCTCCTCTGAATCCCCATCTCTGATTCCCCAACTCTGATTCCCCGCCTCTGATTCCCCATCTCTGATTCCCCATCTCTGATTCCCCATCTCTGATTCCCCATCTCTGATTCCCCAATTCTGATTCCCCGCCTCCGATGCCCCACCTCTCATTCCCCATCTCTGATACCCCATCTCTGATTCCCCGCCTCTGATTCCCCATTTCGGATTCCCCGCCATTGATTCCCCAACTCTGATTCCTCGCCTCTGATTCCCCGCTTCTGATTCCCAGCCTCTGATTCCCCGCCTCTGATTCTCTGCTTCTGATTCACCGCCTCTGATTCCCCGCCTCTGTTTCCCCGCATCTGATACCCCATCTCTGACTCCACGCCTCTGATTCCCAACCTCTGATTCCAATACTCTGATTCCACAACTCTGATTCCCCGCCTCTGATTCCCCACCTCTCATACCCCATCTCTGATTCCCCATCTCTGATTCCTCGCCTCTGATTCCCCACCTCTCATTCCCCATCTCTGACTCCCCATCTCTGATTCCTCGCCTCTGATTCCCCGCCTCTGATTCCCCAACTCTGATTCCCCGCCTCTAATTCTTTGCCTCTGATTCCACAACTCTGATTCTCCACCTCTCATTCCCCATCTCTGACTCCCCATCTCTGATTCCTCGCCTCTGATTCCCCATCTCTGATTCCCTGCCTCTGATTCCCCAACTCTGATTCCCCGTCTCTGATTTCCCGCCTCTGATTCCCAGCCTCTGATTCCCCGCCTCTGATTCCCTGCCTCTGATTCCCCATTTCGGATTCATCACCTCTGATTCCCCACCTCTGATTCCCCCCCTCTGATTACCCAAATTTGATTCATTGCATCTCATTCCCCGCCTCCGATTCCCCGCATCTGATACACCAACTCTGATTCACCGCTTCTGATGACCCACCTCTCATTCCCCATCTCTGATTCCCCATCACTGATTCCCTGCCTCTGATTCCCAATCTCTGATTCCCCGCCTCTGATTCCCCAACTCTGATTCCCCGCCACTGATTCCCCGCCTCTGATTCCCGGCCTCTGATTCTCCGCCTCTGATTCCCTGCCTCTGATTCACCGCCTCTGATTCCCCGCCTCTGATTTCCCACCTCTGATTCCCCATCTCTGATTCCCCAACTCTGATTCCGCGCCTCTGATTCCCGGCCTCTGACTCCCCGCCTCTAATTCCCTGCCTCTGATTCCCTGCCTCTGATTCCCTGCCTCTGATTCCCCATCTTCGATTCATCACCTCTGATTCCCCACCTCTGATTCCCTGCCTCTGATTCCCCAACTCTGATTCCCCGCATCTGATTCCCTGTCTCTCATTCCCCGCCTCTGATTCCGCGCCTCTGATTCCCTGCCTCTGATTCCCCATCTCTGATTCCCCACCTCTGATTACCCGCCTCTGATTCCCCGCCTCTGATTCCCCGACTCTGATTTCCCACATCTGATTCCCTGCCTCTGATTCCCCAACTTTGATTCCCTGCATCTGATTCCCTGCCTCTGATTCCCCATCTCTGATTCCCCAACTCTGATTCCCTGCCTCTGATTCACCGCCTCTGATTCCCCGCCTCCAATGCCCCACCTCTCATTCCCCATCTCTGATTCCCCATCTCTGATTCCCCGCCTCTGATTCCCCATTTCTGATTCCCCGCCATTGATTCCCCAACTCTGATTCCACGCCTCTGATTCCCCGGCACTGATTCCCGGCCTCTGATTCCCCGCCTCTGATTCCCTGCCTCTGATTCCCCGCCTCTGATTCCCCGCCTCTGATTCCTGGCCTCTGATTCCCCGCCTCTGATTCCTGCCTCTGAATCCCCGCCTCTGATTCTCCGCCTCTGATTCCCCATATCTGATTCATCACCTCTGATTCCGCACCTCTGATTCCCCGCCTCTGATTCCCCGCGTCTGATTCCCCATCTCTCATTCCCCGCCTCTGATTCCCCATCTCTGATTCCCAAACTCTTCTTCCCTCCCTCTGATTCCCCATCTCTGATTCCCCATATGTGATTCACAATTCTGATTCCCCGCCTCTGATGCCCCACCTCTCATTCCCCATCTCTGATTCCCCATCTCAGATTACCATCCTCTGATTCCCCGCCTCTCATTCCCTTCCTCTGAATCCTGGCCTCTGATTCCCCGCCTCTGATTCCCCAACTCTGATTCCCCGCCTCTGATTCCCCACCTCTGATTCCCCACCTCTGATTCCCTGCCTCTGATTCCCCGCCACTGATTCCCCACCACTGATTCCCCGCTTCTGATTCCCCATCTCTGATTCATCACCTCTGATTCCCCACCTCTGATAACCCTCCTCTGATTCCCCAACCCTGATTCTTCGCATCTTATTCCCCACCTCTGATTCCCCGCCTCTGATTCCCCAACTCTGATACCCCACCTCTGTTTCCACAACTCTGATTCTCCACCTCTGAATCCCCATCTCTGATTCCCCAAATCTGATTCCCGGCCTCTGATTAACCATATCTGTTTCCCCATCTCTAATTCCCTAATTCTGATTCCCCGCCTCTGATTCCCGGCCTCTGATTCTCCGCCTCTGATTCCCTGCCTCTGATTCACCGCCTCTGATTCCCCGCCTCTGATTTCCCACCTCTGATTCCCCATCTCTGATTCCCCAACTCTGATTCCGCGCCTCTGATTCCCGGCCTCTGACTCCCCGCCTCTAATTCCCTGCCTCTGATTCCCTGCCTCTGATTCCCTGCCTCTGATTCCCCATCTTCGATTCATCACCTCTGATTCCCCACCTCTGATTCCCTGCCTCTGATTCCCCAACTCTGATTCCCCGCATCTGATTCCCTGCCTCTCATTCCCCGCCTCTGATTCCCCGCCTCTGATTCCCTGCCTCTGATTCCCCATCTCTGATTCCCCACCTCTGATTACCCGCCTCTGATTCCCCGCCTCTGATTCCCCGACTCTGATTTCCCACATCTGATTCCCTGCCTCTGATTCCCCAACTTTGATTCCCTGCATCTGATTCCCTGCCTCTGATTCCCCATCTCTGATTCCCCAACTCTGATTCCCTGCCTCTGATTCACCGCCTCTGATTCCCCGCCTCCAATGCCCCACCTCTCATTCCCCATCTCTGATTCCCCATCTCTGATTCCCCGCCTCTGATTCCCCATTTCTGATTCCCCGCCATTGATTCCCCAACTCTGATTCCACGCCTCTGATTCCCCGGCACTGATTCCCGGCCTCTGATTCCCCGCCTCTGATTCCCTGCCTCTGATTCCCCGCCTCTGATTCCCCGCCTCTGATTCCTGGCCTCTGATTCCCCGCCTCTGATTCCTGCCTCTGAATCCCCGCCTCTGATTCTCCGCCTCTGATTCCCCATATCTGATTCATCACCTCTGATTCCGCACCTCTGATTCCCCGCCTCTGATTCCCCGCGTCTGATTCCCCATCTCTCATTCCCCGCCTCTGATTCCCCATCTCTGATTCCCAAACTCTTCTTCCCTCCCTCTGATTCCCCATCTCTGATTCCCCATATGTGATTCACAATTCTGATTCCCCGCCTCTGATGCCCCACCTCTCATTCCCCATCTCTGATTCCCCATCTCAGATTACCATCCTCTGATTCCCCGCCTCTCATTCCCTTCCTCTGATTCCTGGCCTCTGATTCCCCGCCTCTGATTCCCCAACTCTGATTCCCCGCCTCTGATTCCCCACCTCTGATTCCCCACCTCTGATTCCCTGCCTCTGATTCCCCGCCTCTGATTCCCCACCACTGATTCCCCGCTTCTGATTCCCCATCTCTGATTCATCACCTCTGATTCCCCACCTCTGATTACCCTCCTCTGATTCCCCAACCCTGATTCTTCGCATCTTATTCCCCACCTCTGATTCCCCGCCTCTGATTCCCAAACTCTGATACCCCAAATCTGATTCCCGGCCTCTGATTAACCATATCTGTTTCCCCATCTCTAATTCCCTAATTCTGATTCTCCGCCTCTGATGCCCCACCTCTCATTCCCCATCTCTGATTCCCCATCTCTGATTCCCCGCCTCTCATTCCCAATCTCTCATACCCCGCCTATGATTCCCGGCCTCTGACTCCTCGCCTCTGATCCCTGCCTCTGAATCCCGGCACCTGATTCCCCGTCTCAGATTCCCCACCTCTGATTCCCCGCCTCTGATTCCCCATCTCTGATTCCCAAACTCTTCTTCCCTCCCACTGATTCCCCATCTCTGATTCCGCATATGTGATTCACAATTCTGATTCCCCGCCTCTGATGCCCCACCTCTCATTCCCCATCTCTGATTCCCCATCTCAGTTTACCAGCCTCTGATTCCCCGCCTCTCATTCCCTGCCTCTGATTCCTGGCCTCTGATTCCCCGCCTCTGATTCCCCAACTCTGATTCCCCGCCTCTGATTCCCCACCTCTGATTCCCTGCCTTTGATTCCCCGCCTCTGATTCCCCATTTCTGATTCATCACCACTGATTCCCCACCTCTGATTCCCCGCCTCTGATTCCCCAACTTTGATTCATTGCATCTCATTCCCCGCCTCTGATTAACCGCATCTGATACACCAACTCTGATACCCCGCCTCTGATTCCCCACCTCTGATTCCACAACTCTGATTCCCCACCTCTGAATCCCCATCTCTGATTCTCCAACTCTGATTCCCCGCCTCTGATTCCCCAACTCTGATTCCCTGCCTCTGATTCTCTGCCTCTGATTCCACACCTCTGATTCCTCTCTTCTGATTCCCCATCTCTGATTCATCACCTCTGATTCCCCACCTCTGATTCCCCTCCTCTGATTCCCCAACTATGATTCCTCGCATCTGATTCCCCACCTCTGATTCCCCGCCTCTGATTCCCCACCTCTGATTCCCCAACTCTGATTCCCCACCTCAGATTCCATGCCTTGGATTCATCACCTCTGATTCCCCGCCTATGATTCCCCATCTCTGATTCACCACCTCTCATTCCCCACCTCTGATTTCCGCCTCTGATTCCACAACTCTGATTCCCCGCATCTGATTCCCCGCCTCTGATTCCTGGCCTCTGATTCCCCGCCTCTGATTCCTGCCTCTGAATCCCCGCCTCTGATTCCCCGCCTCTGATTCCCCATGTCTGATTCCCCACCTCTGATTCCCCACCTCTGATTCCCCGCCTCTGATTCCTGGCCTCTGATTCCCCGCCTCTGATTCCTGCCTCTGAATCCCCGCCTCTGATTCCCCGCCTCTGATTCCCCATATCTGATTCATCACCTCTGATTCCACGCCTCTGATTGACCGCCACTGATTCCCATCCTCTGATTCCCCATCTCTGATTCACCACCTCTGATTCCCCACCTCGGATCCCTACCTTTGATTCCCCAACTCTGATTCCCTGCCTCTGATTCTCTGCCTCTGATTCCCCACCTCTGATTCCCTGTCTCTGATTTCCCGCGTCTGATTCCACACCTCTGATTCCCCGCTTCTGATTCCCCATCTGTGATTCATCACCTCTGATTCCCCAGCTCTGATTCCCCGCTTCTGATTCCCGGCCTCTGATTCCCCACCTCTGATTCTCTGCTTCTGATTCACCGCCTCTGATTCCCCACCTCTGTTTCCCCGCATCTGATTCCCCATCTCTGATTCATCACCTCTGATTCCCCACCTCTGATTCCACGCCTCTGATTCCCCACCTCTGATTCCACAACTCTGATTCTCTACCTCTGATTCCCCATCTCTAATTCCTCGCCTCTGATTCACCGCCTCTGATTCCCCAACTCTGATTCCCCACCTCTGATTCCATGCCTTAGATTCATCACCTCTGATTCCCCGCCTCTGATTCCCCGCCTCTGATTCCCCAACTCTGATTCCCCACCTCTGATTCCCCGCCTCTGATTCCCCAACTCTGATTCCCCACCTCTGATTCCATGCCTTAGATTCATCACCTCTGATTCCCCGCCTCTGATTCCCCGCTTCTGATTCCCGGCCTCTGATTCCCCACCTCTGATTCTCTGCTTCTGATTCACCGCCTCTGATTCCCCACCTCTGTTTCCCCGCATCTGATTCCCCATCTCTGATTCATCACCTCTGATTCCCCACCTCTGATTCCACGCCTCTGATTCCCCACCTCTGATTCCACAACTCTGATTCTCTACCTCTGATTCCCCATCTCTGATTCCTCGCCTCTGATTCCCCATCTCTGATTCCCTGCCTCTGATTCCCCAACTCTGATTCCCCGCCTCTGATTCCCGCCTCTGATTCCCCGACTCTGATTTCCCACATCTGATTCCCTGCCTCTGATTCCCCATCTCTGATTCATCACCTCTGATTCCCCACCTCTGATTCCCCGCCTCTGATTCCCCAACTCTGATTCCCCGCTTCTGATTCCCATCCTCTGATTCCACAACACTGATTCCCCTCCTCTGAATCCCCATCTCTGATTCCCCAACTCTGATTCCCCGCCTCTGATTCCCCATCTCTGATTCCCCATCTCTGATTCCCCATCTCTGATTCCCCAATTCTGATTCCCCGCCTCCGATGCCCCACCTCTCATTCCCCATCTCTGATACCCCATCTCTGATTCCCCGCCTCTGATTCCCCATTTCGGATTCCCCGCCATTGATTCCCCAACTCTGATTCCTCGCCTCTGATTCCCCGCCTCTGATTCCCCGCCTCTGATTCCCTGCCTCTGATTCCCCATTTCTGATTCCCCACCTCTGATTACCCGCCTCTGATTCCCCGCCTCTGATTCCCCGACTCTGATTTCCCACATCTGATTCCCTGCCTCTGATTCCCCAACTTTGATTCCCTGCATCTGATTCCCTGCCTCTGATTCCCCATCTCTGATTCCCCAACTCTGATTCCCTGCCTCTGATTCACCGCCTCTGATTCCCCGCCTCCAATGCCCCACCTCTCATTCCCCATCTCTGATTCCCCATCTCTGATTCCCCGCCTCTGATTCCCCATTTCTGATTCCCCGCCATTGATTCCCCAACTCTCATTCCACGCCTCTGATTCCCCGGCACTGATTCCCGGCCTCTGATTCCCCGCCTCTGATTCCCTGCCTCTGATTCCCCGCCTCTGATTCCAAGCCTCTGATTCCTGGCCTCTGATTCCCCGCCTCTGATTCCTGCCTCTGAATCCCCGCCTCTGATTCTCCGCCTCTGATTCCCCATATCTGATTCATCACCTCTGATTCCGCACCTCTGATTCCCCGCCTCTGATTCCCCGCGTCTGATTCCCCATCTCTCATTCCCCGCCTCTGATTCCCCATCTCTGATTCCCAAACTCTTCTTCCCTCCCTCTGATTCCCCATCTCTGATTCCCCATATGTGATTCACAATTCTGATTCCCCGCCTCTGATGCCCCACCTCTCATTCCCCATCTCTGATTCCCCATCTCAGATTACCATCCTCTGATTCCCCGCCTCTCATTCCCTTCCTCTGATTCCTGGCCTCTGATTCCCCGCCTCTGATTCCCCAACTCTGATTCCCCGCCTCTGATTCCCCACCTCTGATTCCCCACCTCTGATTCCCTGCCTCTGATTCCCCGCCTCTGATTCCCCACCACTGATTCCCCGCTTCTGATTCCCCATCTCTGATTCATCACCTCTGATTCCCCACCTCTGATTACCCTCCTCTGATTCCCCAACCCTGATTCTTCGCATCTTATTCCCCACCTCTGATTCCCCGCCTCTGATTCCCCAACTCTGATACCCCACCTCTGTTTCCACAACTCTGATTCTCCACCTCTGAATCCCCATCTCTGATTCCCCAAATCTGATTCCCGGCCTCTGATTAACCATATCTGTTTCCCCATCTCTAATTCCCTAATTCTGATTCTCCGCCTCTGATGCCCCACCTCTCATTCCCCATCTCTGATTCCCCATCTCTGATTCCCCGCCTCTCATTCCCAATCTCTCATACCCCGCCTATGATTCCCGGCCTCTGACTCCTCGCCTCTGATCCCTGCCTCTGAATCCCGGCACCTGATTCCCCATCTCAGATTCCCCACCTCTGATTCCCCGCCTCTGATTCCCCATCTCTGATTCCCAAACTCTTCTTCCCTCCCACTGATTCCCCATCTCTGATTCCGCATATGTGATTCACAATTCTGATTCCCCGCCTCTGATGCCCCACCTCTCATTCCCCATCTCTGATTCCCCATCTCAGTTTACCAGCCTCTGATTCCCCGCCTCTCATTCCCTGCCTCTGATTCCTGGCCTCTGATTCCCCGCCTCTGATTCCCCAACTCTGATTCCCCGCCTCTGATTCCCCACCTCTGATTCCCTGCCTTTGATTCCCCGCCTCTGATTCCCCATTTCTGATTCATCACCACTGATTCCCCACCTCTGATTCCCCGCCTCTGATTCCCCAACTTTGATTCATTGCATCTCATTCCCCGCCTCTGATTAACCGCATCTGATACACCAACTCTGATTCCCCGCCTCTGATTCCCCACCTCTGATTCCACAACTCTGATTCCCCACCTCTGAATCCCCATCTCTGATTCTCCAACTCTGATTCCCCGCCTCTGATTTCCCCATCTCTGATTCCCCGCCTCTGATTCCCCAACTCTGATTCCCTGCCTCTGATTCTCTGCCTCTGATTCCACACCTCTGATTCCTCTCTTCTGATTCCCCATCTCTGATTCCCCGCCTCTGATTCCCCAACTCTGATTCCTCGCATCTGATTCCCCACCTCTGATTCCCCGCCTCTGATTCCCCACCTCTGATTCCCCAACTCTGATTCCCCACCTCTGATTCCATGCCTTGGATTCATCACCTCTGATTCCCCGCCTCTGATTCCCCATCTCTGATTCACCACCTCTCATTCCCCACCTCTGATTTCCGCCTCTGATTCCACAACTCTGATTCCCCGCATCTGATTCCCTGCCTCTGATTCCCAGTCTCTGATTCCCCATGTCTTATTCCCCACCTCTGATTCCCCACCTCTGATTCCCCGCCTCTGATTCCTGGCCTCTGATTCCCCGCCTCTGATTCCTGCCTCTGAATCCCCGCCTCTGATTCCCCGCCTCTGATTCCCCATATCTGATTCATCACCTCTGATTCCCCGCCTCTGATTGACCGCCACTGATTCCCATCCTCTGATTCCCCATCTCTGATTCACCACCTCTGATTCCCCACCTCGGATCCCTACCTTTGATTCCCCAACTCTGATTCCCTGCCTCTAATTCTCTGCCTCTGATTCCCCACCTCTGATTCCCTGTCTCTGATTTCCCGCCTCTGATTCCACACCTCTGATTCCCCGCTTCTGATTCCCCATCTGTGATTCATCACCTCTGATTCCCCACCTCTGATTCCCCGCTTCTGATTCCCGGCCTCTGATTCCCCACCTCTGATTCTCTGCTTCTGATTCACCGCCTCTGATTCCCCACCTCTGTTTCCCCGCATCTGATTCCCCATCTCTGATTCATCACCTCTGATTCCCCACCTCTGATTCCACGCCTCTGATTCCCCACCTCTGATTCCACAACTCTGATTCTCTACCTCTAATTCCCCATCTCTGATTCCTCGCCTCTGATTCCCCGCCTCTGATTCCCCAACTCTGATTCCCCACCTCTGATTCCATGCCTTAGATTCATCACCTCTGATTCCCCGCCTCTGATTCCCCGCCTCTGATTCCCCAACTCTGATTACCCACCTCTGATTCCCCGCCTCTGATTCCCCAACTCTGATTCCCCACCTCTGATTCCATGCCTTAGATTCATCACCTCTGATTCCCCGCCTCTGATTCCCCGCTTCTGATTCCCGGCCTTTGATTCCCCACCTCTGATTCTCTGCTTCTGATTCACCGCCTCTGATTCCCCACCTCTGTTTCCCCGCATCTGATTCCCCATCTCTGATTCATCACCTCTGATTCCCCATCTCTGATTCCACAACTCTGATTCTCTACCTCTGATTCCCCATCTCTGATTCCTCGCCTCTGATTCCCCATCTCTGATTCCCTGCCTCTGATTCCCCAACTCTGATTCCCCGCCTCTGATTCCCGCCTCTGATTCCCCGACTCTGATTTCCCACATCTGATTCCCTGCCTCTGATTCCCCATCTCTGATTCATCACCTCTGATTCCCCACCTCTGATTCCCATCCTCTGATTCCACAACACTGATTCCCCTCCTCTGAATCCCCATCTCTCATTCCCCAACTCTGATTCCCCGCCTCTGATTCCCCATCTCTGATTCCCCATCTCTGATTCCCCATCTCAGATTCCCCAATTCTGATTCCCCGCCTCCGATGCCCCACCTCTCATTCCCCATCTCTGATACCCCGCCTCTGATTCCCCATTTCGGATTCCCCGCCATTGATTCCCCAACTCTGATTCCTCGCCTCTGATTCCCCGCTTCTGATTCCCAGCCTCTGATTCCCCGCCTCTGATTCTCTGCTTCTGATTCACCGCCTCTGATTCCCCGCCTCTGTTTCCCCGCATCTGATACCCCATCTCTGATTCCACGCCTCTGATTCCCAAACTCTGATTCCACAACTCTGATTCCCAAACTCTGATTCCCCGCCTCTGATTCCCCACCTCTGATTCCTCGCCTCTGATTCCCCATCTCTGATTCCCCGTCTCTGATTCCCCAACTCTGATTCCCCGCCTCTAATTCTTTGCCTCTGATTCCACAACACTGATTCTCCACCTCTCATTCCCCATCTCTGACTCCCCATCTCTGATTCCTCGCCTCTGATTCCCCATCTCTGATTCCCTGCCTCTGATTCCCCAACTCTGATTCCCCACCTCTGATTCCCCCCCTCTGATTACCCAAATGTGATTCATTGCATCTCATTCCCCGCCTCCGATTCCCCGCATCTGATACACCAACTTTGATTCACTGCATCTGATTCCCTGCCTCTGATTCCCCGCATCTGATTCCCCAACTCTGATTCCCCGCTTCTGATTCCCATCCTCTGATTCCACAACACTGATTCCCCTCCTCTGAATCCCCATCTCTGATTCCCCAACTCTGATTCCCCGCCTCTGATTCCCCATCTCTGATACCCCATCTCTGATTCCCCAATTCTGATTCCCCGCCTCCAATGCCCCACCTCTCATTCCCCATCTCTGATTCCCCATCTCTGATTCCCCTCCTCTGATTCCCCATTTCTGATTGCCCGCCATTGATTCCCCAACTCTGATTCCACGCCTCTGATTCCCCGGCACTGATTCCCGGCCTCTGATTCCCAGCCTCTGATTCCCTGCCTCTGATTCCCCGCCTCTGATTCCCCGCCTCTGATTCCTGGCCTCTGATACCCAGCCTCTGATTCCCCGGCACTGATTCCCGGCCTCTGATTCCCAGCCTCTGATTCCCTGCCTCTGATTCCCCGCCTCTGATTCCCCGCCTCTGATTCCTGCCTCTGAATCCCCGCCTCTGATTCCCGCCTCTGATTCCCCGACTCTGATTTCCCACATCTGATTCCCTGCCTCTGATTCCCCATCTCTGATTCATCACCTCTGATTCCCCACCTCTGATTCCCCGCCTCTGATTCCCCAACTTTGATTCCCTGCATTTGATTCCCTGCCTCTGATTCCCCGCATCTGATTCCCCAACTCTGATTCCCCGCTTCTGATTCCCATCCTCTGATTCCACAACACTGATTCCTCTCCTCTGAATCCCCATCTCTGATTCCCCAACTCTGATTCCCCGCCTGTGATTCCCCATCTCTGATTCCCCATCTCTGATTCCCCATCTCTGATTCCCCAATTCTGATTCCCCGCCTCCGATGCCCCACCTCTCATTCCCCATCTCTGATACCCCATCTCTGATTCCCCGCCTCTGATTCCCCATTTCGGATTCCCCGCCATTGATTCCCCAACTCTGATTCCTCGCCTCTGATTCCCCGCTTCTGATTCCCAGCCTCTGATTCCCCGCCTCTGATTCTCTGCTTCTGATTCACCGCCTCTGATTCCCCGCCTCTGTTTCCCCGCATCTGATACCCCATCTCTGATTCCACGCCTCTGATTCCCAACCTCTGATTCCACAACTCTGATTCCCCAACTCTGATTCCCCGCCTCTGATTCCCCACCTCTCATACCCCATCTCTGATTCCCCATCTCTGATTCCTCGCCTCTGATTCCCCATCTCTGATTCCCCGTCTCTGATTCCCCAACTCTGATTCCCCGCCTCTAATTCTTTGCCTCTGATTCCACAACACTGATTCTCCACCTCTCATTCCCCATCTCTGACTCCCCATCTCTGATTCCTCGCCTCTGATTCCCCATCTCTGATTCCCTGCCTCTGATTCCCCAACTCTGATTCCCCGTCTCTGATTTCCCGCCTCTGATTCCCAGCCTCTGATTCCCCGCCTCTGATTCCCTGCCTCTGATTCCCCATTTCTGATTCATCACCTCTGATTCCCCACCTCTGATTCCCCCCCTCTGATTACCCAAATTTGATTCATTGCATCTCATTCCCCGCCTCCGATTCCCCGCATCTGATACACCAACTCTGATTCACCGCTTCTGATGACCCACCTCTCATTCCCCATCTCTGATTCCCCATCTCTGATTCCCTGCCTCTGATTCCCAATCTCTGATTCCCCGCCTCTGATTCCCCAACTCTGATTCCCCGCCACTGATTCCCCGCCTCTGATTCCCGGCCTCTGATTCTCCGCCTCTGATTCCCTGCCTCTGATTCACCGCCTCTGATTCCCCGCCTCTGATTTCCCACCTCTGATTCCCCATCTCTGATTCCCCAACTCTGATTCCGCGCCTCTGATTCCCGGCCTCTGACTCCCCGCCTCTAATTCCCTGCCTCTGATTCCCTGCCTCTGATTCCCTGCCTCTGATTCCCCATCTTCGATTCATCACCTCTGATTCCCCACCTCTGATTCCCTGCCTCTGATTCCCCAACTCTGATTCCCCGCATCTGATTCCCTGCCTCTCATTCCCCGCCTCTGATTCCCCGCCTCTGATTCCCTGCCTCTGATTCCCCATCTCTGATTCCCCACCTCTGATTACCCGCCTCTGATTCCCCGCCTCTGATTCCCCGACTCTGATTTCCCACATCTGATTCCCTGCCTCTGATTCCCCAACTTTGATTCCCTGCATCTGATTCCCTGCCTCTGATTCCCCATCTCTGATTCCCCAACTCTGATTCCCTGCCTCTGATTCACCGCCTCTGATTCCCCGCCTCCAATGCCCCACCTCTCATTCCCCATCTCTGATTCCCCATCTCTGATTCCCCGCCTCTGATTCCCCATTTCTGATTCCCCGCCATTGATTCCCCAACACTGATTCCACGCCTCTGATTCCCCGGCACTGATTCGCGGCCTCTGATTCCCCGCCTCTGATTCCCTGCCTCTGATTCCCCGCCTCTGATTCCCCGCCTCTGATTCCTGGCCTCTGATTCCCCGCCTCTGATTCCTGCCTCTGAAACCCCGCCTCTGATTCTCCGCCTCTGATTCCCCATATCTGATTCATCACCTCTGATTCCGCACCTCTGATTCCCCGCCTCTGATTCCCCGCGTCTGATTCCCCATCTCTCATTCCCCGCCTCTGATTCCCCGCCTCTGATTCCCCATCTCTGATTCCCAAACTCTTCTTCCCTCCCTCTGATTCCCCATCTCTGATTCCCCATATGTGATTCACAATTCTGATTCCCCGCCTCTGATGCCCCACCTCTCATTCCCCATCTCTGATTCCCCATCTCAGATTACCATCCTCTGATTCCCCGCCTCTCATTCCCTTCCTCTGATTCCTGGCCTCTGATTCCCCGCCTCTGATTCCCCAACTCTGATTCCCCGCCTCTGATTCCCCACCACTGATTCCCCGCTTCTGATTCCCCATCTCTGATTCATCACGTCTGATTCCCCACCTCTGATTTCCCTCCTCTGATTCCCCAACCCTGATTCTTCGCATCATATTCCCCACCTCTGATTCCCCGCCTCTGATTCCCCAACTCTGATACCCCACCTCTGTTTCCACAACTCTGATTCTCCACCTCTGAATCCCCATCTCTGATTCCCCAAATCTGATTCCCGGCCTCTGATTAACCATATCTGTTTCCCCATCTCTAATTCCCTAATTCTGATTCTCCGCCTCTGATGCCCCACCTCTCATTCCCCATCTCTGATTCCCCATCTCTGATTCCCCGCCTCTCATTCCCAATCTCTCATACCCCGCCGATGATTCCCGGCCTCTGACTCCTCGCCTCTGATCCCTGCCTCTGAATCCCGGCACCTGATTCCCCGTCTCAGATTCCCCACCTCTGATTCCCCGCCTCTGATTCCCCATCTCTGATTCCCAAACTCTTCTTCCCTCCCACTGATTCCCCATCTCTGATTCCGCATATGTGATTCACAATTCTGATTCCCCGCCTCTGATGCCCCACCTCTCATTCCCCATCTCTGATTCCCCATCTCAGTTTACCAGCCTCTGATTCCCCGCCTCTCATTCCCTGCCTCTGATTTTGGCCTCTGATTCCCCGCCTCTGATTCCCCAACTCTGATTCCCCGCCTCTGATTCCCCACCTCTGATTCCCTGCCTTTGATTCCCCGCCTCTGATTCCCCATTTCTGATTCATCACCACTGATTCCCCACCTCTGATTCCCCGCCTCTGATTCCCCAACTTTGATTCATTGCATCTCATTCCCCGCCTCTGATTATCCGCATCTGATACACCAACTCTGATTCCCCGCCTCTGATTCCCCACCTCTGATTCCACAACTCTGATTCCCCATCTCTGAATCCCCATCTCTGATTCTCCAACTCTGATTCCCCGCCTCTGATTTCCTCATCTCTGATTCCCCGCCTCTGATTCCCCAACTCTGATTCCCTGCCTCTGATTCTCTGCCTCTGATTCCACACCTCTGATTCCTCTCTTCTGATTCCCCATCTCTGATTCATCACCTCTGATTCCCCACCTCTGATTCCCCTCCTCTGATTCCCCAACTATGATTCCTCGCATCTGATTCCCCACCTCTGATTCCCCGCCTCTGATTCCCCACCTCTGATTCCCCAACTCTGATTCCCCACCTCTGATTCCATGCCTTGGATTCATCACCTCTGATTCCCCGCCTCTGATTCCCCATCTCTGATTCACCACCTCTCATTCCCCACCTCTGATTTCCGCCTCTGATTCCCCACCTCTGATTCCCCACCTCTGATTCCCCGCCTCTGATTCCTGGCCTCTGATTCCCCGCCTCTGATTCCTGCCTCTGAATCCCCGCCTCTGATTCCCCGCCTCTGATTCCCCATATCTGATTCATCACCTCTGATTCCACGCCTCTGATTGACCGCCACTGATTCCCATCCTCTCATTCCCCATCTCTGATTCACCACCTCTGATTCCCCACCTCGGATCCCTACCTTTGATTCCCCAACTCTGATTCCCTGCCTCTGATTCTCTGCCTCTGATTCCCCACCTCTGATTCCCTGTCTCTGATTTCCCGCCTCTGATTCCACACCTCTGATTCCCCGCTTCTGATTCCCCATCTGTGATTCATCACCTCTGATTCCCCACCTCTGATTCCCCTCCTCTGATTCACCAACTCTGTTTCCTCGCATCTGATTCCCCACCTCTGATTCCCCGCCTCTGATTCCCCGCCTGTGATTCCCCAACTCTGATTCCCCACCTCTGATTCCATGCCTTAGATTCATCACCTCTGATTCCCCGCCTCTGATTCCCCATCTCTGAATCCCCACCTCTGATTCCCGGCCTCTGATTCCCCGCCTCTGATTCCCCGCTTCTGATTCCCGGCCTCTGATTCCCCACCTCTGATTCTCTGCTTCTGATTCACCGCCTCTGATTCCCCACCTCTGTTTCCCCGCATCTGATTCCCCATCTCTGATTCATCACCTCTGATTCCCCACCTCTGATTCCACGCCTCTGATTCCCCACCTCTGATTCCACAACTCTGATTCTCTACCTCTGATTCCCCATCTCTGATTCCTCGCCTCTGATTCCCCATCTCTGATTCCCTGCCTCTGATTCCCCAACTCTGATTCCCCGCCTCTAATTCCCCATCGTTGATACATCACCTCTGATTCCCCACCTCTGATTCCCCACCTCTGATTCCCCAACTCATATTCCCCGCATCTGATTCCCTGCCTCTGATTCCGCGCCTCTGATTCCCCACCTCTGAATCCCCACCTCTGATTCCCGCCTCTGATTCCCCGACTCTGATTTCCCACATCTGATTCCCTGCCTCTGATTCCCCATCTCTGATTCATCACCTCTGATTCCCCACCTCTGATTCCCATCCTCTGATTCCCCAACTCTGATTCCCCGCTTCTGATTCCCATCCTCTGATTCCACAACACTGATTCCCCTCCTCTGAATCCCCATCTCTGATTCCCCATCTCTGATGCCCCATCTCTGATTCCCCAATTCTGATTCCCCGCCTCCGATGCCCCACCTCTCATTCCCCATCTCTGATACCCCATCTCTGATTCCCCGCCTCTGATTCCCCATTTCGGATTCCCCGCCATTGATTCCCCAACTCTGATTCCTCGCCTCTGATTCCCCGCTTCTGATTCCCAGCCTCTGATTCCCCGCCTCTGATTCTCTGCTTCTGATTCACCGCCTCTAATACCCCGCCTCTGTTTCCCCGCATCTGATACCCCATCTCTGATTCCACGCCTCTGATTCCCAAACTCTGATTCCACAACTCTGATTCCCCAACTCTGATTCCCCGCCTCTGATTCCCCACCTCTCATACCCATTTCTGATTCCCCATCTCTGATTCCTCGCCTCTGATTCCCCATCTCTGATTCCCCGCCTCTGTTTCCCCAACTCTGATTCCCCGCCTCTAATTCTTTGCCTCTGATTCCACAACACTGATTCTCCACCTCTCATTCCCCATCTCTGACTCCCCATCTCTGATTCCTCGCCTCTGATTCCCCATCTCTGATTCCCTGCCTCTGATTCCCCAACTCTGATTCCCCGTCTCTGATTTCCCGCCTCTGATTCCCAGCCTCTGATTCCCCGCCTCTGATTCCCTGCCTCTGATTCCCCATTTCTGATTCATCACCTCTGATTCCCCACCTCTGATTCCCCCCCTCTGATTACCCAAATTTGATTCATTGCATCTCATTCCCCGCCTCCGATTCCCCGCATCTGATGCACCAACTCTGATTCACCGCTTCTGATGACCCACCTCTCATTCCCCATCTCTGATTCCCCATCTCTGATTCCCTGCCTCTGATTCCCAATCTCTGATTCCCAATCTCTGATTCCCCGCGTCTGATTCCCCAACTCTGATTCCCCGCCACTGATTCCCCGCCTCTGATTCCCGGCCTCTGATTCTCCGCCTCTGATTCCCTGCCTCTGATTCACCGCCTCTGATTCCCCGCCTCTGATTTCCCACCTCTGATTCCCCATCTCTGATTCCCCAACTCTGATTCCGCACCTCTGATTCCCCATCTCTGATTCCCCATCTCTGTTTCATCACCTCTGATTCCCCACCTCTGATTCCCCGCCTCTGATTCCCCAACTTTGATTCACTGCATCTGATTCCCTGCCTCTGATTCCCCGCATCTGATTCCCCAACTCTGATTCCCCGCTTCTGATTCCCATCCTCTGATTCCACAACACTGATTCCCCTCCTCTGAATCCCCATCTCTGATTCCCCAACTCTGATTCCCCGCCTCTGATTCCCCATCTCTGATACGCCATCTCTGATTCCCCAATTCTGATTCCCCGCCTCCAATGCCCCACCTCTCATTCCCCATCTCTGATTCCCCATCTCTGATTCCCCTCCTCTGATTCCCCATTTCTGATTGCCCGCCATTGATTCCCCAACTCTGATTCCACGCCTCTGATTCCCCGGCACTGATTCCCGGCCTCTGATTCCCAGCCTCTGATTCCCTGCCTCTGATTCCCCGCCTCTGATTCCCCGCCTCTGATTCCTGGCCTCTGATTCCCAGCCTCTGATTCCCCGGCACTGATTCCCGGCCTCTGATTCCCAGCCTCTGATTCCCTGCCTCTGATTCCCCGCCTCTGATTCCCCGCCTCTGATTCCTGCCTCTGAATCCCCGCCTCTGATTCCCGCCTCTGATTCCCCGACTCTGATTTCCCACATCTGATTCCCTGCCTCTGATTCCCCATCTCTGATTCATCACCTCTGATTCCCCACCTCTGATTCCCCGCCTCTGATTCCCCAACTTTGATTCCCTGCATTTGATTCCCTGCCTCTGATTCCCCGCATCTGATTCCCCAACTCTGATTCCCCGCCTCTGATTCCCCAACTTTGATTCCCTGCATTTGATTCCCTGCCTCTGATTCCCCTCCTCTGAATCCCCATCTCTGATTCCCCAACTCTGATTCCCCGCCTCTGATTCCCCATCTCTGATTCCCCATCTCTGATTCCCCAATTCTAATTCCCCGCCTCCGATGCCCCACCTCTCATTCGCCATCTCTGATACCCCATCTCTGATTCCCCGCCTCTGATTCCCCATTTCGGATTCCCCGCCATTGATTCCCCAACTCTGATTCCTCGCCTCTGATTCCCCGCTTCTGATTCCCAGCCTCTGATTCCCCGCCTCTGATTCTCTGCTTCTGATTCACCGCCTCTGATTCCCCGCCTCTGTTTCCCCGCATCTGATACCCCATCTCTGATTCCACGCCTCTGATTCCCAACCTCTGATTCCACAACTCTGATTCCCCAACTCTGATTCCCCGCCTCTGATTCCCCACCTCTCATACCCCATTTCTGATTCCCCATCTCTGATTCCTCGCCTCTGATTCCCCATCTCTGATTCCCCAACTCTGATTCCCCGCCTCTAATTCTTTGCCTCTGATTCCACAACACTGATTCTCCACCTCTCATTCCCCATCTCTGACTCCCCATCTCTGATTCCTCGCCTCTGATTCCCCATCTCTGATTCCCTGCCTCTGATTCCCCAACTCTGATTCCCCATCTCTGATTTCCCGCCTCTGATTCCCAGCCTCTGATTCCCCGCCTCTGATTCCCTGCCTCTGATTCCCCATTTCTGATTCATCACCTCTGATTCCCCACCTCTGATTCCCCCCCTCTGATTACCCAAATTTGATTCATTGCATCTCATTCCCCGCCTCCGATTCCCCGCATCTGATACACCAACTCTGATTCACCGCTTCTGATGACCCACCTCTTATTCCCCATCTCTGATTCCCCATCTCTGATTCCCTGCCTCTGATTCCCAATCTCTGATTCCCCGCCTCTGATTCCCCAACTCTGATTCCCCGCCACTGATTCCCCGCCTCTGATTCCCGGCCTCTGATTCTCCGCCTCTGATTCCCTGCCTCTGATTCACCGCCTCTGATTCCCCGCCTCTGATTTCCCACCTCTGATTCCCCATCTCTGATTCCCCAACTCTGATTCCGCGCCTCTGATTCCCGGCCTCTGACTCCCCGCCTCTAATTCCCTGCCTCTGATTCCCTGCCTCTGATTCCCTGCCTCTGATTCCCCATCTTCGATTCATCACCTCTGATTCCCCGCCTCTGATTCCCCATCTCTGAATCCCCACCTCTGATTCCCGGCCTCTGATTCCCCGCCTCTGATTCCCCGCTTCTGATTCCCGGCCTCTGATTCCCCACCTCTGATTCTCTGCTTCTGATTCACCGCCTCTGATTCCCCACCTCTGTTTCCCCGCATCTGATTCCCCATCTCTGATTCATCACCTCTGATTCCCCACCTCTGATTCCACGCCTCTGATTCCCCACCTCTGATTCCACAACTCTGATTCTCTACCTCTGATTCCCCATCTCTGATTCCTCGCCTCTGATTCCCCATCTCTGATTCCCTGCCTCTGATTCCCCAACTCTGATTCCCCGCCTCTAATTCCCCATCGTTGATACATCACCTCTGATTCCCCACCTCTGATTCCCCACCTCTGATTCCCCAACTCATATTCCCCGCATCTGATTCCCTGCCTCTGATTCCGCGCCTCTGATTCCCCACCTCTGAATCCCCACCTCTGATTCCCGCCTCTGATTCCCCGACTCTGATTTCCCACATCTGATTCCCTGCCTCTGATTCCCCATCTCTGATTCATCACCTCTGATTCCCCACCTCTGATTCCCATCCTCTGATTCCCCAACTCTGATTCCCCGCTTCTGATTCCCATCCTCTGATTCCACAACACTGATTCCCCTCCTCTGAATCCCCATCTCTGATTCCCCATCTCTGATGCCCCATCTCTGATTCCCCAATTCTGATTCCCCGCCTCCGATGCCCCACCTCTCATTCCCCATCTCTGATACCCCATCTCTGATTCCCCGCCTCTGATTCCCCATTTCGGATTCCCCGCCATTGATTCCCCAACTCTGATTCCTCGCCTCTGATTCCCCGCTTCTGATTCCCAGCCTCTGATTCCCCGCCTCTGATTCTCTGCTTCTGATTCACCGCCTCTAATACCCCGCCTCTGTTTCCCCGCATCTGATACCCCATCTCTGATTCCACGCCTCTGATTCCCAAACTCTGATTCCACAACTCTGATTCCCCAACTCTGATTCCCCGCCTCTGATTCCCCACCTCTCATACCCATTTCTGATTCCCCATCTCTGATTCCTCGCCTCTGATTCCCCATCTCTGATTCCCCGCCTCTGTTTCCCCAACTCTGATTCCCCGCCTCTAATTCTTTGCCTCTGATTCCACAACACTGATTCTCCACCTCTCATTCCCCATCTCTGACTCCCCATCTCTGATTCCTCGCCTCTGATTCCCCATCTCTGATTCCCTGCCTCTGATTCCCCAACTCTGATTCCCCGTCTCTGATTTCCCGCCTCTGATTCCCAGCCTCTGATTCCCCGCCTCTGATTCCCTTCCTCTGATTCCCCATTTCTGATTCATCACCTCTGATTCCCCACCTCTGATTCCCCCCCTCTGATTACCCAAATTTGATTCATTGCATCTCATTCCCCGCCTCCGATTCCCCGCATCTGATGCACCAACTCTGATTCACCGCTTCTGATGACCCACCTCTCATTCCCCATCTCTGATTCCCCATCTCTGATTCCCTGCCTCTGATTCCCAATCTCTGATTCCCAATCTCTGATTCCCCGCGTCTGATTCCCCAACTCTGATTCCCCGCCACTGATTCCCCGCCTCTGATTCCCGGCCTCTGATTCTCCGCCTCTGATTCCCTGCCTCTGATTCACCGCCTCTGATTCCCCGCCTCTGATTTCCCACCTCTGATTCCCCATCTCTGATTCCCCAACTCTGATTCCGCACCTCTGATTCCCCATCTCTGATTCCCCATCTCTGTTTCATCACCTCTGATTCCCCACCTCTGATTCCCCGCCTCTGATTCCCCAACTTTGATTCACTGCATCTGATTCCCTGCCTCTGATTCCCCGCATCTGATTCCCCAACTCTGATTCCCCGCTTCTGATTCCCATCCTCTGATTCCACAACACTGATTCCCCTCCTCTGAATCCCCATCTCTGATTCCCCAACTCTGATTCCCCGCCTCTGATTCCCCATCTCTGATACGCCATCTCTGATTCCCCAATTCTGATTCCCCGCCTCCAATGCCCCACCTCTCATTCCCCATCTCTGATTCCCCATCTCTGATTCCCCTCCTCTGATTCCCCATTTCTGATTGCCCGCCATTGATTCCCCAACTCTGATTCCACGCCTCTGATTCCCCGGCACTGATTCCCGGCCTCTGATTCCCAGCCTCTGATTCCCTGCCTCTGATTCCCCGCCTCTGATTCCCCGCCTCTGATTCCTGGCCTCTGATTCCCAGCCTCTGATTCCCCGGCACTGATTCCCGGCCTCTGATTCCCAGCCTCTGATTCCCTGCCTCTGATTCCCCGCCTCTGATTCCCCGCCTCTGATTCCTGCCTCTGAATCCCCGCCTCTGATTCCCGCCTCTGATTCCCCGACTCTGATTTCCCACATCTGATTCCCTGCCTCTGATTCCCCATCTCTGATTCATCACCTCTGATTCCCCACCTCTGATTCCCCGCCTCTGATTCCCCAACTTTGATTCCCTGCATTTGATTCCCTGCCTCTGATTCCCCGCATCTGATTCCCCAACTCTGATTCCCCGCCTCTGATTCCCCAACTTTGATTCCCTGCATTTGATTCCCTGCCTCTGATTCCCCTCCTCTGAATCCCCATCTCTGATTCCCCAACTCTGATTCCCCGCCTCTGATTCCCCATCTCTGATTCCCCATCTCTGATTCCCCAATTCTAATTCCCCGCCTCCGATGCCCCACCTCTCATTCGCCATCTCTGATACCCCATCTCTGATTCCCCGCCTCTGATTCCCCATTTCGGATTCCCCGCCATTGATTCCCCAACTCTGATTCCTCGCCTCTGATTCCCCGCTTCTGATTCCCAGCCTCTGATTCCCCGCCTCTGATTCTCTGCTTCTGATTCACCGCCTCTGATTCCCCGCCTCTGTTTCCCCGCATCTGATACCCCATCTCTGATTCCACGCCTCTGATTCCCAACCTCTGATTCCACAACTCTGATTCCCCAACTCTGATTCCCCGCCTCTGATTCCCCACCTCTCATACCCCATTTCTGATTCCCCATCTCTGATTCCTCGCCTCTGATTCCCCATCTCTGATTCCCCAACTCTGATTCCCCGCCTCTAATTCTTTGCCTCTGATTCCACAACACTGATTCTCCACCTCTCATTCCCCATCTCTGACTCCCCATCTCTGATTCCTCGCCTCTGATTCCCCATCTCTGATTCCCTGCCTCTGATTCCCCAACTCTGATTCCCCATCTCTGATTTCCCGCCTCTGATTCCCAGCCTCTGATTCCCCGCCTCTGATTCCCTGCCTCTGATTCCCCATTTCTGATTCATCACCTCTGATTCCCCACCTCTGATTCCCCCCCTCTGATTACCCAAATTTGATTCATTGCATCTCATTCCCCGCCTCCGATTCCCCGCATCTGATACACCAACTCTGATTCACCGCTTCTGATGACCCACCTCTTATTCCCCATCTCTGATTCCCCATCTCTGATTCCCTGCCTCTGATTCCCAATCTCTGATTCCCCGCCTCTGATTCCCCAACTCTGATTCCCCGCCACTGATTCCCCGCCTCTGATTCCCGGCCTCTGATTCTCCGCCTCTGATTCCCTGCCTCTGATTCACCGCCTCTGATTCCCCGCCTCTGATTTCCCACCTCTGATTCCCCATCTCTGATTCCCCAACTCTGATTCCGCGCCTCTGATTCCCGGCCTCTGACTCCCCGCCTCTAATTCCCTGCCTCTGATTCCCTGCCTCTGATTCCCTGCCTCTGATTCCCCATCTTCGATTCATCACCTCTGATTCCCCACCTCTGATTCCCTGCCTCTGATTCCCCAACTCTGATTCCCCGCATCTGATTCCCTGCCTCTCATTCCCCGCCTCTGATTCCCCGCCTCTGATTCCCTGCCTCTGATTCCCCATCTCTGATTCCCCACCTCTGATTACCCGCCTCTGATTCCCCGCCTCTGATTCCCCGACTCTGATTTCCCACATCTGATTCCCTGCCTCTGATTCCCCAACTTTGATTCCCTGCATCTGATTCCCTGCCTCTGATTCCCCATCTCTGATTCCCCAACTCTGATTCCCTGCCTCTGATTCACTGCCTCTGATTCCCCGCCTCCAATGCCCCACCTCTCATTCCCCATCTCTGATTCCCCATCTCTGATTCCCTGCCTCTGATTCCCCGCCTCTGATTCCCCGCCTCTGATTCCTGGCCTCTGATTCCCCGCCTCTGATTCCTGCCTCTGAATCCCCGCCTCTGATTCTCCGCCTCTGATTCCCCATATCTGATTCATCACCTCTGATTCCGCACATCTGATTCCCCGCCTCTGATTCCCCGCGTCTGATTCCCCATCTCTCATTCCCCGCCTCTGATTCCCCGCCTCTGATTCCCCATCTCTGATTCCCAAACTCTTCTTCCCTCCCTCTGATTCCCCATCTCTGATTCCCCATATGTGATTCACAATTCTGATTCCCCGCCTCTGATGCCCCACCTCTCATTCCCCATCTCTGATTCCCCATCTCAGATTACCATCCTCTGATTCCCCGCCTCTCATTCCCTTCCTCTGATTCCTGGCCTCTGATTCCCCGCCTCTGATTCCCCAACTCTGATTCCCCGCCTCTGATTCCCCACCTCTGATTCCCCACCTCTGATTCCCTGCCTCTGATTCCCCGCCTCTGATTCCCCACCACTGATTCCCCGCTTCTGATTCCCCATCTCTGATTCATCACCTCTGATTCCCCACCTCTGATTTCCCTCCTCTGATTCCCCAACCCTGATTCTTCGCATCTTATTCCCCACCTCTGATTCCCCGCCTCTGATTCCCCAACTCTGATACCCCACCTCTGTTTCCACAACTCTGATTCTCCACCTGTGAATCCCCATCTCTGATTCCCCAAATCTGATTCCCGGCCTCTGATTAACCATATCTGTTTCCCCATCTCTAATTCCCTAATTCTGATTCTCCGCCTCTGATGCCCCACCTCTCATTCCCCATCTCTGATTCCCCATCTCTGATTCCCCGCCTCTCATTCCCAATCTCTCATACCCCGCCTATGATTCCCGGCCTCTGACTCCTCGCCTCTGATCCCTGCCTCTGAATCCCGGCACCTGATACCCCGTCTCAGATTCCCCACCTCTGATTCCCCGCCTCTGATTCCCCATCTCTGATTCACAAACTCTTCTTCCCTCCCACTGATTCCCCATCTCTGATTCCGCATATGTGATTCACAATTCTGATTCCCCGCCTCTGATGCCCCACCTCTCATTCCCCATCTCTGATTCCCCATCTCAGTTTACCAGCCTCTGATTCCCCGCCTCTCATTCCCTGCCTCTGATTCCTGGCCTCTGATTCCCCGCCTCTGATTCCCCAACTCTGATTCCCCGCCTCTGATTCCCCACCTCTGATTCCCTGCCTTTGATTCCCCGCCTCTGATTCCCCATTTCTGATTCATCACCACTGATTCCCCACCTCTGATTCCCCGCCTCTGATTCCCCAACTTTGATTCATTGCATCTCATTCCCCGCCTCTGATTATCCGCATCTGATACACCAACTCTGATTCCCCGCCTCTGATTCCCCACCTCTGATTCCACAACTCTGATTCCCCACCTCTGAATCCCCATCTCTGATTCTTTAACTCTGATTCCCCGCCTCTGATTCCCCAACTCTGATTCCCTGCCTCTGATTCTCTGCCTCTGATTCCACACCTCTGATTCCTCTCTTCTGATTCCCCATCTCTGATTCGTCACATCTGATTCCCCACCTCTGATTCCCCTCCTCTGATTCCCCAACTATGATTCCTCGCATCTGATTCCCCACCTCTGATTCCCCGCCTCTGATTCCCCACCTCTGATTCCCCAACTCTGATTCCCCACCTCTGATTCCATGCCTTGGATTCATCACCTCTGATTCACCGCCTCTGATTCCCCATCTCTGATTCACCACCTCTCATTCCCCACCTCTGATTTCCGCCTCTGATTCCACAACTCTGATTCCCCGCATCTGATTCCCTGCCTCTGATTCCCAGTCTCTGATTCCCCATGTCTGATTCCCCACCTCTGATTCCCCACCTCTGATTCCCGGCCTCTGATTCCTCGCCTCTGATTCCCCGCTTCTGATTCCCGGCCTCTGATTCCCCGCCTCTGATTCTCTGCTTCTGATTCACCGCCTCTGATTCCCTGCCTCTGTTTCCCCGCATCTGATTCCACAACTCTGATTCTCCACCTCTGATTCCCCATCTCGGAATCCCCATCTCTGATTCCTCGCCTCTGATTCCCAATCTCTGATTCACCGCCTCTGATTCCCCATCTCTGATTCCCCATCTCTGATTCCCTGCGCCTGATTCCCAATCTCTGATTCCCCGCCTCTGATTCCCCAACTCTGATTCCCCGCCACTGATTCCACGCCTCTGATTCCCGGCCTCTCATTCTCCGCCTCTGATTCCCTGCCTCTGATTCACCGCCTCTGATTCCCCGCCTCTGATTTCCCACCTCTGATTCCCCATCTCTGATTCCCCAACTCTGATTCTGCGCCTCTGATTCCTGGCCTCTGACTCCCCGCCTCTGATTCCCTGCCTCTGATTCCCTGCCTCTGATTCCCCATCTTAGATTCATCACTTCGGATTCCCCACCTCTGATTCCCTGCCTCTGATTCCCCAACTCTGATTCCCCGCATCTGATTCCCTGCCTCTGATTCCCCGACTCTGATTCCCTGCCTCTGAATCTGAGCCTCTGATTCTCTGCCTCTGATTCCCTGCCTCTGATTCCCCGCCTCTGATTCCCAGCCTCTGATTTCCAGACTCTGAACTCCCACATCTGATTCCCTGCCTCTGATTCCCCATCTCTGATTCATCACCTCTGATTCCCCACCTCTGATTCCCCGCCTCTGATTCCCCAACTTTGATTCCCTACATCTGATTCCCTGCTTCTGATTCCCCGCATCTGATTCCCCAACTCTGATTCCCCGCTTCTGATTCCCATCCTCTGATTCCACAACACTGATTCCCCTCCTCTGAATCCCCATCTCTGATTCCCCAACTCTTTCCCCGCCTCTGATTCCCCATCTCTGATTCCCCATTTCTGATTCCCCAATTCTGATTCCCCGCCTCCGATGCCCCACCTCTCATTCCCCATCTCTGATTCCCCATCTCTGATTCCCCGCCTCTGATTCCCCATTTCTGATTCCCCGCCATTGATTCCCCAACTCTGATTCCTCGCCTCTGATTCCCCGCTTCTGATTCCCGGCCTCTGATTCTCCGCCTCTGATTCTCTGCTTCTGATTCCACGCCTCTGATCCCCCACCTCTGATTCCACAACTCTGATTCTCCACGTCTGATTCCCCATCTCTGATTCCCCAACTCTGATTCCCCGCCTCTTATTCCCCACGTCTCATTCCCCATCTCTGATTCCCCATCTCTGATTCCTCGCCTCTGATTCCCCATCTCTGATTCCCCGTCTCTGATTCCCCAACTCTGATTCCCCGCCTCTAATTCTTTGCCTCTGATTCCACAACTCTGATTCTCCACCTCTCATTACCCATCTCTGACTCCCCATCTCTGATTCCTCGCCTCTGATTCCCCATCTCTGATTCCCCGCCTCTGAATCCCCAACTCTGATTCCCCGTCTCTGATTTCCCGCCTCTGATTCCCAGCCTCTGATTCCCCGCCTCTGATTCCCTGCCGCTGATTCCCCATTTCTGATTCATCACCTCTGATTCCCCACCTCTGATTCCCCCCCTCTGATTACCCAAATTTGATTCATTGCATCTCATTCCCCGTCTCCGATTCCCCACATCTGATACACCAACTCTGATTCACCGCTTCTGATGACCCACCTCTCATTCCCCATCTCTGAATCCCCATCTCTGATTCCCCGCCTCTGATTCCCCAACTCTGATTCCCCGCCACTGATTCCCCGCCTCTGATTCCCGGCCTCTGATTCTCCGCCTCTGATTCCCTGCCTCTGATTCACCGCCTCTGATTCCCCGCCTCTGATTTCCCACCTCTGATTCCCCATCTCTGATTCCCCAACTCTGATTCCGCGCCTCTGATTCCCGGCCTCTGACTCCCCGCCTCTGATTCCCTGCCTCTGATTCCCTGCCTCTGATTCCCTGCCTCTGATTCCCCATCTTTGATTCATCATCTCTGATTCCCCACCTCTGATTCCCCGCCTCTGATTCCCCAACTCTGATTCCCCGCATCTGAATCCCTGCCTCTGATTCCCCGCCTCTGATTCCCCATCTCTGATTCCCCACCTCTGATTCCCCGACTCTGATTTCCCACATCTGATTCCCTTCCTCTGATTCCCCATCTCTGATTCATCACCTCTGATTCCCCACTTCTGATTCCCCGCCTCTGATTAGCCAACTTTGATTCACTGCATCTGATTCCCTGCCTCTGATTCCCCGCATCTGATTCCCCAACTCTGATTCCCCGCTTCTGATTCCCATCCTCTGACTCCACAACACTGATTCCCCGCCTCTGAATCCCCAACTCTGATTCCCCAACTCTGATTCCCCGCCTCTGATTCCCCATCTCTGATACCCCATCTCTGATTCCCCAATTCTGATTCCCCGCCTCCAATGCCCCACCTCTCATTCCCCATCTCTGATTCCCCACCTCTGATTCCCCGCCTCTGATTCCCCATTTCTGATTCCCCGCCTCTGATTCCCCATTTCTGATTCCCCGCCATTGATTCCCCAACTCTGATTCCACGCCTCTGATTCCCCGGCACTGATTCCCGGCCTCTGATTCCCCGCCTCTGATTCCCTGCCTCTGATTCCCCGCATCTGATTCCCCGCCTCTGATTCCTGGCCTCTGATTCCCCGCCTCTGATTCCTGCCTCTGAATCCCCGCCTCTGATTCTCCGCCTCTGATTCCCCATATCTGATTCATCACCTCTGATTCCGAACCTCTGATTCCCTGCCTCTGATTCCCCGCGTCTGATTCCCCATCTCTCATTCCCCGCCTCTGATTCCCGGCCTCTGATTCCCCATCTCTGATTCCCAAACTCTTCTTCCCTCCCTCTGATTCCCCATCTCTGTTTCCCCATATGTGATTCACAATTCTGATTCCCCGCCTCTGATGCCCCACCTCTCATTCCCCATCTCTGATTCCCCATCTCAGATTACCATCCTCTGATTCCCCGCCTCTCATTCCCTTCCTCTGATTCCTGGCCTCTGATTCCCCGCCTCTTATTCCCCAACTCTGATTCCCCGCCTCTGATTCCCCACCTCTGATTCCCCACCTCTGATTCCCTGCCTCTGATTCCCCGCCTCTGATTCCCCACCACTGATTCCCCGCCTCTGATTCCCCATCTCTGATTCATCACCTCTGATTCCCCACCTCTGATTTCCCTCCTCTGATTCCCCAACCCTGATTCTTCGCATCTTATTCCCCACCTCTGATTCCCCGCCTCTGATTCCCCAACTCTGATACCCCACCTCTGTTTCCACAACTCTGATTCTCCACCTCTGAATCCCCATCTCTGATTCCCCAAATCTGATTCCCGGCCTCTGATTAACCATATCTGTTTCCCCATCTCTAATTCCCTAAATCTGATTCTCCGCCTCTGATGCCCCACCTCTCATTCCCCATCTCTGATTCCCCATCTCTGATTCCCCGCCTCTCATTCCCAATCTCTCATACCCCGCCTATGATTCCCGGCCTCTGACTCCTCGCCTCTGATCCCTGCCTCTGAATCCCGGCACCTGATTCCCCGTCTCAGATTCCCCACCTCTGATTCCCCGCCTCTGATTCCCCATCTCTGATTCCCAAACTCTTCTTCCCTCCCTCTGATTCCCCATCTCTGATTCCGCATATGTGATTCACAATTCTGATTCCCCGCCTCTGATGCCCCACCTCTCATTACCCATCTCTGATTCCCCATCTCAGTTTACCAGCCTCTGATTCCCCGCCTCTCATTCCCTGCCTCTGATTCCTGGCCTCTGATTCCCCGCCTCTGATTCCCCAACTCTTATTCCCCGCCTCTGATTCCCCACCTCTGATTCCCTGCCTTTGATTCCCCGCCTCTGATTCCCCATTTCTGATTCATCACCACTGATTCCCCACCTCTGATTCCCCGCCTCTGATTCCCCAACTTTGATTCATTGCATCTCATTCCCCGCCTCTGATTATCCGCATCTGATACACCAACTCTGATTCCCCGCCTCTGATTCCCCACCTCTGATTCCACAACTCTGATTCCCCACCTCTGAATCCCCATCTCTGATTCTCCAACTCTGATTCCCCGCCTCTGATTTCCCCATCTCTGATTCCCCGCCTCTGATTCCCCGCCTCTGATTCCCCAACTCTGATTCCCTGCCTCTGATTCTCTGCCTCTGATACCACACCTCTGATTCCCCTCTTCTGATTCCCCATCTCTGATTCATCACCTCTGATTCCCCACCTCTGATTCCCCAACTATGATTCTTCGCATCTGATTCCCCACCTCTGATTCCCCGCCTCTGATTCCCCACGTCTGATTCCCCAACTCTGATTCCCCACCTCTGATTCCCCGCCTCTGTTTCCCCATCTCTGATTCACCACCTCTCATTCCCCACCTCTGATTTCCGCCTCTGATTCCACAACTCTGATTCCCCGCATCTGATTCCCTGCCTCTGATTCCCAGTCTCTGATTCCCCATGTCTGATTCCCCACCTCTGATTCCCCACCTCTGATTCCCGGCCTCTGATTCCTCGCCTCTGATTCCCCGCTTCTGATTCCCGGCCTCTGATTCCCCGCCTCTGATTCTCTGCTTCTGATTCACCGCCTCTGATTCCCTGCCTCTGTTTCCCCGCATCTGATTCCCCATCTCTGATTCCACGCCTCTGATTCCCCACCTCTGATTCCACAACTCTGATTCTCCACCTCTGATTCCCCATCTCTGATTCCCCAACTCTGATTCCCCGCCTCTGATTCCCCACCTCTCATTCCCCATCTCGGAATCCCCATCTCTGATTCCTCGCCTCTGATTCCCAATCTCTGATTCCCCGCCTCTGATTCCCCATCTCTGATTCCCCATCTCTGATTCCCTGCCTCTGATTCCCAATCTCTGATTCCCCGCCTCTGATTCCCCAACTCTGATTCCCCGCCACTGATTCCACGCCTCTGATTCCCGGCCTCTCATTCTCCGCCTCTGATTCCCTGCCTCTGATTCACCGCCTCTGATTCCCCGCCTCTGATTTCCCACCTCTGATTCCCCATCTCTGATTCCCCAACTCTGATTCTGCGCCTCTGATTCCCGGCCTCTGACTCCCCGCCTCTGATTCCCTGCCTCTGATTCCCTGCCTCTGATTCCCCATCTTAGATTCATCACTTCGGATTCCCCACCTCTGATTCCCCGCCTCTGATTCCCCAACTCTGATTCCCCGCATCTGATTCCCTGCCTCTGATTCCCCGACTCTGATTCCCTGCCTCTGAATCTGTGCCTCTGATTCTCTGCCTCTGATTCCCTGCCTCTGATTCCCCATCTCTGATTCCCCACCTCTGATTCCCAGCCTCTGATTTCCCGACTCTGATCTCCCACATCTGATTCCCTGCCTCTGATTCCCCATCTCTGAATCATCACCTCTGATTCCCCACCTCTGATTCCCCGCCTCTGATTCCCCAACTTTGATTCCCTGCATCTGATTCCCTGCTTCTGATTCCCCGCATCTGATTCCCCAACTCTGATTCCCCGCTTCTGATTCCCATCCTCTGATTCCACAACACTGATTCCCCTCCTCTGAATCCCCATCTCTGATTCCCCAACTCTTTCCCCGCCTCTGATTCCCCATCTCTGATTCCCCATTTCTGATTCCCCAATTCTGATTCCCCGCCTCCGATGCCCCACCTCTCATTCCCCATCTCTGATTCCCCATCTCTGATTCCCCGCCTCTGATTCCCCATTTCTGATTCCCCGCCATTGATTCCCCAACTCTGATTCCTCGCCTCTGATTCCCCGCTTCTGATTCCCGGCCTCTGATTCCCCACCTCTGATTCCACAACTCTGATTCTCCACCTCTGATTCCCCATCTCTGATTCCCCAACTCTGATTCCCCGCCTCTGATTCCCCACGTCTCATTCCCCATCTCTGATTCCCCATCTCTGATTCCTCGCCTCTGATTCCCCATCTCTGATTCCCCGTCTCTGATTCCCCAACTCTGATTCCCCGCCTCTAATTCTTTGCCTCTGATTCCACAACTCTGATTCTCCACCTCTCATTCCCCATCTCTGACTCCCCATCTCTGATTCCTCGCCTCTGATTCCCCATCTCTGATTCCCCGCCTCTGATTCCCCAACTCTGATTCCCCGTCTCTGATTTCCCGCCTCTGATTCCCAGCCTCTGATTCCCCGCCTCTGATTCCCTGCCGCTGATTCCCCATTTCTGATTCATCACCTCTGATTCCCCACCTCTGATTCCCCCCCTCTGATTACCCAAATTTGATTCATTGCATCTCATTCCCCGCCTCCGATTCCCCGCATCTGATACACCAACTCTGATTCACCGCTTCTGATGACCCACCTCTCATTCCCCATCTCTGAATCCCAATCTCTGATTCCCCGCCTCTGATTCCCCAACTCTGATTCCCCGCCACTGATTCCCCGCCTCTGATTCCCGGCCTCTGATTCTCCGCCTCTGATTCCCTGCCTCTGATTCACCGCCTCTGATTCCCCGCCTCTGATTTCCCACCTCTGATTCCGCGCCTCTGATTCCCGGCCTCTGATTCCCTGCCTCTGATTCCCTGCCTCTGATTCCCTGCCTCTGATTACCCATCTTTGATTCATCATCTCTGATTCCCCACCTCTGATTCCCCGCCTCTGATTCCCCAACTCTGATTCCCAGCATCTGAATCCCTGCCTCTGATTCCCCGCCTCTGATTCCCCGCGTCTGATTCCCCGACTCTGATTCCCCACCTCTGATTCCCCGACTCTGATTTCCCACATCTGATTCCCTGCCTCTGATTCCCCACCTCTGATTCCCCGCCTCTGATTAGCCAACTTTGATTCACTGCATCTGATTCCCTGCCTCTGATTCCCCGCATCTGATTCCCCAACTCTGATTCCCCGCTTCTGATTCCCATCCTCTGATTCCACAACACTGATTCCCCTCCTCTGAATCCCCAACTCTGATTCCCCAACTCTGATTCCCCGCCTCTGATTCCCCATCTCTGATACCCCATCTCTGATTGCCCAATTCTGATTCCCCGCCTCCAATGCCCCACCTCTCATTCCCCATCTCTGATTCCCCATCTCTGATTCCCCGCCTCTGATTCCCCATTTCTGATTCCCCGCCATTGATTCCCCAACTCTGATTCCACGCCTCTGATTCCCCGGCACTGATTCCCGGCCTCTGATTCCCCGCCTCTGATTCCCTGCCTCTGATTCCCCGCCTCTGATTCCCCGCCTCTGATTCCTGGCCTATGATTCCCCGCCTCTAATTCGTGCCTCTGAATCCCCGCCTCTGATTCCCCGCCTCTGATTCCCCATATCTGATTCATCACCTCTGATTCCGCACCTCTGATTCCCCGCCTCTGATTCCCCGCGTCTGATTCCCCATCTCTCATTCCCCGCATCTGATTCCCCACCTCTGATTGACCGCCACTGATTCCCATCCTCTGATTCCCCATCTCTGATTCACCACCTCTTATTCCCCACCTCTGATCCCTACCTTTGATTCCCCAAATCTGATTCACTGCCTCTGATTCTCTGCCTCTGATTCCACACCTCTGATTCCCTGCCTCTGATTCCACACCTCTGATTCCCCGCTTCTGATTCCCCATCTGTGATTCATCACCTCTGATTCCCCACCTCTGATTCCACTCCTCTGATTCCCCAACTCTGGTTCCTCGCATCTGATTCCCCACCTCTGATTCCCCGCCTCTGATTCCCCACCTCTGATTCCCTAACTCTGATTCCCCACCTCTGATTCCATGCCTTAGATTCATCACCTCAGATTCCCCGCCTCTGATTCCCCATCTCTGATTCCCCACCTCTGATTCCCCGCCTCTGATTCCCCGCTTCTGATTCCCGGCCTCTGATTCCCCACCTCTGATTCTCTGCTTCTGATTCACCGCCTCTGATTCCCTGCCTCTGTTTCCCCGCATCTGATTCCCCATCTCTGATTCATCACCTCTGATTCCCCACCTCTGATTCCACGCCTCTGATTCCCCACCTCTGATTCCACAACTCTGATTCTCTACCTCTGATTCCCCATCTCTGATTCCTCGCTTCTGATTCCCCATCTCTGATTCCCAAACTCTGATTCCCAAACTCTGATTCCCCGCCTTTAATTCTTTGCCTCTGATTCCACAACTCTGATTCTCCACCTCTCATTCCCCATCTCTGACTCCCCATCTCTGATTCCTCGCCTCTGATTCCCCATCTCTGATTCCCCGCCTCTGATTCCCCACCTCTGATTCCCAGCCTCTGATTCCCCACCTCTGATTCCCTGCCGCTGATTCCCCATTTCTGATTCATAACCTCTGATTCCCCACCTCTGATTCCCCAAATTTGATTCATTGCATCTCATTCCCAGCCTCTGATTCCCCGCATCTGATTCCCCAACTCTGATTCCCCGCTTCTGATTCCCATCCTCTGATTCCACAACACTGATTCCCCTCCTCTGAATCCCCATCTCTGATTCCCCGCCTCTCATTCCCCGCCTCTGATTCCCCGCCTCTGATTCCCTGCCTCTGAATCTGTACCTCTGATTCTCTGCCTCTGATTCCCTGCCTCTGATTCCCCATCTCTGATTCCCCACCTCTGATTCCCCACCTCTGATTCCCCGCCTCTGATTCCCCGCCTCTGATTCCCCGACTCTGATTTCCCACATCTGATTCCCTGCCTCTGATTCCCCAACATTGATTCCCTGCATCTGATTCCCTGCCTCTGATTCCCCGCATCTGATTCCCCAACTCTGATTCCCCGCTTCTGATTCCCATCCTCTGATTCCACAACACTGATTCCCCTCCTCTGAATCCCCATCTCTGATTCCCCAACTCTGATTCCCTGCCTCTGATTCACCGCCTTTGATTCCCCGCCTCCAATGCCCCACCTCTCATTCCCCATCTCTGATTCCCCATCTCTGATTCCCCGCCTCTGATTCCCCATTTCTGATTCCCCTCCATTGATTCCCCAACTCTGATTCCACGCCTCTGATTCCCCGGCACTGATTCCCGGCCTCTGATTCCCCGCCTCTGATTCCCTGCCTCTGATTCCCCGCCTCTGATTCCCCGCCTCTGATTCCTGGCCTCTGATTCCCCGCCTCTGATTCCTGCCTCTGAATCCCCGCCTCTGATTCTCCGCCTCTGATTCCCCATATCTGATTCATCACCTCTGATTCCGCACTTCTGATTCCCCGCCTCTGATTCCCCGCGTCTGATTCCCCATCTCTCATTCCCCGCCTCTGATTCCCCGCCTCTGATTCCCCATCTCTGATTCCCAAACTCTTCTTCCCTCCCTCTGATTCCCCATCTCTGATTCCCCATATGTGATTCACAATTCTGATTCCCCGCCTCTGATGCCCCACCTCTCATTCCCCATCTCTGATTCCCCATCTCAGATTACCATCCTCTGATTCCCCGCCTCTCATTCCCTTCCTCTGATTCCTGGCCTCTGATTCCCCGCCTCTGATTCCCCAACTCTGATTCCCCGCCTCTGATTCCCCACCTCTGATTCCCCACCTCTGATTCCCTGCCTCTGATTCCCCGCCTCTGATTCCCCACCACTGATTCCCCGCTTCTGATTCCCCATCTCTGATTCATCACCTCTGATTCCCCACCTCTGATTTCCCTCCTCTGATTCCCCAACCCTGATTCTTCACATCTTATTCCCCACCTCTGATTCCCCGCCTCTGATTCCCCATCTCTGATACCCCACCTCTATTTCCACAACTCTGATTCTCCACCTCTGAATCCCCATCTCTGATTCCCCAAATCTGATTCCCGGCCTCTGATTAACCATATCTGTTTCCCCATCTCTAATTCCCTAATTCTGATTCTCCGCCTCTGATGCCCCACCTCTCATTCCCCATCTCTGATTCCCCATCTCTGATTCCCCGCCTCTCATTCCCAATCTCTCATACCCCGCCTATGATTCCCGGCCTCTGACTCCTCGCCTCTGATCCCTGCCTCTGAATCCCGGCACCTGATTCCCCGCCTCTGATTCCCTGCCTCTGATATCCGGCCGTTGATTCCCCGCCTCTGATTCCCCGTCTCAGATTCCCCACCTCTGATTCCCCGCCTCTGATTCCCCATCTCTGATTCCCAAACTCTTCTTCCCTCCCTCTGATTCCCCATCTCTGATTCCGCATATGTGATTCACAATTCTGATTCCCCGCCTCTGATGCCCCACCTCTCATTCCCCATCTCTGATTCCCCATCTCAGTTTACCAGCCTCTGATTCCCCGCCTCTCATTCCCTGCCTCTGATTCCTGGCCTCTGATTCCCCGCCTCTGATTCCCCAACTCTGATTCCCCGCCTCTGATTCCCCACCTCTGATTCCCTGCCTCTGATTCCCCGCCTCTGATTCCCCAACTTTGATTCATTGCATCTCATTCCCCGCCTCTTATTATCCGCATCTGATACACCAACTCTGATTCCCCGCCTCTGATTCCCCACCTCTGATTCCACAACTCTGATTCCCCACCTCTGAATCCCCATCTCTGATTCTCCAACTCTGATTCCCCGCCTCTGATTTCCCCATCTCTGATTCCCCGCCTCTGATTCCCCAACTCTGATTCCCTGCCTCTGATTCTCTGCCTCTGATTCCACACCTCTGATTCCCCTCTTCTGATTCCCCATCTCTGATTCATCACCTCTGATTCCCCTCCTCTGATTCCCCAACTATGATTCCTCGCATCTGATTCCCCACCTCTGATTCCCCGCCACTGATTCCCCACCTCTGATTTTCCAACTCTGATTCCCCACCTCTGATTCCATGCCTTGGATTCATCACCTCTGATTCCCCGCCTCTGATTCCCCATCTCTGATTCACCACTTCGCATTCCCCACCTCTGATTTCCGCCTCTGATTCCACAACTCTGATTCCCCGCATCTGATTCCCTGTCTCTGATTCCCAGTCTCTGATTCCCCATGTCTGATTCCCCACCTCTGATTCCCCACCTCTGATTCCCGGCCTCTGATTCCTCGCCTCTGATTCCCCGCTTCTGATTCCCGGCCTCTGATTCCCCGCCTCTGATTCTCTGCTTCTGATTCACCGCCTCTGATTCCCTGCCTCTGTTTCCCCGCATCTGATTCCCCATCTCTGATTCCACAACTCTGATTCTCCACCTCTGATTCCCCATCTCTGATTCCCCAACTCTGATTCCCCGCCTCCGATTCCCCACCTCTCATTCCCCATCTCGGAATCCCCATCTCTGATTCCTCGCCTCTGATTCCCAATCTCTGATTCCCCGCCTCTGATTCCCCATCTCTGATTCCCCATCTCTGATTCCCTGCCTCTGATTCCCAATCTCTGATTCCCCGCCTCTGATTCCCCAACTCTGAATCCCCGCCACTGATTCCACGCCTCTGATTCCCGGCCTCTCATTCTCCGCCTCTGATTCCCTGCCTCTGATTCACCGCCTCTGATTCCCCGCCTCTGATTTCCCACCTCTGATTCCCCATCTCTGATTCCCCAACTCTGATTCTGAGCCTCTGATTCCCGGCCTCTGACTCCCCGCCTCTGATTCCCTGCCTCTGATTCCCTGCCTCTGATTCCCCATCTTAGATTCATCACTTCGGATTCCCCACCTCTGATTCCCCGCCTCTGATTCCCCAACTCTGATTCCCCGCATCTGATTCCCTGCCTCTGATTCCCCGACTCTGATTCCCTGCCTCTGAATCTGTGCCTCTGATTCTCTGCCTCTGATTCCCTGCCTCTGATTCCCCATCTCTGATTCCCCACCTCTGATTCCCCACCTCTGAATCCCCGCCTCTGATTCCCAGCCTCTGATTTCCCGACTCTGATCTCCCACATCTGATTCCCTGCCTCTGATTCCACATCTCTGATTCATCACCTCTGATTCCCCACCTCTGATTCCCCGCCTCTGATTCCCCAACTTTGATTCCCTGCATCTGATTCCCTGCTTCTGATTCCCCGCATCTGATTCCCCAACTCTGATTCCCCGCTTCTGATTCCCATCCTCTGATTCCACAACACTGATTCCCCTCCTCTGAATCCCCATCTCTGATTCCCCAACTCTTTCCCCGCCTCTGATTCCCCATCTCTGATTCCCCATTTCTGATTCCCCAATTCTGATTCCCCGCCTCCGATGCCCCACCTCTCATTCCCCATCTCTGATTCCCCATCTCTGATTCCCCGCCTCTGATTCCCCATTTCTGATTCCCCGCCATTGATTCCCCAACTCTGATTCCTCGCCTCTGATTCCCCGCTTCTGATTCCCGGCCTCTGATTCCCCGCCTCTGATTCTCTGCTTCTGATTCCACGCCTCTGATTCCCCACCTCTGATTCCACAACTCTGATTCTCCACCTCTGATTCCCCATCTCTGATTCCCCAACTCTGATTCACCGCCTCTGATTCCCCACGTCTCATTCCCCATCTCTGATTCCCCATCTCTGATTCCTCGCCTCTGATTCCCCATCTCTGATTCCCCGTCTCTGATTCCCCAACTCTGATTCCCCGCCTCTAATTCTTTGCCTCTGATTCCACAACTCTGATTCTCCACCTCTCATTCCCCATCTCTGACTCCCCATCTCTGATTCCTCGCCTCTGATTCCCCATCTCTGATTCCCCGCCTTTGATTCCCCAACTCTGATTCCCCGTCTCTGATTTCCCGCCTCTGATTCCCAGCCTCTGATTCCCCGCCTCTGATTCCCTGCCGCTGATTCCCCATTTCTGATTCATCACCTCTGATTACCCACCTCTGATTCCCCCCCTCTGATTACCCAAATTTGATTCATTGCATCTCATTCCCCGCCTCCGATTCCCCGCATCTGATACACCAACTCTGATTCACCACTTCTGATGACCCACCTCTCATTCCCCATCTCTGAATCCCCATCTCTGATTCCCCGCCTCTGATTCCCCAACTCTGATTCCCCGCCACTGATTCCCCGCCTCTGATTCCCGGCCTCTGATTCTCCGCCTCTGATTCCCTGCCTCTGATTCACCGCCTCTGATTCCCCGCCTCTGATTTCCCACCTCTGATTCCCCATCTCTGATTCCCCAACTCTGATTCCGCGCCTCTGATTCCCGGCCTCTGACTCCCCGCCTCTGATTCCCTGCCTCTGATTCCCTGCCTCTGATTCCCTGCCTCTGATTCCCCATCTTTGATTCATCATCTCTGATTCCCCACCTCTGATTCCCCGCCTCTGATTCCCCAACTCTGATTCCCCGCATCTGAATCCCTGCCTCTGATTCCCCGCCTCTGATTCCCCGCCTCTGATTCCCCGACTCTGATTTCCCACATCTGATTCCCTGCCTCTGATTCCCCATCTCTGATTCATCACCTCTGATTCCCCACCTCTGATTCCCCGCCTCTGATTAGCCAACTTTGATTCACTGCATCTGATTCCCTTCCTCTGATTCCCCGCATCTGATTCCCCAACTCTGATTCCCCGCTTCTGATTCCCATCCTCTGATACCACAACACTGATTCCCCTCCTCTGAATCCCCAACTCTGATTCCCCAACTCTGATTCCCCGCCTCTGATTCCCCATCTCTGATACCCCATCTCTGATTCCCCAATTCTGATTCCCCGCCTCCAATGCCCCACCTCTCATTCCCCATCTCTGATTCCCCATCTCTGATTCCCCGCCTCTGATTCCCCATTTCTGATTCCCCGCCATTGATTCCCCAACTCTGATTCCACGCCTCTGATTCCCCGGCACTGATTCCCGGCCTCTGATTCCCCGCCTCTGATTCCCTGCCTCTGATTCCCCGCCTCTGATTCCCCGCCTCTGATTCCTGGCCTATGATTCCCCGCCTCTAATTCCTGCCTCTGAATCCCCGCCTCTGATTCCCCGCCTCTGATTCCCCATATCTGATTCATCACCTCTGATTCCGCACCTCTGATTCCCCGCCTCTGATTCCCCGCGTCTGATTCCCCATCTCTCATTCCCCGCATCTGATTCCCCGCCTCTGATTGACCGCCACTGATTCCCATCCTCTGATTCCCCATCTCTGATTCACCACCTCTGATTCCCCACCTCTGATCCCTACCTTTGATTCCCCAAATCTGATTCACTGCCTCTGATTCTCTGCCTCTGATTCCACACCTCTGATTCCCTGCCTCTGATTCCACACCTCTGATTCCCCGCTTCTGATTCCCCATCTGTGATTCATCACCTCTGATTCCCCACCTCTGATTCCACTCCTCTGATTCCCCAACTCTGTTTCCTCGCATCTGATTCCCCACCTCTGATTCCCCGCCTCTGATTCCCCACCTCTGATTCCCCAACTCTGATTCCCCACCTCTGATTCCATGCCTTAGATTCATCACCTCTGATTCCCCGCCTCTGATTCCCCATCTCTGATTCCCCACCTCTGATTCCCCGCCTCTGATTCCCCGCCTCTGATTCCCCGCTTCTGATTCCCGGCCTCTGATTCCCCACCTCTGATTCTCTGCTTCTGATTCACCGCCTCTGATTCCCTGCCTCTGTTTCCCCGCATCTGATTCCCCATCTCTGATTCATCACCTCTGATTCCCCACCTCTGATTCCACGCCTCTGATTCCCCACCTCTGATTCCACAACTCTGATTCTCTACCTCTGATTCCCCATCTCTGATTCCTCGCCTCTGATTCCCCATCTCTGATTCCCAAACTCTGATTCCACAACTCTGATTCTCCACCTCTCATTCCCCATCTCTGACTCCCCATCTCTGATTCCTCGCCTCTGATTCCCCATCTCTGATTCCCCGCCTCTGATTCCTCGCCTCTGATTCCCAGCCTCTGATTCCCCACCTCTGATTCCCTGCCGCTGATTCCCCATTTCTGATTCATCACCTCTGATTCCCCACCTCTGATTCCCCCCCTCTGATTCCCCAAATTTGATTCATTGCACCTCATTCCCCGCCTCTGATTCCCCGCCTCTGATTCCCCAACTCTGATTCCCCGCCACTGATTCCCCGCCTCTGATTCCCGACCTCTGATTCTCCGCCTCTGATTCCCTACCTCTGATTCACCGCCTCTGATTCCCCGCCTCTGATTTCCCACCTCTGATTCCCCATCTCTGATTTCCCAACTCTGATTCTGCTCCTCTGATTCCCGGCCTCTGACTCCCCGCCTCTGATTCCCTGCCTCTGATTCCCTGCCTCTGAATCCCTGCCTCTGATTCCCCATCTTTGATTCATCACCTCTGATTTCCCACCTCTGATTCCCCGCCTCTGATTCCCCAACTCTGATTCCCCGCTTCTGATTCTCTGCCTCTGAATCTGTGCCTCTGATTCTCTGCCTCTGATTCCCTGCCTCTGATTCCCCATCACTGATTCCCCCCCTCTGATTCCCCACCTCTGAATCCCCGCCTCTGATTCCCCGCCTCTGATTCCCCGACTCTGATTTCCCACATCTGATTCCCTGCCTCTGATTCCCCATCTCTGATTCATCACCTCTCATTCCCCACCTCTGATTCCCCGCCTCTGATTCCCCAACTTTGATTCCCTGCATATGATTCCCTGCCTCTGATTCCCCGCATCTGATTCCCCAACTCTGATTCCCCGCTTCTGATTCCCATCCTCTGATTCCACAACACTGATTCCCCTCCTCTGAATCCCCATCTCTGATTCCCCAACTCTGATTCCCCATTTCTGATTCCCCGCCATTGATTCCCCAACTCTGATTCCTCGCCTCTGATTCCCAGTCTCTGATTCCCCATGTCTGATTCCCCACCTCTGATTCCCCACCTCTGATTCCCGGCTTCTGATTCCTCGCCTCTGATTCCCCGCTTCTGATTCCCGGCCTCTTATTCCCCGCCTCTGATTCACTGCTTCTGATTCACCGCCTCTGATTCCCTGCCTCTGTTTCCCCGCATCTGATTCCCCATCTCTGATTCCACGCCTCTGATTCCCCACCTCTGATTCCACAACTCTGATTCTCCACCTCTGATTCCCCATCTCTGATTCCCCAACTCTGATTCCACGCCTCTGATTCCACAACTCTGATTCTCCACCTCTGATTCCCCATCTCTGATTCCCCAACTCTGATTCCTCGCCTCTGATTCCCAGTCTCTGATTCCCCGCCTCTGATTCCCGATCTCTGATTCCCCATCTCTGATTCCCTGCCTCTGATTCCCAATCTCTGATTCCCCGCCTCTGATTCCCCAACTCTGATTCCCCGCCACTGATTCCACGCCTCTGATTCCCGGCCTCTCATTCTCCGCCTCTGATTCCCGGCCTCTGATTCACCGCCTCTGATTCCCCGCCTCTGATTTCCCACCTCTGATTCCCCATGGCTGATTCCCCAACTCTGATTCTGCGCCTCTGATTCCCGGCCTCTGACTCCCCGCCTCTGATTCCCTGCCTCTGATTCCCTGCCTCTGATTCCCCATCTTAGATTCATCACTTCGGATTCCCCACCTCTGATTCCCCGCCTCTGATTCCCCAACTCTGATTCCCCGCATCTGATTCCCTGCCTCTGATTCCCCGACTCTGATTCCCCACCTCTGATTCCCCACCTCTGAATCCCCGCCTCTGATTTCCCACATCTGATTCCCTGCCTCTGATTCCCAATCTCTGATTCATCACCTCTCATTCCCCACCTCTGATTCCCCGCCTCTGATTCCCCAACTTTGATTCCCTGCATCTGATTCCCTGCCTCTGATTCCCCGCATCTGATTCCCCAACTCTGATTCCCCGCTTCTGATTCCCATCCTCTGATTCCACAACACTGATTCCCCTCCTCTGAATCCCCATCTCTGATTCCCCAACTCTGATTCCCCGCCTCTGATTCCCCATCTCTGATTCCCCATCTCTGATTCCCCATTTCTGATTCCCCGCCATTGATTCCCCAACTCTGATTCCTCGCCTCTTATTCCCCGCTTCCTATTCCCGGCCTCTGATTCCCCGCCTCTGATTCTCTGCTTCTGATTCCCGGCCTCTGATTCCCCGCCTCTGATTCTCTGCTTCTGATTCACCACCTCTGATTCCCCACCTCTCATACCCCATCTCTGATTCCCCATCTCTGATTCCTCGCCTCTGATTCCCCATCTCTGATTCCTCGCCTCTGATTCCCCATCTCTGATTCCACAACTCTGATTCTCCACCTCTGATTCCCCATCTCTGATTCCCCAACTCTGATTCCCCGCCTCTGATTCCCCACGTCTCATTCCCCATCTCTGATTCCCCATCTCTGATTCCTCGCCTCTGATTCCCCATCTCTGATTCCCCGTCTCTGATTCCCCAACTCTGATTCCCCGCCTCTAATTCTTTGCCTCTGATTCCACAACTCTGATTCTCCACCTCTCATTCCCCATCTCTGACTCCCCATCTCTGATTCCTCGCCTCTGATTCCCCATCTCTGATTCCCCGCCTCTGATTCCCCAACTCTGATTCCCCGTCTCTGATTTCCCGCCTCTGATTCCCAGCCCCTGATTCACCGCCTCTGATTCCCTGCCGCTGATTCCCCATTTCTGATTCATCACCTCTGATTCCCCACCTCTGATTCCCCCCCTCTGATTACCCAAATTTGATTCATTGCATCTCATTCCCCGCCTCCGATTCCCCGCATCTGATACACCAACTCTGATTCACCGCTTCTGATGACCCACCTCTCATTCCCCATCTCTGAATCCCCATCTCTGATTCCCCGCCTCTGATTCCCCAACTCTGATTCCCCGCCACTGATTCCCCGCCTCTGATTCCTGGCCTCTGATACTCCGCCTCTGATTCCCTGCCTCTGATTCCCTGCCTCTGATTCACCGCCTCTGATTCCCCGCCTCTGATTTCCCACCTCTGATTCCCCATCTCTGATTCCCCAACTCTGATTCCGCGCCTCTGATTCCCTGCCTCTGACTCCCCGCCTCTGATTCCCTGCCTCTGATTCCCTGCCTCTGATTCCCTGCCTCTGATTCCCCATCTTTGATTCATCATCTCTGATTCCCCACCTCTGATTCCCCGCCTCTGATTCCCCAACTCTGATTCCCCGCATCTGAATCCCTGCCTCTGATTCCCCGCCTCTGATTCCCCGCCTCTGATTCATCACCTCTGATTCCCCACCTCTGATTCCCCGCCTCTGATTAGCCAACTTTGATTCCCCGCATCTGATTCCCCAACTCTGATTCCCCGCTTCTGATTCCCATCCTCTGATTCCACAACACTGATTCCCCTCCTCTGAATCCCCAACTCTGATTCCCCAACTCTGATTCCCCGCCTCTGATTCCCCATCTCTAATACCCCATCTCTGATTCCCCAATTCTGATTCCCTGCCTCCAATGCCCCACCTTTCATTCCCCATCTCTGATTCCCCATCTCTGATTCCCCGCCTCTGATTCCCCATTTCTGATTCCCCGCCATTGATTCCCCAACTCTGATTCCACGCCTCTGATTCCCCGGCACTGATTCCCGGCCTCTGATTCCCCGCCTCTGATTCCCTGCCTCTGATTCCCCGCCTCTGATTCCCCGCCTCTGATTCCTGGCCTATGATTCCCCGCCTCTAATTCCTGCCTCTGAATCCCCGCCTCTTATTCCCCGCCTCTGATTCCCCATATCTGATTCATCACCTCTGATTCCGCACCTCTGATTCCCCGCCTCTGATTCCCCGCGTCTGATTCCCCATCTCTCATTCCCCGCATCTGATTCCCCGCCTCTGATTGACCGCCACTGATTCCCATCCTCTGATTCCCCATCTCTGATTCACCACCTCTGATTCCCCACCTCTGATCCCTACCTTTGATTCCCCAAATATGATTCACTGCCTCTGATTCTCTGCCTCTGATTCCACACCTCTGATTCCCTGCCTCTGATTCCACACCTCTGATTCCCCGCTTCTGATTCCCCATCTGTGATTCATCACCTCTGATTCCCCACCTCTGATTCCACTCCTCTGATTCCCCAACTCTGTTTCCTCGCATCTGATTCCCCACCTCTGATTCCCCACCTCTGATTCCCCACCTCTGATTCCCCAACTCTGATTCCCCACCTCTGATTCCATGCCTTAGATTCATCACCTCAGATTCCCCGCCTCTGATTCCCCATCTCTGATTCCCCACCTCTGATTCCCCGCCTCTGATTCCCCGCCTCTGATTCCCCGCTTCTGATTCCCGGCCTCTGATTCCCCACCTCTGATTCTCTGCTTCTGATTCACCGCCTCTGATTCCCTGCCTCTGTTTCCCCGCATCTGATTCCCCATCTCTGATTCATCACCTCTGATTCCCCACCTCTGATTCCACGCCTCTGATTCCCCACCTCTGATTCCACAACTCTGAATCTCTACCTCTGATTCCCCATCTCTGATTCCTCGCCTCTGATTCCCCATCTCTGATTCCCAAACTCTGATTCCCAAACTCTGATTCCCCGCCTTTAATTCTTTGCCTCTGATTCCATAACTCTGATTCTCCACCTCTCATTCCCCATCTCTGACTCCCCATCTCTGATTCCTCGCCTCTGATTCCCCATCTCTGATTCCCCGCCTCTGATTCCCCACCTCTGATTCCCAGCCTCTGATTCCCCACCTCTGATTCCCTGCCGCTGATTCCCCATTTCTGATTCATCACCTCTGATTCCCCACCTCTGATTCCCCCCCTCTGATTCCCCAAATTTGATTCATTGCATCTCATTCCCCGCCTCTGATTCCCCGCCTCTGATTCCCCAACTCTGATTCCCCGCCACTGATTCCCCGCCTCTGATTCCCGACCTCTGATTCTCCGCCTCTGATTCCCTGCCTCTGATTCACCGCCTCTGATTCCCCGCCTCTGATTTCCCACCTCTGATTCCCCATCTCTGATTTCCCAACTCTGATTCTGCTCCTCTGATTCCCGGCCTCTGACTCCCCGCCTCTGATTCCCTGCCTCTGATTCCCTGCCTCTGATTCCCTGCCTCTGATTCCCCATCTTTGATTCATCACCTCTGATTTCCCACCTCTGATTCCCCGCCTCTGATTCCCCAACTCTGATTCCCCGCATCTGATTCCCTGCCTCTGATTCCCCGCCTCTGATTCCCCGCTTCTGATTCTCTGCCTCTGAATCTGTGCCTCTGATTCTCTGCCTCTGATTCCCTGCCTCTGATTCCCCATCACTGATTCCCCACCTCTGATTCCCCACCTCTGAATCCCCGCCTCTGATTCCCCGCCTCTGATTCCCCGACTCTGATTTCCCACATCTGATTCCCTGCCTCTGATTCCCCATCTCTGATTCATCACCTCTCATTCCCCACCTCTGATTCCCCGCCTCTGATTCCCCAACTTTGATTCGCTGCATCTGATTCCCTGCCTCTGATTCCCCGCATCTGATTCCCCAACTCTGATTCCCCGCTTCTGATTCCCATCCTCTGATTCCACAACACTGATTCCCCTCCTCTGAATCCCCATCTCTGATTCCCCAACTCTGATTCCCCGCCTCTGATTCCCCATCTCTGATTCCCCATCTCTGATTCCCCATTTCTGATTCCCCGCCATTGATTCCCCAACTCTGATTCCTCGCCTCTGATTCCCCGCTTCTGATTCCCGGCCTCTGATTCCCCGCCTCTGATTCTCTGCTTCTGATTCCCGGCCTCTGATTCCCCGCCTCTGATTCTCTGCTTCTGATTCACCGCCTCTGATTCCCCACCTCTCATACCCCATCTCTGATTCCCCATCTCTGATTCCTCGCCTCTGATTCCCCATCTCTGATTCCCCGCCTCTGATTCCCCAACTCTGATTCCCCGCCTCTAATTCGTTGCCTCTGATTCCACAACTCTGATTCTCCACCTCTCATTCCCCATCTCTGACTCCCCATCTCTGATTCCTCGCCTCTGATTCCCCGCATCTGATACACCAACTCTGATTCACCGCTTCTGATGACCCTCCTCGCATTCCCCATCTCTGATTCCCCATCTCTGATTCCCTGCCTCTGATTCCCAATCTCTGATTCCCAATCTCTGATTCCCCGCCTCTGATTCCCCAACTCTGATTCCCCGCCACTGATTCCCCGCCTCTGATTCCCGGCCTCTGATTCTCCGCCTCTGATTCCCTGCCTCTGATTCCCCCCCTCTGATTCCCCAAATTTGATTCATTGCATCTCATTCCCCGCCTCTGATTCCCCGCCTCTGATTCCCCAACTCTGATTCCCCGCCACTGATTCCCCGCCTCTGATTCCCGACCTCTGATTCTCCGCCTCTGATTCCCTGCCTCTGATTCACCGCCTCTGATTCCCCGCCTCTGATTTCCCACCTCTGATTCCCCATCTCTGATTTCCCAACTCTGATTCTGCTCCTCTGATTCCCGGCCTCTGACTCCCCGCCTCTGATTCCCTGCCTCTGATTCCCTGCCTCTGATTCCCTGCCTCTGATTCCCCATCTTTGATTCATCACCTCTGATTTCCCACCTCTGATTCCCCGCCTCTGATTCCCCAACTCTGATTCCCCGCATCTGATTCCCTGCCTCTGATTCCCCGCCTCTGATTCCCCGCTTCTGATTCTCTGCCTCTGAATCTGTGCCTCTGATTCTCTGCCTCTGATTCCCTGCCTCTGATTCCCCATCACTGATTCCCCACCTCTGATTCCCCACCTCTGAATCCCCGCCTCTGATTCCCCGCCTCTGATTCCCCGACTCTGATTTCCCACATCTGATTCCCTGCCTCTGATTCCCCATCTCTGATTCATCACCTCTCATTCCCCACCTCTGATTCCCCGCCTCTGATTCCCCAACTTTGATTCGCTGCATCTGATTCCCTGCCTCTGATTCCCCGCATCTGATTCCCCAACTCTGATTCCCCGCTTCTGATTCCCATCCTCTGATTCCACAACACTGATTCCCCTCCTCTGAATCCCCATCTCTGATTCCCCAACTCTGATTCCCCGCCTCTGATTCCCCATCTCTGATTCCCCATCTCTGATTCCCCATTTCTGATTCCCCGCCATTGATTCCCCAACTCTGATTCCTCGCCTCTGATTCCCCGCTTCTGATTCCCGGCCTCTGATTCCCCGCCTCTGATTCTCTGCTTCTGATTCCCGGCCTCTGATTCCCCGCCTCTGATTCTCTGCTTCTGATTCACCGCCTCTGATTCCCCACCTCTCATACCCCATCTCTGATTCCCCATCTCTGATTCCTCGCCTCTGATTCCCCATCTCTGATTCCCCGCCTCTGATTCCCCAACTCTGATTCCCCGCCTCTAATTCGTTGCCTCTGATTCCACAACTCTGATTCTCCACCTCTCATTCCCCATCTCTGACTCCCCATCTCTGATTCCTCGCCTCTGATTCCCCGCATCTGATACACCAACTCTGATTCACCGCTTCTGATGACCCTCCTCGCATTCCCCATCTCTGATTCCCCATCTCTGATTCCCTGCCTCTGATTCCCAATCTCTGATTCCCAATCTCTGATTCCCCGCCTCTGATTCCCCAACTCTGATTCCCCGCCACTGATTCCCCGCCTCTGATTCCCGGCCTCTGATTCTCCGCCTCTGATTCCCTGCCTCTGATTCACCGCCTCTGATTCCCCGCCTCTGATTTCCCACCTCTGATTCCCCATCTCTGATTCCCCAACTCTGATTCCGCGCCTCTGATTCCCGGCCTCTGACTCCCCGCCTCTAATTCCCTGCCTCTGATTCCCTGCCTCTGATTACCTGCCTCTGATTCCCCATCTTTGATTCATCACCTCTGATTCCCCACCTCTGATTCCCTGCCTCTGATTCCCCAACTCTGGTTCGCCGCATCTGATTTCCTGCCTCTGATTCCCCGCCTCTGATTCCCCGCCTCTGATTCTCTGCCTCTGATTCCCTGCCTCTGATTCCCAATCTCTGATTCCCCGCCTCTGATTCCCTGCCTTGGAATCTGTGCCTCTGATTCCCCGCCTCTGATTCCCCGCCTCTGATTCCCCGACTCTGATTCCCTGCCTCTGATTCCCCAACTTTGATTCCCTGCATCTGATTCCCCACCTCTGATTCTCTGCTTCTGATTCACCGCCTCTGATTCCCTGCCTCTGTTTCCCCGCATCTGATTCCCCATCTCTGATTCATCACCTCGGATTCCCCACCTCTGATTCCACAACTCTGATTCTCTACCTCTGATTCCCCATCTCTGATTCCTCGCCTCTGATTCCCCATCTCTGATTCCCAAACTCTGATTCCCAAACTCTGATTCCCCGCCTTTAATTCTTTGCCTCTGATTCCACAACTCTGATTCTCCACCTCTCATTCCCCATCTCTGACTCCCCATCTCTGATTCCTCGCCTCTGATTCCCCATCTCTGATTCCCCGCCTCTGATTCCCCGCCTCTGATTCCCAGCCTCTGATTCCCCACCTCTGATTCCCTGCCGCTGATTCCCCATTTCTGATTCATCACCTCTGATTCCCCACCTCTGATTCCCCCCCTCTGATTCCCCAAATTTGATTCATTGCATCTCATTCCCCGCCTCTGATTCCCCGCCTCTGATTCCCCAACTCTGATTCCCCGCCACTGATTCCCCGCCTCTGATTCCCGACCTCTGATTCTCCGCCTCTGATTCCCTGCCTCTGATTCACCGCCTCTGATTCCCCGCCTCTGATTTCCCACCTCTGATTCCCCATCTCTGATTTCCCAACTCTGATTCTGCTCCTCTGATTCCCGGCCTCTGACTCCCCGCCTCTGATTCCCTGCCTCTGATTCCCTGCCTCTGATTCCCTGCCTCTGATTCCCTGCCTCTGATTCCCCATCTTTGATTCATCACCTCTGATTTCCCACCTCTGATTCCCCGCCTCTGATTCCCCAACTCTGATTCCCCGCATCTGATTCCCTGCCTCTGATTCCCCGCCTCTGATTCCCCGCTTCTGATTCTCTGCCTCTGAATCTGTGCCTCTGATTCTCTGCCTCTGATTCCCTGCCTCTGATTCCCCATCACTGATTCCCCACCTCTGATTCCCCACCTCTGAATCCCCGCCTCTGATTCCCCGCCTCTGATTCCCCGACTCTGATTTCCCACATCTGATTCCCTGCCTCTGATTCCCCATCTCTGATTCATCACCTCTCATTCCCCACCTCTGATTCCCCGCCTCTGATTCCCCAACTTTGATTCGCTGCATCTGATTCCCTGCCTCTGATTCCCCGCATCTGATTCCCCAACTCTGATTCCCCGCTTCTGATTCCCATCCTCTGATTCCACAACACTGATTCCCCTCCTCTGAATCCCCATCTCTGATTCCCCAACTCTGATTCCCCGCCTCTGATTCCCCATCTCTGATTCCCCATCTCTGATTCCCCATTTCTGATTCCCCGCCATTGATTCCCCAACTCTGATTCCTCGCCTCTGATTCCCCGCTTCTGATTCCCGGCCTCTGATTCCCCGCCTCTGATTCTCTGCTTCTGATTCCCGGCCTCTGATTCCCCGCCTCTGATTCTCTGCTTCTGATTCACCGCCTCTGATTCCCCACCTCTCATACCCCATCTCTGATTCCCCATCTCTGATTCCTCGCCTCTGATTCCCCATCTCTGATTCCCCGCCTCTGATTCCCCAACTCTGATTCCCCGCCTCTAATTCGTTGCCTCTGATTCCACAACTCTGATTCTCCACCTCTCATTCCCCATCTCTGACTCCCCATCTCTGATTCCTCGCCTCTGATTCCCCGCATCTGATACACCAACTCTGATTCACCGCTTCTGATGACCCTCCTCGCATTCCCCATCTCTGATTCCCCATCTCTGATTCCCTGCCTCTGATTCCCAATCTCTGATTCCCAATCTCTGATTCCCCGCCTCTGATTCCCCAACTCTGATTCCCCGCCACTGATTCCCCGCCTCTGATTCCCGGCCTCTGATTCTCCGCCTCTGATTCCCTGCCTCTGAATCACCGCCTCTGATTCCCCGCCTCTGATTTCCCACCTCTGATTCCCCATCTCTGATTCCCCAACTCTGATTCCGCGCCTCTGATTCCCGGCCTCTGACTCCCCGCCTCTAATTCCCTGCCTCTGATTCCCTGCCTCTGATTACCTGCCTCTGATTCCCCATCTTTGATTCATCACCTCTGATTCCCCACCTCTGATTCCCTGCCTCTGATTCCCCAACTCTGGTTCGCCGCATCTGATTTCCTGCCTCTGATTCCCCGCCTCTGATTCCCCGCCTCTGATTCTCTGCCTCTGATTCCCTGCCTCTGATTCCCAATCTCTGATTCCCCGCCTCTGATTCCCTGCCTTGGAATCTGTGCCTCTGATTCCCCGCCTCTGATTCCCCGCCTCTGATTCCCCGACTCTGATTCCCTGCCTCTGATTCCCCAACTTTGATTCCCTGCATCTGATTCCCCACCTCTGATTCTCTGCTTCTGATTCACCGCCTCTGATTCCCTGCCTCTGTTTCCCCGCATCTGATTCCCCATCTCTGATTCATCACCTCTGATTCCCCACCTCTGATTCCACAACTCTGATTCTCTACCTCTGATTCCCCATCTCTGATTCCTCGCCTCTGATTCCCCATCTCTGATTCCCAAACTCTGATTCCCAAACTCTGATTCCCCGCCTTTAATTCTTTGCCTCTGATTCCACAACTCTGATTCTCCACCTCTCATTCCCCATCTCAGACTCCCCATCTCTGATTCCTCGCCTCTGATTCCCCATCTCTGATTCCCCGCCTCTGATTCCCCGCCTCTGATTCCCAGCCTCTGATTCCCCACCTCTGATTCCCTGCCGCTGATTCCCCATTTCTGATTCATCACCTCTGATTCCCCACCTCTGATTCCCCCCCTCTGATTCCCCAAATTTGATTCATTGCATCTCATTCCCCGCCTCTGATTCCCCGCCTCTGATTCCCCAACTCTGATTCCCCGCCACTGATTCCCCGCCTCTGATTCCCGACCTCTGATACTCCGCCTCTGATTCCCTGCCTCTGATTCACCGCCTCTGATTCCCCGCCTCTGATTTCCCACTTCTGATTCCCCATCTCTGATTTCCCAACTCTGATTCTGCTCCTCTGATTCCCGGCCTCTGACTCCCCGCCTCTGATTCCCTGCCTCTGATTCCCTGCCTCTGATTCCCTGCCTCTGATTCCCCATCTTTGATTCATCACCTCTGATTTCCCACCTCTGATTCCCCGCCTCTGATTCCCCAACTCTGATTCCCCGCATCTGATTCCCTGCCTCTGATTCCCCGCCTCTGATTCCCCATCACTGATTCCCCACCTCTGATTCCCCACCTCTGAATCCCCGCCTCTGATTCCCCGCCTCTGATTCCCCGACTCTGATTTCCGACATCTGATTCCCTGCCTCTGATTCCCCATCTCTGATTCATCACCTCTCATTCCCCACCTCTGATTCCCCGCCTCTGATTCCCCAACTTTGATTCCCTGCATCTGATTCCCTGCCTCTGATTCCCCGCATCTGATTCCCCAACTCTGATTCCCCGCTTCTGATTCCCATCCTCTGATTCCACAACACTGATTCCCCTCCTCTGAATCCCCATCTCTGATTCCCCAACTCTGATTCCCCGCCTCTGATTCCCCATCTCTGATTCCCCATCTCTGATTCCCCATTTCTGATTCCCCGCCATTGATTCCCCAACTCTGATTCCTCGCCTCTGATTCCCCGCTTCTGATTCCCGGCCTCTGATTCCCCGCCTCTGATTCTCTGCTTCTGATTCCCGGCCTCTGATTCCCCGCCTCTGATTCTCTGCTTCTGATTCACCGCCTCTGATTCCCCACCTCTCATTCCCCATCTCTGACTCCCCATCTCTGATTCCTCGCCTCTGATTCCCCGCATCTGATTCCCCAACTCTGATTCCCCGCTTCTGATTCCCATCCTCTGATTCCACAACACTGATTCCCCACCTCTGAATCCCCATCTCTGATTCCCAAACTCTGATTCCCCGCCTCTGATTCCCCATCTCTGATTCCCCATCTCTGATTCCCCATTTCTGATTCCCCGCCATTGATTCCCCAACTCTGATTCCTCGCCTCTGATTCCCCGCTTCTGATTCCCGGCCTCTGATTCCCCGCCTCTGATTCTCTGCTTCTGATTCCCGGCCTCTGATTCCCCGCCTCTGATTCTCTGCTTCTGATTCACCACCTCTGATTCCCCACCTCTCATACCCCATCTCTGATTCCCCATCTCTGATTCCTCGCCTCTGATTCCCCATCTCTGATTCCTCGCCTCTGATTCCCCATCTCTGATTCCACAACTCTGATTCTCCACCTCTGATTCCCCATCTCTGATTCCCCAACTCTGATTCCCCGCCTCTGATTCCCCACGTCTCATTCCCCATCTCTGATTCCCCATCTCTGATTCCTCGCCTCTGATTCCCCATCTCTGATTCCCCGTCTCTGATTCCCCAACTCTGATTCCCCGCCTCTAATTCTTTGCCTCTGATTCCACAACTCTGATTCTCCACCTCTCATTCCCCATCTCTGACTCCCCATCTCTGATTCCTCGCCTCTGATTCCCCATCTCTGATTCCCCGCCTCTGATTCCCCAACTCTGATTCCCCGTCTCTGATTTCCCGCCTCTGATTCCCAGCCTCTGATTCACCGCCTCTGATTCCCTGCCGCTGATTCCCCATTTCTGATTCATCACCTCTGATTCCCCACCTCTGATTCCCCCCCTCTGATTACCCAAATTTGATTCATTGCATCTCATTCCCCGCCTCCGATTCCCCGCATCTGATACACCAACTCTGATTCACCGCTTCTGATGACCCACCTCTCATTCCCCATCTCTGAATCCCCATCTCTGATTCCCCGCCTCTGATTCCCCAACTCTGATTCCCCGCCACTGATTCCCCGCCTCTGATTCCTGGCCTCTGATTCTCCGCCTCTGATTCCCTGCCTCTGATTCCCTGCCTCTGATTCACCGCCTCTGATTCCCCGCCTCTGATTTCCCACCTCTGATTCCCCATCTCTGATTCCCCAACTCTGATTCCGCGCCTCTGATTCCCTGCCTCTGACTCCCCGCCTCTGATTCCCTGCCTCTGATTCCCTGCCTCTGATTCCCTGCCTCTGATTCCCCATCTTTGATTCATCATCTCTGATTCCCCACCTCTGATTCCCCGCCTCTGATTCCCCAACTCTGATTCCCCGCATCTGAATCCCTGCCTCTGAATCCCCGCCTCTGATTCCCCGCCTCTGATTCATCACCTCTGATTCCCCACCTCTGATTCCCCGCCTCTGATTAGCCAACTTTGATTCCCCGCATCTGATTCCCCAACTCTGATTCCCCGCTTCTGATTCCCATCCTCTGATTCCACAACACTGATTCCCCTCCTCTGAATCCCCAACTCTGATTCCCCAACTCTGATTCCCCGCCTCTGATTCCCCATCTCTGATACCCCATCTCTGATTCCCCAATTCTGATTCCCTGCCTCCAATGCCCCACCTTTCATTCCCCATCTCTGATTCCCCATCTCTGATTCCCCGCCTCTGATTCCCCGCCTCTGATTCCCCGCCTCTGATTCCTGGCCTATGATTCCCCGCCTCTAATTCCTGCCTCTGAATCCCCGCCTCTTATTCCCCGCCTCTGATTCCCCATATCTGATTCATCACCTCTGATTCCGCACCTCTGATTCCCCGCCTCTGATTCCCCGCGTCTGATTCCCCATCTCTCATTCCCCGCATCTGATTCCCCGCCTCTGATTGACCGCCACTGATTCCCATCCTCTGATTCCCCATCTCTGATTCACCACCTCTGATTCCCCACCTCTGATCCCTACATTTGATTCCCCAAATATGATTCACTGCCTCTGATTCTCTGCCTCTGATTCCTCACCTCTGATTCCCTGCCTCTGATTCCACACCTCTGATTCCCCGCTTCTGATTCCCCATCTGTGATTCATCACCTCTGATTCCCCACCTCTGATTCCACTCCTCTGATTCCCCAACTCTGTTTCCTCGCATCTGATTCCCCACCTCTGATTCCCCACCTCTGATTCCCCACCTCTGATTCCCCAACTCTGATTCCCCACCTCTGATTCCATGCCTTAGATTCATCACCTCAGATTCCCCGCCTCTGATTCCCCATCTCTGATTCCCCACCTCTGATTCCCCGCCTCTGATTCCCCGCCTCTGATTCCCCGCTTCTGATTCCCGGCCTCTGATTCCCCACCTCTGATTCTCTGCTTCTGATTCACCGCCTCTGATTCCCTGCCTCTGTTTCCCCGCATCTGATTCCCCATCTCTGATTCATCACCTCTGATTCCCCACCTCTGATTCCCCAACTCTGATTCCCCAACTCTGATTCCCCGCTTCTGATTCTCTGCCTCTGAATCTGTGCCTCTGATTCTCTGCCTCTGATTCCCTGCCTCTGATTCCCCATCACTGATTCCCCCCCTCTGATTCCCCACCTCTGAATCCCCGCCTCTGATTCCCCGCCTCTGATTCCCCGACTCTGATTTCCCACATCTGATTCCCTGCCTCTGATTCCCCATCTCTGATTCATCACCTCTCATTCCCCACCTCTGATTCCCCGCCTCTGATTCCCCAACTTTGATTCCCTGCATATGATTCCCTGCCTCTGATTCCCCGCATCTGATTCCCCAACTCTGATTCCCCGCTTCTGATTCCCATCCTCTGATTCCACAACACTGATTCCCCTCCTCTGAATCCCCATCTCTGATTCCCCAACTCTGATTCCCCATTTCTGATTCCCCGCCATTGATTCCCCAACTCTGATTCCTCGCCTCTGATTCCCAGTCTCTGATTCCCCATGTCTGATTCCCCACCTCTGATTCCCCACCTCTGATTCCCGGCTTCTGATTCCTCGCCTCTGATTCCCCGCTTCTGATTCCCGGCCTCTTATTCCCCGCCTCTGATTCACTGCTTCTGATTCACCGCCTCTGATTCCCTGCCTCTGTTTCCCCGCATCTGATTCCCCATCTCTGATTCCACGCCTCTGATTCCCCACCTCTGATTCCACAACTCTGATTCTCCACCTCTGATTCCCCATCTCTGATTCCCCAACTCTGATTCCACGCCTCTGATTCCACAACTCTGATTCTCCACCTCTGATTCCCCATCTCTGATTCCCCAACTCTGATTCCTCGCCTCTGATTCCCAGTCTCTGATTCCCCGCCTCTGATTCCCGATCTCTGATTCCCCATCTCTGATTCCCTGCCTCTGATTCCCAATCTCTGATTCCCCGCCTCTGATTCCCCAACTCTGATTCCCCGCCACTGATTCCACGCCTCTGATTCCCGGCCTCTCATTCTCCGCCTCTGATTCCCGGCCTCTGATTCACCGCCTCTGATTCCCCGCCTCTGATTTCCCACCTCTGATTCCCCATGGCTGATTCCCCAACTCTGATTCTGCGCCTCTGATTCCCGGCCTCTGACTCCCCGCCTCTGATTCCCTGCCTCTGATTCCCTGCCTCTGATTCCCCATCTTAGATTCATCACTTCGGATTCCCCACCTCTGATTCCCCGCCTCTGATTCCCCAACTCTGATTCCCCGCATCTGATTCCCTGCCTCTGATTCCCCGACTCTGATTCCCCACCTCTGATTCCCCACCTCTGAATCCCCGCCTCTGATTTCCCACATCTGATTCCCTGCCTCTGATTCCCAATCTCTGATTCATCACCTCTCATTCCCCACCTCTGATTCCCCGCCTCTGATTCCCCAACTTTGATTCCCTGCATCTGATTCCCTGCCTCTGATTCCCCGCATCTGATTCCCCAACTCTGATTCCCCGCTTCTGATTCCCATCCTCTGATTCCACAACACTGATTCCCCTCCTCTGAATCCCCATCTCTGATTCCCCAACTCTGATTCCCCGCCTCTGATTCCCCATCTCTGATTCCCCATCTCTGATTCCCCATTTCTGATTCCCCGCCATTGATTCCCCAACTCTGATTCCTCGCCTCTTATTCCCCGCTTCCTATTCCCGGCCTCTGATTCCCCGCCTCTGATTCTCTGCTTCTGATTCCCGGCCTCTGATTCCCCGCCTCTGATTCTCTGCTTCTGATTCACCACCTCTGATTCCCCACCTCTCATACCCCATCTCTGATTCCCCATCTCTGATTCCTCGCCTCTGATTCCCCATCTCTGATTCCTCGCCTCTGATTCCCCATCTCTGATTCCACAACTCTGATTCTCCACCTCTGATTCCCCATCTCTGATTCCCCAACTCTGATTCCCCGCCTCTGATTCCCCACGTCTCATTCCCCATCTCTGATTCCCCATCTCTGATTCCTCGCCTCTGATTCCCCATCTCTGATTCCCCGTCTCTGATTCCCCAACTCTGATTCCCCGCCTCTAATTCTTTGCCTCTGATTCCACAACTCTGATTCTCCACCTCTCATTCCCCATCTCTGACTCCCCATCTCTGATTCCTCGCCTCTGAATCCCCATCTCTGATTCCCCGCCTCTGATTCCCCAACTCTGATTCCCCGTCTCTGATTTCCCGCCTCTGATTCCCAGCCCCTGATTCACCGCCTCTGATTCCCTGCCGCTGATTCCCCATTTCTGATTCATCACCTCTGATTCCCCACCTCTGATTCCCCCCCTCTGATTACCCAAATTTGATTCATTGCATCTCATTCCCCGCCTCCGATTCCCCGCATCTGATACACCAACTCTGATTCACCGCTTCTGATGACCCACCTCTCATTCCCCATCTCTGAATCCCCATCTCTGATTCCCCGCCTCTGATTCCCCAACTCTGATTCCCCGCCACTGATTCCCCGCCTCTGATTCCTGGCCTCTGATTCTCCGCCTCTGATTCCCTGCCTCTGATTCCCTGCCTCTGATTCACCGCCTCTGATTCCCCGCCTCTGATTTCCCACCTCTGATTCCCCATCTCTGATTCCCCAACTCTGATTCCGCGCCTCTGATTCCCTGCCTCTGACTCCCCGCCTCTGATTCCCTGCCTCTGATTCCCTGCCTCTGATTCCCTGCCTCTGATTCCCCATCTTTGATTCATCATCTCTGATTCCCCACCTCTGATTCCCCGCCTCTGATTCCCCAACTCTGATTCCCCGCATCTGAATCCCTGCCTCTGATTCCCCGCCTCTGATTCCCCGCCTCTGATTCATCACCTCTGATTCCCCACCTCTGATTCCCCGCCTCTGATTAGCCAACTTTGATTCCCCGCATCTGATTCCCCAACTCTGATTCCCCGCTTCTGATTCCCATCCTCTGATTCCACAACACTGATTCCCCTCCTCTGAATCCCCAACTCTGATTCCCCAACTCTGATTCCCCGCCTCTGATTCCCCATCTCTAATACCCCATCTCTGATTCCCCAATTCTGATTCCCTGCCTCCAATGCCCCACCTTTCATTCCCCATCTCTGATTCCCCATCTCTGATTCCCCGCCTCTGATTCCCCATTTCTGATTCCCCGCCATTGATTCCCCAACTCTGATTCCACGCCTCTGATTCCCCGGCACTGATTCCCGGCCTCTGATTCCCCGCCTCTGATTCCCTGCCTCTGATTCCCCGCCTCTGATTCCCCGCCTCTGATTCCTGGCCTATGATTCCCCGCCTCTAATTCCTGCCTCTGAATCCCCGCCTCTTATTCCCCGCCTCTGATTCCCCATATCTGATTCATCACCTCTGATTCCGCACCTCTGATTCCCCGCCTCTGATTCCCCGCGTCTGATTCCCCATCTCTCATTCCCCG